>NC_053032.1:26285407-26910407 GCF_016746235.2 Drosophila teissieri | reverse complement strand
TTTTATGTGTTTTTCTGTTGTTGCTAGTGTTTTCTTCCTTCCACAACATTCCCTTGTTTGTTTTTCCTGTTTCCGGCAGGCGTTCGCCGCTCCCCGCCCCATATGCACCACCCAAATCCACCCACCTGCCACATCCCAGTGCTCGGACTTTCACCCACAATGGACGCAGTGGCGCCATGATCGCTTCCATTGCACATTTTGGCATTCGACTCGCTTTCGTCCCTTCTCCTTCTTCTGCACCAGACTCTCTCTGTTTCGCTCTTTTCAATACCCTCACAAAGGATAATTGAGTTTTCCCCATTCATATACATAACTGCCCACAAGGAAAGTATTTCAGCAGTCATTTCATTTTACAACCAGCGCGAGTTCAAGAGAAGAATTAAAATGGAAGTAACTTAGCGAAATTCTAGAAAAGTTCGGCAAAAGATGACATGACTCGAAAGTGTTTTTGTTTAGCTATTAACGTATTGCGATTAACAGTTAAAAAAGTTTATTTTCTCAAACTGAAATAGAGTTGAGGATCATCTCAAGATGCAGAGCAATAATAAGTTGGCTAGTGTATACGGAATGCGGTCATCCCTCGCATTTTCCGACCGTTCCACTCGCTTTCCATCTGCGTTTGCCTGACTTAGGCGCCTGACTCCTCTCCTCCATTGTGTTGCCACTGCTGCTGCTGCTGCTGCTGCTGCTGAGTGAATTTTATGTGGCATATGCCGAGGCGCAACATTTTTGTTAATGGCTTGTAAAATTTTTTCGCATACACAAATCCCTTTTGGCTCTTTCCTTTGCCCACTAACTTTTTGCCGGAAACTCCAAACCGCTGCGTCTCCTTTCGCTCCTCGCTTTGCTTGGCTGGGCGTTGACATGACGCCGCACATGGCAGGCGAAGGACCAGAGTTATAAGCCATCCCACCATCCTACTAGCCAACCATCCAACCATCCAAGCATTCTACTCCGATTTTTCCCCCATTCCCCGTTTGAGGAACCCATAATTGTTTGTTAGTTTTTGCTGGTTTCGTGCAGCTGTTGTGGCATTTGCCAAAAGCATAATTCGATTAGCTTTTATCGCAGCGTGTTCAACTGCAATCATTGCGGAAAAATGCCAATTAGAAAAGTTACAGCTCCCCGCAGTACGCGTCCACCCACAATGACCAACTCTCCTGAACCGATTTTGTCCTAGTTTTTGCCGTGTCAGAGCTTCCTTGTGTCTGTCACAAATTGTGTTTGTTTAGGTTCAGTGCCTGATTTGAATTAAGCGATGAATAACGCAGCTCAAGCTGAATAGATGAGTTGACACATTAATTAAATACGGCTTAAAAATATACATAAATACATCTTAAGTTCTTGCTTAGGAAAAATATTAGTAAGTACGTAATTTGTATATTTTTTTCTTTATGCAATATTCATTGGCAACATTTGACAATTAAAGAGAGAGTAAAAGCAATATCATATATAGTTAATTAGGAAGGGTATCCCGCAGTATTTCTTGATTCCCAGTGCAGTTGTTGCCAAGCGCGGGATGTGCAACATGCCGATGCAGGACAGCAACACGCTCAAACCGTTTAAGCCAGTGAAAAAACGTAAACACAACATGTTGGCCGCTCACTCAGTTGGCCAACAGGTTTGAGCGCGTTGCCGTAGGTCGTTCGTATGCGTTCGGCTCACAGACACGAACGACTGGTTAACATTTGTGAGCTCTGTTAGCGAACGCCGAGGCGTAACATTTCGTATCTTTGAAATGCATATCTTTGAAGTACACAGTTTCAGTTCCAAGTTTCAGTAGATTTCGGGACATCGTGCGGATCGAACGTCTGGCGCTGCGTTCACGCGACTCGTACGCTGCAGGGAACCAGTTACCAGTGACCAGTAAACCGTGACCGGTGAACAGTGACTAGTGAATCAGACAGTGAACGAGTAACAGCCCGAGAATTGTTGCATTTACGGCGAATCGCATGGATATTGAAAAAGGTATAGCCAAAGATGTATGGTAAACAGAAAGTGTGTGTTGTTTTTTGGATACACGTGACAGTGGACTTTGTTGGTTTTGCTATTAGCAAGTGCATCCACCGAGTGCTATGTGCATATGTATGAGTGTGTGTATATGTGTGTGTGTGGAGGTGCCGGGATATACTTTGACACACTTTCGCATCGTGCCCAACTCCCGGCCATCGGTTATGGCGTGTCCTCGAAAACGGGGAAAAAAAAGTTACAGCTACCAGTAAACGTGGAAAAGCAGCAGCAAGGACGAGAAAATCTCGGCGATGCGAAAGCGCTGTGTTTTCATTGTCGTCGTCGTTCGCCTTTGGCTCATCAATAAAAATTTCCTTGACGTTTTATGAGCCAAAGGATTCTGAGCTCACTTTACTTACTCCATTCGCCATTCGCCGTTCGCCGGGATGGCCAATATATTAAATGCGACAACGGATTAAACGCTCGGTTGCCCTCTTTATGTCCGCTTATATTTATGGACAATTATTTAAAAAATTGCCATTCGCCGAAAGTTGGCTCACATTTATGGTCTGAGAACGCTTTATATAATCGCCAGTAGTGCTCGCTTACCGCAATGAAGTTCTACTCCTTCGGCAGGAAATGGGGGAAATTTAATTAAGCCTCTCCGCGATTGTTTATAAATTCATGTTAATGATATTTGGACAGCCCCCACCCCGCCTCTGGGATGCCGAAAAGTATCTGCAATTACGTCGAATCGTTGGGCGCGAATTCCGCTGCCAAAGTTGTGAGAATTTTCCGCTAATTGTTTTCCGTCGAGAAGGCGATTCGCAATCGTCGCCAGCTGCGCGGCAAAAAGGACTCTCGCTCGGCGGAGTTTTCCCCTCGGTTTTGATATGCAAATGGCCTTAAATTCCACACTCGGAATTGAAATGAAATTGCCTCAAAGTTTCTGTCTGCCCCGAAAATACTGGTGGCACGTGCGGCCGGAGTCGTTTAATTTTAAAAGCCAAACATTTTTATTAATGGTTATTGCCGTGAGTGGCTGGAGTGCTATGGCTGGTGTTATAATCGAAGATTGTTATGCCATTAGGGAAAGCGCCTTGGAAAACTTAAAGACTCTTTGGAAAATGTGATTCCCGCAAGTGGCTGGTGCAGACTCAGAGATTGAATCATCATGACGCGCGCGCCTTCAAACAGACATTCATTTAAATATTTTGACAAACTTTGACGACATTTCGCGCAATTTCAACGCAATGTGTGCGATCCATCCTTATTCGAGGACCCCCATCTCCAATTCCTCTGGGATGTGCGAGTTTTTCCTGGCATTTATATCAATTTCTTTATTCCTCACGGCTTTCGACTGCCTTTTGCCTGCATTTCGGCAAACGGAAAAATCCCCAAACATTTTTTTTTTCGGGTGGCAGAAGGAGCGGTTCTAGGAAATTTATGTCGCCTTTTATGGCTACGTGGCTCGTAAATAAGAAAAATGTTGCAGCACCGCCCGAATATCGGGGGTTTTATCTTTTGCACATGTGGCGGCAAGTTAGAGAGAGGCTTTCTCCTTTTAGTTACCCCCTTGAACTGACTTCCAATCAGCATTTTGCAAAGCAAATAGCAGGACAAAAATTATTTCATATTTCGCACGACACTCGACCTTCGGCCCAAATAACAAATAACTGCCTGAAATGGCACATTTAATTTTTGATTTGTGTATTTGATTTCGTTGCCACAACGACTTTTACATCGCAGTGCGGAGAAGGCTTACAGCAAATCGAATTAAAAATGTTGGCAATTAAATTGGTTTCTACAATACCAAGTAGAAGTCCCAGAAATGACTTATCTGCAAATGAAAACGAATGAAAATGTTTAGACTTGCCAAATTGTAAAATTGTGAAAATGGAGAACAATTCCATGTGTGTGCGGGCGTGTGTGTGTGTGTGTGTGCAGAGGAGCATGAAGTGGGGGAAAGGGGCCAAATTAGTTTTGTTTGGCGAGTGCGATTGTAGAGTGGACCAAAAAAACAAAAACAAAGCCTAGTTCGTTAAACTCGCCCGCTTATGAATGTATGAATGTATTCGGCCGACACACTCACATGCCGATTTTACCTTTTGTTGTTGCAGCAAACTAGCCAAGCAGAACGCCTCGGCGTTGCGTTGGATTTTATTCCACTTTTGGTTCACTTTCAGTCAGCACTTAGTGCACAGGGAAAAATTAGGAGCAACTGCTGGTCAAGAAAGGCAGCGAAAATTTGCATATATCAAGGCTTCAATAGAGCATAAATCTACATAAAATATGTGACATTAAATGCAATTATCCTAATGGAATTTCCCCTTTTGCATAATATCTAGGAAATGTTTGGCATACAATTTTCCGAGTGCATGTGGCGTAAGTTTGGGAAACCTACAGAAATTTCCACCCCCCGTGCATTCCATGCGGCAATCGCTCGATGTTGCATCAACAAATGGAGCTGCAGAACAGAACTTGAACTCCGATCCACCCCCTAGCATTTTCTCGTCTGTGCTAACCAAATTTGAATATTAAAACAGAATTAGCCAAGTGCAGCAAGTGGGTCCGCCCACTCCATAGTCCTCTGGTTCGCCGGAAACGGAAATGGCTTGCTGATGAGGGAGAGAAGTGGAAGGGAAACTCCATGCCTGCATGGACAGAGCAATTAATGGGAATTATTGATATGCACAGGAGCAGCGGACTTGCAACCGCCAACGAGTCCTTGAATCAATAACTGCCCTACTCTAGTTGGCGAATTTCCCGTGAATTTCTGTCGCTTTCGCCTCCTTTGAAAGTGCGTTTGAAAGTGCTTTCCGCGAAATCGATTGCACTGACTTTTGTCTTCGCGGAAAAAGAGTGGCAATTAGATGCGATTTAGTTGGCCCCATCAATTTGCATATTGAATACGGGCAAGTCGATTTTCCCCGCCAAATGCACTTGATCTAATGAGCTACTACTCCAGCGCTGAGGGGGCGTTGAAATCCAATAATTGGAAATCCGAACTAGCCACCGTGAAAAGATTGCGAAAGCAAACAATCAAACAAACAAACAACCTAACAGCCAAATAGAAAAGTGGCAAAAAAAAACGCACCGAAGAACAAGAAGTGGAGCCAAATGGAAATGGAAAACAAAAAGTGAGCAGTAACCGTTAGAATGGCACCTGCCACAGCGTCTGCGGCTAAAATTTCAAATTTCCATTTAGAAAAACACAGCACAACAACCAGATGCAAATAAAAACAAATTTCTGTGTGTGGCAGCTGCATGCGCAACTTTTCCATTGTGCTCCCAGTTTATTTTGTATTTTTCTCATATTTTTGTCGAATTTTCCACACTGCTCCCCGCACCCGCACGCGCTCACATTCCCCAACTTTTCATTTCACATATATTTGCTATTTGTTTTCCTTTTTCCACTAGGCACAAATTAATTAAATGCACTCGACTGTGATTTATGCGATCCTAAGAGCAGTCCCGAGTGCAGAATGGAGTTTCGATTTGGGGGTTTTCCACCCCGGGGGCCAGATAAGTCGGAAAAACAGTGGCTGCAGCAATTAGGCGGCAATATCGGGGAGTTGGGCATAATGCCACTTGAAGAGCACCACCGGCCGACTACGAGATGCCATCATGTGTCTGGCATTTAAAAGCCAAATCCACTTAAGATTAACTTATCACTGTGCTGCCCTATTGTTGTTATGGCCTGTGATGATGATGCTCGCCTTTGTCTGACTGTCTGGGGTATAATATGTTTTGGGAAACAGTGTGGCAGATAATTGAAATATATTATTTAATAGTGATAAGCATAGTCATATACCGACCTGTAGCCTCACGGATTGATTTAGGTATCTATGAAGTCGAGCTTTCAATTTGCATTGCCTCTACAAACGTTGAAGGCAATCAAATGCGAGTTGGAGTCAAATGTCTAATAATTTTCAGCTTAAAAATTCATTAGATACAAATCGCCGGACCCATATCAAAAGCCTCAAAGCCCCAAAGCCCCAAACCCACAATGGACCACTGAACGAGACCCAACGAGATTTACTCCCAAGCGATGTGAGGGCTTGTCCGGTTTTGACCCTGACTGGCATCGCCTGGCTAATTTCGCACTAATTGATTTCTTTTTGGGCCGAGAGGAGGCGGCCAGTGGCCAGTGGCCCAAAGAAGCTTCAATTGAGCGACTCCGCCCCGCCTTCAAGGAGATGGAGGTGTGCTGTCCAAATGGTTTCTACCGCGCTTGACACGCGTTGACAGTTGGGCCCGTCATAGTTTTTCTACTTTTATTCTTCTGTTTGGACGATGCCGCCTTGTCTGGCAAATCGAAAACTAAGCGCAGTCAAAGTCTCATTAGCTGATGACTTTGATGGTGGCACCACGCACCCCATTGCCATTCCCATTCCCTTTCCCTCCGTTGTCTCGACTCTGATTGGGTTTTAATGCCTTTTGGCAGCCGAACATTCGTTTGCAGCAGCTCCATAATTTGTCGCTGCCTCTGATTGATGGACCGCGATCCCAACCCCAGCCTGATCTCCAGACAACCCCCCATTTGTGCCAGCTCATGGTCTGTCATCTCATTTGTGGCCATTATCAAAATCATCTGGCCTAAGCTGCCCAAGATTCCGATCTTCAGTCGTACGCTTTCACATTTTCCACGCCCAATTTGCCACGCACTGCGAATGTTGCGGCACGTGTTGCAGAAACGTCTTCAGTTCGACCCTTGAACTGCGGAGTACTGTTCCATAGTGCACTGAACAAAAATAAGTACGTTCCAGTTCTAAGCTGAACTATTTGTATTCTCCAAGTTCTCCCAGTGCAGCCAATTGCAGAGGCAGCGTCTCAATGGACCTCTTGGACACAGCACATATCATTTGGTTAAAGGAGGAGCCGAGCAGATAAATTTAGCACTTTGTTTGCCCGGCACGCCCACATTAATTAGCGGGGCTGTGCGGGGCGGCGGTAGAATGGGTAGTATAGAATTGGATTGTGAGTAGTGAGATGTGAGGATGGCTGAAGTTCAGCTGAAGTCTGCCAATGGATGTTCGGAATGCAATTTGCTGAGACGACGTGACTCCAATGCCATCGGAGTGGGCTAAAGTGGCAGGTCACGCTGCCGGAGTCGAGCGTGGAATGGAGCTTGGAGTGGAGCTCGGAACTGGGATCTTGCCGCTCTGCTGCATGTGCACCTGTACACCAGGTACACACATGTGGGCAATTTAATGACCCACACTCTCGCCACCCCCACCGTCTCTTCTCAAATCTCAGGCAAATATACAAAAGAGCGGCAGACGGACTAACTGCTTTCAGTTGGCTCCATTTCAGGGCCTTCTTCTGCTGCCGCTGCCTGTAAATTATATGAAAATGCAGCCAGAGGAGAGCAGAGAAGCGAGTCGAGCTGAGTTGGGTTGTGTTGAGTTGAGTTGAGTCGAAATCGGCGTTTCAACGCTCCAGTTCCAGTTCACAGACATTGACACACTTTTGCCTTTCCGCGTGGTACAGTGATCACCGATCACGTTCCAAATGTGTAGGAGCAGTGGAGCCTCGGCTCGGCAACGTTCACATTTCTGGCTGCAATCTAATTAGCAACGTGCAA
The DNA here is from genome assembly GCF_016746235.2 of Drosophila teissieri. Classification (NCBI taxonomy): domain Eukaryota; kingdom Metazoa; phylum Arthropoda; class Insecta; order Diptera; family Drosophilidae; genus Drosophila; species Drosophila teissieri. Next base: position 26,902,870 of record NC_053032.1, on the reverse strand, counting down.
CGTGCAGCGTGCAACGGGCAACTTGCAACTTGCAACGTGCAGCTTGTAATGATCCGACAACTTCGTGCGGCTGCTGAATGCTAAAATGCCTCATCACAACTGGTTTCCTTTCATCCCAAAAAGAAGATGAGAAGACCTCTTCGCCCTCGTTCGGGGCCTCATAAATCTTCAATTGTCATTATTGTTTGTCCGTTTATTTAACTTTATTATTATCTTGCCTCGTTCGTGGCCCCTGCCCCCTGCCACCTACCCCCTAAAAAACGTACAAAATTAAGCCGCTTATGGGATTCCTGGGAATGCAGCAGAAAATCACCAGAAGAATGGATCTTCGGAGATGACTGCTAATGAGCCTGGACAGCTGAAGAAAGCGGCTTGGTCACAAGTATTTTCCACCCATCTCCCTGGGAAGTCACAAAATCTGTGGCAATTATGTTAATTTGATTTGATGCCATTTACATTCGTTTTTTTTGGCTGGGCCATGGTCAAATAAAATTTGTTGCCGCAATTGCATTAGCACAAGAACCGAATAAAAAACCGGGCCAGCAATATACACGGAAAATGTGTTAAGGTCAGGCAGAGCAAGCAGAACCAGAAAGAAGGAGCGCACCATCAGAAATGAGTGGAATAAAAAGATTGTTATGACAAAGAAAATGAAAATAAATGAGGCCGCAAATGCCGAATGGCAGAGGGATGCTGGGGCGCCACAGATAAGCGAATCGTATACAAATGGTCAACTTAACTAAAACAATAACTACCCATCCCCCTGTCGAAGCGGACGAGCAGAAGAATAACACTAAAATGAGCAAAAGAAAACCCCCATAAAAGAAAAGCGAAAACAAAAGCCGACAAAAGCGAGCGCCAGTTGCAGAGAAAAACAATGGGAAAGGGGGCGTGGTTGTGGGGGGAAAAGTCCCAAGGAAAGCCTGCGAACTGCAAATGTAAAATTAACAAGAAATCAATGCGAAAAGCCAAAACAAGCAAAATCTCAGAGAAGTCAAGATGGCCAGTCATCGCTGTCCGAAGTTGGGAATACCCTAGTAGTTAGTGTGGTTAAAGATAATAGTTAAATTGGAAATACCAGTAACTTTAATAACAGAATGAATCGTTTGAAGTAACTAAGCCACATTAATAATAAATTAAAGAAAAAAAGGTACTGAAAGGTTTTCTTTAACTAAAGGTGTAGTGCCACCTTAAAAAGGTACTGAAAGGTTTTCTTTAACTTAAGGTATAGTGCCACTTTAAAAAGGTATTGTATGGTTTTCCTTAACTTACATTGTATGAAATGTACCCGCGTCGCAAGTGTATTGAAACCAATGCCAATGCGAAACTTGGCTGAAATGAAAGCCGAAAGAAGTCATAAATAAAAATTGAATGAAGCGAATTTCAGTTGGTAGACGCTTTTGTTATTTCGCGGTTATCAATTCCGACGCACAGCTGGCCGAGAGCAGGCATCGCCGTATCGCCGTAGTACACTATAGATGGCATTAGCCAATGATCCCCCCCTTGTTGTCTGCACCACCCACTGCCACCCGATGGACCCCGCATCCCTGACCAGTTTCCACATTCGAAGCGCTCCCACGCTCCACTGCACAGCTGTGGGGGAAAAAGCTGCGGAGACGAGCCAGCGACGAAGATGTTGCTCCGCTGGCACATCAATTTGCGATTATGAAAGGCTGCCTGCCTGGCCAGCAGAAGCAGCCAAAGCACCCAAAGCAGCAGAAGCAGCCACAGCAGCAGAAGCAGCAATAGTAGCCCAGTCGCCAGAAGAATGGGCAACTCTTTATTCAATCCGAAGAAATCTGAGCGTTTAATGCGCAGCCAGCGCAGCAAAAGCGCTGAAAAAGCAGAGCCAGCATCGTTAGCGTCGTTCATCGCGGGTCGTCGTGTCTGCCACACAGGGAAATATATTCCGCAGATATTACAAATCTTTGTAACGATCAGATGAAGATATAACAGTTTCCATTTACTAGGTTTTCAAGTTTATTGCCATAATATTTTAATGCATTTTATATTTAAACTGAAAGGACTGGTTCATTTAAATTCTAAGTTCTAGCTTTTGTGTCATACTGTAATGTGTCATTTAAGGCAATTGATCATCCAATCCACGCTTTTTTTTTATAAATTCTAAACATTTCGAATGATTGGTTTTTCTCAGTGTAGCTGGCTGGCACAGCTGCATTTGGCTATTCCGAATCGTCTCCCAGCGACTGGGCATCGTTTGGCATTTCTTTGCTGAGGCATGCGGCCTTCGCATTTAACAATCCATTCATGTTGCTGCTGTAGCAGTTGCCACTCGTAGATGTGGCTGCTGTTGTTGCTGCTGCTGCTGTTGTTGCGACTGCGCATTTATGAGGCTCTGTTTGGATGTTAGATGTCGTTGGCTCTTCTGCCCGATCACCGATCGCCGATAACTGCGAAACTGGAATTACCCGAGGTAGATCAGGCTGGCGGTTCACATGGCGACCTTTTGCAGCGAAGGGGTTAAATAACAAGCGAGTCCACAAAGTTTGCTTACGTGCGTTTAGCAGGGATTATTTAATCGATTGCAAGCTAGTTTGCAGCAGGAAGTTTTGGAAAAACAGCTTACATAGAAACGTAATAGCATTCATGAGTTCCCACAGGTGCTTACACATTATATAAAGTTACTGTAATAGTAACTAAATTACCAATAAACAAACAGAAACACATGTTAAGTGTGCATAGCCAAATCCATCTGTAAGTTCAGTTTGCTGACTCATCATAGGTTTCCATATCTACTTCAGTAGAACCCCCCATTCCGACTAAGTGTAACTCAGGGTATCCGTATCGTCGGCCTACAAATTAGCCTCTTTATTTATTGTTTTTTCTAGCGTTCTTCGCTTCTTTCTTGCCGACTTGTACAACATGGCACAAAGCAATGCTTCTCAGTGGTTGTTGCTGTTGCAGTTGCAGTTGCATTTGTAGCTACATTTGTTGTTGCTGCTGTTGCCGTTCCGCTGCAGTGAAGCGCATCACCGCTGACGGCCCCCCCCCCTCCTCCTCCTCCTGCGTGTTTCATGTGCCGCTGCTGCAGCCGCGTGCTGATTCTTATTTATGCTGCAACACGCTCCCTCCAGAAGCGTCCCGCTCCAGGTTCTCCGGCTCTTCGGTGCTCCGGATGCACTGTGCCCCCGTTCCCGCTGGTTTTCCTACCCCGATTAGCTGCAATCGGAGCCGACTTTGGCTGAGTTATGATTAAATGGCATTTCGTGCGAGTGAATCTGCTCCGTCGTCTGGCTTATTCAGAATCCGAATGCAAAAACAGAACCTCCGACGCTTTATGGTTATTTCGTGCCTTCTTCTCGAATGAAAGAAGTCCATGTCTCGAATGTTGGTTGCTGTTAATTTAACGCTAAATGAAGTGCGAAATTACAAAATAAAGCCCCGCTCGATGTGGGGCTCGTTTGTTTTGGCTATGAAAAATGAAATCCGGTCTTGTTCGCACAGCTTGACTCATTTTGCAGCCCCGCCCCCGCGCCCCCTTCACCACCCCTCCCTTCGCCGCTCGATAAACATAACAAAAGCGCTGAGTGATGAGTTTGTTGTTATTCGAGAGCGCTGCGTTGCCAGGCGAAATTAGTTTCTTTGTGAATGCCTTTAATTGTTCGGTCGCTGGGAATGTCATGATTGGTTCTCGGACACCGAAACACTGCGCCGGATCCCTCGTCCGGATCGACGGAGCATCAGAGCATCGGAGCCAAAGGAAGCGGGATTTATGCGCTGGCAGCATTCCGGCCGACACTTTACGCCTCCCTGATTACACACGTGCGCCGGAAATGACAGCACGACAATTTGAGGAAACGCGAGCCTGATAAGCCGGGCCGTTGACTTTGGGCCTCGACTGTGGCTGCACTGCGAGAAAATCACACCACATGGCTGTGACATTCAAGAAAACAGGGATAGGTTCCCTATCAATGTTGTGGCAAGTAAACACATTCTCTCGCAGTGTGCAGGGCAATCAGCCAGCGACAGTGTGACCTCAGGTAGGCGCACTAATGCACATTTAATGCACTCCACTCCCTCTGATAACAGGCGGCACACAGGTAGAGGGACAGACCCTGAGTCACCAGCTGGTAATGACCTGCAATTGCCCAACAAAACGCTGTCATTCATAGCGAGCGTCCTGTTCAAACAATTTGCTCTGTCTATAAATAATTAATGCCCTCGGGGCAGACGGCGAAATCGGAGAACGGAGAGCGGAGGCTGGGCGCCTGCCAATTATCAATTCAGCGAATTCGGCCTGCGACGCTCCTTTGGATTCTTTCGCGATGGGGGCACAGAGAGAAAAGTGTTCACACTTATAGTTCCATTGATATTGATAAGCAAAACAAAGTTAGCTCATACAAATGACCAATATGCAAGGACCAGCTAATTATAATGCATAATAAGTCAAACTTTAAGCCCAATTATATAAACATGAGTATATATATATAAGTATACTTATGCTTTTACGAGTGTATGCCCAATTTAAATAAACTTTTTCGTGTGCACAGTGAAGTCAGCTCAAGTTGAAATGTTAACCCGGCTGAAGCATCGATGAATATCGATGATGGCTCCCACTGCTCGCATGATGAATCAACGATTGGCAGCGCTTCATGACCAAACCGATACCCATACCCATCATACCCATACCCATACCCATACCAATATACCCATACCCCTTAACCGCTGTTTGCCGCCTGCGGCTTGATTGCTTTGCTTCTTGGCCGTTTTGTGTGTGCGGGAATAATAAGCAGAAAATAATGCACTCCCTCCGGGGACTGCTCCCACTCCAAGGGCAATCAGAGTGATTTACTCGCATCCCCGATCCTCGGCTCATCTCATCTGTGTGACCTGTGGCAGCTGCAGTTGCGACTTGCGACCGGCGACCGACGACCGGCGACGACCGGAGTTTCAAACATTTTTGCATAATTTATGCAATTTTAATTTCCAAAAGCTCGACCAGAGTCATCATTATCGCAGAGATGGCCACAGATAGTCAAGTGAAATGCGGAATAGGGGGTGGTGGTTGGGGTGTGGAATTTGCACTTTTGCCCTTTATATTACTTTCCCAAAAATTATATCTGAGGTCGCACAAAAGTTTGCCCTTCGTTCTGTGACCCCCCACCCCTCCCACGCCCTCCCACGCCCTCCTGTCCCTTAACTCGCTTCTGTTGCCAGTTTGCATTCAATTTTGCGCCACAGTCGGTCTGTCCGTCCGTCTGTCGTTGTCATCGTCATGGCTGGCTAACAGTTTTCGCCATTGTTAGGCACCCAGTCCCTCCTTCCACCCCCCCATTTCCCCTTTTCAACCAATCTTGTCTATAACTCGGTGTATAGTGCACCTTTCTCTGTTTGCGGCTTTATGGTCTATGGCCACGTAATTTACCTGTTTCTTTTTTTCACCTGCCACATTCGCATTTGTATTCGTATTCGTATTCAGATTTAGATTTAGATTTTCTGCAGAATTGTTTCCGAAAAGTTCATTAGAAAGTGTTTTGTCTGATGCGGGGCTGTGCACAACCAATGGCTCAACTATTGCGCCACGGTCATGGGTAAGATACACCGGCAGAAAAAACTAGAAAAGAGTATTAATTCCACACGGGTTTCCCTTGCTCATATTATAGATTTTATTATTATTGCATGCTTGGTATAGATTTATTCTAGCAATATTTCTATTAAAGCAACTCCAATGAGTTGAAAGAATGTTTTGGTTATTTCCGGCACTAGACATTGACCTTTGTAGTTATTTCGGGTACTTACAAAAATAGCGTGATATAGTTTCTAATTAACCATTTACTCTGTTTTCTAATCATTCTCTATGCGAACCACCCACTGGATTCTTTCCTTTCTGGCCAATGATGAGTTTGGAGTTCCTCTTTCGTTGGCGGGTCAACTGCCCCATTGATTCGCCCGTGGCCAGTGGCCAGTGGCCAGTGGCCAGTTGGGATCTCGGTGGAGGGATCTAGGTGCTAATTACACCGCACACCCCCGAAAGGATTTCGTGCGTGCTTAAGCTATCTTGATTGGAGCGAATGCCCTAAGTGTTTTCGAATTAAATTGTTTGCGTTGCTCACATTTGGCTGTTGTGGTTGTCAATGGTCGCTTAATTAGCTTTTGAATGCTACGACAATGGGCGCTGCCACGGGGGCCGTGGGGGTGGTGTAATTAATATTCAATATGTGAGAAGCACCCCCTGAATCCGCCTGACTATCAGCTAATTAATAGTGTTTGGCTTGACTGCTCGCCCACATTCGAATTTCGAACTTACAGACATACGTATCTATGTATGTATATGTGTCTGTTTGCATGTGGTGGTTTGCGAGCGGAACCGCGGCGACCACAACAATTCCAAACCCATACGCACACGAGCGAAACTCAAGCCAAGCGAACTGAATCTAACATCATTATCGAAATCACGCAAATATTTACCCAAATAATTTGTCAACTTGTCGTGGGAACCGTAGCTTTAAGCGGCTAATGCGATATCGCTTAGCTGGCTTCCCTGTTCGCTGCTCAAGGATACGAGTATATCCTCGTTTAAATTCCAGCTGGTTGGCATAAAAATCCTGCGAGGCGCACATAATCCTTTATGAAATTTGTTTTCACCTTTCTGGCTGCCGGTTGCTGGCTGCTGACGGCCGCTTTTCGAGCGCCTTTGGCTGTTGGCCATAAAATTAAAATTTCTTTACAAGCATTAAACGCTAAATGAACCTGAAAATTACGCAAATCGCACAGGCCACAGAGTCCACACACACACACAAACGCACACAAAACAGAGCAAAAAATGTCCTGGAACAAAACAACAAAAGCGGCGATAAAAGAGAGCCAAACACCTTGACAGCAGGTGGAAAAAGCGGAAACGAGGAGGTGGACGAGTTGACATTGACATTGCGGGGTCGAAGGGATGACAGAAAGCTTGGCGCGGATTGAACGAATGAATCTGGCAACAGAATTTTACGCCTCACTGTGCCGGTCGCACCCACACACCCACACACCCATAAAAGCAGCACACACGCACGCACACACATCCTGTTGCCAAGTATCCGTGTGCACGTCAAATTATGACAGTCGCTGGATTAAGGACCACCTGGCTCCTGCCCACCTCCCACTTCCGCCACCACCACCCATTACCCATCGCCTACTTATCGACGGGGCTAAGGGCAACCTGTTTTTAGGCCAGCTCGCAAATTTGGTTTCCACTAAATGCAAATACCCTTGCCAGCGGAAAAGGGCAAAGGGTTCAGCAGGTGGAACTCACACGGATGACTTGTTACTGCCGCAGTGGAACGCAGGAGCTCAACAGATTACCCTCCCCAAAGGGTTCGGCAGCTAAGGGATGGCATATGGGATGAAGATGTATTTATAAATTGGAAATCTTTTTATAAAAAGGATATTTGGTTCAAAAGTCGCCTTTTCACTTAAAGGAAAGTTTGCAGTTGTGCAAAGTGCATAATAGAAATTATATTCGAATATAGTTGCATGCAAAAATCGATATGGAAATGAAACAGAATTTTCCCAACAATTTTTCGGGGATTTGTAATATTTCTTTATTACGGCAGCATATTTCGTGTGGCGCTCTTAAAGGAAGCACGTTAACCCGACACAAAACGTTGGCTTTTCTTCGGTTGCTCGCTCAACTGGGGAGCGATGGCTCATAATTTGCTTATGCGTATGTAGATGTGTAGATGTGTCTGTCCCCGTGTGTTGTTTGCGCCCCATGAATATAGATTTTCCTTTCCACCCACTGCGTCGGCACAAATATGCGTCCTGAGCCATCGCAGAACATGTTGTCCCTAAAAGCCAGGCACGCAGGGGAGCCGAAATCGAAGGAGCAGCCGAGCATTGGCGAAGAGGGACACATTTTTCGGAGCTGTTTCTTTGGGGTGTGGCAACATAAAGGTGTTGACACATTTTGTGTTGATTCTTATTGGGGCTCTAAGCCGTTTTTTTTTTTTTGCCTTCCACACGAAGACACACGCACACACACACGCAGGCGAGTCTAATGGGATTGTCCTTGGTGTCCTGGAAGTGGGAATAGGATGTGGTGTGCGCTGTATATTTTTGGGCCTGCAATCAATTCTCATTTGGCTGCCTCTTTTGTGTTTCTTTCAACTCCCTCACTCCCTATATCTTCGCCCACTAACCAGAGTGCATTTTTCTTTCTGCTTACAGGTAAGCCAAGTGATGGAATCGCATAGATCGCGATTGGAGGAGGTAGGAATGGTTTCTGGTAAGTTGCCTCCAAGCCTCCGAGGCACAGGCTGACAATGCCACAAGTGCTCGACAAGGTGTGCATTCTAACGTAAAGCCTGGCCAAATCGTTGCACCTGTTGAGGTTGGTAGGGGAAGGTAGTAGTGCAAAGTAGTGCAAAACAGCAAAAATGAGGGACACATTTCGCTGGAAATTTGTAGCCAGAACTCGACAGTACCCTCGATGAGCGCTCTGATAAATCTTGAATGGGGGGGAAACGCTCGAAAGTGTATAAATAAAACAAAATGAAAATGAAAATCTAATTTAAAGCGAGCCAAGGCAGCCGGGCGTCAATAATTGCCCTGCGCTGAAATTATGCTGAAAGATTAAAGTCATTTATTATAATTTATTTATTTTTGTGTATTTTGTGCTCTGCCGTTGCCATGCGCTCGTGTGGATCCCCGACAGGATTGTTGGTCGTTGGGACGATGGGAGTCCTTGGCAATTACTTTGAAGTGGCGCACTAGCCGAACTATGTACTCGCAGGGCCGTGGCGCCCCATTAAATTTGCCACACTTCATTGGCTCGCGCAGAAATAATAATTTATTATTTAATTTCGCTCGGACAGCGGCGGCTGCTGTGTCCCAGTGTTCCAGTGTCCCTGTATCTGTGGGCGTGGCACTGGGCGAACTTGGTTTAAAGTAATTAATTTCGGGAAGTGTCAAAGTTGGCTGCATGGCCACGCCAAACTTTTCGTCTGCCCGCGCAGGAGGATTGGGAAATTGGAGCTGCTGGTGGAGATGGAGATGGTAGTGGAGGTGGAAGTGGATCCGGATGTGGCCGGGGGTCACGACGGCGCTATTTTAAACCAATCGAGCACTGCAAAAAATATATATTTTCCATTAAAACTCCGCGGAAGAACGAAAAAACTCGTCAGCGGAAGCTTCAATATCCTGGCAATTATAAATATAAATGGACATGTCAATATAATTGCTGAACCTCCATGTAGAAACTTCTGAATGTAGCCAGCCACCTGAATTATTGTGCATATGTGTCAACATTTTCATTTCAAATATTTATGTTCGATCTTCATTTAATTTAAATTCCTTTGTGGATGCCCCAAGGAAATATGCAGCATATTTTCATAAACAAAAGCAACTAATAAGATTACATATTTTTCAAATAGCTTTAATTAGATTATGCGGCGATGATGAATACTTCACATGCGCCCGTGGTTATTCCAGCAATAAATAATTGTTTATTATTAAACAATTAAACAATAATAGCACCACACAATTGCACCACACAATGGCCCACATTGATGTTATGTAATATGGCTTTGTGTTATTTATGTAAAAATGAACCGCCTATTGAGAATTGGACAAATTGTATTCTCATTGATATTCACTTTTTGAATAATGAAGCTTATTTATTGTTAACAAATTCGCATAATCTTTAAGTTTTAAAGCGCGAAAGGTCATGAAATGCTTTTCGCATATCTGCTGTTTGTTTTTCCGCCTTCGAGCTCATCTGCTCATCTGCAGCTTTTCCGAGCGCTTTTCCTCTGACCTCGCCTTAGGCTACAGTGGCAGCAGCAAGTTAATTTCCACTCGCGATTTGCCGGTGGAAGTGGACACTGTCCACGAAGACGCAGAATAAATAAATTAAAAAATGTTAATTAATTTTTAATACGCCCAGTCCCGCCAGCCCCGAAATTCATCATCTTCAAAGCCTGCAATTAGCCTTTAATTTACGATGTGCTACGCACCCGAATATGTTTCGAATATATTTGGGTAGCTGGAAAATGTTCATAAATTAAGCAGGACCCTTTTCGCTCTCTTTTATCTCAATGCCTCCTTGCAATCATTTAAATACGTAGATTCTCATAAGGCATTTGGTGTAGCATTTTATGGCATACTTAGGACGGACCCGGGAATCCTCTTCGCTGGCTTGGGGGTGGCCATTATTCAAGGTAATTTAATTTGAGAATTTGGAGAATTGCGGACTTGGCTGGCCAAAATCGAAGCCTTCTCGACCGTCTCGTCTAAGGCCAAGGAGGTGGCGGAAAACCGCAAACGGAATGGCCAAAACCGAGGCAAATCCAAACAAATAAACGCTTGACCCACTCCGGCCAACAATGAGCAATGTGCCAAATGAACGGCCAAAGTTCAGCAACGGGCAACGGGAAGCTAGAAGCTGGAAACTGAAAACTGAAAACGGGCAACTGGCAACTGAGCTGGCGAAAACATTTTAAATGCAAATGAAGTGCCGCACTTAGGAAGCCGTCAGCTGAGCAAAAAAATAAAAAAGAGTGGTGAATGCTGAGTGCCGTTGAAAATGGCTGATAAATTAGAGAGTCCGGCGGCACCATGGCTCAATTTTAATAAACTTCAAGCCGAAAAGCAGCAGCAGCTTCAAAGTATGTCAAAAACTGCCTAAAAGCAAAAAACATCCTCTCAGCTCCTAGCGCCACTCAATCAAGCCTCGAGCGTCTCCCCTTGAAATGGCAAAGTTTTGGCCACGGGATTCAAAACGTATTTTTATGATACAAATAAAAAAAAATGGAAATTTTAAAAACAATTTTTTGTTTCCCAAAGCCTTGCCTGCCGTTTGCCTTACACACAGAAAAAACAAAAAAAAAGAAAGTGTCCGGGAAAAGCGCTTATGGCATTTGACTGGGCCCCAAACAATCTAGCAAATTGAAATACTCGTAAATATTAATCAGTGGCCAGCGGACAGATATCTTCTAGCCTTCGAAAAGCAAAAGTCCGGGATGGGTCAAGTTGTCAAAACTTTCGCATACATTGAGCAGAGCTTAGATTGTGATAGACTCTGGGGTTTGTTGCTCATTTCGAGGAATTCGCGTGATTTATTTGTTGCATAACTCGGCCTGGACTCAAGCCGAACCGAAGTGGGGCGAAGAACTTGCAAAATAAATTGAAAGCAACAAAAGTTTGTCAGTCGCACGCCGACCCACCGACAAACTGGAGCGCAAAAGTTTCGCCCTGCAAGTAATGTACTGTGGAGGCGCTGGTAAAAAATTACTTGCATACTTTTTGGCGCGCTTATAATTGTTTTCCATTCCCGAGTACCCGGGTACCCTGCAACCCCCCACGCAACTTACTCGATTCAACATTCAACATTCTCCATTCGGAATACTCCGCTACCCAGCAGCAGTTTCCATATAACTCATTAGGCAAAAGTTTAATGCGAATCCCCCCCCCCACCAACCGCTCCCAGCTGCGGGAGTTTATGTTGAGATTTACTTTAACTACTCTTGCGCCTGCAACTATGCAATAAATTGTGCGAAATTTTGTGTCCTCCTCTCCGTTCTGCAATCCATTCAGCCATGGCATAGCCCTGACCCACATACAGATGCTGCGGAGCGGGTTGGTGGTGGTCCAAAGTTATATAATAAGCAGCATTAGCTACACATGTTCGTGGTAAATCGCTCCGGGGAGGCAGAAGGATCCGGACTGCCGGACATTATTCAGTGGACGCCGCCGCTGCTCAAGTGCAAGTGCTGCAAAGTCAGATGCTTCCCGCTCCACTGGCTATGTGGCCAGTATAGATACTCGTACCAGCCCACCCCCTTGGCCCCCTTGGCCCCCTTGGCCAACCAGCTGGACTGTCGAAACTTTTCCAATCTAAGCTAAATAAAAGGAAAAGTCTCTCGTGTCTATCATGTCAGTAGGTATTTTATTATTTTTAACCTCGACGCGTCCCCACCACCCCATTATGCCACTACCTCCTGCTTCAGCTCCACCACCCACCACCCACCGCCCACAGCACCACAACCCACCGGCCGCACAGCTGTCGCTGAGTTAACCCACCCACGGAAAATGCTGGGAGTGCTCGTGCTGTCTTCTGCAACTAATTTGTCAATGTCAAGTGTTATTTCTTATATTCTCTTGCTCGTTTTTTTGTACTTGTGTAGCCAGAATTTTTGTGTTGTTTCTGGTTGTGGGGCTTGCAAAAGTTTTGCGCACGCACACCCACAACGAGATACATCACTCCAGGTTTTTCCCACACACACACACACACACAGAGATTCTCATCTTTGGAAAACGCGTCGCAGTTGCACGTAATCTGGTATATCAATGTGGTGTGTGCTTTTAGGCGCTCGTGCATGGGCATCTCTCGAAGGCGCTAGACAAATATGGACTCCCATTAACTTTTAAAAACTCAGGCCCAAAGCTGTTGACTTGAAAATAACTCTAAAGTTATTTTCAATAACTTAAAGTATAGTTGGACCCATCTTTGACCTACTCCACTCTTTAGTTCCAAAAAAAAGTTAAGTTTCAATTAGTCAAAAACCGCTTAAAAATGGCTCTCAAGCGATGAGGCAGGCAAAAGGCGCTGGCAAACTTTTTGGCAGCTTATAAAAAATTGTTCAACCAAGAGGACTCGAAGAGTCTTGTGGGTGGGTGGGTGTGGGGTGGTATGAAGAGACGAAGGCTGTCGGCCGCCTTTGCTGGCAATAGTTTTTGGGGACCGGGAGCTGCCAACTTCAGTTAACAATCAGCGTCAGTCGGCAGCCAGGTGACAGTTTTAAGAGGAGGCCCCTTTGCGCGGCGGTGCCTGCCTAATTGCTGTCTTGCTTCGAAATTCGCTAAGTAGATTTTCTTGTATGGCATTTTAGCGGAGCAGTACAGTTGACACTTCGTGTCAAAGTTCATTGCAACAGCAGTCGGTCAGAGGTTGTCAGATGTCCTGGTTGTCCTTGTTGTTGCGTGCCCACGGCGCATTTTTCGCCCGTTTCACTTCTTATTTATTTTATTCCTCTTGTACCCTGGTACTTCCCCTCCCGTTTGATGCTAATTAATTGGATGGGGTTGGAGGAGGATCCTCCACACCCGCGCTTGTTTGCCAAATTAATGGGCAACTGTTCAAGTGCCGAGGAGGAGCTTAAGCAAAATACTTTTTAGCGGATTTCAATGGAAAATGCCATAATTGTATGCCACTCGAGTGACGTTCGCATTACAATTGAAAGGCAAAGTGGGCGGCAGGATGGGTGGCAGGAGGATGGGGGGCGTGGCATGACGAGGCATGTGAGCACAGGCACATGTGAGCGCCCCAGCGTAATCACATGGCCCAGTGAATATATTGAATGCCTGGCAAGGACATAATACAATTCGAGTACAAGTATGTACGTAATTTTGTCATGCCAGGACAACGCAAATCCCAAGGAAACTCAAGGACGCCGACGAACAAAACAAGCAGGAGGTGCGCGTAACTCAATGTCTATTAGCCATAGCGCAACAATTGCTTTTTACGCTCATCAACGGCGACACCCAAAATAATGCCCCTCAGCCTCATCATGTTTCGCAATCGGATTTTCCCAACAGGAGACGGGGCTTTATGATGATGGCAATGGCAATGGCAATGGCTATGACGATGACGCTGATATGCGGATGCCGAGCAGCTGCCGGCTGTTTTACAATAATGCGGAGCAGAACAAGTAGCGGCACATATGCTCTCCTCGGAAGGCAGTAAAAAAATGCTGCGACAAAAATTGCCTCACAAAGTTTATAAAAATTAAGCTTGAAATATGTATTTACTAAGCTACTGTCAAAAAAGCAAGGCACGTAGCCTAAACATACACTGGGAAAAGTAGAAATTGAAAGATGAGAGATTGCAATGATGTAATTTCAAGGATCGTTCAATAAAGGATTTTTCTTGAGCTTCAAAAGCCTACAGTTCAATAATCTAGTTTGATGTCAATAGCGTCAGCCTCAGCTAACAAAGTTTTGAACCTACTTTGTAACAGATACTCGAAAAGTTGGCATTTTTTCTTTGTGCAGCACCTTGGGGCACAATACCTGCCCATGTCCTTGCCGCTCCCCAACATCCTGGCCACCCAACCTGACCTGACTACTGCCATCACTTGCGCTAAATTAGATTTGGCCCGTTTCAGACTCGTTCGGCGTTGTCGCTTCATTTTGTCAATTGTTTGGACTTGTTAGACTCGGTTGGCGGACGGACGAGTAAATGGCCGGGAGCCAGGAGCAGGGAGCAAGGATCTGGGAGCTGGAAGCTGGGAAGCTGGGGAATACAGGCGGACACAATGACTGGCGCTGGGCAAAGGCTCATTGTGAAAGCGTGCGTCCAGGGCGGGCATTGTGTTCGGGGACAGCGTCCCCTCAATGCCATGAGCTAAGTAGATTAGGGCCAATTACAGCGGCATCAGCATCACCGTCACCGTCACCGTCACCATTGCCATCGCCATCGCCATTGCCATCGCCATCAGCGGTCGAGGCAGTGCCTCCATTGTTCGTGGGCTCTGCTTGAGGTCCTGACCGCCCTTGTATTTGGTTGTTCGGAAGAATCCAGCTTCTTGCTGCTAACCGCCTAATGTGCCAAAAAGCCAAATGAGTTTGCCTTGCACAAACACAAGCCACCGACGACCAGTCGACGGCGACGTCGACTGGCAATGCAAATTCTACTAACTCCGATGCCGGTGCAATGCAATCGTCGACCACGGAGCACGTGCAATGAGTGCGGTGGCTTTTCCGTCATACGAAAGCCAAGGCAAACACACACACACACTATCGCTTGGGAAATTCCATGGCTTGAATACGAAATATTAAAGTTTCCACCTCACGGGTAACGCAAGGTTGAAGAAAACCATACTCATACCCTTCAAAATAGGATTTTCTCATTTTCGGGTGCTAAACGAAACTAGAATCCCTGGGTTTCAAGGACTTTGGGTTATTCTTTAAGTTTTTAAGGGCTTTGCCAAAGAAGTTCTCTTATGAAAATATGCATGAGTTGAAAATCTATTGAATTTGCTTTTTTCCACTTGCAATAGATTCCGTTCACCGATAACTTGAATAAAAATGCTTCATTCTCCATGACCATTAGGAATATTTTTAATTGACTCGGAAACGAAATCATTTATGCTTTCCCCAAAAACTATTCAATATATTAGTTTCCAATCCATGCAATTAAATTTGGATAGCATATATTTTAGTCTAGAAAATACTTCGGGCAATTAGGCCAATGCTTCAGTTTTTATCGAATGCCTTTCGATGTGGCTTGCAAAATATGTGACCATGAGGTTATTATTTGATGTATGTAAATGAATTAAAATGCATTTTCAAGCAAACCATTTTTCGGTCCTTTTTTTTAATAAAAGCAAGACATTTTTGGGGTTTCATTAAGTGTAAGAGTATTCAGTGATCCGTGTAGAAAATTCATTTTCGGCGCCTGTATGCGTTCGAACTGTGTCATGAAAAACAGCAACAACAGCAGGGAAAACGTAATTATTCATAATTCAATTTTGCATCGCTAGGTGGCGCACGGTTACAATTTCCCGGCAACCGCCAACGACACAATCTCTGCACGTGTGTGAGTAAGTGCGAGTGTGTGTGTGGGTCCGTATTTGTGTGCAGTTAATGTGCATTTGGAATGCATACGGCGTTATGCAATATTAAGCATACGCATTTGACGTGTTTGCTCGGGAACAGGCTGATTGTTTGGTTTTCCCCGGCCAGGTGGGCGTGACCAAGGACCTGGATGTGAACGTGGCCAGGTGGACAGATGGGCAGTTGGGCAGTTGGGCAGCTGGATAGTGGAACAGTGGGACTGTAGGACAAATAGAGAGCCAAGCAGCAGGCCAAACAAATGTCAAAGCAAACCGAAATTCACATCTCGTCCTCGACATTATATTGCCGTGTGTTTATTTAGTCGGGAATGCAGTGCAATGGCATCCTGGCGATGCCCATACCCACACCCACACCCACACCCACACCGTTGCAATGCGTCGTGTGCAGTTGCCAGGAATTATGTATGATATTGGTGTTGGCTCTGATGCGGCTTAACTAATTGTGTTTCGTGCCGGCAAACAAACCTAAGCACGGCACGTTGCTCGCCCCGCACTAAATTCCCATCAATTTATGCATTTATTTCGTCGCTCCACGCTCCATGCTCCACTCAAAAGCAGCTGGGCTCTGTGGACAGAGCGCAATTAGGCCAGGAAAAAGACGTTTGCACACACACACTCGCACATTGCTGGCATAAATATTTCAACACCATAATTAAAATGAGGTTTCCTTCGCTGCAGCAGCAGCAGCAGCTAAGGTTGCCCCACTTTGCATCTCCCCAACTCGGCGTTTCGAATCCGGATTCTTACAGTCAGGCATTCACCATTCTGCATTCTGCGCGACATATCCGCTTGCCGGGCATTTAGGTTTCATTCAGCCACTGCAGCTGCAATTGCAGCTGGCAAGGAGTGGAAACTGCATCTCACCTTCCGGCTCTCTGCAAACGGATATCCGTCGAACGTTGAACGCTGAACGCTGAGCACTGAGCACTGAGCACTGAACGCGACTCACGTTCCAGCTGCATTTTTCTCCAACTCGAGCTGGGCGAAAAAGTAGAAAAAAACAAAAAAAATAAAAAGGGAACAGAAACTGCTGAAGAAAACCCAAAGGGGAAGGCTTTCCTTTGTTAGCTCAGACATTGTAAAACAGAAGGAGCGACAACAAGGACCCTGGCGAAATGGAAATGGCCATTAAAAGGAAACACTTTGCGCACTTTAATTCTTATTTAGCGCCTTGCAATAAGAAAAAAAACACGTCCGAAAGAGCGAACAGGATGCTGAAAATTGTGGCGAGAAAAAACCGAAGCAGTTGAGTGGGTGGAAATTCGACATTAAACAATTACACAAGTTTCGTTCATAATAAAGTGTCTTGGTTTTGATTACCGCCGCAAAATGGAGCCACAGCCGTCGAATACTTGGCCCACATTGAGTGCCCAGGACTCGCATGTCTAGCTGCTATCCTTCCATTGCGTTGGCTTAATTTAAATAAATGTCACACCATGTGGCCGGAGCCCAACCCCTTGACCCCCCGCTGTGGCCACCCAGTTAAAGGTCACCCGCTGGGTGAATCGCGACATTTTTGTGTTGTGACGTTGTTCGGGCGAAGGCAATTTGTTGCTATTATTTTGGTAACACTTTAATTTCTGTTCGCGACCCCGCCACCCGCCACACGACACGCAGCACATAACACAGCGTGAACTAGTTAGGTGGCAATAAGGATATGGCGTTATCCTTTTACCAGCTATTTAGCATTCAAATGCTCAGCGCTCTCGCCCCGTTTTATCCCATTTGCAGTGTCAACGGAATGGGGATAATGGTTTCGCGGAAGCACAAATAGCATTTGAATTTTATTTTCCACGATTTTAGAAGACATTGCAATGTAGTGAAGTGATTTACAGTCTTATGTTGAATGCTTTTGTAATTCAAGGGTATTTTTCGATCGAGTGTCTTACTTGTTTTATTTAAGTCAAAGTTATTGTGTTTGATTTCAGTGGCTCAAACCGCGCAGATAACTTCGTGATGCCAAATTCGATTGTTACTATTAAACGCTTATCGCGATGTTGTCGCACTTTTGTGAAGATTTCAGATCTTAGTGCTAATGAGAATGGTGGGGAGAAATGCCACTCCATTGGTGCAAGTTTTTGCTAAGCTTTATTACGCATACGCCCGAGTTGCCACCAGTGGGTATTCTGTCCCTCTATTTTCCACTCCCCGTACATATCAATTTCACGCACTTCATCAAGCTGCAAGTAAAGTTGGCTCTGGCCGAGAGTTTATTTTACACATGAGCTGCGCTGAATTGAGTTACATAAGTTGGGCGAGTTCTCGCAGCTAAATCAGCTCCGGGGTGTACAATTTTTACGCCATTTATTTAAATTCTCGACGAGTGTGTGTGTGCGTGATTTCTCGAGGGCGCGGGTAAAGTGTACACACTTCTACGCTAAGGAGATGTAAGCTGGCAGCACTCCCCGACTCCAAAAAGCAAGCAAGTTAAGTCGGCAGCATTAAGAGCATTTCTTTGTGATTCACAAAGAAGACCCTCTCCACCTCCTAGCAAATGTTGTTTGTTGGGGAAGTAGGGAAGTGGGGACTGATGCCACTGACAGGCATTCACCATTCACTCGCCACACGGCGCAACTAAGCCCGCTCCAAAGTCACCGCCGCCCAAAATGTAATAAGCAATAACAGTTACCGAAATAGGGGAGGGGGTGGGTAAGTGGGCGGGGCTGTGGTTTGTCAAGGCGCGAAACTGAAATGGCGCAACTTTATTTAATATCCGTAAGCACTGCCAGCCAAACACAAAGATAGCGAACTGGGTGGATGGGGTGGCGCACACTCGGGCGTATGCGTAATATTTGGTCGCTGAGGCAGCATGGCAAAATGTTTGCATTCGCCAAATTGCCTTGCGTGTCAACACTAAATAGCAGACAAGTCTAAATACTTGTAGCCGGGCCGCAACTTGCCCCACCAACTGAAAAGTTTTGAATGTCGCGCAGTTGTTCTGCGGTTCGCTCTTTCGAAAATATTTTCGAGCTGAATTTACGCGTTCTTGGCACACACTTCAAACATCCTTTTCAACTGTTTGCCCACACATACACACGCCGTTTTCATACACTGAGCACAAAATTGGCAGCCAATACATTAGGAAAGTTTATTTTTAATGGAAGCCCCTCCCCATCTTTGTGTTTTAATAAACTTATTTGTATTCCATGTATTTGGTTTCTTTGATTTATTGATATGAGAATAGATCTTGCTTTGACTTCAAGGTAAGCGTCTTAGGCTGTGGAACTTCTCTCTCTGCACACGCATTTGTTGGCCCATATTTGTTGTTGTTGATTTTAGCCGAAAAGCAAAGGAAAGCAGCTTAACTTATGTCAACCCGATAACATCGTGGGACCATAAATGTCTCCCCAGACAACACCAACCCCTCGATTTCCCCACCATTCCCCCCTCCCCCCAAAAAACATCGAGACAGAAGAAATCGCTGGGACGATGCGAAATCAGTGGAAAGCTTTTCGGAAAGTTTTTGTCAAACATTTGTGTGGCACTTGTAAATTTGTTGTGATTTCTTGATAGCTCCTTATGCCAAGCGTGCATGTGTGTGTGTGACTGACTCTGCGTATGTATGAGCCGCACCCATTTTCTCAGCCCCCTGAAGTAGGCTGTGAATTTTATGAATTTTCATGTGCTTTCAAGCGTGGCTGCAGAGACAGCCGAGAAAATGCCAACATGTGAAAGAATTTGCCCACTACTGCACCCCGACCCCGTTGGGATGTGTATGGGAAAATTTTTTCTTTTTCAGGCTTGAGTAACTTCATTAGAAGGAATTTAAAGCAGCCGCTGGCGTTGATTTATGGCAGATATATATCCGCAGGCGGAAATGATTATGATAGAGCAGAAAGGAAATGAGAAACGAGCATGGCGAACCGAACTGAACTGAATTGTACTGAACTGAACGAAATGGAGAAGAGCCAATAACAGTGGAGTTGTTGGCAAATTATGAGCAGCCCTTGATTGAGTGCAGTGAAATGCACGCGCAGAAGGCAAATTCTTATCGCATCCTCACCAGTTCCAGTGCAAAATCAATTTCCCCAATGGAACCCCACAGCAATGACATCTATTCACCCTGCTCCGCTCTTATTTTCTGCTTACAATTTTAGTTTCATTTTTTTTCTCTGCTTTTGCAGTTAGCCAACTTTACACAGCTTGCGGTCAGCTTGGCATTTTTTTTTTGTCGTGCAATCTGCGCAAGAGAAAGAAATTCCTGTGCAGCTTTTGGCACTCTATAAAAGCAGAAATGGCGGAGAAAGCTAAAAAAAAAATATGATGGGGAGTGGGGAGGAGATGCCATGTCCTTGGGATGGAGCCACGCCCCCTCGTTGCTGGCACTTCATCATCATTTTGGCCCCCGCCATCAAAATGAAATGTCAAACTAAATGGCAACAATTTTGATTGAATTTTTTACAGAGTGCCACAGCAGCCAGTGCTGCTCGCAATTTTGGCTGACCAAAAATGAGCTGGCAAATAGCAACACGTTCCGCCTAGGAAATCCATCTGAGGTTTTTCCACTCGATTCGCATGCCGAGACTTTTGGATTTGGGCTGGGCTTTCGAATACCACGGGACGTGACGCAGAGGCTTGCGAAATGCCAACAATAAAGTGCAATTCATTCTCTAAACAGGCTGCATGTCCTCCCATGCAAGTGGCACAAGGAATGAAGGAATCACATTCCCGCGGGGCTCCTCCCATACATATATACACTTACATATACATATATATATATATATAGTCGTATATACTGGTATATTCCGTATGTGGCACGGCATTTTATGACAATGCCAATCTAAGCGAAAGCTAGGAAGACGTTGACATATTTTTCTTGACAACGTGCAGTGCATTTCTTTCCAGGCCGCTGACAAAATGTGCCCGTTACCGCAATGCAATGATCCAGAGGCGGCGTCGCTGGCAGCAAACGGGGGATTGGCCATTGTGATCTAACCCTAAGGGGTTGGAAATCCCATATTCATTACCAATCATCAACCTGTTTGGAAGCGGGTAGTCAAAATATTGATGGCATTTCGGAGGGCAACCCCCCACCCCCTGCCCTTTGCCCATGCAGGACTTACGGAGGCGGAACCCCCGTATCCTGGCTGACTTTGGAGCTGACTGGGGGCTTAGACTGCCGACTTGCAGTGCACGACGAGACACAAATACTACATTAACCCAAATGCAAAGCCGTGCCAAGAGCCTGGCAAGTAAATGCCCACGGGACGTGTGCACATGTGAGCAGTAGTGTGTGTGTGCGAGTGTTTGTGTGTGTATGAGTGTGTATCTGGTGCAGCTGGTGTATCTGGCGTGACTTTGTGTGTCGCCCGCATCTGACGAGTGGAATTGATGAGAATGCAATGCAGAAGGCTGCCAGTTGCCGGTTCCAGTTGCAGTTGCAGTGGCAAGTTGTCGTCTCGTGGCGCTTAAAGCGAGCACTTATGCATATAGTGGCAGCCACGAATCCGCGCCGTCGGAAGCTGTGATCACATTAGCTGAACCTATTCGCTAGTTGACCTCAATTGGGATTGGAAAAACCATTAAGGGATTTCCTGCGCTCTGCCTGAATAAAGTTAATAAGATGACTTTGAATACATCATCAGCAGTAGGCGCCTTTAGGTAAATGCGATTCATGATTACGTGAAATGGAGCCAGCTGTTCTGAATATCCATTTTCATCGTCAATTACTGGGTCAATTAAATGCAATCAAGTATCAAGTACAAATTACATGTCTGAGTAGCAGATTAATACCTTATACGTAAATGAAGCAATTAAACTGCTACTGCCATTTATTCGCCGACTAAGGTTTTCAATTTAAGTTATAAAGTATTCAAGATGTTAAAATACTCCCGCAATGGCTCAAATAGATTTTCAGTAAACACTGTTGCCAATCCGCTTTAAAGCTCTTAAAGGCGGTTAGCCCCCAAGTTGCAATACTCACTGTAATTGCCACTTGACTCCGCACAAAAACCCCTTAATGCTGTGCAAACAAAGGACGAGTTTAAGCACCGCATAGTTAGCGTTAATGGCAATGCCTTGAACTTGAACCCAATTGTGGAGGGTCCCTTGAACGCTGTGGCCATTTCATTTGCATTGAGTTTTAAATAATTTGAAGCCGGCGAAACCAGGACGGCCAAGGCGCAAGGACAAGTGCCAATAGGATGTGTCACCAAAAATATGAAATGGCCAACGAAGGCGGAGAAGGCGGCCAGAAAAGGCGGCCAGAGAAACGAGATGGCAAAGAAAGGGAAAAAGGTCAAAAACACTTGGCAGTACATTATCTGGGCCACTGGCCGTACCATACCATACCATTCCATGCCATAGAATACCATACCATAGCATCCCATACCATGGCATAGCATATACCCAGGCAACTGACAACTGACGACGGACACACTGATGACAGACGCTCCTGCTCCGGCTGACATTTTCGTTATTATTCTTATTGCCGTCGAGTCCTGGCGTTCTGGAGTCCTGGAGTCCTGAAGTGCTGGACTGGCATCAGCCTCATCTATTGCTGATGCGGCTCCCACTCGGGCTGCTGTTATTGTTGGCTCAATTTCCTAGCCATTTCCGGCTAGTCTTCTTCTTCTACTTCTTCTTCTTCTGCCTGGCGAAATTACGTAAAACATACAAAAACAGAAGTTTTCAACAAAGGGCATTTCGGGGATTTCGGGGCAAGTGTGCCCTGGACTTGGGATGGGGCAAAAACACACAGACCGTGCGGGTCATTCCACTTGATTTCCGAAAAGGATACTGGCCACACGGCCCAGAAAAAATGTCCAAGATCGAATGGTGGAGGGGCGGCAAACGCTCGACCGCAAGTACAAAAGAAATGAACTGCTCGGCAACCGCCCACCAAGTCATTCCGATTCCGTACTTCTCGCCTCCCATTGCCAGCCAGCGCCTTCAGTCATCGGCGTTCTTGCTGCTCACTCAATGGTCCATAAATCGGTTGTCAACTATTCAAATGCAGACAATTGATTACAGCGATAAAGCTGAAGAGCCTTTTGTGAGCGATTCATCCTGCTGCCTGCTCCTCCTTCGTTCTAATGAAAGCAGCTGTGCCATTCACAGAGATATATGGGTGGGTACTCGGGGAATTGAGGCAGGACTGAGACATCTAGGTGGTATTTTCTTTTTCCTTTGCTGCCCCTTTGATGAGTCGAGGCCGTAATGAGATGAGCCCAGGAGGGGGAGAGTTGGCTTTGGGGCCTAAAATCGAGGAGGCGCAGAAAGTCAATAGACGGTAAAACCATTTAAGCCAGCCGCAGAATTAGGTTATACATTACTACAGTCAATAGTGGGAACTGGGAGCTGTGAGCTGTGAGCTGTGAGCTGTGAGCTGGGAAGTGCAAACTGCAAACTGCAAATTGCAGAATCGAGGGTGGTCTGTCGATTGAAGCCAGGTATGCGGCTTGCACTTGCAGGAGATCAGGGCGCTTAGCTCATTCGCCACCCAACAGCAACCCCTTTGAAGGTGCCTCAAGTGCGGCAAAATATTTATTCACAGTTCGATAAATAAAACTCCATGTGCCGGGCAAATGCAAAGGCAAGCAGCCAAGTCATGGATCTAATGGCCTGGTATCCATCCATCCATCCAAACATCCAACCATCTCCCCATCCATCCATCCATCTGTTGGGTGAACCATCCAACAACAAGCGGTAGTTTTAAATAAGAAATGAATACGACGCCTTTGTTCGGGCGCGGCGACTTGGACTTAACTTCAAGTTGGATTCAAAATAGGATTGGGATTGGTATCGGGATTGGGATTGGGATTGGAATGGGGATGGGGATGGGGATGGGGATTGGGAGCAGACGGAGCTGAAGTTGCAGTTTGAATTTGAGTTTTAATATGGGGTATATATAGCCAGCCGTACAGCAGTATTTGCTTAGCTTATGCCTTCTCCTGCCCGTAAGCCCCGGGCATTTAACACTTTGTATTTACTACCGCAGCAAAAGCAATTGAAATGCTCGTTGGCAAAGCAATGGAAATGGCAGAACGACTTAAGCACATCTACCCTGGCAAGAAAGCTGCACTCAGGAAAAACGAATCCTTTCCAAATAACTAGTTATTTCTGTTTAACAATAAAGAGCAGAGTTTAAAGTTTGGGAGATAATGCCATAGCACCATAATGGTATAACACGTCATAAAATAGTTAAGGATATCTATCCTTAATCCCAATTTAGTAATTTAAGTTTCTCGCAGTGGAGCCAAGGAGGGGAATGGGGGATCTGCTCCGACTTACAACAATAATGTTGCAGCAACGTTGATTGGGCTGCATCAGAGCGTCGCAAGCGGCATTAGGAAGTACGGCCACGTCTGCAACTGGATGTGGATATGGATGTGGATGTGGAAATGGAACTGGGGCCAAAGAAATTGTTATGGCCCAGTGCAAGTGAATGTCCGTCCGTCGTGCCCCTGTTTACTGTTTATCTATCAACCAAGTGCACGAGTATGTGGTTTATGCTTTTTCCAATGGCCGTGCGTTCCTCTCCCAGTTGCTGTGGTGGCTAGAAAACAATACCCAACTATAGGAGGAGCAAACAAATAGCCGCACGTGATATGCAGTCAAGAAAGCAGCGGGAATCGGGCGTTGAGCCGGGGCTAATTGGTAAAACTTCATCGAGCCATCGAACTGTCAATTGTCAAAAGGCAGCAGCAGCAGCAGGAGCAGGTCGAATCAGGCCGCAAACTAAGTTAGCAAGTTGGCAAAACATAATTCGCCAGTCCTTTGGGAAAATCGCATTGCCGGTGCCGAAACTGAACTTGGGGGGCGTTTGCGGCACCGGGCCTGCAGTTTATATATAGAGTCGAGAGTCTAGGCCAATAATTTAAGAAGTTCACGCTACACAAAGTTCAAGTGAAGTATGCCAGGTCTGGCTGCCTCGTCCTGAAAGATGGCAAACGGAAATTTACTGCAGGCACGAACAGCAAACGGAGCGGGGAATCCCGCAGCGGAATGGCTTAAAGAATGTGGAATGGGTGAAAGCGGGGTGAAAGCCAAACAAAAAACTGCAGAAGGGGAATTTGCCGTGGAGCGAAATATGCACATTTCCACACTTAATAACAAAATATGTTAAACAAAATCATTTGATGTTGGGCGTAATTTTTGCAGCTTGAGTGTTTGTGTGTTGCCAGAAGGCCAACACAAACCAACACCATCACACACACACACACACACACACACACATGCCAAGACCAACACACGCGCACGAATGCGAAACACATGTTTACATGCAAATTACATAAAGCAGCAGCGGCAAACAAACGCAAATTATATGCTGCATACTTTTAGGCCTGCGACTCAGACTTCGTATATCGAGTTACCAAAGTAAATTGTATAGGGACCGTTCCCTACATCCATTTCCGCAGAAAAACGGCGTCCAGACAATGTCGCGCCGCTTCCTGGGTCCTGGGTCCTTTATAGGCCCCAGTCCACCCCTCCCCATGTCCTGCAAGCCGCCACTTTGCATACATTTAAAGTATTTTCGCTTTGCATACCCTGGCAGAGGGTATAATCCTTGAACTTCTTAGGAATCATATGTGTTTTAAACATAACATTAATATGAATTGATAGTGAGCACTTGAGCTACTGATGTAAAGAAAACTATATATGCAGCATAAACAAATTATATTTTTAAATAAATCAACTTGTCATTTAAGGACATTTTTCAAGGGTATGTGGCCTTTCGTACTGTAAAGTTTTCCTGTTATTATTTCGTTTTACCGCCCCTGCTCGAAAGTCGTTGGCGAAATGGAAAAAAAAATGCCACAGCGGCGTAACATGTAAACAAACTCATTTAACTGATTTTCAGAAAGGAAAACGTGGCTCCTGGGCATGGTGGATGGTAATGGGCGGTGAGATTGCCGGGCATGGGAATTGAGAGTGGGTCTGGAACGACCGCATTATCATCATCATCTCGGCTCTGTTTTTTGCCCGCAACTCTTTTTCAGCAGCAGCAGCAACAGCAGCAGCTGCCGTGGCCGCAACCTGAGGCTAGATTTACATGTCACTCGACTTAAGTTGGTGCTGGGCTTAGAGCTCCTCCTGAACACCAGGACACCTCACCTCGCCTCACCTCACCTACCCAACCCAGCCGTCGTGACCACGGCGACAAGTTAACTTGCTCATTCTATCTGGCATCCAAGGATCCCGCAATGAGGATCCCCCACTCGCCTCCAACGCACATAATCTTTGCATAATTTCCAACTCTGCTTTTCTTTCGCCTTGTTTACGCCATTTTTACTTAACTTTTTGCAACGTGCATGGCAACAAAAACGGCAAGTGTCAGCAGAGCCAGCAAAACAAACTAGATACAATATCATCCCATTTTCTTGCTTGGCCCGCTGGTCAAAAGAAACAGAAGCTGGACACGTCTGTGACCATTTGTTTCTCGGGGAGACTCCGATACATATCTCACACATAATACATACCATGTAAATGCCTAAATTATGCAGATTTTATTGCCAGCCTTTGGGGAGCCCCAAATGGCGAACAGGAAATGAGAAATTCAAACCTGTTAGTTTCGGTTTACAACGTTTTAATAATAACTGGCCTGTGTAAAGCAATAAGCCCCCTTCCCTCCCTTCCTCATTCCCTCCACCGCTGGCCGCACTTTGCTTTGAAATTGGACCAACAAAAGCGCAAAACTTCGGAGGGGCGCTTTCATGTGTGCAAAATCAAAAGGATAATTGAGACATGTGAACAATATCCCTAAGTGCGAGACCCCAGAGCACCAACAACAAGCTCGACTCATTGAAAGGTCGCACATCAAAGCTGCCCCCCAGACATTTTGCCAGCTTACCCCAGATGAAAAGCAATTAACAAAAGTAAAAGCAAGACAGCACTGGCTGGGGAAAAAAAAGCGAAGAATTATAAAAGTCGAGAGAAAAGAAAAATATTAAATGCTTGAAAAGAGGACTTTCGAGGGGGCGCACACACACACGCATACCCACACACACACGGACCTCAAAAAAGTGCCTGGCACTCACAAAACTGCTTAAAGAGAGTGCGGCAAAAGGGGAGCCAAATGCGAAGAGGGTGCACTTAAAATAATTTAAATTTTAACATGAACAAAAAATCTTAAAATATTAAAAAGATTATCGAAACGTCAAAAAATAGCTTACGGTCATAAAATATTTATTTAAAAAATCCATTTGAATGTGGAAAATGTTTGGCATATATTTTTGTTTGCCCACAAGCATTTTCCCTGAGTGTGGGAAAAGTGGAAAGCGGCACCCCCACGCACACACATGCACGACAAAGCAGAATAATAAATTTCAATTCAGACGACGACATGACGTCTCTGCCTCACGTCGACGTGCATGTTGATAAGAAAGTGTACAACCCTTCCAGCATTCAGCATCCCACTCCCCACCCCCCCACTTTGCCCCCTCTATCTGCACGCAGCTCGGGGCGGTCGCTTTAGCCATGGCTAAGCCTTTCGGCCAGGTCGGCCAAGCCGGGGAAAAACTGAAAGCTGAATGCGAATGCGAAAAAGTCGCGCATAAATGCCACGTGGTTGAGCACCCAGACACAGACACGCGCGCAAACACACCCACACACCCACCAAACACACACACACATGTATACAGTGAGTGCAGATGGGAAATGCGCAACGCAGCCCAAAGGTGTCAAGCGGAAAATAAAGCATAATAATGGGCTGCAGCCCGGGAACAAAGGCTAAAGACATCGGGCTAAGAGGTGGAGGGGGATGAGGCAATTCAGTACGCAATTCAGACACACGTCAGTCATTTAGGAAGTCAGGGAGAAATGGTTAGCTGCGTAGGCGACGCATTATCCGTCTGTCTGATGCACTCACATCCTGAAATCGTACCCATATGTAGTACACATCTATTATGCAAGGCACTGCGAGTGGAGAAAAAGCCGAAAATGTGCTAATATTTTATGCAAAAGCCCCCGGCATCATCAAAGAAAATTAGAAATGAAGAACACACTTAGCATAAGCCTCAAAAATAAGCCAGCTGCTAGCAAGCAGCATATTTTGAGGAACATTAAGCTTATATCTATATTTAAGACTTAGTTAATAAGGGTATAACGCTTGAAACAGCCAATTAGAAACTAACCTCATGTTGTTCTTCTCTTGCTTTTTCAGATATTTAAAGAAGATGCGACGGCTGGACTCCTGACAGAGTCCACAGATCCGCAGACTCGCAGACTCGCAGATTCGCAGATTTGAGTCCTGGGGCAGGACAAAGGCCACTTGATGAGGGACCGGAGCGCTCTGATCTGATTTGCAGGATTGGAACAAGGCGAACGATAACTGAGCCATAACTGGGATAGCTGCAACAGTAATTTGAATTTGGCAGTTGGCAGTTGGCATGCACCGGAGGGAACGAGAGCGCTGCAAATTGTGTACATATTTTGTCTCTGTCTGTTTCCGGTCGCCTGCCGTTGTGTGCGTTTGCTTGAGCTTGTGCCTGTGTGTGTGTGAGTGTATTTCGTGTAAATAAATGCAGTGCAAAAACAGCAAAAGAAACAGCAACAGAAACAGCGAAAGCAACAGCAACATCAGAAGAAACAGGAATAACAAACGAAATGGCAAAAAGTGCAGTTAAGCGTGGAAATTGCATTAAAAATTGAGCAAAAAAATTGCGAAAACAAAAGGCGGCGAAAAGACTAAAAACGGAACAAACAAAGACGCAAAACGAAACGCTGGAGTTAACGAGCGCTAAAAAGCAAAAAAATACAAAAATACAAACAACAAAATTCGAGTAAAAGCCACCAAAAAGACAGACAAAGAGAGTAAAGTTTTGATTGAAATTTTCACTGTGCTTTCATCCATTCGGGATTGTGTAAATTTCTGATTAACGAACAAGACACCATCAACACAGAAAAAGTGCGGCGCGTAACGTAAAATAATATTTCCCGAAAGGATTCCAATTAACTCCATTTGATCCAGCGTAACATTGGCGTCAAATATCAAATATCGCAGAACTTCTCTAATCGAGCAACAAATCAGTTGGCAGTTCGGGTTACGCTTTCTTTGTCATGACAGTTCGGGCCTACATTTTGCTATATTTTTTATTGTTTATGCACAGCAAGATCGCCGCCTGCGGTTCTCCCAGCCATAAACACACCTAACTGATAGCCGTTACACAAAATTGAGCCGTGAACACTGAGATTCAAGTGCGAGTGAGTCGTGCAGCAAAAGTCAAAGTCAGCAGGCAGTAAGCAGTCAGCCCCACCTAACGTCCACACAAAACAGCCCGAGAACTCGGGTCGTTGACAAAGTAACGCATTTAGTGATAAGGACGAAACGACTTGCTGGCAAAATGAGCAGCCAAAACAGGAGCCAAAGGAGCGTGAGCAGGAGCAGGAGGAGCAGCAGCAGCGGGAGCAGCACGGAGATGGCCCAACTATTGCTCCTTATCGGCATCGTAGTCGCATCTTGTTTGCCGGGTAAGTGTCAACAGCAGTCGCTGTCTCCTTGTCTCCTGTTTCCTGTTAGCTGTGAGCATCCAGGACTTATCAGCCAGCGCCCGGAATTAATGCAAATATTTAACGTGCTTTTTTATGGATTTGTCGTCGTCATGAACCCATAGCCCCATGCCTACATCCCACGTCCCCACATTGAGGTCCTGTCATAATAACGAGCTCCAGAGCCTTGGAGACAGAGACGGAGACTGAGCCGCTCTCCACTTGACATGACTTGTAAATGGCTTTCGATTAAGTTGTCACATTAGCATTAATCTCGAGCTCCAAGGAGCAGCCATCTTAGAGCCCATTGAAGTTCAATCAAGTTGTCTGGCAATTCCTCACTTCTTTCTTTCCTTCTCCAAACTCTCCCCCCTTTTGGTGAAGAAACGTGCTAATGAGCCGTAAGTCGATGAGTTCAATATCTTTTTGAACATTTTCCTCAGCAGTTCAGAGGTGATCTAGGTCAGTGGGAGTCGGTGGGTCTGCTGGCGTAGTCCGCATGTAATTGAAATATAATTACTCGCGTGAAAGCAGCTTAAATCGTTCAGCCTTTAAACTCATATATATTCATTATTTCATTAACAATTCAGCTCTTTACAGCGTCGCTGGTGAATTTTAAATGCGGGCAGGCGAAACAACAGGCATCGTTTTAATAAATATTACTGCTTGTTATTAATATGCATTCGCCATTCGCCATTATCCTGAATGTTGTTTTCTCACAAGTGTAATCCCATAATCGTATGGGATCAGGCAAAAGGGGCTTAAGGCAATTACTGAAACCAATTGGTTTTAAATGTAAGTGGGCATTCCATCATTTTTCTCCAACAATTGGTTTGTGCCACCACCCCCTCCTGTGCAAATCTAAATGCCGAATTTAATGGCAAGTTCACATGGGGATTACGTATACGCAGCGTTGGCTCGCACATAAAAGCATTTTGGGCATGCAAAACAATGAGGCAACGTAAATGATAGTTTTGTTGGCTTGTTTTTCGGGGAGCATTTTCTTTCTTCTATTTGCCCATCACAAATCAGCAGATGGGACCAACGTTTGTCATTTGATTTCGGTCGCACGGTCGCAGTTCGAAGTCCCTTTCATTTCATTTGGCTTTGTTTCAGTTCGCCTCGTTTGATTCGCAATATTTTCATTTTCATTTACGGCAGCAAATTCCAATTGGGGGCTCTATTTGTGTTTTAGTTTGTGTTCGTGTTTATGTTTTGTCTTTGCTCTCTGTTTGCTCTCCATTTGTATTGTTTTGCTAATTCGAACTATTTGAAATGTTTTTGGGTTTTTGGGTGGGGGGGTGGTAGAAAACTGGAAGCACTCACAACATTTGTTGTTTACCCAACGAGCATTTCTAATACTGCTGTTTGTGTTCGCCTCTAATATGGCAGCAAACACCGAAAATAGTTAATGCGAAATTAATTTCCGAATTGAGGCTGCGCTATAAATAAAACATTCGCTTCGATTGGAACGAGCTTTTCCTTTCATGTTCTTCGCTTTTATGGCAGCGACAAAAATTGGTCTCAATAAAAATTTACGTTTCATAAAATTTATTATGTATGCAATACAATGGCCGTAACACACAGCGGGGTGCAGGGGAGCAATGAAATTGTCGACGGTCAAATCAAAGCAGGAATGACCAAAAAACAACAAGGAAATGAACGACTTTATATGCAGGATAATGGCCAGGACATCATGGTGCTGCGAACTTCGCACGTATGTCTGTGTCTGTGTCTGTTTCCCTCTCTTTCTCTTCGCTCCGCCACTCAAGCAGGCGGAAATTTATTACCGCTCTGAATGAGTGAGTGTGTGTGTGTGTGTTTCCAAAAATCCTTGCACCATTCTGCCACTTGAACTTCGGACAACTATTCGACTTTATTCGAAATCATTGACCAAATTCTTAAGTAATCAAACCGAAAGTTTGCCTCTATCTCAACTGTGGCCGATAAGAGCTTTCCACTCGCCCAGATAAATACAAATCATGCAAACTGGCCAAAAAACCAGCAGCAGTGCTAAAAAAGTTCAACATGACTTTTCAATTTTGGAATGTGTTTAATGGGCTCCGATGTGTCCGGAGCATTTCGTATCATTCTATCACATATGTGAGAGTGCCTGCAAACAGCTGACTGTTAATGGAAATCGAAGTCATAAAATCGGAAAAGTTGCGTTCGCAAAAGTTAAGCCCCAAGACAACTTGGGTGGCCACTTTTAATGAGTCACTAAAATAATGAAGGCCACGACTTTATCAAAACAGTTTGGCTAAATCGAAATCGAAATCCCGCAAAACCAGTGACATAAAAGGTTATAGTTTCCATTGCTCAGTTAGATCGAATAACACGAACAAGAAACGGCAACAATCGCGGTTACATTTCTGCCAGTTTAATGGCAGAAACTCCTTACACAAAGGTTTAACTTTTAATGTGTATAGTATTATATTGCGGCGAGGACTCAAGTGAACGAGAATCGGTACAACTATTCGCTGGGAAGAAATAAATCGTTGTCACGTGTGTGCCACAATTAAGGAAAATGGGAAAAATATGGTGGAAATTGTCGCTGCAGGTTGTCAAGGGTACCGAGCACGTAATGAAAATATTGCGCACAGTGTAAATACCCACACATTCGTATATCCTCGTGAGGTCGGTGCGTTTGTATGCGACGCCTGATTGCAAACAGCTTCCTGTTGCGGCACGCGCCTAATTAAATTAGAGAACGCAACATTTCGAGCTCAATCGAGGATGCAGATGAGAATGGGGAATAGAACTGAATAACTGAATGCCGCTGCCAGGA
The DNA here is from genome assembly GCF_016746235.2 of Drosophila teissieri. Classification (NCBI taxonomy): domain Eukaryota; kingdom Metazoa; phylum Arthropoda; class Insecta; order Diptera; family Drosophilidae; genus Drosophila; species Drosophila teissieri. The sequence goes on along the minus strand of NC_053032.1, from coordinate 26,871,076 downwards.
GAGCAAGGACAACAGCTCCCCGGCAGCTTAATCCGCAAACAAAGCAAGTGTAAGGAGGCATCCCAGTGGGAGTTCGCTGCTTGCCATGTGTCCTGTCATCGATTTCCCAGTTTCCTGCTTCTGCTCTCCTCGAGGCCCAAAGCATATTTTCGCCTGGCAAAATTATGCACAAATTTTTCAACCGTAGCTGTTCTACTGGGTGCGTTTATGCTTATGTGCGGGTGTGTGTGTTTGTGTGTTGGCAAACAAAGTCGGGCAAATATGTGCATACACACACACACAGGAGTTGTGGGTGGTGGCTCCACCCCCTCTCCCAGTGCTTTTCTAATGCAAAATAAGCCAAAAAACAAAGCAAAGGCGAAAGGCCAAAGGAAGCATCTATCCAGCTGCCAGTCATGGTCTCATCCAACTACCACGTCCTCCACCACTCTCCACTTTTCAAACTTGCATGCACGGCAGAAATTATATTGGTCTCTTTAAGTCATATTTAAATATTATATATATATTTCAAGCCATATAATTTTGATTAATAAAAGTATTTTACTCCTCTCTCTTTTTGTTTGCCAGAAATGGCACAAAATTTAAGGCTGTGCTGCGTTTTTCTTAGTGTCCCCATTGCGTTACCCAATTTCACTGCGCTCCTCTAAATTTTCGCACAGATTAAGGATTTTTCCAGCTGCAGTTGAAGGCGAGTCGACCGAGTTGAGTTGAGTTGTTGTTATGTGCTATTTTTTGTTCCGCTCTGCATGTTGCACGGCCAGGGGGCAGCCGACGCTGAGGGGCAACCCCCGTTGGCTGGGTGCTGGGTCATGGTCGCAATGCCCCCGATTGCCTGCACCCTCCCCTTTGCCCGAAAGCCATTTGGCAGCAAACAACATTCATTATGCATGCATTTTAAATTGTAAATTTCACTACCTTGCAGTCGGGCCACCTCCTCCAGCCGCCCGGCTGCCAAAATGGATTTGGTGGCAGCCACAGCTACAGCCACAGCTCCTGTTCCGGCTTTTCGGCTCCCCGTTCCGGCTAAGATGCTGTCAGCTTTGGACCAGGCTAAGACGCACTGATGCGCTTGATGAGCTTTTGGCCATATTGTTTGAATTTTTACCAACTCAGAGGCTTAGAGCACCGTGGCCTAAGTCGCTTCTTCCCCCTGGGATCCCTTCGTTGGCATTTGCCTGGAATAATACTGGCAAATTCAATTGGGGCAGCTAGGGTCAAAATAAATCAAAACTTTTCACCGGTTAATCTTGTTAAACTTGTGCAGACATTTTCCCATTACAAGGCGAACTTATATTTGTTAATGAGTTGATCATTTTCATGCAGTGAAGCGAGTGCTCGAGCTAATTTGATTAAATTAGTTGCAGCATCGGCATTCTGACAACAATTTGTGGCCATTTAAAGTGGCCCTAAAACTTCAAACTGCTTAGAAAGTATTATGTGGAGACGAGGAAACAGCCAAATTGAATATCTCCTTTCAAAATTGCCATGACAACTGAGCGTTGTGGGTGGGGGAGGGGGCAGTGGAAACTCGAACGGCAGAGCCACCGAAAAGTTTGTGGCGCCTGGAAACTTTTGTCTGTATGTGAGCCATTGGATTTTGGGGCATAGATCAAAAACGCAAAAAGGGGTTAGGTTAGGGGCTCAAACCAGGGCTCAAGCCGGGTCTGATGGCGATGATGGAGATGACGATAATGGGCATTCAGGCAAATAGGCAAATCCGCATGAAAGCAGGGACCAAAACGACGGTCCGTCCGGACAGGTTGCCATTGTTGGCAAGTGGCAACAAAGTCAGGCAAACAAAATCCGGTCCGAGAGAAGATATATCTCTGTCTATTGACTCCGGACTCGTGCCGGGGCCTCCAACTCCTGCAGCTCATCCTGCTGCTCCTCCATTAACACACACCCCACTCGCATGCCAAAGCCTTTTGGGTCAGAAACTTTTCAAATACCTAATCCCCATGCCAGTGGTGAGGCAAGGTAAGGAGCTGGAGCCGAGAGGCAGAGGCTTAGGTCTCCGTTTCAACCTGATTATAAATAGAAAATTGTCCGCTTTCTTCGGGGGTCAAGCGTGTGTGGCGAGTCCTGAACGGTTTCAGTCCGGTAAGTCCGTCGTCTAAGCTGATTCTCAGCTCTATTAATAGCTGATTGGCTCAGTGGCTCAGGGTTCGGGCCACCTGCACCACCTGACGACTGCCGGCAGTCATATTGATTCGGTTATGACAGCGGCCGTATGCCACCTGATCCACCTACCTGCCCGAGTCTAAGTGGAAAACCTTGTATGTTTGTCGTTGCCCTATGTTCTGCTCTTTCACCGGAAAAGCTTAAAGAGTTTCCTTTACGAACTGGCCAAAAGTTGGCGCCTTTCCCCAAATGAGCCAGCTCGCATGCGTCTTTCTTTCGACCACGACAGTGGAAATCTATTTGGGGGAATTCAAACTATTTGGCGTGCTGGCCCGCCCCAAAAGCCAGTGTAAATTGTTGTCGGCAGCCACATGAAAGAAGGGACTTGGATAATTGAAACTGCGAGCGGTTGCCCCGGCAATGTCCGACCGAAGTTTACTCCGCAGTATCAGTGAAAATTAACGAGGCTTTCCCGCTTTCCCGCTTTTCCCCGCCGCGTTGTGTTGCGCCAAAAGCTGGCACAGATAAGGCCAGAAGAACAAAGTGGCAACTGAATGTTGGGTCCGTGTAGCTCGTAAAGCCAAACCCAATCGATATTGGCCTGCGTCGCGTCACGTCACAGCCAAGTGAAAGCAAATAAATCACAATATCTTGTGGCGGCGGACAAGTCGCCAGTTGCTTGAGGTGAGTCCTTGACCGCAGGATACAGGATGCGTGGGCGGGGAATTTCCGGGGGGTGTTGGAAGGGCGAAAGGCAGCGCGTCAAGTTATCAAATGATTTATTTACGAGCCCGCCAGGCAAACAAACAAGCCCGTGAGGAGAGTCCAGATTTTGTGGACGGGGCGAGGCAAACGACAATTTGCCAAAGGAGCCAAGTGTGTGGAAAATGTCACAGGCTCCGCCGCAAGTTCAAAACTCTTGAACCCCGCATGGCGACCAGGAGTTATGGCCAGCTTGGTCCAGCAGGAGGACACTTTTAGCGTGCTCTTTTAATAAACTTGTCAAACAAATCGAACCGAAACCAATAGCCAGCTGCTCCTCCTCCGCCTTCCAAAAAACCCACTGATTGTCCGCCTGTCACAGCCGCATATTTCACAAAATGAAATTTAATCATTTTAAAAGCCATTGAAAATTGACAAAAGGACAACTGGTGTCCCGCACTGTCGCTCTCTCCCGCTCACTGTCTATGCCACAAATCTCTGAGGCAGGACTCTAAATCTCTGCGGTGGAAGCAGCCCCTCCATGTTTATGAATATAAATTAAGATGTCCTCCTCCCCTCCCACACATTAATTCATTTACCTGCCGCTGAGAGAGTCTTAAATTGAAAAAGTAATTCTCCGGCCCACTGGCACTTGCCGCCCAACACCCAACATGCAACATCCAACACCCGACGCAATTTGCGGCAGAAACCACAGAAATTTATGTTTCAGCCAGGTGAGCGTTTGGAGGAGCTGCGATTCGAGTGCGAGTCGAGCGCGCGCACATACAATAATTTTCAATTTAAAGGTAATTTTAACCCAAGCTCATACTCACTAACACACACACACACAATGGGGCATGTGAGTGGTGAAACAGCAGCAGCCAACAGCATTTCGGCCATAACTTAACTTACAACAAGTTTCAATAAGCCATAGGTGGAAGCCCCTTTTCGGCCACCTGCCTGTGTCCTGTTTCCTTCCTTCCACTTCCTCCGCCGAAATTGTGCTCTACTCTATTTGTGTGTGTGTGTGTGTGTGTGTGTTGCCAAAGTGGATTTAGCCATAAAATGGCAATGTGCCGCAGCAGCAGCGACTACGACGAAAAAGCACAACAAAGTTAAATGCAGTTGATTTTTGTTGCCCGTGGCGCTCCTGGCGAAATAGCCAGGCAAGGCGAAAGGCGAAAGGAGATTTTTGAAGTAACCGCAATTCATATTTCATACTGCCGTTGGCCATAAAAAGGGCTGAAAGCAGCAAACGGCTGGAATAGCGTGAAGAAAATGAAAATGACGCAAGACGGCAGGCAGGACTTCTCCTGACCCTTCTGACTTCACTTGACTCCTGGCACTCCTAGCACTCTTAGCAATCCCAGCACCACGCGAGGATCCCGAGGGTTAAGCGAACGGAGCGAAGGTGGTGCAAAGTGTTTGCAAAGTAATTTCCGTTTCCTGCTCGCCTCGAGTGGCAGGCGAACATCCTTGAACGTCGCGCGCTGCGAACCGCTCCGCGCCGCAAAATGCAAAAGCCGGGGGAGGATTACGCCTGGCGCGCTCATTAAATTGCCGTTTCAGCACATGCATAAACAGACCGAACAGACTTGTCACTCCTGGCCAAACCGCACTAAGCACCTAAGCAGCACCCATTGCATTGAATGCCACCCGAAGCCATCCGAAACCATCCAAAACCAGGCAAACCAACTTAACCATCTGAACCGCCCAGTGGTGCTCGGCCATCCGACTTGGACACTTTAATCCCGAACGGCACTCAGACGGCGAATGGCGACGTAAGTCCATAAAATCCAGAAGCGGAAGCGAATGCGCTGCATGTGAAGTGCATTCGAAACGTGCTTCTCGACAGGATTTGGGGTTCGAAAAGCATTTAAATTCCAGTTGGAATGCAGACACAACATGCAGACCCGAAAATCAATAAGGAAAGCTGGTGAAACTAACTGGGCCACCAAATGAGGAACCAAACTAATATTTTCCATCCACCAGAAAGGAAAAGTGTTGAGTACTATTTGGGAAAAGAGGATACTTGGTAAAAAGAGAGGAAATCTATTTTCTAAATTGGTAAAAGTAAAAGTAAACTACTTAATCTGTCAAGGATATACAGTTTCTAGCTGCCAACTTTAAGCCAAAATTGAGTTTCAAAAGCTATTGGCTGTGAAATATGGTAGTTTGTTTGAATAACATCTGGGCCAAGCATCGATCGATATACATCCGTGTAACTTTGCGTAACCCAATCAAACAGGAATCAGCCACATCAAAAAGTCGTTTGAGAAAAGTTATTTTTTTAGCGCCACAAAGAGGACGCTTGATTATGCAATTATAGGGGTGTTCACAGGGCAGAATCACTGTATGTGTGTGTGTTTGTGTATATATACATAAATATAAACTCGTTTGTCAGCGACAACAGCAGCGGAAGTGGCAGGGCTCGCATTCAGTTAATTTGATTATGCGGCCAAACAAAAGTAATCATAATAATCCGAAAATAATAATGGAAACGGAAGGCAGCAAACAAACAGTGGTAGCGGCAAAAACTCCATTAACTCATAACTATTAACAACTACAGCCACCGACAACTCGTAAACAACGGCGAAACTTATAATGGACACATGTACATGGGCCAGTTGCCAGCACACACAAACTACAAAACCGCATTACACACGGGCACACGCACACTGGCGCAGGCTTACGACCACAGGCTCATTATCCTTTTTAATAAAGCTTATCAATGCCAGGACATGCGAGCTGCCAGCAACAGCAGCAGCAGCAGCAGCAGTAGCAACAGCAGCAGGAACATCATCGGGTGGCCAGCAGGCAGGAGTACCAGTCCGCCAGCCAATTATCCCAACTCACTCCCTCACACCTGCACACTGGCACACTCACACACTCGCACTATCCTGGCCAAGGGATCCTGTGACAAGACTCCTCCGGTGACAGGAGCAAAGGCACTGCCAGCAACAACACATTAACAATGCCAGCAACACCAACAACAGCAAACAGCGAACAACGAACAACGATGAGAACGACAAACAGTAAATTCAAAGATAATTTATTATAGCGACACCTGTAATTACCATGAGCCATAAAATAATACCCACACATGCATCTTCCACAGGAATCAGCAGCGCTGTGTGTGTGTGTGTGTGTGTGTGTGTGTGTGTGCTGATGTGTGTGTGACGTCCCCCAGTAGAGATTAATTGTGGACTCCACTGATGGAGGTATTGGGATAGCCGAATCCCCTTGCCCCCTCTTTTTCGTGTCTTACTCAGGACACACAAGGAAAACTAAATATGAAGCTGCCACATTTAATTGTGTTGCGGCAACAATGTTGTTGCCCCAAACACACCAACCAAGATATGGGTAACCTTTTCATTCGTCTTTTGAACTTTGCGTCAATCTTGAGGTCTTTGTTTCTAATAGCTCTTTCAAAAAAGACAGGTTTAACAATGTAAAAAAAAGTAAAAATATTATAATTTATTTCGAAATATTTTAATATTTTACCCTTTATGGGTAAAATTTGGAACTGTGTTGCAAGTGCTTTTAAATAAGAAGAAAGCTAATATCGTAAGTGAAAGTCACATGCATGGTGACACTTTCATTTGTAACAAGATTTTTCCCGGACGTGCCGAGGTTGCAGCAAGTGTTTTGAGGATATTCCCCTTTCCACTCGACTTGTGGAATCCCCCCCTTTAGTTTTTTATTGTTTCTGCCCCAAGCTGGCTACACTTTAATCTTGTTCAGCGCACCGCAGCGCACCGCAACACACGCACGTACATATTTTATATTTATGCCCGTGTTTGTCCGACTGTCTCTCTAACTGACTGACTGGCAAGCGCCACCCCCGCTTTGTGGCAACCCCCCTCCGCCGCCAGTGGGGCCAGTGGATGCCGTGGATCCCGTGACTTGTAGGTATTTTGTGGTCGTCGGTGCGGCATGAAACTATGTTACAACAAACAGCAGTTCGGGGAGCAGCCAGCAGAGAGCACACAAATGCACACAGGGCGAATAGTTGTTCTCGCACAATACGCTTATCCTTTCGTTGTTTTCCCCCCATCCTGGATCCTGAGTCCTGGATCCTGTGGAGACCCCGCACCATCGTTGATTGATGTGCTTTTGGCCTGGCTTTAGCCTTGGTGTGGCGCGGTTTCTCATTTTATTGCTTGTCGCTTTTTGTTTCGTTTTGGCCTTTGTCTACGGTTTAGTTGTCCTGCCCCCCGCCACCAGGACGGATCCACTACGGAATCCGTCGTCCTGCTCCGTTCCGTTCCGTTTTCCGTTTTCGTTAGCCGTTGCGCAGTGCAAGTTTCCGTAATCGCATACGTCAGAAATTATGTTCTTTCGCCATTTGAAATGACAACAATTTCCTCCTGCAGTCGTGTCACGTCACTTCGTCCTCGTCCTCGGGTGCTAGAAATCTTTTCAGTTGAAAAGCGTTGGCGGTGTATCCAAGTATCCAAGTATCCAAGCTGACTGACTGGGAAACCACTATCAGCCGACTGTCTGCCCGGATATCTTTTTAATTACACTAAAACGTGCCGAGTCCCGAATGGAGGTCACTTGGGCTAACGAGCGCCAGTCGCATTCCCTGCGAAATATCCTTTCTCCGTGAACAAGGACCCATCCGTCACACGTGCAAAGCGTATGGGCGGGCAGGGGGCTGGCTGGGTTTTGGTTCAAAAAAGCGAGGAGTAGGACACACTAATCCGATTAGTTTGGCCTGACATCCTGTGCCGGCAGAGTGCAGCCCCTTGGCTCCTCCGGCTCATTCATTCATTTCATTCAAATGTGACAAGCCGACAAAATCCAAAAAACAGAAAGAAAAAGTCCCAGGCCAGACAACAAAAGTGGAATAATTAAAAACAACGAAAAAGCGTGAAAGCGGAGAAATAAATTTATCCCGGCAAACATGTCGCCCAAAATGGGTCGACATGGAAACTAGATTTGCCCAGCCAAACGGGCCACATTTTGATGGCAATTTTTGCGCATGCTGTGTGAGATTAAAGGAAGTGCAGGATGCATCAGACCACATGGCCAGTCGCCACATAGCACATAGATGTGCTCTATTCATTTCGCCGCTTTATGGCCGGGCTCTTAAGCCCGACAACCTTTCGCCGCTCGTTCTGCCCAAGAGCAGTTATTTTTATCACATAATATTTTATTTTAACGGCAATAAAGCGTAATTTAATGAGCCTATAAAATGAAAATACATTGGACCCGGTGAACCCAGTCGTGCGGTCGCTTCCCGCTTCCCCGTTGCTACGTCAGCATCCTTGTTAGAAAGGACTACCTGGAAGGAGGCAACTCCCTTCCCACTCCCCCATCATCTGTGAGCCATCTGTCAGCGTGGCTCATTTTTATGCCAAATTAAATGTCCTTCAGCTCGACCGAGATTTTTGCTTTTGCCTACAACAAGGAGCTGCACAGCGAGAAAAATTCAAGAAATAGCTCATTGTTATTCTTTATTAGTTGCTTTAATTTCTTAACTTCTTAAATTTAAAACTTGATTTTTTATGGTAAAAAACTAAGTTGCTTGCCAAACATTTTAATGAACTTTGTTTCCCGTGTGGGAGGACATTTATTTAGCGACGACCGCCTCGCCTCGCTTCGGTTTGGTTTGCTTCTGCAATCCCATTTCTTATACAATTTTCGCTGTCGCGCATATTACACATACGCCCCATATTTCTCGTGTTTACCAAGTCTCTTGGCCCAGTCGTTGGCCTCTCCTTGGGCTTGGCTCGTGCCAGCCACTTGCCAAGAGCCCCCCAAGAAGCCCATGCCGTAGCTAAACCCCCTTTTGCATGTCTGGGAACAGTTCAGTGCCTGATACTCCGACTGCGACTATTTATTCGCTGTCTTCGTTACATGGCATGACATTGACTTTTATTTAAATGATTTCTCTCCACTGCACTGCCGCCCCGGCTCGCAATGGATCGGCTTGGACTGGATTGGGCTGGGTGGCTGGGTGATGGGAGGTGGAAGTTGGGAGTTGGGGGGTTTAGAAGGTTGCAAGTTCGACTGGCGGGGCAGATCCTTGAATGGCAATAGACTGCTGTGCTCTTGCTTTCAGCTGTTTGTTTTCGCCTGGCAGCCATTGTGCTTGTTGACTGAATGCAACTTGTAATAAATATTGCAGGCGCTCCACTTCCACTGCCACTTCCTCGGCTCGCTGCTTCCGTTCGCTATAAATATTTGTTAGCCGTTTACTTTGCCATTGCTGATTTGTGATATCTGCTGGAAAATGCTCTCCATATACAGCTACAGCTGCAGCAGCAATTGCAGTTGCAGTTGGTAATGTTTAAGCATTGTACGGGATTCAAAGGCAAATTGATCGCATAAATATGGACATGTCCTATTCCTGTAACGACCCGGTTCTCTTAAGTATGCAACACATTTGCAATGAATTCATATTAATTACCCCGATAAGAGTGCACCCAGCCCAATCGCATACCCAGTCGCCCCCGAAGGCCATTTCCATATGAAAACGACATAAATTTGGCCGAAATGCAAAATCGATTGCATTTCGCAACATTTGCCAAGGGATGGGCATATGCAATGAGCATACGGCATAATGCAGGCACACATGGTCATTAGAATGCTCTAATGTATGCCTTCGTCTGTGTGTGTGCGAGTGTGTGTGCGTGTGTGTGTGTGTGGGTAATCAGAGCAAAGCACAATACTACGAAATAAATTTTTAATTAACCCAAATTTCGAAACTAATAAAATGGCACAATGTACAATCGAACGGACAGTAGTGACACGCAATGAGGCCTTAATAATTTACCCAACCAACACACACACACAATGTCCTAATTGGGGAAGGTCCTGCGTAGTTTCATTGTTGGTTTAGCGAGCGCAAAATTGATGTGATGCCGGCGGGCAAACAAGAAAACGAACATTGTTATTATGCAATTACAAGGCGGCCCCGAGTTAATGCACTGCATGATTATTATTAAAATATTTTCGAGCCCCTCGACAAACACAGACAGCCGGCGTCCTTCTCGTGTGTACATTTCACATAACAAATCATGTACAAACAATGTCACAGCAACACCTCCACACCCATGACCCGTGACCCCTGACCCGTGACCCCCCTGCCCCTCGTCCCTCGTTCGGTTTGGCGAGCAAATATTTGCACACACAGGGTTTTGTAGGGTGGAAAATGGCCGGAAACCGCTGCTAAACGCAAGCGGATGTGGGGCGCAACAAGCGGGCTGTGAGGCGACTGCTACTCCGGCTGCTACTGCTGCTGGCCAAAAACTTTGCCAATTAAACCAGAACCACTTAACCCAAAGTGATAACCCGAATGCCCCAAGCAAATCATGACAGCGCCAGGAAGTACCAGCGCGTTTTCCAATGGCAGCGCCAATTCTCCCAACAATTAACTGGTTGGCTGGCAGGCAGTCAGGACCTTATTCTATTAACCATTGGGTGGTGGTGGTGGTGGCTCTAGTGTGCTGGTGCAAAACCTTTAACTGTCACCCTGGCCGCAGTTTACGCTCAGTCAGCCCCGGGCAGCTCATAAACAATTTAAAATGTCATACATGGCGTATGCGCAACGCCATCGCTTACGCGTGCCAATTAAATACTAGGTTAGGAATTATTTAAGCCCCAGCAGCAGCAGGAAGGCAACCTGAAGGAGGTGGGTCGTAAACAAGGCCAACACCCACACACACACACGAAAGCGCACACTGGCTTAAGTTTACGAGCTCGGTCGAAATACGTAAAGTTGTTTTTACGGCACCCACGACTACGTTGCGACGCATGAATGACATACAAGCTTTGCTGTGAGCTGTGTGCTATGTGCTATGTGCTGTGTGCTATATGCTATATGCTGTGTGCTGTGTGCTATATATGTGTCCTTGTGTGCGGCTGTGTTTGTGGTATCAGTGGCCAAGTAATTAAGCAAAGTACAATTTCGTACCATTAAGTACTCCACTCATTGACTCGCCGACCGACTGGCCAACTGGCCAACTGGCACTTTGACTCAATCCCCCCCTTCGCTGGGTTGTTGTTGTTAATTTATCGCCGGAGCAAATGGACTTTCCTGGCCGGCAAAAGCGAGTGCATAATGCTTCCCCCGTCCACGGTGCGTATGTGTAATGTGCTGGCTCATTTACGTGTTCGTTTCGTTACGTTTCGCTTGCTATTAAAAGGGATTTCTGGCCAAAAGCGAGCTTATGCTCCAACGCGGCGTCTATTTAACATGTGGCTATGGTCGTGTCCACTCCACCTGTCCTCCCCTTTTCACCAAATGTCAGCCGTAAAGTGTGCTACAGTAGGTCAGATGTTATCCCTTTTTGTTTTTGGCCGCTCTGCAGAGCTCTGGGTGGAGTTGTGTTTATGGTCGGTTAAGTCAGTAAGTAAATTTTAATGCTCTTTTCGTTTAGTTTATCTCTGCCTTATTAATGTCTTTGAGGCGAAGTGGAAAAGATTACGGAGCAGGCGTAAGAGGTTGTAAGCGGAAGAATAACAAGCAAGGGAAACAGATTCTGACCCTTCGATATGCATTTCAATGAGTATATGAGTATATGAGTATACGAGTATTCCGGCACACAAACAAACTGCTCGGCCTTGGACAACAAGGAATAACAATAACGGCATTGCGATTGCCAAAAAGGAAAGCCCACGTCCTGTCTGTTTGCCGTTCGCCGGGGCTCCATCTTGTTTGTCCCCACTCAGCAGGTTCCGATGCCACACAATTGGCCAAATGCCATGCCAACAAGAGAGAGGCCAAGGAAAACACACAAAAATGGAAACCAGTGCCGCAACCGCCAGTGGGTAACTGGTGACTGCCAACTGAAAGAGTATCAACCACATGCACACACACACACACACACACACACACAATGGCTGGGGCACAATGCAAATGTGGCCAAGAACAGAACCGAACCGAACGTAGATGGCGTAGATGGAGTTGGTTGCAGGATTAGCAAAAGGTCCAGCATGTAAATCGAAAAGTAGTTCATGTTGATCGGTATTTGGTACGGCCTACAAATTGCCGACAAGCGGCAGAATAAAATAGACCCATGGTAAGATGTATCTAAGCCCAATGATTTCTCGAGGCACTCGACACATGCGTATGCACATAAATAATGATGCACAGATGTTTAGACGGAAAAATTTATGAGCATCGAAAATAACAGGATTCCGGCAAATGGACGACATAAATTAAGCTCTGTGGCAGACAGGAAATTTGTGCCTTGGTTGCACAAATTAATTTAATCGGAAAATGTTAAAAGTCAGCAAAAAACAAGCAATCAAAATGAAAATCAAATCAAATTAAATTCCATGTGAAATTCATGTTTGCAGGCGAAAGCTTTTCCAATTGAAATGGAAATGCAAATGGCCATTCCAATGATCCTGGCAAATGCACCGACAACTGTGGCCAGTTCCTCCAACTGGGATCCCTGCAATCAGGACACCCCCCAGCATGTGTGTGACAATATGATGAATAATGTCGCCCCGCTTCTGAGAGTGGAGTACTCGCTAAAACTTTCTCTTCAGAGTCCTGCCAAAAGGGTCAGGGCTGGAGCAGCAGGGCCAAACAAACTTCTATACATTTAAAATGTTTTTCAATAAAACTTTTTCGTACTGCAATTGTTTTTGCCATCTCGCACTGCTCCTATTTTCCTCGCGACTCCACTTCACCTTCAACAAGATGTCGCAGAGTTAGTGTCACTTGTTTGCACTTAGAAAAAGGATAACTATCTTTAAGATACCAAAACTTCAGCAGTCTGGTATTTTGCTATAGTATATATATCATTTAAAGACGAATATATATCTACAGAGATTTTAAAAATATATATTTGATACAAGCAATAGAAAGCTGTTACACTTAGTTGCTGCGGTTTTTTTCCGTGTTGTGCTCAGCTGTCAGTTCAATTGTTTTGCACTTGAAGGGCAATTTATCTTCGCAGCGGAGAGAAAAGCAAGACGACTGCTTACAATGCATTTCCGGCACGGAGCCGGTCTGAGAGCCACACACAAGTGCATAATCCTTTTAAATACAACTTGACTGCAACTACAACGACGACGACGATGGCGAGTCCTTGCCAAGAACTAGAATACGACATGCCCTCTGAAGGACTTATGTACTCGAGAGCTTGTTGGCTTGGTTTCCCGCCCCCATGTGCGGGTCGGAATCTGCGAAATCAGGACAATCAATTGAAATTAACATTTAATTAGGCAGAGAAATGCCAGCCGTAATCGCGGACCGTCCGCCCCAGCCATTCAAAAGCCATTTTACGCCAAAGGACATTAACAATTTTATGACAGAGTGCGCAGCAGAGCGGAACCGGCCAGGACATAAAACGAGACAAACAATGCGAGCCGAATGTCCACCCAATAAAAGGCAGTTGGCTGTGAAAAGCGGGCATTTAAAACTTGATAAGTAATTAAAACTGGGCGTGGACTAGACATGGCCCCTCCCCCCGCCCCCCCAGCGGAGAAATACGAGATATCTCTGGACAGCGGGGGCCATAAAAAATATGAGTGAGGTGCGTTCTGGCGTCGAACAGCCACAAAGTTGTAAAGTATACAGTTGCCAACGGGGGCAGACCGTAGAGTACGTAGCTAGAAAGGACATCGGATCCTGGTGCGTGGTGCGTGGTTCCTTGTCAGACATGGCTAAATAAAACATGAAAACTATGTGACAAAATGACACAAACGCACTGGCTCGTTGGGAAAGGCTTACACTAAGACTGTCGAGAAAATAAAAATAATAAAAGTAATGGCAACAACAAACTGTGTGACACACAAATAAAAAGAAAGTCAGTCAGTGCGACTGCGAGTGTGAGAGTGAGCGAGATGGAGTTGGGAGAGCCAAGGAAAGCAGTTCGCGAACGAATTCCCCATAAAAACTGGGGAAAATGAAAGAAAAGGGGCACGAGGATTCGTTGCCGCCTCACCCCTCCGCAAGGCAAACTATTAACAGAGCACCAAAGTGAGAGAGATTGGGCACGGGGACAGCGGGGGACGGAGGGAGGGGTGAGTTAAACTAGGTGAAAGCCGCACAAAACGACATCGTTGACAAAGGCAACTGGGGACGGGAGCGTCGGGAAAAAGGTAACGCTAAAAATGCCAAAAAGTGAGGATATGAACGAGTGTATCCATGTGAACACCCATCCACACACACACACATACTCACACACATTCGAGGGATGCCTTTTATGTGCATTGAAGCCATTTGTAGTTTATTGTTAGCTTTGTGTGTGTGTGTGCGGGAGTGTGTACCGTTATCACTTTGTGCCCTGTCTATGAACAGCAGCCGTCGAGTTGGCCATAAAATATTATTTTATGATCTGCGGTCGTTGCTCCTTCAAGGAGATTTTCGTTTCCGAATTTGTTGCAATAAGTTCAACGGCGAATACTAAAAATGGGCTAACAAATCTCAACCCATATCCCAAGCAACCCAGCCCTCGCATACTCGAAATAAAGATACCGACTTAAGTCAACTGAGCTTACACGTAAATTTCCCATTCCTCGCCATCATCCGCAGCTCAGGCTGAAGTTTATTTCTATATGCTTTCGCAACGTGAGCGCATTTCGGAACTGAGTGTTAACAGCGGGTGCATCCGTAATACCCACTCAGCCACTCGTCCTTTTTGCCCTGCTCTGCTGTTGTTTGCCATTTTCATTTGCTGCTCTCTTGTTTTTCACCGGCAAATATTTGCCTGGACTGCGCTTAGTCGGTGCACTCGTGCACTCGTGCACTTCTGCACTTCTGCACTTCCACTTCCAACTGCAGTGCATCTGCATTGCCGTCCCTGCAATTCGCCTGAAGTGTCGTTGCGAGGTTGAAGATGCTTCCTAAACCCTTTCAGGGCACAACTGCTGCCATTTGGTGGCGATAACGGTGCGTATGCGTAATATTTAATTGCCTTGTACCAATCACTTGCTGTCTGTCTTGGTTTTCACAACCACTCCTCGGTTCCGGCCATAATGCCAATCAAAAGTCAATGCTATAAGCATTCAATTGTTTGCCACCGCACCCACACAGCCATGTAAACGCTCACACGCACGTTCAAGGATCCACGAGCACATGATTCATGTGTATGAATTTTACGACGCTGCCACGTACTATTTGAATACTCTCTGTGAAGGAATGGTTCCGACAACTTTGTTTGTTGGTTTGTTAAATTTGAAATGCTAACATTATGTCTCTATATATTATATGTAAAATATCACTACTCAGCTTAGAAAACATTAAATAAGGAGTTTAGCGACTTGCTTCCTGATTTTATAAGCATTACTGCAATTAACCTATTTCATTTTGTACCAACGTAATATTTTGAATTGATTTCCTTCCGAAGCGTATTCAAACTTCGCTAGGCAGTTGTTGCTGTTCCATCCTTTTTCACTTTACTGATTTTCCCAATCATTTTCGCGAATGCGCCGCCGAGAACAAAGCCATCCGAACCAGTCCCCCCCTCCGATTTCATCCTGTTCCGCCACTTCCGTCGCCGACATCGTGCAAACAAATGCGCATAAAAATCCATTATTTTAGCAAACACAACACGCATACCCTCACACCCCACCCACACACCCACTTCAAGCCACACTCCAGCAGCCCCCTCGCCGCCCCTTTACAATTCCAATGCATTGGTGTGCAGCTACAAGCAATTTTTTCTCTGCGCAAAATAAATATAAGAGCGTTGAAACGAAAACATTTTGGAACAATATAAAAATTGCAAAAACGAGCACTCTTGGACTCTGTCGGTGGATGAAGAGGGGGAGTGGGTGTGGGAAATGGGGGTGGGGGTGGGAAAAAAGGTGCTGGCCCCACAAGGCAGTGGGGCCGAGGGTGAAGTGGTGAAGTGGGGGCGGCGTTTATTGGCAACAGTGTTGCTATTTGTGTAAACGACTCGTAAAATTTTATGTTGAAGCTGCTGCATACTAGTGGCTCTGGTCCTCGCTCTTTTTTTTTTTGGAACACTCTCCGCGTTATTTTAACCCTTTCTGCCATTTTTCGGTTGCGAGTGCAAACACATGTAAGGAAGGGGTCAGAGGTCAGCCTACAATTGAGCTGCATGTGGTAGTGGCTCCTTTTTTCGGGGGATTGCAAACTTTCGGGCTGCGTTTCGCTGGGGGAAATGGCGCAAATGATTGTAAACACTGATTACAATTATGCGGGCGGAAAACGGAAGGTGTGTATGTATAAATATATATATGTGTGTGTGAGCTTATCTACCCATTAGCCCGCTCCCCGATGCTCCGTTGGCTATTTTCTTTTCAATTTGTTTTGTTGTCAGTTCCAGCGAAATTGACATCTATTTTATGTTGCAGCTGCATTTCAATTTTGCAGAAGGGGCGGGGGGAGGGGATTGGAGTACGAAATACATGTAAATATTGGATATTGATTGCATTTCGCTTCGCCTGCCAACTTGTCAATGTCAACATAGTGGCAAAGCGGGGCATCGGCGGTTTGGGAAAGCGTCGCGGCCGGGAAATGCGTGATAGATCGCTCAACAATGGCG
The DNA here is from genome assembly GCF_016746235.2 of Drosophila teissieri. Lineage (NCBI taxonomy): Eukaryota > Metazoa > Arthropoda > Insecta > Diptera > Drosophilidae > Drosophila > Drosophila teissieri. Next base: position 26,854,775 of record NC_053032.1, on the reverse strand, counting down.
CCAGCGGAAAAGCGAAAAACTTTTATTGAAATTCATTAGTCGAGCACTGGAAAAGTTTGCATATTTACTTCCACCCTGTCATACAATTTCCCGTCGTTTTTTTCCGGATTTAATGAAGTGCAACTGACATGGCACTTGGTGTCTCTGTCTTCATTTGAATATAATTATGACTGGCACACTGGGGAAAAATGTGCACCTGTCACCGAATATCCCCATCGCAATAGGGGCAAGCTACGCACACATGTAGTTCAAAGCCCTCTGCTTTTTAGGTTGCCCTGCCAGAGGAGCAAGGATTTAATTTGCTGATGAAGTTCGTGCATCTGCAGTCGCCTCAGCTGCAGTTTACATCCCCAATTCCTAGCTATGCAAATAGCCAAACGTTGGACCTGCCACTGCTGGCAAATATGATCCACTGCCGAAATGGTTGAGCTGAGGGCTCTGCTTGTGCTTGTGCTCCGGATTCTGTGTCCCAAATTAGAAACAAATTTGTTTAATTCGATAAAAAAGAAACTTGATTAAGAGCAATGCAGGCGAATGAGACATATGCAAACAGAAAGTTCCCGGCTGGCAATTAACATCCTTGCTGCAAAATAAACACCAATATCAGCCAAATGAAATTCATTTTAATCTCAAATCCTTGAAGTGAATACACTTACCCACTCCCATCGCCGAACGACATCCAAATGGAATGCAACCGAAACCGAAACAGAAACCGAAACATGTGCAAAAACGATATACCTCGGATGATGTGTGTTACTTATCATCAAAGCGGGTAATTCTGTTATTTTTCGGCTGCTGGTTTTGGTTGCGTATAAGAGCACTACATATGTGCAGCGGCACATACGAGTGTATTTGTTATATGAGGGACGCCCAAATGTCTGCGTGCCAGGAGGAAATGGTTTAATCTTGTTTGCCACGAGTGGAAATATGGCCAGGGCAAGGGTTAAAAATTAATGACGCGTTCCGGGGACCCAACACAAATGTTGTCAAAGGCATCAAAGTGCCTGCCCACACACCCACACCCACACACACACACACACTCATTTCCACCCACACACAGGATACGTGTAGGGAGCGTTTCCAATTAAGCCAATCGAGCTGCAAAAAGCCAACCAGGAACGGAAAAGGACGAGGAAGGGGATGTGGAAGTGGAAACGGCGCGTAATTAAAATTTAATTTGCGCCCAAAATTAGACTATGAAATTTCAATAAGGCCCCTCGGATGTTCGGCAGCGAAAAGGCAAATATTGTACTGCCAAAATAAAAAAAAAGCCAAATGTTAACACAGTAAATTAGTTGAATTTTGCAACGAAAATCCCTTTGATTAAACGCAGCCAAGTGGATGAGATGAGTCTGTGGACTGGGAAGCTCAAAGGAAAATCTTCACGGCTGAAAATATTATTTATGCCCAGCTGCATCGTGGTTCTCAGCTAAAGGCATGTGAGGCAGTACATCAAGTTTAAACTTCAATTTATTCCTGTAATTACTGATGTTATTTTATCAACATTTGGCAGTACGCATAGTTTTGTTCCGTGTATCCCGAGCTTAAATAAATAACCAAGTCGCTGCTAAGCAGCCAAGATACAAGACAAACATGGCGACACATTCAGTTGTGTTGCCTTGTTCCACACTCCCTTGGCAACCTAAGCGCATAAATTGTCAGAACGAAGTGTTTGGATTAAGCTGCGAGTTGTGCTTGCGGCTAGCAGGAGACCATGACCTCGCCCGGCCGCAGTGGCTACGAGTGCACCACCCACTTGTGTGGCATCCACCACCCACCAGCCACCACCCACCTGCTGGCCAATTTATTTATACGCATTTAAAACTGATTTATGTGCGGATCGGGGTGAGGGAAGACAGCTTCCCGCCCCTCCCCTCTTGGCCAGCAACCACGTGAGTTGCGTCTTTAATTTAGCTGCCAACAAAATCCAACCACTTCCACCCTTTTTTGCCAGCCACGCCGCTCGCCACAAATGCATTTTCAATGGAATTTCTCACTTGCTAACGTGTTCTCAGCTCTCGGAGCTCTACTTTCTCGTGAGCTGCCAACGATTTATGTGCCATGTTCTGGCGTTTCGCACTTGCCCCCCTCTCACGTCCCTCCCACTCCCTCCAGTCAGCGAGATTGCCGCTCTGCTTAAAGTCGAACTTACCTTAAATCTGTTTTGGCACAATAAAAATACCCACACACTCCGCTGGGCCCTTTATGCACAGTTGCCTGCCAACCGGGCTAAAAGACGCTTTACATGCTGCACACTCTGTGGGAAAATCTGTTATCGCATTAACAATTTCCTACTAATTTCGACACACAACCGGGGTAGCTTGGTGGTGAGGGAAAAATCCTGCAGATATAATTAAATTGCGTGCCAAACTAACCAGGAGTTGGCGTAGGAAATATTTTGGAAAATTACTACGAAAACTGTATACTCTTTTCGACTTAAGCAAAGCATACATATTTTTTTCTTTACTTCTCATCTTATTTTTCTAAATAATTATCATTAATCTCATGTAATATGTAGGTCTGCATAAAAAATGGGTATACCGCACAGGAAGAGTATGGAATGTAGGCATAATAATTTCATTAGGAATCACGACTCTTCCTAGCAAAAATCGAGCAGAGAAAGCTTAATATTTCCCTCTTGTATTTAAGTAATTATGCTAGGTGTCCCCCGGGAAAATACGACTCATTCGCGTTCGCTTGCCTGTCAGCAGGAGGCTTAAATGTTTGTATTTGTATTGCCATTAATTCACAAAAATCTCCATTATACATAAACATGTTATTTATACAGCCGTCGGCTATTCACAAAGCGAGGTAAGCCGCTTTTCGGGCAGACACTGCGAGAAAGGGGAGGGAGGGGGTTTGGAGAGGAATCGACAAGGACATTGTGGGCACGCACAATGCTCAAAGTGGGGAAGAGAAGAGATGGGGGTACCGTGGCCAAGGCCTCGACATAAGTCCTTGCACATCAACTCAATTGATGACCCTTTGGCAGTTTAACTGCCTCAACATCGCTTAATGTGCACTCCATCAACATAAATCACTCATACGTCGCGTTAAACACGCTCAAACTTCAAATGACGTGTATTTAAGCGGAGGGCACACGGCCATGGCCATAAATTAATTAAGCCTGCCCGCTTCTCACTCGAAGGTCCAAGTTCGTGGCCCCGCCCCTTTCGCCCCTTTTGCCCCTTTCGCTTCTTTAAGCTGCAATTAAACTGTAAAAGCGAGCGGCGGCAACAGCAAATTACAACCATTTACAATTAATTTGAACAACACGCTGCCATGCAAATGGCGTGCCATGGCTCATAACTTCCAATGGCCACCGAAACCCACACGCCGACGCACTCTTTCAGCCATTAAAAAAGGACCAAAGGACCAAAAGACGAAAAGGCGAGCAACGTGCAAATACTCAATTAGCATATCAATAAATCAAGAAATGAGTGGTGTGGGTGCGGGTGCGGGTGCGGCAACGCCTCTGTCCTTCGCCGCCGGGGCAATCAAAATTTAGTTAACAACGCCAAACAATTTATTAACTCGCAGCGAGCCAAGTCGCTCGACCTTGAGGCTGGCAACGTGACGTATACGTAATCTGATGGCGTGCCAACCCAATTAATCAAGAAGCCCTGCGGCTCGGACGTATTGGATTGCACTTTTGTCAGGATACATATGAATGTTATACGAGGTCGCGATGGTGTGAGCACTTTTTCAGCGCAGCAGGTATTGATGGTGTCAAAAACGGTGATTAATATAAATAATTAATTTCATCATGGTCAATTAAGCATGTTTTAATTGTAAAATGTTGCGTCTCATTTGAAAACAAATTAGTTTCATGCCTCAGTCAGTTTCGCAATGTCCCCTGGGTCGCTGGTATTTTCCATAGTCGTGAGTAAAAGCGTTGCCATAAATCGGATATATGTTGATTACTTTGGTTTAGCTACTGCTCAGGTATTTTGACCTGATCAACTGCGAAATGAATTGCAAATTGGAGAGGAAAAGAGCCGCAGTATGTAAATCATAAAACCAAAAACATAGAAAGCTACTTCTGCATATCCTGCCAGGACTTATCCATCAAATGCTGTCAGCTAACACGTCCCAGCTTAGACAAAGGCAATGCCGAATGTAGAAAAACCCTCAACTTGCCAGCGCACCGAAAATTCAACTTTGCCGAACAATACACGATTAATATGGTGAGCTGGAAGTATAGCCAAACCCAACTATATACATTTTATCCTACGAAAACAGTGCATTGAGGAGTGCAACTACATAGGCAGCGGCTACATCGAAATCGATCCGCCCTTTCGCCTGGATCTGGCCAACATCCGCATCAACCTGCAGACGATGGCACCCCAGCCACAGAATGAATCGATTCCCTTCCTGGTGGATGCGTATCGGAAATGCGAGTTATTCCGATCGTCACACGGCAGACGATTCACTCTCCACCTGCCCGATGTTGAATTCATCGAGGAACCCTGCAACCCCTTTGCCCTACAAATCACCATATGCATCCGCATCCATGCCATGCAAAAGTGTCCCGGCGAATTCTACGTGGACAGCGAGGAGTGCCGATTGGCCAGGGAATACTTCACCCAGTGCGTCGGGGATATCGAAAGCAATCTTGCCTAGGCATCAACCTGAAATCAGCGAAAGTTCACACGTATCCTGTGAGAACTTCCATCGGGACCTGCTAAAATGTGTTGAGAAATAAAGGAAAGAGTCGTAAAAGTCATAGATGAAATATGGCAATTTGACTGTGAAGTCCTCGGTGTGGGTTATTCTGCTCCTGGCTGCACTGTCCCAACTGCAAATTGAATCACACTCACACACACACACACCACACCACACACACACACACACACAGGACCTGCTCGCATGTCAATGTCCTCTGCTGACTTTGCATAACTTCGTCTGCTGCTGCCAGCTCCCCTCGCCCCAAGAGCCCCTCTTTCACTATTTAAACTTGTTAGTTTTTTGACACTTTTTTTAACACATGCACATTACTTGCAGTGTGAACGGGTATGCCCAATTTAAGGATTAGTTGGTTGCGACATAATTGCAGGATTAACATAAGCAGATTTAAAAAGAATTTAACGCTTTTAAATGTTTTTATCCTATAATATTTAATGTCGAAAAGCTTTTAAAGACACTACGTGAAATCTAAAAATGATGAGTAATCCCTATTCGATCACTTGCTAGGGCAACATTTGCCTAGCCAAGTCAGCAGCAAAAGTTGCCGTTATATATAACACGTCTGTCGGTCTGTCTTCGGGTGGTTTCACTGTGTTTTTTGTCGGTGTCGCAGGACATGTTATGCAACTGGAATAAAGGAGCAGAATTTATGTGTTAGCTGGATGACTGTGCCAGCAAGTCCTTGGCCCTTCCCCCACCCCCTTTCGGTCCTCGGCGAGCCAATGTGTCTGGCTTTGCAGCGTCAGGTTAAACGGGATTTATGTCCTTCAAGACGTGCAGTCTCAGCCTGTTTTCTTAAAACAATTAACGTATTACGGCCCTCTCTCCTTTGGCCTCGCCCTCCTGCCAAATCCATCTTGCTGCTCCGTGTTTGTTTCTCTGGCTGGGAGTGGATCCAGTTCTGAACTGATTTGCATTTCCAGCCGAGAAGAAGCTGGCAGGGAGGCACACTGGATGCCCCGGGCCGACAATCAAAGGACTTTGACTTGGCTTGGCTTGGCATTTTTCTTTAATTACGCCCTCGAGTCAAATTAAAAGCAAATGATAGTTGTCTCCCTTTTGCCGTATCCTTTGGCCGCCTTTGCTCCTTTCGTTGTCTGTGGCTCTCCGGGATTTGCCAGTTTACTTAGTCAAATCAAAGCTTTCAAGAAAATTGTTTTCCTTTCTTTCTGATGGTCAAACTGCTGACCAGGCACACACACACACCGCTATTACCCACTTGAAGAAGATCTCACACATTCATAGCTCCTTATTACAGCTGGACTGCTTTGTTAGCTGCATGTCCTTGAGTGCACTCGAGTCGGAGCTTTTGAGTCTGAGGTTTTTGTGGCAAATAATTTGTGTAATTAAGTGACCACCAACAGCCCCCCCTTCCAGTTAATTGCTTATTTGTGTAGCTAATTAGTTGGGTATTGCCAACCAACAGGAGATGGCCAGGCGTCTGAAGAAGACTTCGCTGCTGATGATGATGGTGATGGTGATGATGCCTCCGAGAGTGGCTCAATTCGGCTCACACCACAGTCCCTGATTTTTTTGCACACTCCCATCAGACGTAGTCTAGCACTCGTAATTAAAAAAGGACCATAATAGCGACGGGGAAGTACAAAAGTGAGGCACGTGTGCTCCTCATCCCTGGGAGGTCCTTCTCCTCGTCCTCGTCCCGCCTGGCGGGCTGCATAATTCAGGCAGGATCCTGCACCGCTGCACCACTGCACCACCAACCACCATAACAAGCTGGCTGGGCTGGCGGCGTGCAATCAAAATTATTATAATTGCGACGCGTTCGCCTTTGTGCGACAACAATGACTTCCGCTTCCGTGCTGAAATTCGCCTGTGTCTGCTTGTCATTCCATGTGCCATGTACCCACTGCATTGTTTTCCATCGGAGCGCTTCCATCGGAGCAGCAGGAACGGAGATAGTGGGCGGGGTGGGTGGCACAGCACATTAAGTGCCTGCAAAAGACGAGCAACAAAGTGAACAGCTGCGGGATGAAGGGGGGTGGAGCAGGAGTACTCCGCCACGGGGAAGCTGAAAGATGGGAACAACGTGCTCAAGTCCTGGCACAATGCAGAATGTAAAATGGGTGGATGGTTGTTCCGGATGGGACACATTTTATGCAACCAGTTATTATAATGGAGTGCAGCCAGCTAACTGAGCTCATCGCGCTGCACGAGGGTGCTCATGAGATCAACTGGCCTTAACTGCTGCGACTAAATGTAATCAATCAATCAGTCAATCCCTCAATCAGTCAATCAGCCAGTGTGGCCTCAATCAGCAGTCAAGCCAAACATCAGCCACACTCGGCACCTAATGAAATAATTCAATTTGCGCCAGCCTTTGGCTTGATTATGATTATTATTATTATTGCGACGACTGTGATTATCAACACTCCAACTTTGGCAGGCGTTATTAATTGGGACAAAGTGCTGGTCCTGGCCCAGGAAGTTCTCCCTGTCCGAATGCGATCGGTGGCCAATCAATGAAAGTGCCAGCCGCACGCAACGTGCAATTTAATCAGTTTAATTAATAAGCAACAAGGATTGCCTCGACCCGGAAATTGAGTGGCATTGTTTGTCACGGGCATAAACAGTCGTCTAAATGGCAGCCCTGATTGCTGCTGCAATGTTGTTGGCCAATGCTGTTGGCCTGGCCAAGTCCAGAACTTGGCCTAGGCCTATTTTTAAATGACTTATTTATGGCACTCGAACAGGTCACGAATGGCAGGGCCGTCCCTGGTAATGGCTTCATTTGTCTGGCTCTGGCTGATTTATCTAAATGAATTGTTACTGCCGCGTATTTGTCACAATTCCGATGGGGTGTTATCTACCGATTCCGATCCCGACCCTGGCCCACAGCCCGCCTCCTTTGCCTGCTGTCCCATTCGCTTTGGCTTTCCGCTTCTAATTGCCTCGCATGCGACAGCCAAAGCCTGCCGTGGAAAAACCCCTTTTCCCCCTTTCCACTTTTCCCCTTTTCCCCCTTTCGCCTTTTTGCATATTTAGTGGGAGCTTAGTGCTGTGCCATCGCAAAATATGTGGCCACCAATTTCGCTTTGGGTCTCCTGCTGGATTTAAAACGCAATCCATAGTTTCGTGATCGATGGCCATAGACATTAATGGTGCTAAGTGGGCCATAAAAGCAAATGAAACTTTGCGGCGACTGCAGTTGAAGGCGGTCCTAGGAATTATATAAAAATTACATACATAAACTCGAGTGCCCACTTGACTGCCATATGAATCCGCACACACAACACACACACATCACACACACACACTCCCACACACACCCACACCACTCAAGTGGTCCACTCAGACACAAATATTACAATGGCAGCGAGTACAATACAATAAATCAACGACTCGGGCAAACTCAGCAGCTCGACGGCCTGCTACAAATAAATGCATAAACTTCGAGTGTCAAACAACAGGGAAAGTATGAAAGTGTGTGGAAAAGTGGGAGAAATGGGAGAAATGGGACAAGGGTAAGCAGGTTGAACCGTTCCAAGCCATTTCGCTCCGCAATCAATGAGCTATGAAAATATGGGAAAATATAAGCGACAAAACGTGCCATCCATTGTCTATCCGAAATTCGGGTGTAAGGTGGCTATTTTGTCAGTTTACAAATCACCGTCCACATGCAGCTGACTGGTCAATTGGCGCCTGACATTACGCATTCGCAACGTTGGCCGAGAGGAACCTGAAGCGCTGTTACAGATGCTCGCCAACTCATGAAATAATACAAGCACGCATCGATTTAACCTCTGCAGGGCGTGGCCCATCCAGAAAGGCAGACACAAAGTCGGCAAAGAGCAGAAATCTGTTGAATATCAAATAACAATCACTTGGCAAGCTAAATATATCATTATGCCTAAGTAGGCGGTCGTAGGGGGAGGGGAAAGTGGGTGGCAGGACTTTTGAACAGCTACAAAAAGCATGCGAACATGCGAGCAAAGAAAAGGGATCTGACTAAGTGTGTGTGTGTTTGCGTGTGTGTGTGGGATGGGGAGATTTGTTTGCTGCCTTTATTTGGTTGTATTTCTTGTTTCCTTTTTTGGCTGGCTGTTTGTCGGGGCTATCCTTTTCGCCTCCTCATCCTGTCGCCTTTCCTTGCTACTTTTTATAATCCTCACAGCTTGCATGTTTGCCTAGCACCTACGAGGGATAGAAAGCTGCGGATGGGTCGATGATGCGGAACAGGTTTAAAAAGTTTAAGCCGGAGAATCCTGTTGTTGCGGCTGCTGCTGGGTTTTATATGTAATACATTTGGAAAAATTTACAAATCATCTTGCATATTTGATTTGCATACAAGATTTTTCATCGCAACTGCCAATACCTTTCCCGGAATATCCTCCCGGGTGCTTGTATTTGTGTTTGTCCGTGTGTGTGTGTGTGTGTGTGTCCTTGAGCTCGTTTGTATGTCGCCGAATTGCACAAGAGATTCACAAATTGCTTTCATTGATTGCCGACAAAGCCGAAGTGTGTGAGGTGAATGGGGACTTTTGTGTGGGCTTGTGTGTGTGTGCCAAAGGGGGCGTGGTGCGCGTAAGTGTGTGAGTGGGAGCTCAAAGCACCTTGACTGCCGGTGGGAATATTTCTTAAATTCCCGCCAGTTTCCTTATGCTCTTGGCATGTTAAACTGCTGGCAAGAGAAAACCCCGGGCCACGTTGCGTATGAGTAATGTCGCTGTGGGCCGGCAGCTGAAGAGCCCAAACAGCATTTTATAACTGACCAGATGCTAAGAGCCGGGTCGCGACCAGTTGACCCATTGGATTTTTTTCTGTCGGTTTATGCACTTAAAAGTCAGCCATAAAGTTGAGGATGCCGAGCAGCGTAATTCGAGCGAGTTAGGTATTGTTTTGAAAGAACTCATCCAGTTTGTCATGAAAAAAGCATAAAAATATAATATTTTCGTTGGAAGAACTGTGTCCTAAAACTAGAAAATAGTTTTCGACCAGTGTAGCTCCCCTGGCCATTTGTCGTTTGTTGCGTGCCGTGGACGTCTACGTGAAATTATTACGCTGCAATGCATCATCAAAAGTAAACAGCAGCAGCACAGCAAGAGCAGCTCGGCACTAGACAGCTTGAGGGATGGGGATGCGGGTACGGAAGTGGAAGTGGAAGGGGGAGGGGGATGGGGATGGACGTTCAGATGGGGGCGGTCCACCGAAATGTGCGTCTGACATATTGGAGAGCGCCAAGAGCCGGAAAACTGGAAACTGGACGGTGGGCAGTGGGCAGTGGGTGGAACTATAAATTCAGACCGGCATACGCAGCGCACAAAGGGGCGGGGAAAATAACACAAAAATGTATTTAAACAGGCTTTTATTTAACCGCTACACAATTGAAAACAAGCAATTCTAATGAATGCCGAATGGCACTGCATTATGGATACCCTGTGAAGCAATATATAAAATTCATTTCTTTTTCTATCAAAAGCGCTTTTAAATCAGGTATAAACCATTGCATTATTTCAATTTGAAAACTGTTGCCTTCACCAATTATGCCATTTTTTAGCTGGCCATGCAGGGTATCTTTGGGAAGCATCAGCAGTTAGCGAAACACTAGATGGTGGACATGCCACTAGAGTAATTGTTATCCTTGCTGGCTGTGCACAGGCACGTAAAGCCCTTAAAACATGGACCGAAGAGCGGGAGAGAAAGAGAGGGGGAAAGAGTGGCAGAGAGAGAGAGAGAGAGACAGAGACAGACAGGACTAACAGGACGAACAGGAACAGGCTAAACAACAACGGCACTTCACGGCACGAGCCGTGCTGCAGGAGCTGAAACAATCCTATAAGCAGCACTCAGCGGCACGCACTTGAAGCCCGTGCTCGTCCTGCCCCCCGAACTCAAGCCCAAAACCCAAACCCAAACCCGGACAGGGACCCGGACCCGTACCCGGAAAAGTGGAGCGAAGAGCCCGGGCAGCTAAAACTGCAATCGCAGCTGGCTCCGGAATCCGGATCCTTGTCTATTTGCCTTGCCCGTGCGAAGGACGACGAGCGCAGCTGGGGCGGCACTTTTCCTTTACGGCTCTCAGGCGGGGCGAGGCTCAAATTTCGTTGCTACTGCTTATTTATTTTTAATATTTTTATTTGCCCTGCAAATAGCCGGCGGCGGTTTCACTGTGTTTTATTTACTTTCGCTGTTGCGGCATCGCTTTATTTTTGTTTGCCCGTGGTTTTCCGGCGGGGCAAATCTTTGCATTAAAATGCGTTTCAATTAAGTGGGCCGACTTTTGTTTGGTCACGCAGAAATTAAACAGCCCGGCCGGAATTCCCTCACAAGTTTCATAAGTCAGGTTCGCATGCACAGCAAAGCAAGGCAGCACTTAAAAGGCAGTGCAAAAGTTGGGTAACTCCGCTGTGTAATTGAAATACAAAGCCCATTTATACGAAACCCGATAAAAAAGCGGAACCGGCGACACCGTGGGGGCAGCCTGAAATAAAGCAGCAAAGTGGCAATCACGCCAATCACGCGTAATAAATCATTGCGTGAGCGAATGTTTCCATGCGCCCATTTTATAGGGATATACAAGTATATACGAGTATATATCCAGTTTGTGTAGCATTTGGCGTCGGAAAAGACGGAAACTCGACGGACGAACGGCAGTCACGTGTGGCCAACGCACGCAATAAGACCAACCGTATTTTTTATACCCATACCCACACCCATACCTATGCACATCCGCCTGGCGGGAAAACTCCCCAAACACGCATGAAAAGCGCAAGTTGACAGCCAAACAAAAGCCGAAAAGCGACGGTGGCCCATTGTGAGCGATGACAAGTGCGGATTGGCTACGCAAACAGCAATTAAAGAGCCAAAAGGCTTCAATTAATCCTTGACCTCTTGATATCGAGGCAGAGCCATGGCCACGACCTGCTGACCAACTGGCTGAGTTCCTTGCAGAGCGCAAGATAAAGGAAATGATTATTATGTGTTTAATTTAATAATGGTAGGAAAATAGCAATTTTATATGTATAACAGCAATAGTTCATGGATAAATTCTTGAAAGGTCTCCCAATTAAAACTTAAGCTCTCAAGGATGAATTCAAGGACAGCATTTTCATCTAATAAGCCTTTTGCACTTGAGTTATCGTCGGTGCTTTTAGGCAAGTGGAATTTCTCAGCAGGCTCTTACGCACAGCTCCCTTATCATTAGGCAACCCAAACTTGTGGACCACGCCCTCCACGGCCCACAGCCCACATCCATTATCTTGAGCAAGCAGCGCGTGTAATTTTCAACCTGTAATTGGTGTAATTGAGTGCAAGTGCGGAGAAAATATTCAACATGCCAGCAATTAACATAAATTCTCCGTTGCGCGTACAAAAATAAAATAAAATAAAAAAGCGCGGAGAAAGCGGCCAAATGATAATGAAAGAAGCGCGCACACACACACCCACACACACCCACACAAACATGCATGTCTGGGGGATGAGGGGTGTGAAGATAAGCAAATGGCCGCCATTTTGTGAAGCGTTCATAATTACCCGCGTGTCGGTGTGTGTGAGAGTGTGAGGGAGAGAGGGGGAGAGAGGGAGAGAGGGACACTGCATTGGTGTGAGGTCGTGACAAATGCAGGCAGCGATTTTATAGAAGGGTTACGAAATGGTAGCATACTTACATGCGCAGCGGTCTGAGCCGGAAACGGAAGCGGAACCCTCGGCGGAAGTAGTTTATGTAAATGACAGACCCAGCATTCCACTTTTTCCATTTGCCATTCTGGCCATTTCTCCATCCGCCATTTTCTCACCTCGCCATCCTTTCTTTTGCTTGCAGGAATCGAGGGATTTCAGCGATTCTCGGAGCAGCCCAAATACACGGAGGTGAATCCCGCCGAGGACACGCTGCTCACATGCAAAGTTATCGACAAGCGTGGCACGTGCTCCTGGCAAAAGGATAACAAGGTAATTATATCAGCCCACCGAGCCCATCTATCGATGGCTCCAGTTTATAAACATTTTGATTAAACTCATAACTTGGCCAAAACTCTCGCCCAGGCGCAAACAGCCGAGCTTTGCTCGCACACTAGCACACAGCAACACACACACTCACACTCACACACACACACACACAGGCTCAACGACGTGTCCTAGCTAGAAAGCTCATATCATATGCGTGGCGCGTCCTGCGGTTCAATTAAGTGTTGTTCTTTTGGCCTCCACATGTGGCGAATGTAATTTACACCCTGGCCAGGACGAGTCAATAATGAAAGTTGGCCGTGTATGCGGACGCAGACGCGGACAAGAGGCCAAGGGTCAGGGGTCAGGGGTCACAGGACCTGGGAGCATTGTTCGCCGTTGATTAGAACACTGGCCAGCGCAACTTTTAATCGAAAGTGCGTGACAGCAAAGGACTAAGGGGGCGAAATGCGCCACATTCGCTTTTATGCGCATTCATTTTCAGCGCAAACATGAAAATATCGTTTCGCTCTCTTTGGTTGTTTGGCAGTAGATCCCTCGCCAAATAAAACACTTTTTGTTTTAATTGATTTGGCTTTTGCTGTCACGCTGGCCATTTTATTTTGCAGCAATTTCGCGCTGATCCCAGTTTTTTTCAGCCCAGGGCTTTACTTTTTTGTTTTTTGTTACATGCAAATTAAGTTTTACAAACCATTAGAAATTTAACAAAGTTTCAGCTAAATGTATGTATCCCTTTTTGCCTGTCAACATCAGCGACCATTAAACTAATTCTACAAATGGCTCTGTTTGCTCTGCCTTATTGTTCTCAGTGATTAATTAAAGTATTTTGTAGCACTCACTTTGCATTTCAATCTGAAATTTGATGGAACATGAACCCTTTATCTTTGTCAATAGGTGGAAGTCATGTTTCGACTGCTCAATACTGTATATAATCGAAAATGTCTGCCGGCCCTAATTCATATTTGCGTTCTGACCATTTGTTGTGGCCAACGCGGGCGGGTTGAGATGATCTGGAACGACTTCGTTTGCATACCAATCCAAAGTGGCCTCATTATGGATCAGCTCCCGGCGAAGGGAATATGGAATATGTTGTTGCCGTTTGTTATTCAGGGCAATTGTGTGCGTTTGAAGCATAACTTTTATTTGCCACTCCCCGCAGTGACTGCCATTCCCCCTGCCCTTCCACTTGTTATGGCAGTTGCTTATGCAAATGCACACTGGGACTTTGGACGGGAGTCCGACGCCATTGTATGACAAAAATCAGAAAGCATTTCAAATGTCCTTTTTCATATGCTGCGCATCGCAAACTCTCGCTCTGCATCACATACTTAAATGTTTACATGCTTTGTGTCTCCACTCGAACAAGTTGAAGGAACCGAAGGCACCGAAAGGACGAAGGACGCAGGACGCAGGACGAGGCAAACAGCATTTGCATGCATCGAGCGTCGCACACACACAAACATGCTGATGTTGCTGTTTCGGGCTTCATTTAAAATTCTTCTTATTTTTGCATACTTATTCCACTTCCCTCCTTTTCTCCCATGTGTGCTTAACGTTTCCCAATTTCCTCCACTTTGGTGAATAGTTCTGGCCATACATTCTACGTGTAGTTATCATAAGAAGCGACATTTGGAATCGACTGTCTCAAAAAGAAAAAAATAGGAGATGGGGATGGGGATGGGGATGCGGCTATGTCCATTCCCGAGCTGCATTCTAATTTGGCCAAAGGATGTCTGTGGAAGATTTTTCAATTCTATCCATGCCTCATCTGTGTTTTCCCAGCAATGCACTTCCTGATAATTTCGAAGCACAAATGGAGAATAGTCGAGTATGCGAGTATGAGTATCAACAGCCAAGCTCAGCCATTTGAATAAAAGTATATTTTGGGCATCGCACATTTTTTCGCAGGCAAACAACGAGAGCTCAGCGATGCGGATGCCTAGGCTGAAAATCCGGAGTTTTGCCCCGAAAGTTGTTGCTGGCCGTATCCATTTTGAAGTTGGAATATGCAAGGAATTATGGCGATACGAATATCGATTCGAGAATGTTTTGGCAGCAGCAATGGCAGCATCAATGGGCCGGAGCCAAATATTTGTTCGGTTCGATTTTTTATCTCCCATGCTGAAATTGTTTTTCAGCCAGTTTGGCAGCTGGCAGCTCAGTCGCCCATTGAGCTTATATTTTTTGTTGCCGCAAAGCCCGCAAAACTTAACTTAACCCTTGGTCCCCAGCGACTGGGCATTGATTATTCCCTGTGGCCTTTGTAAGGTCAGTGGAGAGTCAAATGGCATGGTATCTGCAGACATTTCACTTGCATGCCTGCCGCAAGCTGTTTAATAAAACAGAGATACTGTATTTATGCTGGCTGGTCAGCTGGCAGTCAACTCAAGGTGGTCAAATGCATGTCACACGTTATTTTATCAGCATGGGACAAAGAAAATGCATTTGTGGCCATTTGGGCAAGTTTAGGCATTAAATATCAAATGGCAGGACAGCCGAGATTAGATTACGCACTTGCATGTGCTTTCGCTTTCTTTTACTGCATTTGTGTGCTCGTTTTAAGCGATTGTTATGCCATGGCACAAACTCAATGTAGCAATTAATTTAACCCATTATGCCACGGACAAGTCAGACAACACTAAAAGCCCAAATGCAATTAGGCAGCTCAGTTCTGCTCACTTCTGGGGGTTCTGGGGGTACGGTCCGTTCCCATAAATACTTAAATGCGAACGATGCCACGCTCAGAGATCACTAATTGTAATTTAATTTCCAATTAGCAAACAAACTAATGCCAATTTACAGACAGCAGCGACTGAAACGTCGACTGGCAATGGAAATGGAGTTAAATGACACGTAGTGGTTGGGCGGCTGGGCAGAAGTGCTCGTGGGCGGACTGGGCTGCGGAATTTCGGGGTTGGAATTCCGGGTGAGGACACCGCCGTGTGTCCTCCTCTCCATTTGCTCGTGCTCGGCGATTTGTCTGTGAATGTTTGACCAAATCGGAGCACAAATTATACGCCTGGCTGCATCGAAAAGTTAAACATGCTAAACATGTCGTAGACGACGCCCAGTTCATTTCAACGCCATCATCGCTTTCGTTCCCATCCTTAGCGAATCCGCATCCTTCTTCAATCGACACAGGGATAAATATTTAAGTTCTTAATATGTTCATCCTTTACCATGCTTGATAGGAGAGGAAACAAATATACCGCAAAAATACATTACAAATTTGTATAATTACCCTTTTTTTTCTGTGTGTAACTAACCCAATCCATTTGCTCACCCGCAGCCCGTTGGCATCTACACAAAGAAATACGAATGGGCCTCACGTATGCCGACGAGCGACAATGGCAATGTCCTGCATCTGGACCTCCATCCGCCGCCGGTGCAGCTCGGTGGCGACTGCTCCCTGTGGATCCGCTCCGCCACCCTGGACTTCGACGACGGACTGTGGGAGTGCCAAGTGACGGCCAGTGACTTCACCACCCAGGATGCGCTCACCAGCCAGCCGGTGCGCCTGGTTGTACGTGGTAAGTGGCTCGCAGCCGAATGCTCGAATCGATTAAGGGGACATGCTAAAATGAACCTTAATACACCGTTTATCCTCGAGACTTAATTGCCAAGGACACTCTCGTTCTGTTTGCAGTGGCGCCACAGCGGCCGAGGCTCGAGTACGAGGCGGTCCACGTGCCGCCAGGACACAACATCACCGCAGACGCCGGCGCCCTGGCGACGGTCAAGTGCATCTCGCATTACGGCAATCCGCCGGCAACTCTCAAATGGTTTTTGGGTAAGTGCATTCCTTGGGCGGGCACACGCAACGAAATGTTGCCATTTTGTGTGGCAAACATATAGAGGGAATTATAAATGTTTTAAATATAACAAATTGCATATATTGTAAAAATTTATAGTTTGCTTTGCACAAATGAATATTTTATGTTATATTTGAACCCAACTGCATTTTGTTAAGGTGCCGCATGCCGCATAAACCCCGTGGCTGTCGTTGTCCAGCGGCAGTTGTTAATGTTAATTAATTCCCATTTGTTGCTGCTCTCTCTCTCATCCCCAGGCGACCAGGAGATCTCGCCCATCCACCCGCAAATGAACGCCACCGAGCCGGATAATCCACGCACCTGGTCGGCCACTTCGGTGGTGCAGGTGTCGGCGATGCGGGAGCGCCACGGCGATATACTGCGGTGCGCCGCCTACCACGAGTCCTACACGGCCAAATCGGTGGTGGTGGAGGCCAGGCTGGACGTGAAATGTGAGTGTTGCGATAGCGATATGCAAAACTCTGATACAGCGCCTGCATCCTGAATGCGGGCCACCAAAGTGGCTTCATTCGAAGTCCGGGTCCGTTGGCAAGGCAATCTAAGCAGTGGCACAGCAACAGAAGTGTGGCAGTGGAATCACAATCCCAATCCGAATCGGAGACAGAAAGCTGTAACAATTAAATTAACAACAATTTGCTGTAATTTCCTGTTTTGCCGAGCAATTCAAGAGTTGACTTGTCCCAATGGACGTGGCCATGCCAGGCAGGACTCGCCCGGCTTGTTGACTCTGTTTGCTCGGCTGCCATTGCTGCTGCCATTGCTGTTTCTGCAGTTTCAATTGCTGTTTTTGTTTTGCCTAACCAAGTTGAACGTCTACGACTCCGTCTCCGTTTCTCTGTTTCTATTTTGTGTTCCTGTTTCTGTTTTTCTCGGCAGACGCGCCGAGCATCCGTCTAATTGGCTCACCGGAAATCGACTTGGAGGAGGACAAGGATGCCCTGGTCCTGCGCTGCGTGGCCGATGCCAATCCGCCGGCCAGCATCGTCTGGCGGCGGGCAGGACGCTCCGAGATAGCCAGCTTGCAGGTGAGCTTAGCTTAGTTGCAGCCAAGGATGCGGATACTGCCGCCCATCTTGTTTATGTTGTTCCGAAATTGCTCCGGGCCGAGATACCCACTCCGCTGGGAATTTATCTGAAGTGTAGCAGAAATTTGTAATTGTATTAAATTGCCCGCTGATCCACACTCCACTCTCCTCCACCCACCTCCCATCTTCCATCTCTCGCCCACAGGAAACTCTGCAATTGCGTCCCGTCGGGCGGCGCGATGCCGGATTGTACACCTGCCAGGCACAGAACTCGGTGGGCACCTCGGAGCAGCTGTCGGTGCAGTTGGATGTGAAATGTACGTATCTCACTATTTACCTTGGACAAAGTTTTCACCCAGCTCCGCTCCTTTCAGATCCCCCCAAAATTATTTCAGCTGGTCCGGATCGCCTTACCACCGCCCCGCTCTTTAGTCCAGCAGCCTTTGAGTGCCTGGCTGATGGTAATCCCCTGCCATCCTTCAAATGGGTACAGAGGTGAGTCCATCGACGTATAAGTACACTGAAAGTACTGATTTTTTGATTCACGATGAAGGCTGAGTATTATCTTTGTCTAATTTGGGATTTTCATATCTTTACATACGTAATTCATAAATCTAACAGCGTAGAAGCTCTTTTACAAAAATAAAAGCAGTTTTTTACATTTATATATATATTTCCCAATACCATTGCCAAGTTGGCTTAAGTTTTTCTCTGTGTGCTCAACTTAAGGTTGGCTTAGCCGGAGTTCTTTGGCAGCTTGCGTTGCATAGTTTTGGTGGCCTTCTAGATTCCGTTAAAAACTTTGCTGCTCTGGCTTAAAACACGTGACTTTCCCGTGCAGATTACTTGTTTTGGGAACTGTTATTGTAGCCGGCTGAATGGTAGTGCTAATTAAACGCGGCTCACTCTGCGTATGCGCAATATAAGTCCTGCCACAATAATGAAGATGATGTAGAAATGGTTGCACCTTATGAAATAAATAGCTAAATTTAGCATGCCCACCAAGGAGTTGCGTTTTTCAGGCCTTTTGCCTGTATGAACAGCATTTCCTTCTTACGTGAGCACGTTTCCTGTTGCACATTTCCTTTTTGTGAGGAGCCACGCCCATTTTCAAGGAAACTGATGCTATTTCGCGTAATTTTAATTACCTGCTCAGCGGAAATTGTTTGAGACAAGGAAAACATCATAAAGCAAGCATTGTTTTTCGGAGGCGCTGCAGCGGCGCTACCCTGTAATTCAAAGTCCTCGTCTTCTATTCACTAAAGCCCATGCTCATAGTAAAGCGACTTAACTGTTGTATATAGCCAACTTGGGCTAGGGTAGCAAGCAGCCATCTATAATGCCTGCAGGATTAGGCTCCTTCCGTTTCTGCTTTCGTGGTTAATGCCGTCGTGCATTAGTATGCAAAGCCGGCAGATTCCATGGAAAAATCGGAGCACTCGTCATACGACTGCCTATGGCTCGCCCTCTCTTCTTCTGCAGCATATTGCCGTCTCTTTCTGGGGCAAGGGCCCTGACGCTGCCACGTAAGTACGTGATTTTTGTGATTCCATTTGTTTGCACTTGCCCCCAGGACAATCGGGGCAACATAAAACACACATAGATACGCCAGATCGTGATCGGACAGACATGCTCGTATATAGAATATATAGAATATAGGATAGAATGGGAGGTTGTTATGCGAAGGTGTCGCCATCTAATAACGAATGCCACATGCAACACATTGACGTGTTGACTTAATGAAGCGAATGCGCGCGTGTTTATCAGAAATTAAATGTCAATTGTTGAAAACTAATTTCCACGCATGTTCTCCAAACACAAACCCAACTCCGCCCACCTCCGCCCACAACCACCCACTGCCACCCAGCGAATTAAATGGCGCGTGCCGTGTTGGGTAAACAGCGGGAGTCGCCCATTTGGAACCAGTGGGTAATAAATCAATGCCACGAAGTGAGCCGCTGACAGGCCGAGCGACGTATGCTCGGCAGCTCCTTAATCTCCTCCCAGGTGGTGTCCTTGTGTCCCTGGGTCCTTGGGTCCTTGGCTCCTTCGACTGAGTTGCAAGTGCAACTGCTGCTGGCGGGCGGATTGCAAATGAGGTACCCAAGGACACGACACAGGACACGAAATCCTGTCACTTTGATTTACGTGATTTCACCGCTCTCTCTCACTTGCTGGACCTTCGAGAATTGGAGCCGCAAAAAGCAGAGCGCTTGCCAAACTTTTTCGACTTGGCCGATTTGCATTTGAATGGCTTTCTAATTTATTGCTCTTAATTGCTGGTTGCCAGGGACCGCCTTAAAGATCTTGGCCACCACTTAAAGCGCCATCGACTAAATGTATTGGTTGATATGCCTCGTTCTTTTTTTTTTCATTCTATATACGGCTGCCTCAAAAGAATCTGAGAGCCCAGAGCATTTCGCAGCTTGAAAGGCATTTCTCATATTAAAAATGTATCAAATATTTCTGTGAGCCAGCTCTTTGGCCCACCCGTCTGTTAGTCGGGCAGCGTGCACCAAAAAATAACTCATACGCATACGCAATTTTCAATATTGCCAAGCAAGGATTGCAGCAGCACGAGGACACATGGGAAAAGGCGGGGGTGGAGGAGGAATGTGGCATCCTCCTCCTCCTCCTCCTCCTCCTCCTCCTCCTCCTCCTTCGTTGCATGCATCAGTTTCATTTTGCCCGACTGGGAGCAGCTCAAAGAGCGTGCTACAAAGTCTGCTCCAGTATGCCGGAGTCCGTGACCAGATGGAATCCGTATATTAGTTGCGCATAATCATAATCAATTGCCGCACGGACAAGTGGCTGCTTGCATCTGTACATCGAACACTCTGATGCATCGCCAAAAAGCCGGAAATCAATTCATTTCTTCCATGGATTTTCCACTTATTGCCAAGTTGGATAATGTTGGTGTACATCTTTGCCCTAAAGCTTAGTGTGGGATATTCAGTTGTTTATACTCTCTTGGTTTTCCTTGCAGAATGGCCCATGGATCCAAGTACGTGGAGCGGGGCTCCGAGTCCAGATTGGTCATCGACAACGTCACCTACGAGTACCAGGGCGAGTACGAGTGCCGGGCCACCAGCTACATCAATGGCCAGGAGCGGGTGGCCATATCCGATCCGGTGTCGCTGCAAGTTGTGGGTAAGTCGCTATCTGCACTGCTTGTATTTACTGTGTGTGTGGTGTGTGGTGTATGTTGTGTGTGTGGTGTGGCCATAAAAACCGCAATGCCACAAGATATGACGACAACACGGCTGGTCCCACAGCCTGCATGTTTTCCACCTGACACGCATCGAATCCTCGAGGATCTGGATTCCAGAGAGGCACTGCCCACAGGGATTGCCAACCGACCCAACCGGAAAGGGTATTGCGGGTTAAGGAACGGACCATGTTTGCGGTCATAAATCTGCATCTCTGCTCTCTTTGCTTTTTCCGATGTCAAATTTTTGTTGTTTTCCTTTTTTTCTGAACCGGACCGGACTGGAATGGAATGGAATGGAAAGCAGTGTCATGGAGATGACCAGCACAGCCACAGAGAAGGTGACAACGCAGCCGGGTAAAAAAGGCGAAACCTATTCCGCCTCGGGCTACTCATTTAAGTCCTCCCCTCGCTGGGCTGGCGTGCAACTAATGCACACTTAAAACAACTAACAAAACTCCATTAAAAGCTGCAGCCGGAAAGCGCCTGCGAAACATTTTAAGCGCTTGCGTTGCCACCTCCTCGTCGCTTTCCCGCTTTTCCACTTTCCCTAAATTTTTCCCCACCCCCTGTCCCCCTGTCATGCAACCGTACAATTTCGCGGTGGACGGCGACTAGCAACTGGGCAACGGACTAAACCAAAACGTAACACAAAATCAAAATGAACTTTTGACCGCAGCGCCAGCGGAACAAAAAAATGCAGCTGCAACTGCCGAGGGCGAAAAACTGGACAGCAAACTGGGAGCAAAAAAAAACATAAAAAGAAGGAAAACTCTAAAAAAAAGAACAGCAAGAAATATTTAAATTTAGTGCCGAATACCACAGCACGTACATAATTTATGACCAACCAAGGACACGAGCAATTTAGCAGAGCCGGGAACGGAAAAAAAAGCACAAAAATAAACAAGCACACGAAAAAAGTCCTCGCCACATTTATGCACATCTGCATGTGTGTGTAACAAACTAACTAACTAACTGCGACAGAGTGCCAAAGTGTCAAAAAAAGGACCTAGTTTCTCATTACTTGGCAGTAATACGCCAGAAATAGATACTTTTGAAATGAAATACGTATGCATACATACATTCTTAGGTATACTCACTTAAATTTTATCTTTAGCATTAATATTGGAGACAAATATATATAATATGCCTTTCTAGAGATTCCCCTAATATCAAGGTAAAAATAATCAAGACTAAAAGGCTATGTGGCCTTACCATTAATGCCATTGCAGTGCCCATAGTGGTTGCTCGAACTCCACTTTCTAACCACTCTATACAATTATCTTCGGCAGTGCGTTGCGTTGCGTTGCGCCACACCAACTCAATTAAAAAGTCATCTGGGCGAACGGGGCGCAACTCCTTTATGCATTTTTCACCATTGTTTCCGTTGTCCTTGCAGGTGCCCCGCAGGTCCTGCGACTGCATCCCTCCCTGCACACCGTCTCCGTGAAGCGAGGAGAGGCGGCCAGCCTGACAATGGTCGTCTGTGCGGATCCGCGGCCACAACGCGTCGCCTGGGAGTGGGGATCCCTGCGTCTGGAGGCCGGCTCGGGCATCGGTGCGTATACTTGTTTGATAGGCAGTTACCGCTCAGCACTTACCATCCGCCCCATTGGTCAGCTAATGGTAATGCAATTAGACGCTGGACTTAGTTTTGCCTACTCGGAATTCAATTAGCGCCGCCCTGCAGGATGCAGAACGATGGCTCCGCCCGGTCGAGGGCTCATTAGATTAACTGCCTTTCCGCAGTTAAACCGAAAGGGTTGCGGTTGGACGGGGGTCATGGCATTCGCGCAGAATTGTTCCGCAAATCAAGACAAATTACATGACCACGCGGAGTCAGAGTCGGACAAGAAACTGGCAGTGTCATGTCCGTTGTTGCAAACTGGGTGCTGGTGTGCTGGTGCAAAGAATGGCGGCTCGAGATGGTGGTGGTGCCTCGAGCAGACTTCCCACGCCTGTCAGCCGCCGGTAATCCGAGCTTCAACAGACAGCCAACGCACACAACGCAGCTCATTTTCCAGCTGAAACTCTTTCGGGATGTACATCCGCCACCAGATGCGGCTGCATCCCCCTCTGGCTTCCGCTACCTCCCCGCTGCTCCCCGCTGAGCTTGAACTGCATCCTTGCCAGCCAGTGTTGGCCATTGTTGCCAACTATTGATTACCTGATTAAGCTCGAGCTGAAAATTGCTGAATTAAATGAAATAACTTCAGAAAAGAGCACTTTCTCATGTTAGTTCATTTCAAAGTACAGAGCTAACTAATTTTTTCATAGAGTATTAGGACATGAAAGTGCAGATATTATATATATCATATATATATATATCACGTATAAACTAAATATCCTAGAAAACAGCTGGCCTGGCAACACTGGTCCTTGGTCTGCAGGGCGCATTACTCTTCATTTTCAGCTTGTCTGCCCGTGTCCATCCTTGGGCGTCCTTCGTGCGTGTAATCCTGCGTGCTCTCACTGCCACTGACACAAATCAAACGGAGCGCATTCCCATCCAATCCTTCTTCTCCTTGGCTCCACGGCCCTTTTTTCGCGTGCGATCCCAGTTAGCCCATCGAATCGAATGATTAATGTCGGCCGCCGACAAATTGTGTGCAATTCCAGTGCAATTACTTAGCCCACGAAAGCCAATTCGCAATTGGTAACAAGTAACAGGGACAAGGACTTGCCTGATTTCCTTTTCCATACCCCCCACAGATCGCTTCCGGGCCGATGACATGCAGCCGGACACGCGGGAGGACTGCTACCTGTCCACCCTGCACATCCTGCACGCGGACGAGCACGACTCCAGGCCCTACTACTTGGTGGTGGAGAACGAGCGGGGCACCGATCGTCATGCCATACACCTGATTGTGGAGGGTACGTTTGCAGGTGCATAGACTTTTCTTTGATTTTCTTTACCCCCATCCCACATCATCCCCCCTCCCACATCACGTACTTAAGTTACACTCATGTAAAACTTGCATTTTTTCGATTCACTGTCACACATAGTCTCAATCGTGTGTTGCATGTTAAATAAAATATCATACATTCATCCAAAAAACTTTCATCACAGTCAAATTCACTTACTCATGAATCAATTTTAATATCAAGTCATTATCAAATGTTGTATCTTAGAAGCAACGATTTCAGTGCAGCCACTTTAATTTCCTTAAAATTCCAATCAATATGCATATTAATTAGCCGAATAGTGATTAATCCCTACTTATTACAACGAGATAGTGCAAATTGTTGAAAGAACACACGAACTGAGAACTCATTAAACACATCCCCTCCCCCACCCATCATCGCATCGCTGCCCAACGATTTTAATTAAAATCAATCGCACGTGCAATACATGAATTGCATAACATATATTTTGCATATGAAAATGAAAATTCCCCTTAATGCTTGCATAATCAACCCCACCACCGCCACCTCTACCACATCGAATACGAATACGAATACGAATACGAATCCGTGTATCGAATCGAATGGAATTTCCGGACAGAACCCTACGAGATGAGCTATCTAATGGGCGTGGCCGGGGGCTGCATGGCCGCCATCCTTTTGCTGGTTTGCCTCTGCATCTATGCGATCAAGAGCAAGAGATGCTGCTTCAAGGGTAAGTTGAAAAGAGGGAAAACCCCCAACCCCCCCTCCAAAAAAAGTAGACGAACAATCATCGGGCCCGTATTAATTGCACCGGCAGTGCCGTCAAGGCCGCGACAATTAAAACTTCCTCCTTGGATATGGCGCCTGTTTGGCCTGTTTTACCACCCACCCCAGCTGGAAACACCCCCCCCAAGGCCGCTGTCACACTAATTGCAAAAACACAAAAACTTGCCAGCTCACAAAGCATTGAAATGCGAGAAGGACGCGGTCATGGCGGAAAAAATGGCTGCCAGGATGGATGCGTCTCTTTGGCGCTTTGTGTGTGTGTGTGTGTGTGTGTGTGTGTTGTGTTGGCTCATTTTTATTTGTACTTTTTTCTGCTTTTCCTTTTTCCCTACACTGCTTGAAACTCGAAACTCAAATAAATCTCATAAAATATTCATTAGCGTCCAACGCCTGCGGTCAGTCTCCGTTTCCTGTTTCCTCCGCTGAATCCCCCCGCCCCCCTCCACCTCCCCCCTGCGCACACAAAAGGGTTAAGGGTTTTCGAGCCGGCTTTTTGTTAGTTGCGCCAACATTTTCATCTCTCCTTTCGGCGGAGGAAGATGGCTTAAAGCCAGAGTTCGCTGCCTAATTAGAAATCAAAACGCAGACAAAAAGCGCTGAAACTTTTTACAATTGTAAAACAATTTTCAAAAGAAGCAAGGGCGAAACTTTGCCATTGCTGAAGGACATTCGAGCCGTTCCTGCACACACCCACACACACACACATACCGCTACCGTTACCGTTACCCATCCACATCCTTGTGATCTGTAAACACTTTCCAGGCTGCGTCCCGAGTCCCTGGCACCTAATCGCAATTTCTCAGTTGTCAATCAAGCTGTCAATTTGACTGCCTGACTGGCTGACTGACTGCTGCAGCTGCCTTCCAGTTGTCAAATGCCGTTTGACAGATCTCTCAAGTGCGACCCGATACTATAGCACATATATCTCTCACCCCTTTGATATCCATCACAATTTGCGAACACCTCGCAGGGAATTTACACGTTCCTCGCAATCAATAAGTCCTTGCCTCATTTATCACGGCTCCAAGGGCACATTTCAAAAATATATGTATGTAGAGATATATGTATATATATCCCCTCTATCTAGCTGTCTGTTTGCAAATTGCCAGCGGTATTTTCACAGCTAATTTCTACTATTTTGCAGCGGGACACAACCACACCCTTCAAAGAATAATGGGTGGAATTTATATTCCTGAATATTGCACACTCTAATATGAATCTTCCCCTTTCTCTTCCCCCTTCGCTTCTCGCATGGCACAGGTTCCACGGGCTATAAATCATCGGATAAAGACAGGTAAGTTGAAGCGTAATACGTACACACCTACGTTTCCCCCCTCCCCCTACCCCCACACACACACATTTACAGACAGGGTGGGGGGGCCATAGATAAATGACCATTTTGATATATTTTTATGCAGCCGCATCCTGCACCCAACAGGTGGCGCTGGCGTGCCAATTTATGCGCCCCTACTGGCCGAATACAGCAACTCGCCCACCAATACAAATGCACACGTACAGCATTGGAACAATGAAAAATGTTTTCCACTGCACGTACGTGTGTGTGAGTGTGTGTGTGAGGGACATAAAATATTATACATTTTTCATATATTCAATATATGCATCGGCGAGCAAACATTTTTGTTTGGCGCAGAACAAAGTGGAAATACCCTCACAAATGGCGAAAAATTGGATAGCTAAGGGATTTTAATAGGTGTAAATTATTTTAGGGCAGAACAGAAACTTTAAATTGAATTATGCTTAGTAATTTTCACCAATATCTTGAGTTGTATGTTTAATTTGTTAGAAAATCAACCTTTGTTATGCCCAAAAACGGTAATTTAATAGGTGTAAATTATTATCATTTTAGGGCAGAACAGAAACTTTAAATGGAATTATGCTTAGTCATTTTCACCAATATCTTGAGTTGTATGCTTAATTGGTTAGGAAATCCACATTTGTTATACCCCAAAAATTCCAGAAGGGTAAATAATATTTCGTTTTTCAATAGCAGCAATTCGAAACAAGGGGGCCAGCAATCGCTCATTGTTGCAACATGCCATGCAGCCCCAATCCTGAAACATGAGTTATGAGAGGTTATTTGGCCATTCACCGCTGCCGTCCTTTGTTCCTCCTGTTTAGGAGTTTAGAATAACTATATTCTGTTTATACACACACACAAGTTCAAAGTACCACTGAATCGATCAATATGAAAAAGAGAACGGAAATGGATTTAGAATTTCCGTATCAAGCACACTCCGACCACAATTCCCAAAACTCGTTTTGTTAGCAACATTTCTGGGTCCATCTCGAGAGTAAATTGATGGGGGGGGGGGGGCAAGGATGCAAAGGAGGGGGCAAGGGGCATATCTAATTTCCTAAGCCCCAAGTAAACAATTGCCGGCGGCGAGGCGAGGCAGCGACAAAAACTAAATAGATATTCAGATATGCGTGAGGGATACAATTCGCCAATCAGCGATGGCAGCCGATAAGCCACCACCCAACCACTTAACCACCACCCACACAATTGTCACTTGGGCAAACAATTTTCGATAACGATTTGCTACACCCACCCACCCACATCTCATCCCATCTCATCTCGCCTCTTTTCCTTTTTGTTTGTCGCCCGCAGCGAGAAAGCTGATTTGAAATCACGCTCGGATAGCACGAGTGGCCCTCAAGGTGATTCGATTTACACCACGCCGGCGGGCTTCCATCATCACCAGCAGCAGCAGCAGCAACAACAGCAGCAGCAGCAACAGCAGCAGCAACACGCAGCAGCAGCAGCAGCCGCTGCCCTACATGCCGCATCCCAGCATCCGCAGCAACAGTACCCGGGACACGGATCGCCGGAGGCAATGAAGGTACGCATGGCTGCAATGATATTACAACCGCCCACTAGGGTCTAGCAGGCAATTGATACCACTAGCGAATCCAACGAACAGCTAACGCAACAGCAACAGCAAAACGAAAACGATGACGATAACGAGAACGCAAACGATAACGATAACGATAACGAACACCAAAACGAACTGACTGACCAACACACAACACCGAACGAACAGCGACTGGATGACAGTAGTGTAAGCCACAACAATAACAACCACAAAATCAGTTCCACATCGACTACTGTCCTGACCAATAGCGATAACAACAACACCTCAGAGGTGGCCAAAACCAGCGACAGCAGCAACAGCGAGGGCAGCAGTTCGCTAACCAGCAGCAAGACCACCAGCAGCAAGCGGGATCTGGAGAACAATATGAACAGGGACATAAAGCCGGCGACGGCGCCCAAGTTGCTCCACCTCAACGTGACGAGTGTGGAGCAGCAGCCGGGCCCAGTGGATCCCCTGCCAGTGGGTCCGCTCACGCCCGAGGAAACGCAGGTGCTGCTCCAGAAGCTGAGCATCAACAATCCGTTCTACCGCTTCCGCAAGCAGAGCAACTCCTTGAAGGAGCTGCGGCGCCAGGGTGGAGCGGATGCACCCTCGATGCGCTCTCGATCCGAAACGGATCTGGGCCAAGTTAGTGGACAGCAGTTATTGCCACAGCAGCAGCACAGTGAAGCCAAAGTTGTAGTTGTACTAGACAGTAAGCAGCAGGAAGTAGCCATTAGCAGGCCTAGGAGTAGCGTTAGCCTTAAGACTAGATCCGTAAGCAGTTTAAGCCCCTCCAACAATCAGACGGGAGACAGCTCCACGGTGATCACGAATCCCTTCTCCATTTTCCACGACGACGAGATCCTAACGCTGAGCGTTAACACGCGACTGAGGAGTGCGGCGAACGCCAGGAGCTCCCGACCCCAGAGGCAGGGTCGTGGCTTGCGAAGACTTTTCGAATCCAATCGCAGCCAAAATCCCCCCTCCGAGCATCATTATCTGCATGGAGTGCCAGTGCGGCGCTTTGAGCGGCAGGACTTCGACAATGACGCTGGTGATTTGCTGGGCAGGAGGACAAACACCTCCAGTGGCAAGCCCAAGCGATCGCGGGCCATTTTCAAGCAACTTTCGCTAAGGAAACTTCACCAACGCGCCGGCGCCGAGGAGCCGCCATCGCTGCCCAAACTGAAACTGAGTTATCCCAACAGGACGCACAGCATTCAGAGCATGCGGGCATCGGGTGGCGGAGGTTATGACATCCAGCACACCACCGCCTATCATCCAAGACTAAATCACTCCACATCGCCGGTGACCAAGGCGAATTACTTCGAGCGACTGCAGGCCAAGACACGGCAGGGTATTCAGAAAATACGCGACAAGTGTCGAAACTTCAAGGCGACCACCGGTGAAGGAGGATCTCTGGGTGGTTCCGAGTTCAGTGGCTTCCATACCCTGGCCAAGGACGAGAGCTTCCGCTTTATCAGTGATCGGGCCAACATATCCAACTACGAGTCTCGCTGCAAACAGGCGACCATCTACAAGAGCTACAAGTCGGAGATCGATCTCAGCAAGAACCTGCACTACTTGGATGCCTACTTGGAGCAAAACTTCGACCACCAGCTGAGCACCACCAAGCAGTCGGCCCACTCAGTGGGTCGGGTGAGTGGAGCCCAGCGAAAAGCCCTGGCCAAGCAACCCGATCCTGCGCCCGAAACTCCCCGCCGTCCCAGGCACAAAAGGAGTCAATCGCAGGCCGCCAACTATGGTGCTAATTACGAGAACCTCGGCACTTTGCCCATAGCGTCCAAAGCGAAGGTAAGGAACACTGCCCTCAACTCGGACTCGATGAGCAGTTCCGACTATGCCTCGGTCTTCAGTGGACCCACAACTAAGCGGCAGGAACCAGAGGAGGATCCCAAGGACTTTAAACTACGCTACGAGCACCCGGACAAAATGTGCGAATACTACTTTGACAACCTAACGAGCTACGCCCTGGCTTTGGAGGAGAGCGAGGACTTGCTGCTGGCGGAAAGCGCCAAATCAGCGAGATTCTTTTACGACGACGATGACGACGAAGAGGATGACGATGAGGATGAGGCTGGGCTGGCGGTGGATGGATTGCGTGCCGATGATGAGGCGGCTGGCGGAAGGCCGGATTACATGGCCCGCGACATACGCATTCGCGTCAAAGTGAACGAATGCGAAGACGCTGATTGGCATCAGCCGGCGAGTGCGACATCCTATAATGAGAATCTGGCCGAAAGCACATTCTACCAGTCCCTCAATCAGCATTTGCAGCGCCAGGAGGTGGGCGATGAAGTGGGGCTGGAGGACCAGAATCTCCTCGTGGGCGAGCGGGGAGTCGGCGAGAGCTACCTGGAGCATTTCCAGCGACAGCGGGGCAGAAACTACGACCGTGCCACGAACTCTGCGCACTATCCGCGGGCCGAGTTCTATGGATTCGGCAGGAGTGCCGGAGAAGGCGACGAACAGCCGGATGTGGCCAGACAGCGACGGGCGGACCTGATGGAGGCCCACTACGCCCGCAGCTATCGGGAGTCGGGGGGCAGGGGAAAGGGCAGGACAAGAGCCCATGCACTGGATATGGAGCGACAGCACGCAGCAATCCCGGCTGCAGCAGCAACCGCAATGCCAGCTGCAACAGGCAGTGTCATCAATTTGGCGCTGCCGGGACAAAGCAGCGATGTACTCTATGCCACCAGCAGCAAGCAGCAGATAACGATGCCGACGCCAACCGCAGGGCCACAGTTCCATCAGCCAAAGCCAAAGCCAGAGCCAGCGGCATTAGGTGCAGCAACAGCAGCGGCAGCAGCAACAGCAACTGCAGCAACAGCAACAGCAGCAGGCGCAGCAACAACAACATTGGTCGCTGTCAGCTCAGCCGGAAATGCAAACAATCGCTATATGCTGGAGAATTTGCGCAAATACTATGCGAATCAGCAGCAGCACCCGCCCGCCCACTCGGTCAACTCGTCCTCGCTGTCCAACTCCTCCTCATCGAACTCATCAATGTCCCAGCTACAGCAGCAGCATCAGCAGCAGCAGCAGCAGCAGCACTTAAAGCACAACCTGAACCTGCAACCCACCGCGCCCAAAGTGCAACAACAACATTTGGGCAACCGCCGAAACTCGAGCACCTCGAACGCCTCCTCGACCGCCGACAACTTCGACACCTTCATAACGTTGCGCAATGCCACGGCAAATACGAGCACGGATTATATGGCCAAACAGCAGCACCATCGACGCAGCACGCAGCAGCAGCATCACCAGCAGCAGCAGCAACAGCAGTCCGTGCCACTTACCTCCGCCCTGAACTATTACGGACACGGTGCCGCGCCCACACTG
This sequence comes from Drosophila teissieri, assembly GCF_016746235.2. Classification (NCBI taxonomy): domain Eukaryota; kingdom Metazoa; phylum Arthropoda; class Insecta; order Diptera; family Drosophilidae; genus Drosophila; species Drosophila teissieri. The sequence continues at coordinate 26,824,183 of NC_053032.1, read as the reverse complement.
AATCCCGCCCTCGCCGCCTACAATGGCAAATTAACGGCAACCGCAATGTTGTCACAAGTAAATTTAAGCCGAGCTGCCGCACCGCCAGCAGCAGCGACGTCCAGCGTTGCGGCAACAACCACCGCACCACTGCTGCTGCCGCATCAGCAACATTCGAGGTCCACGTCCAAGGGAGAGGGATTCATTCTCGAGTACGAGTGTTAGCCCCCAATCGGAGTGGAGGGTGGGGAATGGGGACTACGAGTATTTGTTTCTTTCTCGTTCGCTATTTGTTTGCCTGGCCAAAAATTACAATTACAAATTGGCACATTCGCTTCTACGCTGATTAGGACCCGTGTGTACAGATGAGGAGTGTGTAATATATGCAGAGGAGGGGAATCGGAAAAGGAGCCAATTATTCGTATCATATCAGACAGAGGAAGAGGAAGAAGTTGGAGGATAGGGGATAGCGGATAGTTATTCGTTTGCATAGAAAGATGCTTATCCACTTGATTATGTTAGGAGATAAATTAACGTAAACTACGACAATAATGCAACAATTCAATTAAAATTGATAAAGATACGGATTACGATAATGCATAGAGCAAAGCGTACAGTTATTAGTCACAATCTTAGCGAAGGTCACGAACATTAAAGCAGCGTAAATCAAATTTATAGTTAAAACAATTAAACATCCGTGTTAAGCGTTCTCCTTAATGTATGTGTATGTATATCCGTAAAGTGTATATGAACGTAAGCGACCCATACTGTGTACTGTATACTGCATCCTAGAGGAATAACGAATTTTTCAAACGTACTTCAAGTTGAACTTTTATCAATCGCCGGCCCAGTTTTGTTGTTCCGTTTCTCATTTTACCAAATCAAACTAGTGCAAAGTTACTACACACGCACCGCAAAGTGGCGCATAACTACAATTAAATAACTATTTACGCTTACAGTTAAATGAGGGTTCAGATAAAGAAAGCACTTCCAAACGAACTGAAACATAAGCTTTGAACTATTTTCATAGCCGAAATTGATTTAAAGCGCCTTGTAAATACATCTACAACTAGCTATTATCGAGGAAGTCGAGCGAGTGCCATCAGCGATCGCCTTTAATGAGTGTACAGTGCGTATGCGCAATATTTTCTCATTACACGTCGGTGGTTGGCAACCACATAAATATTTGTACAGCGGCCGAAAAAGGAAACTCACGCACACGCTGGAGAGTCACAAACATGACGATTGCTTTGGGACGACGACGCACATGCAAATACATACATATACTCGTATATAAAAATTGCAAAGAGCTGGAAGAGGAAAAAACCAACGCGGCGTATGTGCAATGTATTTCATTTCCATGCCACAACGCCGTCTGGGGGCCTCCATGCAATTATCTGTGTGCGCGCAATTTATCTCATTTGCGGTTGAGTTATTTCCGACTGCAGCAAATAATACTGCCAGCCGACGTCCAGATCGCATTGGCCGGTGTGTGAGTGTGAGTGCTGCCTTACTTTTTTGTGCTCCACGACCCCCTGGCACCAAAAAGTCCCCCAATCTCCGCGTCCCCATCGCCCCAATCCCCCGCCCCATATGCCGCAACACACTTTTCCGCTTAATTTACTGGCAGGCGGCAGCTGCCTTCGCTGCATTGTCAGTTGACAACAGCAATTGCTGCATAATGCATGCCCAGGACTCTGTGTAAGTTCTCCTGTCAACGTTTCTGTCCTCTCTCCATTCTCCTTCTCTCACACTGTGCATGTGTGTGTGTGTGCCTGTGTGTGTATGTGTGTGTTTGCGTCCGTGTTGGCCAGGCTTAATGCCCGATGCCGCCTCAATGGCTGTTTGCCCACTCGCTACAATAATAATTCATTGGCTGCTTTATGGCTGACCATCAACTTATCGGCACAGTCGTCTCCCATCGCATCTGTCGCCCTTCGTGCAACATATAAATTAATAAAAGTCAAATTAAAATTACATACTCTGATGACAGCGTAGGGTTGCGATTGGAATGGAACTGCGGTGGAGATTGAGATGGGCATGGGGATATAGGTACGGCGACATGTATTGCATCATTATCAGCGATCGCTGACATGGACTACTCGCTGGGCTATAAATAATTCTGTTGGTATATTTGTACCTCAACTGCATAATTATATGTGCTCGATAGCATTTACTTCGCCTGAACTCGTATCTAAGTTGATTAAAGTGTTGATTCGATTCAAATGTTTATTCAAATCTTATCGTGATTCAGGGTTTGAGGATATGTATCATTAAATTGAGTAGGTAAACGAATTAACCATATCTGATCAGAGAATTCCACCAGCTTGTGTTTCATTTAATGTGGCAATTTGAGAGCTTGTCAATTGAGATAGATTTTAGTTACCGACTGAGGACCGAACCAAACAATTACCGCTACCAACACAGACACACTCGATTTGAAAACCTAAAACCTGTGTTCAGGACAAGAACTGCCGCCAAGCGTGCATTTTGTACAACTTGAACTTTTTCCACCTTTCTATATATTTCTATATACCTAAACACATATATACTTATAATGCCTAAGCCCTATGTTCGTGTGTTTACGTTTGTTTACGTTTAAGTAATGCAAGAAGATGGAAACCAAAAAAAATGATACAAAAAATGAGAGGCCCCCGGCCGAGTTTACTTAAGTACGATATATATATATATAGCATTTTCTACATCACACACACATATATATATACCAGTACCTATTGATACATACAGCGTATGTATGTGTAGGTGATCTTGAACGCATTCATTATGTTTTACGTTAACATGCTAATGCTCATTTAGTTTACATTATGTATATGTATGTATAACTTATGTTAATGATGTTACTACTACTACTACAAATACTACTACCAAAATTTATTCGATTCGATTAGTTTTCCTTTTCGATATGAGATTGAGATTCCCGAAGGTGCAACAACTATATTGTAATACTCGAAACAAACAAAAAAAAAACCAAAAAAAAAAAAACAAAAATACCAAAAGTACTATACTCTACACCAAGCGGAATGTTTTCCTTGCCCGCCCCTCAAAGAACCATGTAAAGCATTAAATCAAAGCAAATAATCCAGTAATCAGTAATCCAGTACTCCAGTAATGCTGTAATGCTGTAATCCAGTAACCAACTGTCTGTGCTCGATGCATTTTGTGCAACTCAAAACAATTCCAGTTACTCGTACGTTCCCAAACATATTCGGTTCGGTTTGTTTTACTTTTACTTTTTGTTTACGGCTACGATTTCGGTTTCCATTTCTGTTTTTCTTTCTGTACCCATTTCCGTTTCCGTTCGCATTTGTATTTGTATTTGTATTTATATTTGTGTTGATGTTTGTGTTTGTGTATCCGTCCAACACACTTTTTTATATGACAGTGTTTAGCAACAAGAGTCATGCGATACGAGAAAGCAATGCGAATTCCATAATCAAGTTTTTATTGCCTGCTTTTGGGCGCGCGCGCGTGTCGAAAATATTTACACTTTCATTTTGTCCAACATGCAACGTTAGCCTGTCGTGTGTTTGTCTGCCTGCTTGTTTGATTAACAACCTGCAACATGTTTTGGCCTTATCTTTTCCTGCCCCACCCCCCACCAACCCGATTCGGTTTTTCATTCTGGCCACTTCGTTTCCATTTCATTTTTCCTGTCTTTTTATTTGGCTCTTGTCTTAGCTGGAACGCAGCCAAACTGAGAATGTAACCGCAACGTATGTGAATTGCTATAACCAGATTTTTGTGTGTTTTACCAACTCTCTATATATGTAAATCTCAGTCTACCTCTTTCCCCCTCTCTCTGTTTGCCTCCCGCTAAAACCTTATTCGTGTTGTTTTTATTATGATTTTGCCTTGCCTCCTGCCACTCGTGATTATTTTTATTGCTTCAGGTACATACATCAGATTTTACTACTTGTTTACTACTTACGATATACACTTTGAATGTGTGGTGTGCGCACACAAGGATGTTATTTCGTTGCTCTGCATTTTGAATATCCTGGATGCGTGCCCTTTTGCGTCTGCGTGTGTGTGTCTCTGTGTCTCTGTGTTTGTGTGTGTGTGCCGTGCACTGTGTACCAATTTGATCCGAAAAGTTTTCTTTGCGTTTTAATTAACCACAGAGCAGAGAAAGCTAAGAGACGGATTGAAGTCGGCCGACAGCCCAGAATAAATACCATTATCTTTAGCATACTTCTGCATTTGTTTACGCTCGCAATGCGAGCCAAGGCGAAACAAAACTCATAAATAAAAGGCCCAGACACGCACCACAAACTGTCAGTGCATAAATCACAAGCAACTTGCAACTTCTGGCCGACAAATGGCCCGAACCGAACCATACCGAACCGACTCCAGTTGGCCAAAAACTTTTCGCCCATCCGTCTGCTGGGGCAAACATTTCCATGCAATTTGTTAAGCGCAGCGCCATTTGGCCAAATCAACTAAACGTTGCCAGCGCACCATTTAACAATTTTACGCGCCTCTTGCTGAAAGCTAACATTGCAAGTCGGAATCAAGTTGCAGTTTCAGTTTCGCAAAGCCAATCGGAAGAAGAAAAATCAGCTTTTGAACTTCTGCTAATCGCATAATCCAATTAGATCTTGCCACAGCACTGCTGCACAGCTTAACGTGCAACATATTGCTTGAGAGGCACTTACAGAGTTTCAAAAATTTCCCTTGGTTACGCAATGGCAAATTAATGATTGAGTAACTGACTAACGAGTTGGCCAAATCCCACAAATCCACTTCAAGGTTGGCAGGTATTTCGAGCTATCTTTTTGGCCGGCACACACACACACACCCACATGCAAACACCCCAAAACACACACACCCCATCACAGGCACTCGCATGAATGCACTCGAAATGCTCACCCTCACAAATGCAAAAGCACCCGTTCACACACACCCACGAGTAAATGATTTGAGGATCCAGCAGGAGTAATCTTAAAATGAAATTATCTGCGAATTTTTGGAATTGGAGTACCGATTAAATTAGTTTGACAGGCTATGCATTTTTCACGGAAGTGAGCTTCAATCTATCCACTCACGAGTATCTTTCTCGCGCAATGCAATCAAACGAGTTTTTACGCAATTATGGCAGTTAATTACAAGCAATTAAGGTCGGAGATGAGCTCTTCGATCCATTCATCCATCCATCCATCCATCCAACACTCGATAGACCGAGTAGTTCGCATCGAGGCGCAAACAAATCAGAAAGCAGTGCAAATAATAACAATAATATAAATAATAACACCATTACCACAGCGGCAATCATCATAATGCGCAATTTTAATAATTTCATTCCGCTGTCAGTCATAAAAATTGGTTTGCATTCATGGACCCGCAATGCATAAACGCAATTCTCTTTAAAATGTATTCGCAACAGAAATTAATTAAAGTCAAAAGGAAAAATGTAGCGAAAAATCTTTTTATTTAATGAATAAATTTAACAATCACAACTGAAGAGTACGGAAATCGAAAAAAAGAGCAAACGCGACTCGTTTATATTACAATTATCGAATCTTTCACCGGCACGTTGTTTGAGATACATTTTTTGTTTGTTCGCAATGCAGTTTCCATTCACGACATTTATTTGGTTGCGTGCAAGGCAAAGAGTAACAATTTGTCGCAAGTATTTAAATTCTTTTATTTGTTTGGTATGATCCAAGTTTCCCATCTGTGTGTAACCAATTTTCGTTTTAATCGCTCTGAGCTTGATTATTTGTTTTGATTTGTGTGTTAAATGTTCATTGTACTCGTACGCCACCACACCTTTTGTATTTTGTGTGTTATTTTTATAAACCAAACTAAGCATTAAGCAAACCTACATCTATCCCCTTCCGTTTAGTTGAAGGTCAGAATATACGAAACCGAGCGTTTGCAGACGCCTATTAGAATTCAAATATCGAAGTCGAGCCAAGAACTGGCTGGGTCCGAAGATGAGGACGAAGATTCTTGATCCAAGTCGAAACGATTTTCGTTGGGCCCCCAATTAAATGCAATGTATAAATGTATGCACCTTGTATTAATTTATTTTTATGTACAATAAATTTATCTTAAATTAATCTTAGTCCTTATTTTAGCAACAACCAATCGACTTTATTTAAATAAAATGAATCTGATTTTTGTAATCTCATTATTTGTTCGTTTCTTATTTATTTATACTAACTAATGCAACACCAACGTTTTACTCACCCCTTGTCGAGTTCCATATCTTGCACCAAGTTCCTTCAATTTTCCTTTACGTTGGTCGAAAATAACATTCTCCACAGGTCGTACCTTTTGTGTTAACTGAATAACCAAAAATATTGCAATTTTTGAAACCTAGAAACGGAATTTAAATTGACTGCTTACTAATAAACGGAGGCAGTTCTGACTTAGCAAAAATAATAATTAGCTTAAACACGTACACCCATCTGGAGCTTAGGTAAATACCCCTGATACGTATCCCAATCGAAACGCATTAAGTAATTCAGTAAGTTATTTGTTTAAAAAATCGCAAAATTTTCTTGATTATTAGCGTAGTAGAGAATTGAGTCGTGAATTACCGTCCTTGCAGAAAAGTTAGTTAAATTAGCCAATAGTTCTATAATCTTTATTCCCATTATTCCCAGAACCAACCAAATCGCATATGTATGTAACTATTTAGTTTTAAATATCCATTGAATTCCCTATTTTCGCTCTAGCTCTGTCTCGTGTTTGTGGCATTTTGTCTATTTTGTTTGTATTTCATTTATAGCAATCTTCATGGAATTGTTTAAGCAAGAAAACTGAAACAAAAAGCCGGCAAACAAATATAAAGGTTTATACAATAATTATGAATAATGCAGAGCAAGTAATTTATAGAAAATACGAAAGAATAAAAAACAAATGAGAAAAAAAAACATACCGATGAGGGGAAGAAAGCATAAGTAACACATTATGAATGAAACAAATTTATAACGAATAAAAACAATTTAATTGCGAATGCGTGTGTGCGTGTTAATATTTATTCATACTCGTATTCACGTGTATTCAGTTTTGTGTGCCTTAATACTTTTTGCAGTTGAGTTTCCCATTAATATTGCATTGGGCATTATTATTAATATTGATTTCGTTCATTGTATTTCCACTTTGTCGCTGTGTGTGTGCGTGCGTTAGTATGTGTGTGTGCCATGCCTTGTGCAAACGTTTGGATAATTTCCTCTTTGTATGGATGGATATGGAACAATAAAACATGTTTTTTCCCCCCATATTTTTTTGAGTTCTGATTTATTCATGAAAGCGCAGTGCTCTCAGTTTTCCCCGTCAGCACTCCTCTCCCCATCGTTATGAATTTTTTAATGCTCTGCGCAGAGAATACCACCCACCATTCATCCCGTTGTTAGTTGATTGAAACCAATACTTTTTACACACGCAGACGGCAGATTTTGAACCGTCGAGCTTAGTAGATACAAATATCGGCATCGGTTTTGGATCTCATCAACTGGCCACGCCCACTTCACGAGACACACACCGCCCACCACAGCCACAAACACTCACTCACTGACACCGACAGACTTGGCATATGCTTCAATTTGAATTTGAATATGACTTTGAATGCGAATCCTTTTTAAGTAATGTCTGTGATTTGTGTTAACCGAACTTAGTACTAATCATTCACCACTTTCCACGTATGAGATTCTTTCAAGCGGTTCCAAAACACCAAGTGAACGGCACCGGAAACGAGTTCAAACGAGGATTTGGCTAGAGAAACTCTTTTCGAATCGAGAACATTATAATCGAAAACCAATTCTTCCGAGAGTGGAAGCAGTAAAACAAAAGTCCTGCCGAAGTATTAAACATTTTTTAGTTGAAGCCAAGTCGATGCTTATAAAGAACATTCGGAGCTATTTTGTTTTAGATGTGTTTTAGTTTTCATTACGTGGACTTGGTGAGCAAACCCCATCCAGCCAGAAAACCCCCCGTCTTGCTCCTCTCTCTCTCACTCTCTGTCTCTTGTCTCTCTCTCTAAATATATATATATATATATTATATAAACGCATACTTGTAAATTGTTTAATTGATATGAATTGATTGATTGATGACTGACCTTGAATATATATATAAAATCCACCTATACGACATGTATACCTTATATTAATGACTATGAATATTTATGTAAAGGATTACATTTTACTTTCTCTTTTGATGAACTTTCAATGATGTAATAATAAGCGAATGAACTGAATTGAATTTTTACTTTGATATTTATACCTCCAAGCATACACACATTCACACATTCACACCCGCAAACACATATACAAATATATCTCTATACGTATATATCCTGCCGGAAGTTGCTGCCGTTCGTTCCTCGTTCGTTCGCTCGCTCGTTCGCTCGCTGATTGATGATTGATGATCGTGGTTTGCCAATTACAATACTACCTATATATACTATATATATTCCCCACACACTCTACCAAATTTCGATGAGCTGAGTCATGATTTGTTATGTGGTGCAAGCGGCATACGAACGTTTTATTGGAGTTTTACTTTCAACTCGTTTTCGTTTCGATACTTGTGCCCAATATATCTACACACACACACACATACACACACTCACACACCCACACTATATATATAAATAATTATTAACCAAAACGATGAATTATCCTTCAATCTAGCCACTAGTGTACGCTTCATCCAGTGCATAATGTAATGTTAAACTGAATGTCTTTCTTGTGATAACCAAAGAGATAAGTCCCACAAAACAACCGAAACTCTAACTTCATCTAACACGATACAAACCTGTCCCGCAAAAAAAAGACTGAAGTACACTTGAATACAATCTGAACACGGCATTCCATACATTTTCCGAACCTTTGCTCCCCGATCATGGCACACACTGCGCATACTTGATATTAACCATTCGCCTAGCTGCACCATCGCTCACTAGCTATCTCTCTCTTGCACTGACGCGAAACAGATGCCACTGAAAAACTCATTATAAATTAATTAAGCAAGCAATTAATAATTTCACGTTCAATTTAAGTTTGTAAATGAATTAATGTTTCCCCAACACCCCAACACCCCCACGCCACCAGCACCACAAGAGACAAGAGCAACCAACAGCCGAAACTTGCAACACAACCAGCCCAACTAAAACCATCCAAACCCGCCCAAAAGCCAAACTTCCCCCCCGCCTACAACTGTACATTTTTTCAACACTTTTGTTGTCATAGCCTCTAAGCCAAGCATAATTACCCGTGCATTTTAACACTCTTAGCCCTTAGAGCTTCAGATGTGCACCACCTCGTCCTCGCACCCCCAAAAGTAATTTACATACGGCAACAACCGACTTCGTTTTAGCTTTTTTTCGTGCTGTTGCCAACTAGTTGGAGAGAGAAAAAGTTTTTAAACTACATATACGTACATACATACTTTTTGCGTTTCAGTTAATTGCAATTTCAAATATTTTAGCTAGCAAAACAAAAAAAAATAAACATAAATTGACTGAAATTGAATTAAGTATTTCACCTGCAGCCATAAATGGAAATTATAATTTTGTATTATTATCGATTCCATCTCACTCTGTGTCTCTATCTGTCTCTGTCTCTGTCTGTCGCCCGTTCATTGTTGTTGTGCCTTGTTTAAAGCTGTTTTTCTGCATTGGCCCAGTTCATTTCGCTTTAATTATCAGAATTTATAAGTTTTCAACTTGCATTATGATTTCACCAGACTGTCTCTCTCACAATATTTGCACCAATCTTGCACAAATAATACAAACTACTACTATTTAAAGCTCGTTGCACTCCGCACCATTTTGATTGAAATTCTATCCGGTGTTTTTAGAGTAGGAATATTAGAGATTTTCCAGATGGAAAAGCGCCTTGTGAGCTATCAGGCATACAGCAACGTCTTTCGGTTGCCGAAACAGCGTAAGTACTGATGAAAGCTGCCCGAAGAATTCCATAAATATCGCATTCTGTACTGCATTCAACTCAAGACAGGGCTTAAGTGGGAAGCGACCTGAATAAGGCCTGATATGATTTATTCCCCTCGATAGTTGACTCTTACGTCATTGCCTTCTTATGGCCTCGTTATGTGTGAGCCCCTCCTTCAACGGCGCTTTAATGGCTCATTGCATTGACAAACACACGTCCACAGGACCTAGACACACGGACACACAGAAACACAGACACACGGACAAACAGGCGAACGGTCTCGAGTCCGGGAAGGAACACATAATGCCCCGGCATTAATTTTATTATGTCTTCTGCTGGACTTCTTTTGCGTCCTCCCACGACATTTGCCTGCTGCTACTCGAGCGTGGAAAAGGCAGCTCGGAAAATGCCATGGAAAATTATTATCCAATTCAATGGAGACGAGTCGCAGTAGTACCCTATAAAGGCAATAAAAGCAAGCCAAGGAGTTTTTTATGCTGTTATATTAAAGTAAATATTAGTTAAACAACAATTGGATAACTAGGCGAGAAATAGACAAAGTTATATGCATATATGTTATAAAAATAATTTAAAATTTCGTTTAGAGAAATATTTTTATTGCCAAAGAGGTAACTGCAGGCCAATAAATTTCATTATTTTTCTGCTCCGTTATTTCCGTCGGAGAGTTCTCGAGCTTTCGCTGCATTTGTCGAGCGGCATGCAGATTTTATTGTATTTCGTTATAAGTTCAATGCTCCATAAATTTCCCAAAATGGATTCATGTTGCACTACCGCCCTATCTTCAGCATTCCGTACTCTCCCCGAAGTCGTAAATTATTGCGTGTGCATTTCCGCATCGAGTTCATCGAGCCAGTCGAATGCCCATCGTCTTAAAGAGCTTAATTCAGCCATTTGGCAATGAGTTCAGTCCCAGAATCAGAAAACAATTTGAATTCCAGCAGAGATGACGTGGCGGCAGGAAAGTTTAATTCTGGGCCACAGGCCACGTGAACAAAACAACTCGGAGACCATAAATTCCTGCAGCTGCTGCAGTGCAGCCACTTTTGACACCACCGCCCATCGCCCTACAAACACCGCCCACCACCCACCACCCACCGCTCTCCGCCCTCCGCCTGCCCTGCGAACTAATGACAAGCCACGCAAAATGAAGAAACAATGCGCGCATAAATTATCCTCAAGGCGGTGCCCGAAATTGCATAGCAATGGCTTGGAAGCGAAAACTAAACGTAGTGGGCAAAAAGAATCTCAACTGACAGGGAAAAGCCGTGGAAAAGCGGGGCGTTCAAAGAGGAAAATGGCTGGTGCAGTGGGATTAAGGAAAACAATGGCGCATCAAATTACAGCTAACAACAAACAGCGATTCGAACTCGCCTTGGCAGACAACTGCCACGCCCATCGACCGAACTTTGCATTGTCGTGGTTCGGTTTTTGTTTCAAAGTGCCACACGCCGTATACGCAATTTGCTGCCATGTGTTTGCGATTGTGTGCGAGTGTGAGTGCGGGGCTATGTAAGTGTGAGTGTACGGGGTTTTGTTGTCTATTGTAATTTGGCGCTATTATTAAAAATCCTTTATGACGCCTGGCAGTGGCAGCAGCAGTAGCAGCAGCCGCCGCTCAGATTTCAGTAAACGCATTCTGTGCGCTCTAATTGCGCCATTAAAAGATGACAAACAAAATGCCCCAGTCTCCACAGACTACAGATTATTCCATACTTTTCCCGCCCCCCCAAGAATTCTGGAGTCTGGAATCTCTGGCTGCGCCGCAAATTCTGGTTTCGAGCCATAGTCCATAGTCTTGCAGGGCTTCCAAGACAAAGGCGACGAACAACGGCGAAGGCAAATGGCATTTAATATGCTTTTTATGCGTTGCCGTAGCTTCTCTACTCCTTGCCTCAATTTTTTTTTCTTTTCGGCACTTTAGCGCGGATGTCATAAATGGCATGCTCCATGGAAAAGTAAAGTTTCCGCCGGTTGTACCACTATAAATGTAATTTATGTGTGCGTGTACAGCTCTGCGTTTGCAGGTGCATTTTATTTTTTAATATGCTTCGGGCAAACACAACACATGAAATTTGAATTTTACGGCCCGCCTTTCTTTCTGACGGCTGGCCACGTAAAATAGTAAATATACACAGCTAGTGGCCGTATAACTAACTCAAACACGGACCCCCTTGTCCCGACTTCTTCACCTTTCGGCATCATCGCATCCGCACACCTGTGCGTCGATGCTGTGCATGTGTGTGTCTAAACTGCGCTTAATATAGTCACCTTGCAACACAACACAAATGCAGCAGCGTGGGATTAAATCATAAACGTTGGCTTGGCTTTGTGACAATTTGAAATGTGGCACTGTGGTTACATTTCCTGCATTACTTGTTAAAGAGCTTTCAATGAATCTAAAACTTTCTGTTACGTGAACTGAAGCCAAATAAATTAAATGGTCCGGGTGAAATTTATATGAATCCTTAGTAATAAACCGTTTGAAAATGCACCATTAGGCGAAACTGAAAATTCGAAGCACTTCGTCAGCGTGCTTAAAACAAACCACATTGAGTATAATAATAAACTAGATCACTTTATTAACTTGTTTCCGAAACGGGCTAGAATCATTCAATCCCTTTTAACTGCACTAAAAAAGGGCAACCTTTGACTCAGATACCATGTTTGGATTTCCCCTCGCTTCCGTTTATGCGGCCTTATTGAAAAATTAAACTTGTAATAAAATTTAATGACTTGGCGGTTTTTAATAAAAAGCGCCAACGCCTTAACCAACAGAGGCGAGAGGAAACGCCCGCAATTTAAGCGCAAATTTGTGTTCATAATCACAATTTTGGTACCTTTTTTTCTCTTCGGCTGCCCGTGCGGTAATGACCACACAGAAAATTTTTGGCTTTCCCTCGACCTCTAAGTTGGCGCGGTGCGTGCAATAAAAAGTAACGAGGCTGTTAACATTAAGGCAAACGTTTGCCTTTCACTTTGGTCAAGAAGTCAGACGGAGGCTGAACCAAAAATACCTACAGACAGGGGACTACGAAGGCTCAAAACTCAGGGCTCAGGACTCAGGACTACGACGATGGCGATGGCGCTGGCGATGGCGACTCATCGACGTTAAGTCGGGGCGTTAATATTTAAATTTATATTGCGGCCGGACTCTGGTCACGGCAGTGGCACGGTCCCGTTTGGCCATCAATTCTGCGTTTAATGCCTGCGCAAATATTTGCGCAATCAGCAAACAAAACAAACGCAGGCCAAACCGCCGACTCTCGACTGTCGACTGTTTAAGCAAAGCAATTGACCGTTGCCCAGGACACTGGGATACCGGTATACACAGGAGATACATGCACGCATAAAGGGGATAGCGGGATAGCGGCCAAAAACAGTTTATAGGCGGGAAGGTGGGTGATGAGAGCGACACGGCCGCAACATGTATTTCCTGTTGACCCGTGTTCGTGTGCGACGTGAAAGCGGAAGTCATCGCAGGTGCGAGGGATCCTTTTTTTTTGAACGGTCCCGTGCTGTAAATATCTGTGTTAATCATTTAATTAAACTGCGCTCGCCGTGCACATTTTTCGGGCATTCATTTCGGAAATTTATGGCGTGATTTGGGTTTCGACAATTACTACTTCAATATGCTATCTTTTATGGGCCATTACTGCGTATTTACAACGGGGCGTATGCGCGATATTTGCGTCGAACGAATAAAGCGTTGCATACTTTTTTGGGCACCTTTTGTGCAGAACGACAAATGGCGATTTATTTAAAACCGACAATCCAAAAAAATACGCTTAATTTAAAATGCAATGTGCTAAATTATGCATTACTAGTGCGTACTTTTGTGTACTTTTTCGGGTTTTTAGTGAAATCTAGTAGGTATATAATGCCTCATTAATATTTTAAAATGTTTACTAAATTTGTAATGTACAATTACTAATTTCAACTGAAATAATATTGAAAATACTGAATAAAACGGGTTTTATAGATGAAAAATAATATAAAGCAAAACTATTACGCTGTGTTTGCAGTCCAGCGAGAAGTATGTGCAATAATCTTTGCATTGCCAACTATTTTGGGCATCTCTTATGCACTTCGGCAACAGCAACGTGCAATTTTATTTAAATCTGAAATAAGAAAGTGACAGCCCGGCCCCACCCACGCAAATTCCGTAAGGAAAGAAAGAAACCCGTAAACATTCTTGCACTTTCGCAGCGGCAGAGCCGTAAAAGTTTTCGGTAAACGCATTTCAAACACTCGCCGAGATAGTTATTACAATAGTGCACAAAGCACAGCAACAACACAGCTGTGCGTGTGGACTAGTGAGGGGGCTTGGAAAAGTGGGCTGGAAAAGTGGGTGGGTGGTGTGGGCGATGGGAGGTGGACAGCAGCAGCTGCGGGGAAAACTTGTATCATTTTCTTGAAATGAAATGCAGAGCGAGCCGGACCATCTTCCCATTCACCGAGAACAGCACAAAGTAATATTTACAAAAGGAAATTCGTTTGAATTTACTTTTTTTTGCTCGCCATTTGGATTTTGTAGTGTTGTGTATGGCAGATAGAAGCCATTTTTGAAGTGCAGTTAGCATTGATCGGTGTGGGTGTGCACTGAGAGAAAAGGTTGATAATCTTATTATGAAAAATAAAGTTACTGCTATGATTAGCATGATGTTCAAGAACATCGGCAAATTTGTAATGAATTGCTCAATGCATAAAATGGGATTTTGCTTGAATTAATGGTTATTTGTGGTGATTTTTGCGCCGTGTAAATTGGCGGCTGTGATTGGGGGGCGGATGTAGCCGAGCTTAGCGGAAGTCTGGCTGCAACTGTCGTTGTCGTTGTCGTTGTCGCTGTCACCGCTCACTCTGCATCTGCATCTCTGGTCCCTCTCTGCTGGAGGGACCCCCTTTCAAGTCTGGAAACCAGATTCCTCTCCGGCTGAACTCAACATCCGCCGGACAATTGATGAACGCCTTTGTTGTTGTATGCAGAGTGGATTCCAGTTGAACTCCAGTGCCTGTCGTCGTCCTCGTCCAAGTTTCGAGCAAGTTCAGTTACCATTTGCCGTGTGGAAAACTTTGTGCAGTTGACAAACGGGAGAAGGGGGGGTGAGGGCGGATGCTCAGCCATTTTTATCCTAAAGGTCCTGCGGATCGTCGCCTGATGTTTTTCGTTTCGTTTCGCGCCAGCAGCAAAAGTGCCGAGTTCAAAGTTTTGTTTACAAAGTTTTCAAATTTTTGTGGCACTGAGTTGAACTTCCGCCGAGCGCACCCATTCCTGTTCCCATTCCCGTTCCCGTTTCCATGCCCATCCCATTTCCCCGTTTCCGGCTGCTGTTGATGATGTTGCTACCGCTGTTCCGCCGCCCTCAGATTTTTTTGGTGGACTTTCTTTGGGCAGCAGATGGTCTTCGATTCGCAGTCATCCATCATTAGCCGCAATTATGTGGGAGGTCTATTAAATTTCCATCAATTTGCGAGTGTAGCAGTAACTAAATGATGCAGAAAATGCTGATGCAATGCCAGCAGCAGTCGGGTGTGGCACTCGAGCACTCGAGCACTTCGACATGCAGACACATCCTGCGGCTCCTTCAAGTCGTCATGGCGCGTAAAATTATGTCAATGCCTGTCAACTTTTCCGTTGAGCCAAGTTGCTCGACAAGTGCACCCTGTAGTGTCTTTGAGAGTGCATTGAGTGAGCAACTGAAAGTTTTCTTTAACCCCCCAACCCCTGGCTCCTTCTCCACTTCCGCTTTCATGCATGTGTGTGTGTGTGTGTGTGTATGCGTGCGTATGTGAGTGCGTTATTGACTATGCATAAAGTGCATTTACAGTGCTCCTCAGACAGAAGGAGGCGGCTAGGGTAAAAGAATATAAGAACAGTTGCGCTTACTGAAGCCGCGGGGCGGAAAGTTTTTTAATTTAATGTAAAAATTGCCTACCACGCAGCCTCAAACAGAAGTCACGAAAAGTCCTTAAATGCGACAACTTCGTTTAACCTAACTTAATGCAAACTTGGCGCTCGCTTTTTTTCAAATTAGCCTGGTTAATTAGCGTTATATGCATGTGTAACTGTGTGTGGGTGTGCCAGCGCTTAACTTGCAGCTAAATTTAATAAGTTCTCGCTCGCCAATTAGCCTTTACCCCCACTCGCCTGCAACTGCATCCTTGCATGAAACCCCCAACGAGTTCACCCCCGAAAAGCACCTGCAGCTATCCCTAATTTAAGTGGAACGTTTTGCACATTTATTGCCTTGAAGCTCACAGGGCGCTGGCCAAGATCTGGATAAGATTGCGCTCCTAGATTGTGTACATATTAATGTAGTCCGCGAATGCACGAATATACAACCTATTTTTATACCTCTCCTAGCACCTGTACGTGAGTCGAGCTTAGCTATATGTATATATGAATTACCAACTGAACCGTCCATCGGTTAGTGACCAATAAACACAGTAAAGACAAATGTCAACGGACGCACTTCCCGATTCCCCCAAAGAATACCGAACACGAACACTAACACTCACACCACGACACCTACGTATACTCTTCTTAAGCAAAAATATTTAAATACTTATATCATACACAACTTATATGATAAGTGTCTACTCTTTTCCTTTTTCGTCTCTTTTTACGCTCTGACATTTCATTTTCCGATAACAACAACCAACCAACCAACCAACCAAAATGCGCATTTAACCAACACACGCACACCACAATTGTAATGTGAACCACCCACCAAAACACCACCCACTCGACAACCACAACACCACCACCAACAACAACCAACAACAACCCCCCGAAAAAAAAACACCACAAAAATCAGAGCGTTCCGGTACTTCGAACATTTGGCGGTCATCACATCGCGTAGCGCGAGCGGGAACGGGACGTGGGCGGGGCCAGCTCGCCCTCGACCACGATAGCCACGCCCACCGGTACGCCGCCCCTGCTGCCGCCGCTGCCCAACACGTTTGTGGCCATCAAGACGAAGTCCGACTGCAGCAGCAGCAACCACAGCAACAGCAACAACAGCAACAGCAACAACAGCCTGACCCTGCACAGCGGCAACAACAGCTTCAAGTCGAGCGGTCACCGAAAGTCCCCTCAGCCGCCCCCGCTGCCCATGAAAAACGGCGCCAAACAGCAGCAGCAGCAGCAGCAGCAGCAGCAACAAGAGTCGCACTACCAACACTTGAGCTACCAGCAGCATCCCGGCAGCAACGCACGCAACACCCTGGACCGCAAGCAGACGAACAACAGTGGCGGCGACTACTGCACCCAGATCAATCCGCACTATCTGCAGACCTTCGACAGCCTGGACCACTACAGTGTGGCCACCATGCAGCAGCAGCCGTTGCGCAGCCAGTCCAAGTCGCAGATCTACAGCTACGGCAGCAGCGGCACCGCCAGCGACAACAGCAACCACAACCAGCAGCATCTGCCGCACCAGCAGCATCAGCACTACCACAGCAGCAGCAACATAGCCCACATCGAGCACCACTACCATCCGCAGCACGGCAGCGATCGCTACAGCCACCCGCACGTGCAGCAGCAACATCAGCAGCAGCAGCATCAGCAACATCAGCTGCAGCAGCAGCAACACCACAGCCTGAAGCACACCAAGCACGGCAAGGGGCACAAGAACGGCAAGCACGGCTCGAAGGGCAGCAGCAGCAAGTCGCAGGACGACTTCAAGGTCCTGCACAAGCAGCAGCAGCAGCAGCAGCATCTACAGCAACAGCAGCTGCAGCCGCCCAAGTGCAGCGGCAACAGCAAGTCAGCCAAGCGCAACGGTTGCGGCAACCAGGTGTTGCCGCTGCCACCGCAGCAGCAGCAGCACTACTCCAGCTCCAGTGATAGCCTACCATTTGATAATAACTACTATTAGACACCAGCACACACCAGGCACACACACACGCACACACACACACTAACTACCACGGAGGGTTGAGGGTGTCCCAAAAGTAGCAGTCGAACTCATAATTTTCTTCACTGAATTAAAAATAATTTACATTTTTGTTACTTGAAATTAAATACAATATTAACATATATTGAATTACTGAGCAGGAAATATGGCGTAATGAGTGTTTCCTATTTATATATATTCAGTTATTCCCATTAATTGCTAAAAGGGCTTAGTTTAATGAAAAATTCGCCTAACATTCGTATCCATTCACTTAATTGGACAGGTTTTTGATTACATTGATTTAATTGAATTTTTTATGCTTAATGAATAGAACTGAAATAAGATATATATTTATCTAGTAATCGCGAATCTGAAAAGCACCAGCAACATGCAAAAATTGTGGAATTCGGTAGCATTTTTGGGACACCCACTAAATACCTGCATTAAATGAACGCACACACCCACAGACTCACACTCGTACATGTGTGTTTGCCAAATGGTTGAAAGTATTTACTTGATTGGGCGAATTCGCAAAACAGAATTTTGATCTACAAGATGCATTCTTGATTGCAATGCAGACTTGACTTTGCGGCTGCCGGATGAGGATTCCTGGCATTTTTACAGCTGCCGCATTCACACAAAAGGCTTGGGAGGAGATAAGTGTTTTCGAGTGCCAACTGTTTGGGCATCTTGTTGTTTTCGAATAATAGTCTCTATAAACTAATTTAGTTCGTAGCGAATGTCGGAAGGCAATTGATAGACCATTGAGATGGCATATGCAGCTTACTGTTAAATGTGTATATAGAATGTATAAGCGTATGAAACTAGTTACATCTATTGTAGACTTAAGCCAGGCCCACCACTTCCTGACCCCTGACCCCTTAAACCAAAAATTACAAAAAAGAGAAAACCGTAAAACCCAAAAAAAGCTCACCAGCCACCAACTAAGCACCCAAAAGCAGACCGTGTTTTTCCCCCAACTCGGCTAATCAGATTTTGTTTATTTGTTTCATTAACGAATTGCTTGAAATATCTGCCAACAACTCAACTCAAACCACACAACAACATCAACAACAACAACATCAACAACATCGACACACCACAAAACCACACTGCTTCCAACACCTCCAGTCGAGTTCCCAGGCCAGAAGCAGCGGTCACGACGAACTGGGCAACCTGCTCTGGCAGCAGGATTCCTGTGAGTTCCTCGAGCATTATCCCTCCGATTCCAGCTGCCCAGTGCCGCCCCTGCGTCACTGCCACGCCCCCGGGCACGGGCATGCCACCAAGACGCTGACCAGACGCAATGCGGATCTATTTAGCGGAGATCTGGGCATACCCGAGATCAACACTCATGTGGGCAGTGTGGTGCACACGTTCGAAACGCTGGCCCTGCAACGTCGTCTGGCGGAGGAGGAGGATCGCCATCCGGAGCGGGAGCTGAGTAAGTATGAGGCCAACGGCGGCACCACCACCCAAAGCAAGTACAGCCAGCTGAAGCGCCGCTCGCAGGAGATGCGCCAGCGGCTGGTGCAACAATTGCACCGCCAGCGTTTGCAGCAGCAGCAACAACTGCAGCAGCAACACGAGCAACACGAGCCACACCTGCAACATCAGCAAATCGCACGCTCACGAACACAGTCGCAGCCACAAAAGCAGCCAACCATGCACGAGGGGGTTCTGACCAACAGTTGCAGCACCCAAACACTGGCCTCCAGCTTTTGGCAGCCATCCCAGCGAGTGGATCGCTCGCGGGAGCAACTGCAGCAGTCCACCTTCGAGGACTATCGCAAGAACTTGTTCGGCACCCTGCGAAGGCACGGCAGCCTCGAGGATAATGATGAGCTGCAGGACGAGTCGTTCATTGTGAATGCGGCTTTTGATGAGATATTCTCCTGCTACGATGACGAGAACGAGGATGACAAGGGCACACAGACGCAGACCAATACCGATGATCTCTTCGAGGACGAGCACATGCTGGTCAGCCTGAGCGAACTTGATGACGAGGTGTTTGCCAGTCGAGCGCAAACGGCCTCGACCACGCCCACCGCCAGTGCGGGAATGGGGGCTGGGCGAACGCCCAAACACAGCACGCCCCAATTGAACCTGAACAAGTATGCGGCTCCATCGCCGCCTCGCTCCCGCACACTCACCAATCTCTTCGAGCGCTTGAAGTCGCAGGACAGCAGGACGCTACAGAAGTATGCTGCCGATGGGGCGCTCAACAAGACAGAGGACTTCAATAGAGGCTCCACCGTTAGTAAGTCCTTTGTCCAGCAGCTGAGAAAGCCCTCTCACAAGCAGAAACGAGCGCCGAGGCCACCGCCTAAGCCACAATCCCGCTCCCAGGTGGCCATTGCCCATGTGACACCCCTCCGCAAAGCACTGATCTTCCCCAAGCGATCCAAGTCCTCCAGCGAACTACTCCTTGACGATCTGAGCGTCCAGGCGCGTAAGTATCAGCGAAAGATAGAGCAGGGATCAGCGCTGTAGACAGGAACAATGGGCACCCAGTTATGCACCTGTTTCTCACCTGTTGTCCAGTTATTTGACCCCACCTAGATAATAACTCGATTTTTTCGCATTTCCGTTTACCCAGAGGCGACGCTTTTGTAGAATAAGTGACCCCCAAACCAAAAAGTAAACGACCCGACCCCTACTACTTTCGATTCTGATCAAGACCCTCTTATCGAACCTGAACCCGAACCCGAATCCGAACCCGAATCCGATGTAGATGTGGAACAAGTGCAGCTATCCCGCCGCCATAATGGAAGACAAAGATACGACCCGAAGCAAGCCCAAAGAGAATTGAGCCATACGAGGAATAGCACCCGAAGAACTAAACTAATTTCGTAATTTACCCGTAGTTAAATTAAGCCAATTACTCGAAACTGCATGAAAATCAAATCAAAAGATGACTAACCATATTTATAAATACAACCATATACGAGTATAAATATACATAAACATTACTGTACAAATAGGTTCAAAGATGCCCCGAGAGCGGGTTAGATATGGAAATAAAAATCAAACGACAATTCGTGCTCTCAGCCTAGTTATTTACGAGTACACGTTTGTCTCTTCAATTATTATTTAAATTCATCTAAAGAATATACCATACAAACGCGATATACATCTTACATTATACGGATATATATAGCATATAACTGCGTCACTTGTTGTAACTTTTAGGATAATTGCAAGTCAAAGCAAATGTAAACCAATTACAAAATGAAACATTACTAACTCTTACCTGCATGCAATAAAAAATCTGAAAAAGCAAAACCGATTGAATAGTGTATTTTTGCGTCGTTAGAATTGAAAGATTTCTGAAGCCAAATTGATTTTATTAAAATTTTTATTTTAATTTAAAATTAAAATGCGGAATGCATTTTATTGACCATGACGTGGACACTATTGCTATACACCTGGGTATCGGTGAGCACTGAGAACCCTAAAATATATGTATATATACATCTTAGCCGCATCTGGCCAATCACCAGATCGGTCGAAAAACCTAAAACCGATTACCGAAACAAATACGAGAAAATTAGGCTCTCGTAGAAGTCCTAGGTTCCCAAGAGGAATAACAGGGAATTAAAATATATATATAAATCCAGATGAAGCCGCATTACATTAATCCCTGGGTGGTGATTTCTGGCACCGCCATCTATGTGTTCACCCTGGCATTTGATGTCCTTCGTCGTGTCAAGATAGGCCCGATCTCCATGCTGATCTTTTGGTTCAAGTTGACCAGCATGTGCTGTATCCTCTGCGCGGAATGGACCCTCAAGCGACAAGAGGTGTAATACGGGACGCAGGATTTTGTTTGGTGAACATGATGGCAGCCGTCTAAAGATGTTCCGAATTCTCCCTTCAGTCTTTATAGGGATATAATTTGAAAGAAAAATGACAATAGGATCATGGGTTATCAGATGTCGAATAGCAGGCCGCCCAAATATTGGGCTACTGTGTTGCTGGGCGATGTTCCCTTTAAGCAGAAAGACAATGCTACAAAAGGAATTCCGAATTGGTGTTTAGTAACAAATGAAAACAGTAAGTACGCATACAAAACCTACCAACGCTCCTTTTTCGCAAATAAACGGTCTCCAGCCACAGAGGCCAACTGTAGCGGACGGTGTCCGGAGTGAGATGAGCGTTATAAATCGGTGTGTCAGGTGCCTAATACTCGTTTTGTCCACAAATCTATCTATTACCTCGCAGATTTGCTTTGGCCAAATTCGGAGCGGTACAGCTTATCACTATCCGGTTTCGTGACGCATCTCGTGCTTTCGGAGCTGTCCTGCCCGTGTAAAAGTCTTTTCGCACACTTGACAGCGGTGCAGGCGTTCGCCGGTATGGATCCGCTCGTGACTCCTGAGGACACCCAGCTGGGCAAAACGTTTGTCACAATGCTTGCAGGCGTAGGGTCTTTCGCCAGTGTGTGTGCGGAGATGGAGCTCCAGCATATAGACCCTGGAGAAACTGCGCTGACAGAAGTTGCACAGATGCGGACGTTCCTCTGTGTGCCTGGCAACTATATGGCGACGCAGGTTGCTAGATTCCACAAATCCGCGTCCGCAGTGCGGGCACTTGTGCTGCATAACCTGCTTGTGGCGCCTCTGATGAGCTTCCACAGCTCCATTTGTCCTGAAAGTCTTGGGGCACTGGTTACAGGTAAAGGGCCTTTCGTCGGTATGCAAACGAATGTGGCTTGCCAGACTAGAGGCGGATTGCAGGCACTTACCACATTCCAGGCACTCGTGCTCACCTTTGGGGGCCTTGAAATGGGAGCAACTGTGGCCCTGGTAGCTACCCAGTTTTGTAAAAAATCTCCTGCACTCTTTACAGTCAATAATAGGTACTGAAGCATGGACTTTTTGGATGTGCCGACGCAGTACTTCCGATTGCTGGAAAACAGCGCCACAATGCTGGCAATTCCAGCGTGAAACTTCAATAGGTTCCTTTTCGGGGTCCTCCACGGCGGAGGGCTGTCCAATATAGTCGCTGGGATCAATAATAATTATTTCCTCCGAAGCCAGAAGTTCTGATGCGTTCATTCTTATCTGGGGAGCTCCATCGCGTAACTTCTCGGCGTCCGCGCACTTTTTGCGAAACTTGGCGGCGATGAGGAGCTCGTTGGTGCACTCCTGGCATAAATACATTGGCTGCACAACTCTGCGGTCCACCTAATAAGAACAATTGAAAATATATCGTCGAAATTTATAAACTTACAACGGTAAAGACTTAAAGACTCACCTTAATGCCGCCACACGTTTCCAGCAAGGTGCACAGGTCCACTTGCATCTCCTCCACGGGTTCATAGATGTCCACCAGGAGTTCATCCTGTTTAAGGCAAACTCGGCAACGCAATTCACTAGATGGTTGCGACATTTTCGTTAATAAATTGGCCAATGTTTAAAAATTGAACTGTCAAATCAAATGGAGCTACCGAAATTATCGATAAAACGTGCTCCGATAAGCAACCAAACAGCTGATTACACTGAACTACACATTAAAGTACGTCTCATATATATAGAGAAAATTATTTTTCAAAGACTATGATAGTAATTAAGAAACATGAATATATTTTAATAAACAGACAAAAAATAAATGTACTTTAACTTAGCTTATTCCAAATGTTACGTTGCAACATTCACTTAGATAAGTGGGAAACTGCATTTCTGAGTACATTTTAATGTTCCGTTAATCGGATTTCCGTATCTGGTAACATTGTGGGACTTTAGTGTTATAATTGAAGCTTTGACGTTGAAAAACTCCTCCTTTTTGCTCGGAAAACATGCAGGCCCAAAATGCAGTCGCCGGTGCTCGAGTAAGAATAAACTTTTAAAAAAGAATTCAAACACCAAAAAAGAATAATGTAATTCAGCTTGCGAAAGCCAAAGGAAAATGCGTATATTGCGCAGTCGCAGCGGAAAGGATCTGTCAGCGCTGCGGAGACTTCTACTGCTCCAAGGACTGTCAGCGAAACGATTGGCTACGTCATCGTTACATCTGCATCCCGCTGCCCGCGTTGGTTTATCCCAATGCATATAACGTGTTCCAGAGCGACGGGGAATCAACTTTCGAGGGGGCCTTTTCGGTTAATGCTGATACATCAGCAGTTGAGGCGTCGCCACCCCCCATCAATCGATCAGCCATTATCCCGGATCTAAAGTGCGATAATGCCGGCAGTGCCAGGCTCATTGCAGCCAAAAATGATGTTCCCATTCCTCCCCATTCATCCAATAGCATCTCCTCGAGTAACAACGATACCAAAGAAAAACAGAAAATAATTTCTCCGCCGAATGCGAACATGCCGCCCAGCGGTGGTGTGGTATACATTTCTGCATTCTCATCCAGTAATCGCTGCTATATTCGCGATGCCAGCGTATCTGCAGACGTAGCACATGTAGCAGTTTGCCAAAAGGTTTGTATGCATAGAGTCAATTCTCGAAATTTCAAGGAAACTCTTAGAATCGAATTCGAGTACATACATGTACGTGCCTAATAGCATGTTTTCAAAGATATGGCTTTACATGTAAAGCAATTTGCTAGTAGGATACCCTGTAAATACTAGTTTTAATGGAACATATAATTTTGAAACATCAAAACACTTATTAACACAACTATTTCTAATTAAAAACTATTTTATCTTCACAGGTTGATACCGCAGCTAAGAAATTGCCTAAAATAAATAATCCACCACCAGTTGGATTCTGCCTAGCTCTACATAATGACACATATTGGCGTGCAAGGGTGTGGAGATCCGGTAAACAAAAGCACTGCTTATTCTTGGTTGATCTTGGAATCGTAAAGCCTGTAACTTGTTCCGATTTAAAGGCTATCAGTTTTGAGTTATTATCTCTGCCTTGTTTCCTTCGACTGGTGCAGCTCAAGAATGTATTGAATTATGACTTTTCCAATGATGTCATTGCCTTCCACTCGCAATTCGTGGGTAAGAAATGTATGCTAACCTATACAAAGAGCCCTGGATGTTACTATGTAGAACTAGTGGACACGGTCTTTAATTCTTCGGTCAATGAAAAGATAAGAGCATTTATCGGCAATAAGAAGTCGTTAGGAAATCCTAATTCTGATGCTAAGAATGACACGTCATATTCCTCAGATGGTCCGCAACCTTCACAAGTTGATCAACCCATTACAATTCCTGCAGTCGAAAGTTCTCAGGCTGTGTCTCAATCAACTGAAACCATGGGTCAAAAAATATTACAGAAACCCGAAGAACAGAATGCAAGCGAGAAAAATAATGACACACTAAAGCAGCATGTTCATAAAACAGGACAGGAATCTATAACCGATTCCGATAAAGTTGATAAACCAAAACCACAGATTGAGTCTCAGATAAAAAGCAATGCATATGAAGGAGAGAAAAATTCCGTCCATGATGACTATTTAAAGAAAGATCCTTTTAAGGGGATTATTGATCAGGGTATTCATAAGTTAGATCCAAGAGAAATCGTACGTGAGCTTTCCCATGAAAGCACCAAGGATGCAAATATACAAAAATATTCTATTGATGCTCAAAACGATAATGGAAAGGTCACTACCACAGATAATAAAACTATAGCACCGGGTACTGAAGGAGCCTCTAATAATAAAGCGGGCTTTAAAGATGAGAATAAACCCACAATACCCGCTGATAAGGAAACTAAAACTACTCCGGACACCGCATCAAAACCAAAGGATCAAGACATAAAACATTTCTTAACACAGTGCTTATCATCAAAAACTAACTATCCATTAAAAGTTTCAAATATTAAGGAGCAATTGGAACTTCTCTCTATCTATAAAACTAATGACCAAGAAAATGCCATTGTAATGCCGAAAAACGAACCTGTGCTAAAACCTGTGAGTATATATTATTAATTTACATAAAAATTTATTTACACATGTATTATTAGCCTTTTGAGCTGCGTAGATTTTCCATCGAAACTACGGAAGGCATTGATGTCTTCGTTGTGGACAGTTCAAAAAAAAATCGTGGAATTTTTGGGGCTTTTGACCGCACCTACGCCTCCGAATTTTCCTCCTTGCATTCTCGTTTATCAGAAATTACAGACTGCCAGCCTTATAAGCCAGTGTATGTATATTCATACTTATTATTTTGTCCCAATGTAAGTTATTATTTCATGATCATTTTTTAAAGTCTTAGGGAATATGTACTTGCCCGATTTGAGGGTTCCTGGTATCGCGGCAAAGTGGAACAAATTATAGTTGTTCCACAGCAACTGACAAAGTACCGGGTTATGTACCTGGATTACACTAACGTAGAGGACATAACTGAGATTGATATACGTCGCTTTCCGTCAGACCTTAACACTCCTTGTGCCACGAACCTTTGCGTGATTGATGGTTTGGATATTACAAAATTTAATTGGAGTATAATATTAAAACAAAAATCTTACAGAATTTCCGCACAAACTGAATGCGGCACAGATTTCCTATCTGTCGGAGGCCTTGAAGGTTCATCAGCTCGTTCATATTGAAAGTGTTAACTATCTTAACCATATAGCCGTAATTAAATCGAGAAGTCTAGTTCAGAAGCTGCTGAGCTTGTCTGTACACCACAACTAAGTCTGGGCAAACTCACTGCAATGCATTTCCAAATAAGCATTACGTTTGATGATTTTAAAAACATTTATATATAAATAAAATTCAATAAAATAACAACGTTAAAGGCTGTTAATACACAATGTTATGTTACCTAACTATTGATGCCGTTGATTTACGATTTACAATTGAAATTCACACAACAGGATTACAACAGATTGAAAAGACATGCACAAAAGGTTTTAGTTTGTTTGGTTTTAGTTTCTCAAATGTTAAAAATGGTAGTGAAAGCGGGTCTACAACAACAAAGGCACTGTTTGGTGTGGATCTAAGACTCTGTCTAAGGCATTAGGTGTTCTTTTTCATTGTCATCTCGTGGGCGGTGCGCAGACGTCGTCTCAGTTCGTTCGGAAACCGGTCATAGCACTTTTTGCACACTGGCTTCTCGTCGTACTCGTAGAATTTTGACTTTTGTGTCATCTTTGTGTCACACACGGAGCACGCAAAGTGGTGCACACACCAGGCCTTATTCAATGCAGTGAAAACTGTGGGCATAATAGAAAAAGTGCAATAGATAAGCCCATAAAATAATTCAATAAAGTTACTCACCATCGCCTCCAATAACCTGGTTGCAGACGAAGCACAGGTTGCCAAACAGCTGATGATAGTGCGTCTCGCAGTAGGCCAATCCCCGCTTCTCGTAGTGGCGGTGACCCAGGAAGGGCTTCTCGCACTTGGCGCAAACGAAATGCTCCACATGCCAGTGCTTTCCGAGCGCCGTAACCACCCTCTCCTCGATCGGCCGACGACAGGCGCCACATATGGGAATGCCCATTTTATCGTGACAACGCAGACAATAGAGTTCGTTCTGTAAAGAAATAATTAAATATTCATGTGCTTTTCATATATAATTTGGCTGATTTGCTAAAAACCCACCATATCGTTAGCAGCCAATCCTGGCCGGCTCTTGACCTCCCGAGCAGTGGAATCCAACTCGGTGCCGCAGGCCGTGCAACTGAAGTGATAGCCGTGGTACACTTCACCCCGGAATCGCAAAGGCTCCTCGTCGATGAGGCCGCTGAAAAGAAGTTTAATTAGCAACATGTTCTCACCCAAAGAGCCTTACTGAAACTTACTGGCATTTTTGGCATACATAGCGGCCGGTAATTTCCGCCTTCACCTTGGCATTGCACTCGTGGCACAAGGCGCGGTTCTGGTTCTTGATGAACCCGCAATCAGCCAGCTCCTTGGCGCACAATTGGCAGCGGAAGCACTGTGGATGCCAGCTAGCTGACATGGCCTTGATAACCCGTCCGATGACGAACTCGCCGCACTTGTTGCAGCAGGGAGCGAAGAGCACGTGAAAGTCGCGTTCACAGTACTTGCGGCCCTCAAACTCGTAGAATATGCCATCCTGGAAGGGTCGGAAGCACTGGGCACATCTGGAAATGATGAATTAATAAGCGTATTTCTTTAACAAATACATTTCAATTTACTTACACAAAGCACTGTGTGTGCCAGAGTTCTCCATTGGAGTTGACAATCTTCTCAGTGGGCTCGAAGCCGTCGGCGCATCGCGTGCAATGCATTGCACTCAGCGACATGTTCGCTGCCTGGACTCTGTGAATTCAGGAGAAGAATAGGGATTAGTTAAAAAAGTGTTAAAAACTAACCATTACAAAGGCCATTACACTTCAGCCTTGGAGTACATCATGGTTATAGCTTGAGCGCAAAGAAAAACGACTTTAAGGCAGGGCGTGAAGTGAGAAACTGGACAAAACAATGAGACTTATCGCCTGCCGGCTCTGTTGACGCTGGCTGAATCATATTTCCTTCGAATGCGCAGCCAAAAAGCTTTCTGGCATTCCGTGGACGTTTAGCTTTCATTACAGAGGGTTTCGCATGGCAGTTGGATATCAAGCGTGATACGCTGCAGATGTGATGACTTGGTGAGATATCGTTTCGGAAGAGGTAGATATATGCGAACAATTTTTATATTCACGTTAAGCTGGATAAAAATGTATCACTATTTGGTAATCAATCATTAATGTAATGAGTGTATATGTATGAGTAACTGTCAGCTCGATTTTCTATTCGGCTTCTGATTTTATAATTCAAATTCATCGACTATTACGAATATGATTTCCTTTCCCTGGCGCAGTTCATCATTTGAAAAATAAAGTCGCTCTCCATTACTGTTTAAGTCATTGAGCATTCCTTGGCCTCCAAAATGGGTTGGAAATTCTAGCATCCAATTCGAATTGGGTTTGCCGCCAACACAAAAGCGGCCCACTCATCATAATCAAATCCGACGAACTCACACGCACAAGCGAATAGTAAACAATACACAGACACGCAATCACACACACACGCACGCTCAAGTGGCGGCGTTTAAAAATAAATTTGAATGTGGCCATGACGTCATCGATGGAGTAAACATCTGGCAGGAAAATTGCATTGAATGGGGGTCCAAAGCGCCCGCATCGCTGGCGGAGGGTTAACGCTGAATGAGGGCATGAATGATGGGCAGTGCTAGCCTTAAATAG
Organism: Drosophila teissieri; assembly: GCF_016746235.2. Lineage (NCBI taxonomy): Eukaryota > Metazoa > Arthropoda > Insecta > Diptera > Drosophilidae > Drosophila > Drosophila teissieri. The sequence continues at coordinate 26,795,245 of NC_053032.1, read as the reverse complement.
TTATATTTTCTAGTAGTTGGCGAAATGCGAATTTATGCGAATGTATAACGATGGCTTTTGAGCTGCCAAATGATGCAATAGGTGGGCGTTTCGAAGCCAAGGACGTTGAGAAAGTGGGGCGGAACATTCTGCTTACTGCACGGGCGGCATTCTGTGGGCTTTTCTTTTTAGTTGCTTTCAACTGGCTTTCACTTGCGAATGGCACCTGTTGCACCTGGTCTACGACGTTTTCAGATCACGGCGAGCGAAACACTGCAAAAACATATAGAAATGATCAATCTGTGGCTTCTGGCTTAAAGCTCTGTTCGCTTGGCGGCTTTCTAGCCAAATCCGGTTGATTTGCAGCCAAGAAGACGATCTGCGCAGCGCTATCGCAGCACAAAAACAACAACGGGTATTGCCAAAATAGGCAGATCTCAGGAATTTGACGCGTTTCACTTGAAAATTTTCACGTTTTAAGAACTGCATTTCGCGTAAAAGGTACTATTTACCTTCAGGGAAACCTTTTTAATTAAAGCCACTGCTTCGTGCACCTAAATTAACGTCATTTAATTAACAGCTTCCGTGGAAAAAGAGGCAGAAAAGACTGCTCTGGTTTATCACTAAAAAATCCCTGTAAATACCTGCCTATCGATAGCTGTATCTGTTCTCGTGGCAGGTAGCCCTGAAAATCAATCGATAACGTACTACTTGGGCGCCAATTTAAAAATTATTTTCTATGAACATTTAACGATTTGCCTATGCTACCAACATCCATTTGCTAAAAGAATTTTACGATTTAAGGCGCCTGGCTTATCGCAGTGTGGCCTTTTTGCTTCTTTGTCTCACCTCTTATCAGCTGCTGGCCAACTGCTGTTCTTTTTGAAAGCAGTTTCGTAACGCGCTCTTATCACCGAACTGCATTATACTTATAATTTCACGTACTATTTGTTTGTAAACAAGCTCTGATCGCATGCTAATTCAAGCAGCAGGCAGGAAACCCCTCTAGCATTGAATTTGATTGATTTTCTTTTTGCCATGCTTCACAGCAAATGGGAAAATACATAAATAAATGTGCAGGGAAACTGCTAAAGAATTCAATGCCTCAAATGCGATATCAGTTTCGATGAGACTTATAATTAGAAAATTAATTGATAAGAAAATCATGAACTTGTAATAGTGGTAAGAAAACCACAGTCATAAGGAAATGAGAAAAGGTATATTAACTTCTTAATAGACTAGAAAAGCAAATCTTAGAACGAGGCACCAGTTTAAGATATTTTTTCAAATAACGCCACATCACCTATGATTTGCATTTCTTTATAAAGAACAAACATTTTGAAGTGCACACGGTACATGCATGTAAACGCATTATTTGTTTGCTTTAATTGTTTCCCCGAATGTCTGTTTGCGGCAAACTTCCGCCTCGTGGGTGTGAGGGTCATATTTTCGAAACACCCCTCGCCGACTTCCGCAATGTGAAAGGAGATAAAACACCAGCTGCAGTTTCGAATTGTGCTTTATTTGTATCTGATTCATATAGTATAGTACAGTATAATATAGTATTGCTTGGTTTTATGGAGCGTTGTCCCGTTAAAACGGGTTGTCAGGCGAATCGATCAGCGCGGCGCTCTTTGTTTATCAATCTCACTCTTTTGTCAGTCGCCTTTATTTATTATTATTAAATGAGTTTTTTTCCAGCATAACAAAAAACAAACAAGGTGGCCCACAAGGCCGCCGGTTGAGCGAGCGAGACGGACGAACAACAAGCGCCATAAGAACGAGATCCAATACCATCCACAATCTAGCACTGAAAACTATGTTACCCCACATTACAGCATATATCATAGTTACCAATTAAACTCAGCTGCTAACAAATAAATTCGTATATCCATTTCCATTATTCTAATGCTTATCCCGAGTTTAGTTTATTTAAACGTTGGCTCTAACGTACTTAGGCGTTAAATTGGTAGACACATAAGTGGTTTCTTTCGGTGCACACTGTCACATGCTTGGAAAAAGGTGGTGGAACCTGGAAACCGGGGACGCCGAGGAACTGCGAGACTTTCGGCACGTAGCTACGCGTAGCTGTAAGTTTATTACGCATGATTTTATGCTGTTGTTTACCAAAAATTCGCCAAGGCAAGCCCCCATCCACATCCACATCCACAAGCTGACGAAGCGGTGACTCGGGCGTATGAGCAACATGCTGGAGCATATGGAAATCGGTGTGGAATGTGGGCAGTTTCCACGGCGGATGCAGTGCAGTTGCAGTGGGTGTCTAAAAATAAATGCAATTATGCTCTCTATTATTGCAGCTGCGTTCCAAAGCCGGCAAACCAGATGGACAACTAGTGCCTGCCGCTAGCAGAGGAGCAGGTTGGAATTTTTCAAGGGGGTTTTTCCATTTAAACATTTAGTAACAGTCACATGCATTACGAAAATGTTTTGATAGTGTTATCAACTGGCACTGCTGCAGCAGGTTTTCTAGTTGGATCTTTGATCTATTTAGGACTACACTCTTCTGGAAACGTGCCAAGAAGTTTTTTGAAAAACCAAACCAGAATGATCTAAATGTATTTCTAGCTAGACTAAATGTACGGATTTCATTACTCTCAGACGCCTTTGTGAAACGTGGGTTTCTCTTGGAGCTGAAAACGATTGCAGCTGCATGAAAAGCTTCAAACTCGAGCTTCCAAGCTCGTCCATTCATCTTTTTGGTCGGTTTCTGGGGCCGACATAAAAAATTCCAAATATGCGATGGCATTGCATAAAAAACGCAATTATAGCCGCTGACCGCGTCCGCATTGCATTTGGGCCCTGTCTTATCGCCATTCGTCGTTGTTTATCGTTATTGCTCGAACGGGCTTATCAAGAAATTTCGAAACTGAAATCCACCTTACGGGGGGTTTTACTTGAACTGAAACGGTTTACCTCGGCACGTGAATACAATCAAAAAATTCCGCTGCCCCCAGAAGATACAGTGTGACCTCTATAACCCGAAGCACTTAGCAAAACATAACTTTTTTTTGATAATTTGTTTTGAAATATTTAGATGACAGTGTATATATAATGAAATGGCTAGACCTTTATATTGCTATATTTTATAGTAAGTAGACAAAGTTGACAGCAAGCTATTATAACATGAACTTTTTCCTAACCAAAGAGATACATTTCTTTTAGAACACAGGTTTTTCGAGGCCAGACTGTTAATAATTGAATTCGATGTGCGTGGGCGCCGGAAAAGGGGGAAAACCCGGGGAGGAGTGTGCGATCCGGTTCCCGTGGGCAGTGAATTTGGAGCGTTGGCACCGCACCGGCAGGCCAGAAAGGGAAAAAACGAGTAAAAAACGAGTAAAAGACGAAGCATTCGAAAGCAATTTTCCCGCCTGCCAATGTTTGCATTTCATATGCAGTCCGCCGAAGCCAAAAGCCAAATAAATACATTCAATTGTTGGCAACGCGTCACCATTTCGGCGCCTGGCAACAGCGAACTTCAGCGAACAAAGGCAGGCGGCGAAAATGTTGGACAATTAAAACCGAAAGCCAACGAAAAATCTGTGTGCACATATTCGAGTATATTTGGTATCCCCACACCAATGCAGTGCCGACGACCTGTTGTCGCCAAGGTGCGATCGTTAAGTTATATCTTTCGGACCCATTACAAAGTTCATTACCGGGGCAAATGCTGTTCTATTCTCGGCACCCCCAAGCTGAGTGATTCGTAGAAACTGAAAGCATTTCGATATTATTACCAGGAAGCAGACAGATTCCACTCTCCTCCAACAAGTTGTCATATATGTATATATATTTGAAAATATTTGTAATACGAAAATTACGAAAACTGCTGCTAAATTATACATATTTCTGTTATCATCCTAAATCTATGAGAGCTGCTGTATTAAAACATTCATTTTTTTATTTTTAAAATATGGTATGAAAGCTGAGCAATCAAATCAGCAAAATATGACGTGTGCTTAGAAGCTCAAGTATTGTTGATAAAGATAGTGGTATACAAGTTAGATATTTTTAGCTTCATTGAACTACCAACTTTACATAACTTGTTTATTTGGCTGATAAGCACTTAAAGATTGAGCAGACTTCGATAACCTGGAGCCCCCCAGGTGAACTGCTCGACCCACCCACTCACGTGAAGGCAGCGAGAAGCGTGCACAGCTGTCCATTTGTTTTGCACTATGACAATGTCATTAGCACTCGCAAGAAGGAATCGGGCACAAAGCCAAGCAGCAGATACGAATAGTCGCGGATCGGCCGAACAAAAAAATAGTAGTAAACATATACGCTCGTATATGTGTTTAGTTAAAAATAAAACTATTTAGCCTCTACGGTGTCGTTGCCGTTGTCGTTGTCGTTGTCGTTGCCATGGTGACGTTAATTCGCATTGGAATGGCAGCTGAAATGCGAAAAGACTGCAATCTCCCCGGCCGGAGTGCGCAAATACTCGTAGCGCCAGAGATTAGCTGAAAGAGGTGCAAGTTTGTATGTATATAGTATGTATATAGTACGATCTATCGCTGGGAGGGTCGTCAGCTGGTGGAGATCGGGAATACTAATCGCATGTTAATTGATAACGACCACAACAAAGTGCCAGGTAAGCAGGTGCTGCGCAACATTCTCGATGCTGACGTACATTATACAATACCCGATCCGATTCCGAATGAGTGATAGAATACCAGGCAGCACGATAAAGTAAGTATGCAAAATGAAAACAAACCATAACCAGTTTAGGGCGGTGGAAAAACCCTTTGGGGGGAGTGTTTCATTAACTCCGCTCATTTCGCATCTCGAGTGGGTTAGTCACATGAACTCAGGCCTTCAGGAGGTGTGATACATACCCATGGTTTAGATATGTAGATACATAAGCATGTAGATCGGCGTTTGGCAAGGGTAACTATAGGGCACACATTATACTACATTATACTACGTGGCGCAATCACAATCAACAAGTGACACGCCTCTTAGCACAGAAGTAAACATTTTGATTAGTGTCTTGATTAAGAATTGCTTTTATTCATTGTTTATATGTATAAATGTTCTTACTCTTATCGTTTAGTGTAGTTTAAATGTATTCTCGAATTTCGATTCTCATAGGCATATAATTTTGCAATTGTGGAACAAATAAATAAGCAACAGCGACCAACGATTAAAGATACAAGAAAACACCAGCTGTTCTTTTCGACTTCCTGACAGTGCCAACTAAGTTAGGATAGATATATTTCGTTATGCTTCAAGTCTTTCGATTAGTTTCGCTCTTTCGATTAGTGGATATGCATTTGCATAGATCGAACAGTTCTTTCTTGCAGACTTCCGGCAAAAATAAACCTTTTGGCTTTCTGATTAATTGCTGTTATCTATAGTTATTTATGTACATACACGATTTTTTCACTCACAAGCGGGCGAAAGGCACTTGAACAAAGAAACAAACAAACAAACAAGCGACGAGTACGCCCAACTTACTACCATATGCACAAGCTATATAGCCTAGAAGTCTATATGCATTTGCATGGGGCACTTACTTATGTATTTGTGTCTAGGGTCTAAACTGCTGCATCGTAAACTTTGAAACGTGACATGAGCTCTGTACTCCTATATATGTTTGTATGTATGTACATCTTAGACGGTCCTAGAGCCTACAAAAGCCTATATATATAGTATTTACATAGTGGGTAATATCAAATAGCAGCCTATCAACTCTACTTAACACAATGGCATACATAAATATGGGGGCGGGTCTAGATTTTAGTTGACAATCTTAAAACATGTATATGCGAGGGCTCAAGCAAAAGTATAGGTCAGAAAGAAATCCAGTTTTGTCCTGGAGAGTTCTTTGAAAATATTCTGTTATCATTATGCAACATTTGTTAGCTGATAAGAAAGTAGGTTGTTTTAAAAAAATATAAACATTCCGCTTTCTTAACGAGAAATTATAGGGAAAAGAAAAGCTAAACCTTAGTCCTACACTTTCTCAAGCAATCTTTCTAAAGGTTTCCTTGATATTTTAGGTTGTCCTTGCCTCTCTTCATATTGACCGCCCCTTTATAAATAAAAACTAACTAATGACATAACTAGAGGCATTACTCCACTCAGTTGCTCATTTGGAGGCCGCCACTGCTGCGGCTACCCGTCGACGAGGAGCCCGTAAGTCCGAACTGCGAGACCAGCTTGTCGTAGTCCTCCAGCGACGTCTCGAACTGCTCCAGTTGCCGGGACAGATCGTCCATGGCGCTGGCGTCGGCGGCACTGGTAGCGATCGCTGTGGCCGCTGCCGTTGGACCGCATGCTGGTCCTCCGCTGGAGCCACTGCTTGCTGGCGGGGTCGAGGAAAGCGATGAGATCTCTGCCTGCAGTTCATTGAGACCCTTCAGCGGTGGTGCATGATAGCATTCCCTGTAGAACTTGGCCAGATCGTTTACGTGCGACGTGGGCGAGGCGAAGGGAAAGTGGAGCTCTTTTAGCAGATTATCATCATCAGGCGGTGGTTGTAGCGCCGGCTCTGAATGGTGACGATATGTGGCTGTGGCGCTGGCGGGGATCAGCAGGCTCTTTATTGGCGATACTGAGTTTTCCGAGTTCTTTTCGAAGCTCTTGAAACCAGCAGAGTTGTTGTTGAGATTGCTAATCAGGTTGAATTTACTCTCCTGCGCATTGTTGTTGTTATTACTGCTGTTCACACTGGCGACCGAATTGTTATCCAGGCGATTGAGGGACTCCACAGAGCCGCGTCCCCGTAAAAGCCACTCGAAAGGCGGAGTTTCTGGCAACACAAAGTCGTCTTCAGTGTACTGCTTTAGCTTGCCCATATCTGTGAAGGCTCCCGGTCGCAACGGCTTCTCTATATCAATAAAGCGCCGATCGGCTGTCCCCTGGGCGGGATTAAAGGCACCCAGACCCAGTTTCTTGGCCACGGCAGTGCCATTTTGAAGCTGCTGCTGGTTGCCAGGTGTATTGGCATCCGTGGCGGGTCTAAAGTGATCCGATTTCAGCATGATGGTGTTGCTCTCTGACTGGGCAGCCGTGGGCGAGATGGTCAGCTTGGTGCGGTAGGCCACGGACATGACCAACGAGCCAACAATCGTGCTGAGTTGTCCGATCTTTACGTGCTTGTGACCCTCGCCCAGGGTGTGGACCTGCGGCCTGTCCACGTAGATCCTGTAGAAGATGCCATACGAATCGGGACACTGGCGCCGGGACAACTTGTATGCGGGCGTGGTGCGGGTCAGCGATATGAGGGACTTGAGCATAATGCCCATGCGGTTGTAGATGGCGTGGGCTGCCTTTAGGGTCTGACCCTCGGTGTTCACGTCATTGGTGGCCGGGGAGGAACCATTCTGGGGCTGGAGCAGGTCCAGGGACCACACCTCCAACACCATCTGGTCACCCTCAGTCGTTTTCAGCGATATTTCCACGCACAACGGCAGGCGCTGCAGAATGCTCTCTCCGGTCTTTAGGTTCAGGGCCCGCTTGGTCTCGTCCAGGACCTCCGGATGATCCTGCACGGCTATGTTGAACCAATCGCTGCCCGCCAGTGGATTGCACTGCGTCTGCATCTTCTCGCCCAGTCGGGACTGCACCACCACCTGGGTGGACTTCAGGACCAGGAACTTGATGAACTTCTCCAAATCCCGCTCCGCTGCATTTAGACGCTGCGCCGACATTTCTTCGTTTTTCTTTGTTTTCCTTGCGTGTTTGCGATTGTCTGTGTCCAAAGTTCGCTGTCTGCGTTTTGGGTTTTTTTCACTTTTATGCGTTTCCGCGTTTTGTTTTGTCGCGGTTCTCTTGTTTTAGCGTCGCGCACTTTGCTTTCTAGGCACTGCTAAACGTGGTCAAAACTAGCCCGGGCATTTTGCCAAAACACTGTCATTTGTGCAACGCCCTTTCACTGCGATTCCGTGTTATTGTTTGTACGCAAGATCACTCCCGTTAACATAAAATAAAACGAGACCAGCGTCAGCTATCACTCACGATAGTATCGATAGTCCGATTATGGGCGTGTTAGGGATGTTTTAGTTTCGATAGTGTACGGTAGCACGGATGTAGAAACGAAGCATTCACACAGGGGAGTTTCTGCAACAGCGAAAGACTTTTACAGCAATGAATTTTCCTTATACAAAAATATTCATGATGGGTATATAATAAAATAAAAATCAATATACAAATTTCTCAAATTGCTGCTTTTGGTGTTCATTAAGTTATTTTTAAATACGACTTAATATTTATTGCTGTGAAGAAATAAATAAATTTCAATTTGACAAAAAATGCCAACATTTCCAGTGTTGTTAACTGAGTCGCATAAACCTTTTTTGCAGCGGCTGTAACTCTGAGCTCATAAAATTTAATTTAACAAAAATATAATACATCAAACCCAGCAGATGCCCGGTTAGTGAGAATAGCCCTTCGTTTGAGGTTTTCCGTTGAGCAATGTAACAGTCTGGCAGCACAGGCAGCGGTCTGGCATCTCCGCTAGCCTAAATGATACACGTCACGTAGACACAACGGCGCTTAATTTTAAATAATATTTTTTTTTGGAAGCCAAAAATTAACATGAACGTCTTAGAATTACACTATGTCACTGACTAGGAATCGCCACCGCCCCGTGCCTGAGCGTCATTCAGGCAGAAGTGCTCTCTATCCGTGGAGTTCAGGACGTGCTTGGGTAGATAACGAAGCACGGAGGAGGGAACCTGGCTCAACATGGCCAGACGCTCCTGTTTGATGCGCTCCTCCTGCTCAGCATCGATCTTAGCCTTCATGTCAAAGTATTGAACATTTTCAGCGGTGGCCTCCGCCCTTTTCCTCTGATTATCCTCAATCATAGCCAGCAAGGAGGCTCCATGCGTCCTGCGTCTGCGATAATCCTCCAGCTGCTTCTCGGACTCCTGGTTGCTAGTATCCGGCGCCTCCTCCTGCCGCGTGGCCATCTCCGCCCGCTTTAGCTGCATTTGGGCCATTTTACGGTGCTCAACCTCCTGCCGATAGCGATCCAACTCTTGTCTGGTGCGCCGCCGAGACATCTGCTCCTGCTGTATCTTTTGGCGGTAGCGCTCGTCACTCTTGGCCGTGTACTCCGCCTCCAACAGATCCAGCAGCAAATTGTCCCGATGGCGTTTTTTGCTCTGCAAGAAAAGGAAGTTTTATTGATTGAATCAAACTATCTATATTAGAAAGGATTCAAGACTCACTTCGATATCTAGGACCTGCTGGCCCAAACTTATGCTGATTTCTTGTTTTTTGCGCAGCACCTCCTGGCGCTCCGCCTCCAGCTGGAGTTTCCTACGCTCCATCTCACCTTGCCTTTGGACTAAGTCACCCAATTCCTGGTTGTATTGAGCTCGCTGCCATTCCCTGAGGTCCTGGTTCTCCTTGATGGACTGCAGCATGTCCTGCCGCTTCTCTAGCTTTTTTCTCTGCGCCTCCAGCTCCTGCGCTCGGTCCTCTTCCTGGATTCTCTTTTGCATAAGAAGGCTTACCTCCCGGTCGTTCATCACCTGAGCGTGCTCTTCCTGGCGCCGCCGGCGGTGCTCCTCCATTTGTTCGGCCAAGGACTCCCTAAGGCGGCGTTGTTCCTCCTTAAGAGCCACTTCTTTCTCACGTTCCTTGGCTTCCAATAGACTGCGCTCCTGGGACACTTCCTCGGCTTCTAATTTGATGTCTAGCTGCCGACGACGTTTTCTCTCCTCCAAATTCTCGGCTATATCCCTGGAAATGACTGCTAGGCGTAGCTGCTCCGCCAAGTCGCGCAGTTCCTCGCAATCCCGTCGCAATTGCTGGCGACGTTTGTTCTCCACAAACTCCGCACGCTTAAGGTCTTGCATTTCCTGTGTTATCGCTGCCTTCTCGATGAAGTCCCTGGTCATGGGATTCACTTTGGAGAGCTCCTGGCTGCGGTTCACCTCCAGGTCGTGCTGCATATTTCGCAACAGCTGGGAGCTGGAAAAGTCGTGTTCCATGCGCAATGAATGAGACACCTTGAATTGCGGCTGTCCGATTTGGAAAGTTCCACGGTCCTTCTGGTCACCACGATTTTTACCGGTTGCCATGGTGGTCAAAACAATGCAAATAGAAATCCAAGAAATCGAATGGAAACGAGAAACAAAATAAAATAAAACAGAAAATGTTACGGCAGGCTACTATGAAGACATTAGAATTAAAATTTTTGTAATTGTATTTATAGTTTGCATTGTAATATATCGGGAATAATAAAATATTACCAATTGTCCTTTGTCAAAGTTTTCAGTGAATGGCAAATACGATCTTTAAATAACCATTCACTATAAAATGGTATCTTTAACATTTTATATAAAAAGTTTAACAAAAAGATAAAAAATTATAAAACTTGTACATCTTTTTGTTTGTCATTAGATGACCATATATATATATTTTTTGTTTCGAAATCATCGTTAACAAATTGAATTGAATTGATAATGAAGGCGAAAATGTTAAATGCGAAATGTTCAGTTGTTAAAGGCAGTCGGGAAATACTTCTTGTCCTTCTCCACGATGGTCTCCAGAAGGTCGTCGATGTCAGTGTTGGGGTAGCGCTCCACCCATGATTGGATGTACCCCTCGTGGGTGGCCTCGTAGGTTTTTAGCTGCACCTTTTTGTCCTTGCCGATCGCCGTGTTGGCCTGGACGAGGATCATACGCGGCTTCTTGTGCGCCAGGCAGATATCCCGCCACTTTGCCCACGGATGCGATCCGCTTTCGTCGACCTTCGAGTAGTGTTCGTACATCTTCGAGGCTGCCTCGATGTCGGCAGTGGATTTGTACACCTGCAGCTTTGTCAGGAAATCGCCCAACGCCTTCCTGCCAACGGTATCGATCTTGCTACGGTCCACCGTCAGCAAAAGGTTCTTGCCATTTTCAGTTTCCTCGACCTTAACGAGTCCTTCACCTGCCTCCAGCAGCACCTTCATGATCACGAAGCGAGCGCGTGAGTGCGCCTGGAGCCACAGCTTGGACTTTGGGTTGAACATCTCCAGAGCCACACCCATGCCGTTCCAGATGAGACTCAGCCAGTTGACATAGATGATGTTGTCCTGCTCGGCTTTGTCCTTGAAGCCAAAGATCTCCAGGATGTCACGCTGCAGGGAGAGATACAAGCCCACAGCTTCGGCACGGCACTCCTCGTACGAGGAGCCAATTGCTCCGAACTTGGTGTCGTATGTTTCTCCGGGAAGATACCACTTGGCGATGGGTTCACCGGTGACCAGGTTCTTGGTGTTCTCCTTGTCAAAGTTGTACACGCCGTTCTCGTCGATGCGGAACAGCTTGCCACTACCGTGGCCTAGGAGTTCATGGAGGCCCACTTGCACCTCGAAAGCCTTCACCTTGTACTCCTTCATCAAAGTTTGATCATCTTCGGTGAGGAAAGGAATGGGATCCTTGCGGTTGATGTTGGCCAGCACATTGCCCAGCGAAACGTTCTTGAAGCCTTCATCCTGGCGGATTTCGTCGTAATTGGGAATATTGATGCCCGCTGGCACTCCGCTGCCGGCAAATGTGAGGACATCCAAGGAAGTGAAGTCTGGCTTCAGGTAGGAGTCTTTCTCATAAGGCTCCGTCCACGGCAGGTACTCTATCAGTTTCTCGGCGCGATTCACCAGCTCGGAGAATTTGGCCGAACTCTCCTTGTTCACCATGGCCACGAAGCCCTCGAATTCAGCCCGACCTCCGGCAGGATCCCTGTATGTTTCAATGAAGCCAATGTAGGTCTCGATGACAGGTCCCTTGTCCTTGATCCACCAACGCGATCCGTTCTTGTGCTCGGCCAGCGAGCCCTGCTCAAAGGATCGGACGTAGTGCTCGATCATCTTGGACTCGTTTTCGTTGGCTGCGTACTTCTGGGCCTCCAGCAGATGCTGGTTGACGCGCTGCAGCAGCTTCTGGTAATCACCGCGGGTCACCCTGAATTGGTTGCCCTTGTATTCTTCGAGCGGAAGTGTAATTCCGTCCTGCGTGGACTCTGCCACGGAGCCCAGCTTTACATCGTAGATGGTTTGACCATTTTCAACTAACTTGAAGGTGCGGCACATGTAGGGTTCGATACGTTTTGAGGTCAGCCAGGCGTTCACGATCTCGGAGTCCTCCTTGGTGCAGTTGTCCGACCAGTAGGTGGTGATTCCGTCGGGAGCAAAGCCCAGGATCTCATTACGCGACTCGAGCGCGTAAATTAGATTCTTGACCTTATCGAATATCTTGCCAACGCGCGGCTCATTGGTGTAAGCAGCTGATGCCTTCACTATGGTCTCAAATTGCTTCTCGGAGAGGTTGGGAACGATCTTGCTGTCGCCCATACCTTTGTAGTTGCCCGCATTGGCGAACACACCGCAGGCGTACACTAGGAAGGCCTGAAAGTGATCATAATTAATATATATTTTTGAGAATATAAATCTCTTTCCTTTGCCTTACCGTAAAATCATCTTCAGACACTCCCGCCTCCAAGGCTTTCGCCTTAAGAACAGGAATCTTTTCGGCCAGGAAAATGCGATGCAGCAGGGAGAAGATGAGCGGCGCCTCCGGGCTGGACTGGATCAAGGCAATGAGTCCGCCGTCCCAGGAGGCCTGGCTGAAGTGGTGGGCATAGAGCTTCTCCTTCTCGGTGAGATTCTCGAAGGCACTCTTGCAGTCCAAATCGGCAATGGGCTGCGTGTTGGGCAGGACGAAGTGGGCGGTTTTACTGGCCATCTCAGCGGGTTGGGGAAGGTTGGTGCTGCAGCTGCAAAGATATCGAGCGAACCGGACTGATTAGATATATGGACTTAAGATAACACCTGGCAAATACCTGTAACGAACGAGAGTGCTACAAAATCCCAAACTTCTGGAGATTGGCGGTTGGACTGAGCGGATACTGGGATATGTCCCGTAATTTAGACGACTACGGAAACGGCAGAGCCTGTTCAGTTGCTGCCGGGATCTCTGTAGCCCTCTTAGCCAAAACATAACTGGGAATTTTCGAAAGTATGCTATTTGAAGTCTTTACATTACTTGTCGCCCAACTGGAAAATGTGAAAAAGCTACTTTAATTTGGAAGAAAAGCCAAATAGCTTGGGTAACACATGAAAACATGATGATAATGCAATTTTATCTCTAGCAAACCGGCTAAACTGCAGATGTGGCAGTTAAGCGGCGTTTTACCGAAAGAATTCAGAAAACAAAACTATGGCTGAAATGGAGCCCGAAAACGTGAAGAACCGTTGGATCCCACGGAAAATGTGATTGTTTGAGAACTACGTGGTTAGTCAATCGCAAAGCAAACAAAAACCCGTCAGGCAGTCGTGTTTTAACGGGAAAACATAATCAATAATGAATTTCGTGCGTTCTTACCTTTTAAAAGTGAGAAATTATGCAGTTAAGAAATGCCGACAAAAGTGCAAGTTGTGCCAGCAGTGTGACCAGCTGCTCTGTGAGCTATTATAACACCAAAAGTTCAAGTTTGCTGAAATGTGAATGGCAAAACATAGGCGGCTTAATTTAAAAACACCAATGAACAAAAAGAAATACACATTTTTGAATTTAAAAGTTATATAATTGATTTCCCGTGTTTAAACTAACTATGTACAGAAACGCTACTAGTTAACTAATGTGTGTAGTGTTACAATTGATATTTGTATTTGAGTGTTTGAATCTTGTGTACTTGTGGGCTTGTGTACGTGATCCCGAATGATTTTATTGATATTTGTATTCGAGTGTTGCCATCTTGTAAACTTGTGGGCTTGTGTACATGATCCCTTATGATTTTAGGCAATGATATAGCCAAGCCATAACCATACATCGCCACCTATACCGAGGAAGCACAGCACCCAGGTAAGCCTGTACAATATATTATCCATACCGCCGCCTTTTAGAAAAATCGGCAAATCATTGTCCGCCTGAAATTGCTTCCTCAATTTGACCATTTTTGGGGGAACTTTTCCAGGACGTGTCTTCGGGGCTGCTGCAGCAGCAGCATATTCCAAAGCAGCCGAGTTGCGAAATTGACGAACAGGCTTACAAAATGCACCTACTTCACCGACTCCCCGAAGGAAGGGCTATTCAGAAAGAACGAAATTAAAAGAAAAATGTATTGTTTTATGGAAAGTAATAACTTACGCGCAAAGAGAAACAGTTTCTTTGCATTTACGTTTCCTGAAACTTTTTGGAGTATTCGGAACAAAATTTTGTCTGGCTTTGACTATCGAATAATAGGGTTTAAATGACTCTATTAGTATAAGCCTTCTTTGATGGGTATATGGTTTTCCACAGAGCTAAAATTTCGATTTTTACAGGAACCCTAAATATTTACAGCAATTTTATTGTGCAATTTAAATTTCTGAAAACCACCACTTGCATTCTGCGTAAATGATTATTTCTTCTTCTTTTGATGCCAAATTAGGTCACACTACGCGCTATCCAGTAAATTTTTGCCAATATCAAACAATGCTTTTATTTTAATACGCCAATATGTCTGTGGCTAAATACCTCAACCGCTCCGTTGGAAAAGCTGGCAAGGATGTGGCCGCCAGGATCTGCACCCTAAAACCCACTGAACCGGAGCACCATGCGATACATCTGACCGCTGGCGAGAATTTCGTGGGACGCAGCCGGGAGACCGGAATCCGAGATTCCAAGTGCTCGAAGCGGCAGATCCAACTGCAAGTGGATCTAAAGAAGGCTGTAGTTTCACTAAAAGTCCTGGGAGTCAATCCCTGCGGCGTCAATGGTCTGATGGTTATGCAGAACTCGGAATGTGAGCTAAAGCACGGAGATTTGGTGGAGATCGTCTACGGCAGGCATCCCTTCGAGGTGGTTTTTAACCCTCCACCGGCGGATGACAAGGAGAAAGCTGAGCCCTCGCCCACAACATTATCTGCTCCCGAGAAATCCGAGAGGTGGGACTCAGTCGGCAATGGTAAGCTGGTAATCTTCACCAGCGCCGGCGTGAAATCTTCTGAAAAGATAGCTGGCTACGACATGGATGGCACCATAATAAAAACCAAATCAGGACTGGTTTTCCCCAAAAACACCGATGACTGGCAGATCATTTTTCCCGAAGTCCAAGAGAAACTTAAAAATCTCCACAAAGAAGGGTTTAAAATCTGCTTCTTCACCAACCAAGGTGGCATAGCTCGCGGAAAAATTAACTTAGATGACTTTAAAGTCAAGATCAAGCAAATTGTGGCTAAACTGGGAGTACCAATTCAAGTATTTATAGCCATAGGTGATGGATTTTACCGCAAACCTTTGACAGGAATGTGGCAGCACTTAAAGAGCGAAATGAATGATGGTGTTGAGATCCAGGAAGATCGCTGCTTCTTCGTGGGCGACGCAGCTGGAAGACCGGAGACAGGCAAGGGTGCCACCAAGCAGCGCAAAGATCACTCTTTAGCGGATCGACTTTTTGCAGCCAATGTAGGACTTTCGTTTTACACTCCAGAGGTTCATTTCCTGGGAAAACGAGTGGAGGAGTGGAATAAGCCTGACTTTGATCCCACTAGCGTTCAGGACCAAGTGACTCTGTTTGAGCCAGACGACTTGAGTTTCGATGACCACCCCTGTGAAATGGTCATCATGGTGGGTCTGCCAGGATCCGGAAAGAGCCACTTTTGTTCCGGCTTTTTTCAATCACGGGGTTACAAGATAGCCAATGCGGATACATTGGGTAGCACTCAAAACTGCCTGACTGCCTGTAAACGGTTCCTGGACTCTGGCCAATCGTGTGTAGTGGATAACACTAATGTGGATGCAGCTTCTCGCAAAAAGTTCTTGCAGTTGGCCAGCGACAAGAGAATCCCTTGCCGCTGTCTCGTGATGAATGTGCCCGTCGCTCATGTCAAGCACAATATAGCTTTCCGAGAGCTGTCAGACACCGGGCACTCCAAGATCAAGGACATGGTCTTTAACATGATGAAGAAAAAGTACCAGGAGCCAGCCCTAGACGAGGGATTTAAATCCATACACAAGGTGAACTTTATGCCCAGTTTTGCTGACGAA
Organism: Drosophila teissieri; assembly: GCF_016746235.2. Lineage (NCBI taxonomy): Eukaryota > Metazoa > Arthropoda > Insecta > Diptera > Drosophilidae > Drosophila > Drosophila teissieri. The sequence goes on along the minus strand of NC_053032.1, from coordinate 26,779,276 downwards.
AAGCAGGAGAAGCTATACAAAATGTACTTGGTCGAGAAATAAGAAAGTAATATAAGTTGTATTTAATCCAAAGTGAATATACGCTTAGCTATATCGGCGATCAACCAGTCCATGGAGCTTAGCAGCTTCTCGCCGGTCACTGCACTAACTCCGGCCACCAGCCAATGATGTGTGGTGATATCCTCTAGGTGTAGGATCTTTACGGATAAAAAATATTAAATTTGTTGTTTAAATTTATAACTAATGAGTGTGTACCTCTTTAATTTCATTTGATGAGAGGGCTCCTGGTAGATCCTGTTTGTTGCACAGCACCAGGAGTGTGGCTCCTGCTAATCGCTCTTCCTGGAGCAGAACTTGCAGCTCCTGGCCGCAAGATTCTAGGCGCATCCTGTCTGCACTGTCAACCACCCAAACCAGACCATCAGTGCACTCGAAGTAGTTCCTCCAGTAGGATCGCAGGGACTTCTGGCCACCCACATCCCACATATTGAGGGTGTAGCCATTGTGCTCCAAGGTTTTTATGTTGAATCCCAGTGTGGGTGAGATGGTGTCTATGGGCTCGCCATTAAACCGCTTAAGGATCGTAGTCTTGCCAGCATTATCCAGACCTCTATATGAATGTCGATACATGAATCACTATTAATTTTTTTTTTATATATCCTGAAACTCACAGCAGCAGTATGCGCATTTCCTTCTCCTTCTGTCGCATCTTTTTTAATACTGTGAGGAAGCCCATGGCAATGTCCTTATTTTAGTGACGCTATGGAATTATAAATAAATGTTTTAATATGCAGCTGCTTAAATTCTGTTTATTTAAGTAAATAACAATTTCCAGGTGAATGCCAAAGTGCTGGAAATATCGGAAACAATGTATCGATAAGACATCGATATATCTCCAGCTGTCAGCTGTCATAATCGAGACCGATATTTTTCGCCCAGGAAAACTGCTCACTTTTTGCTAAATCTTAAAAATAAACCCTAGCAAGATGATGAACCTGTCGAGAGTAAGTAAATTGTGGAAGCTACCTTACTCTACACTCCTTGCTGGAGAAAAAGCATGAGTTCCAAAACCCCGGAGATCCCATGGCCTCCATGCAATTACGTAAGTTCCCTGGAGCCTCAGAACTAACCGCACATTTCGTACTCTTATGCAGGCTGTTGTTCGTAGCTTCGCTACCACCGCTGGCCGCCGGTCCGCCGCCGTGCCCAAGGAGCAGGTCGAGAAGGGATACTTTGAGATCCGCAAGGTGCAGGAGCACTTCCAGAAGAAGGACGGCAAGCCCGTCTTCCTGAAGGGATCCGTCGTGGACAACGTGCTCTACCGCGTCACCGTCGCTCTGGCCCTCGTCGGCATTGGTGGCATGGGCAAGCTATTCTACGACCTGAGTGTTCCCAAGAAGGAGTGAAGTCGGAGCCCCGTTCCCTAAGCTAAGCCATTTAACCCCGCGCAAGATCCGTGATTCAGCGTAGTCGCCTTGTATTTCAATGTTTTGATTGTGTAAGTTCACTGGAGGAAGTCGTAAACCATGAGCATCTTTTGGAATTTAATGTTTATAATAGGTTCATGTTACTAAGTTCTTAACGTAAAAGATACTTTTATTTAAGGACAACATTTCGAAACCCCTTTAAACCCCAGAATTGTCAAGGAGTTTTATAGATTACATTCGAACCTTGAAATATGAACTTGGTTTGCAAACTAAAAATTCTTAAAAATTTCGTATTTTAATGATTTAATTAGTGCCCTTATGTTTTTATCATACTATTTTTTGCAATAGATATGTGTAACATAATAATCAACAAATAATCCCAAAGTTTATAACTAATCTTTATCCCTTAATCTTGCAGAGCCTTGCCCTTGGATACCTGGTCAACATGAAACACCCCAACCCACAACCTGGCTTGTTGTTTTGTGTTAGAATAGCTAAGTTTTGATGTGTAAACATAACATTCGCAAGAGCATTTAAAGCGTGGAAATATAAGAGAACTGGCTGTAAAGTAACGAGACTGCTTATTTGTTTTAGCGCACGGTCGCTGGCAATGAGATATTTGCCCAAAAGTATTTCCCCTTAATTGCATTGACATTAAGTAAACAAACAGCGGCGACATGGAGCAAAGATCTGGGATGAGGCGGCCGAGACTAGGGTATCGGCTAAGGAAACGGCCTGTTTTATAAATCAAAGGGCGGCAACTCGGCGCGTTGCCATTGGCATGGAAATGCATTTTAAATCGAGCGAATCATGTTGCGCTTTAACACAAGCACAGGTCCATGCACGCCGCCCGTTTATTAATACCCGGGTGCGGCGGAATATGCAATTCATGGCGTTTTTCATTAGTTATTTCTCCATAAACACTTAAATAAAACTAAAGCATTAAAAATTAAGAAAACATCCGCCGCTTTATGCATTTTCCCTGGCATTTTCTACACAGTGCGTCACGAAATTGTTGTGGTCTTTAAGAAATAAGCTAGTTTAGGTAGCTTAGATCATACGTTTTCACAAAGGGTTTTATGTTTGAAAATCCTATTCTATTATAGAAAAGCCGTTAATTTGATAGGAAATTATCCATTATCCTTATATTTTCACTACGCACTGTACAGTGTGCACCCGTCGGAGTGGAATAACCAGAAAAGGCATAGTCGCTCCTCTTCTGTTGCGTTGCGTTGGTTTGCCATTACTCCGATACGGCCCATTTGAATTTTTGGATGTGCGCGCGAAACGAAAAGGCATAAAGTGGACGCGGACTGGCTTACCGCTAACACATTTGGAATGGCCAACAGTTCTGCGTAGGTGGTTCCGAACGGAACTGAAAGTGGTGATCTACTGCAGACATTGTAGCCCATTCCTGGCCCATATGTGATCCCGAAATTATAGATTCCCCCGAAACGGAAAAGATCTCTCGTTTTTTAATTAAAGTTCGTTTGGCTAATTATGGGATGGGAACGTAGCGACGCACATGTCGCAAACTTATTATATTTCATAGACTGTGAAAAATTTAAATGAACACGAAATGCCAAAGCGCTGGCGGGTTTCCATCTTCTGTGCTGTGTCTCGCGGTCGGGATCTTTCGGAGTAACTGCATCTGCAACTGCAACCGTTCCACTCGACTGCCCACAGCCAAATTACAATAATAACTCAAGAAGCATAGAAGATGCCGGGCTAAACGCTCCGCCTTCTCTTCCCAGCGACCACAATCCTTTGCCAAAACAATATGGTAGAACAACGAAATAAACCCCAAATGGGGGGATTGGATGCGGATGCGTGTAGAATCGGGAATCGAAAAATGTGTTTCATTAAATCTTATTTATAGTCGGCAATTTTATGCATTTAAAGCGCGTCTATCAGCGCTGCATCTCAGCGGCATCAAGGCGATGCGGAAACGGCAGCGACGCCATATTGGAAGCCCAAAGGCGGCGGGCTTTGATTCTGGGCGGGATATGGGGTGCGCTGCGTTGTGGAGCAGGGTCAAACTGATTACCATGGGATTCTCCTCGGGGGGAACCAACTTTCACCTTTCCCATGATGTTTGTTTGTTTGTTTATTTTCGATTTTGTGGTTGACTTTAAATAGGATGCCTATAGGGCTTATAGGAATAATGGAATTTAGCCAAAGAAGTAGTTATGTCAAATTGAATTTAACATTTTAAATAAATATTTTAATACTTGGTCGGATTTGCAGGATGGGTTTCTTTTAAAGACATCATAAAGTATGCTTCAAAATTTATTTAACAAACAATTTATATTTTCTAGTAATTTTTTTTTTATTCATTAAAAATTAGCTATAATAAATTAAGACCCTCAGTAACCAAAATTCGATTACCAGGTACTGCATAGTCCGGATCTCTCCAACAACTCCCTGGCCTGTTGGATGCTCCTCACGTGAGTTATGGCCACGTCCTGGTCCGGATCGGATCAGTTCGGATCGGCTTGGGATCCCGGTTCGCAGTTGAAGTAGTAGTCGCAGTCGCCGTCCGCACAGCACAGCAGCCGCAGCCACAAATCAGAATGCCGTTGAAGCGTTCAAGTGCAACGAGCATGAAGCGAACTCGCTGCCGCTTTCGTCTCCAACTCGATTTGCGTCCCCAACTTCAACGCCCCCTCCCCCGGCTGCCGTACTCCCCGATCCCCAAGCATAGCTCCATCTTTCTCCGTTTGAGGTTGTCGGCAAATCTGGGCAACTTTCAGATGGATATTTCGTCAGATTGTCGCTGCGGCTGATGCCAGAAGAAATGAAATGGAATAAAATCAAAAATCAAAAATCAAAAACTGGTAAGTACGATCGCCCTCGGGCGATTTTGGGAATCTTCGAAAAGGTGTTTGCCCAACGAAACCCGTTTGGCCTATTAACACTTCGATTACAACTCAACTTTTTCAGCACTCCGGACGCACGGACATGGAGTCCGGCACTCTGGGTGGTCCCGTCGCACTATTAGTTAGATTTTGATTTATTTGAGCTTCAATTAGTCGTTGTACAAATCTGTTTATTTATTTGCTTTTAATTATTGTTGGAAACCACAAAGCCGTGCCACCGCTCTTTATGATCGCCGTCGCATTCGCCTTTGCCTTCGCCTCGCTCCTTTCCTTGGTCGTAGAAGGTTTTTAATTAGCACCCGCCGGATAATTCACAAAAAAGCCATCACCAAATAGCCGAGGATTTCTTCAGACGTTAATGGATGCGATTCCCCAAACGACCGATCACTGCAAACAACACAGTTTTGTCTTTCGTAATAACAACCGAAAACGAATTCCAATTTTAAGTTGTTCCACTTGCGAATGGGTTATGCCCATTATATCGGGCCGAAATACCTGCTATCCATCGTTAACCATCTACAATCCACAATGGGGCAATAATACTATTTTGATATAGTTTCGCATCCATGGCTGCGTCCAAAGAGAAGCATTCGGCCGGCGTAAACAAACAAAAACATATTGCATGCCTTGCCGGAGAATCGGAGGAATGCCACCGCCGATTTATAGGCCGTAGCAAGCCCGGCCCCGTGAAAGATGCGCGGGAAAACCGACACCCCGGCAAACCAGAAACACATGTCCGGACTCTAAGGATCTTCGGGGTATAGACTCGGACTACATACACTACATGCGCTGACCAAGCTGGGAACGACATCATCTAGTTGGGAAATTGAAGTGCGAACGCGTGGGATCAGGTGACACTAAGGTCGGTTGCGGTATGTTGCCTCTCAAGTGAGCCGGGTATTCGCTTACACCAATAATTCATCCTCAACTGCAGTTGCGTCGATCCGTTTTATGTAGCGCCCAAGGTCCACGATTCCAGGTTCCAGGTTCTGGGTTCTAGGCTCTAGGTTCCAGGACTCTAGTGGGTCGCATAATCACGTGTCGATGCCTACTTCGTTTGGGATTTGTGCGCGTTTTTGGGAGTACCGCTGCCGTAGACAATTTGACGCTTCCGCCTACTCCAGCAGTTGTGCACTGGGAAAAAAGGATTTTTCGAAAAGATGCAATCTTGATTTGTTTACAAAAGTACTACATTTGTACTTACATTTCCATTTCTAGCGCCTTTGCAATATGATAATATCATAGTGGAAAGCAATATAAAAGATAATTTAATTTTTAACATTATATATTAATATATTTTTATCTTTTTGAATTATCTACAATTATTATATTGTACCAACTGCTTCACATGTTGCCTTGTCAAATGTGTACTTATTAAGTTAATTTGTCTCTAGACACATTACCAATCCTTTGTATAAGTTGTTTTAATTTTTTCTCAGTGCATTGTCCCCGCCCATCTGGCGCAATCTTATGTAACTTGTCCTCCGCCTCTGACTTATATGTGTCAATTTAATAGCGCATTTGCCACTTTATGACATACGATGCTGCTCCTGGTACTTGGACTCCTTTTACCGAGACTCTGGTGCTAGCTCCTTTGTTTTCTCAAGTGCCTGGCAGATTTCCTCACTCCTTGTTGTTGCACAACACAGAAAGATACAACTGGGAAGTATCTGTGAAAGAGAAAAAATAAGCGGAAAACGCACTGTGTTCATTTGTTATGCTTGTCATTTGTCGCTGGCTGCCGGCGACTTCAAAGCCTGTCACCCAATTTGTTAAACGCGGAGACAATTTTGTCATCAGCTCCCCCAATTCTTCAGTCCCAATGCTTTAGTCATCAAACTGAAGCTTTGGCCGCCGGGGAAGATTTCTTAGCTTTCGCATATGGCCAATTATTTTGTAAGTCGATCCATTTCCTATCGGAGATTTACTTCTAGGCTTTTGGCCCATATTACCCAGATATTTATTTTATTATTTTAAGTTATTTTATACAATTAAAGAGGTATTACTAAAATACACCAACTAGTTTTCCATTCTTAGCGTTTCTTAAAAAGTAGAAATTTAATTTAAAAATCTTTTAATTTACAATAGCATTCTTTGGATTTAATACACAATAATTTGTATCATATAATCAAAATGCCAATATGCCAGATACTTTTTAAATGGTTTTCAAAAAATGAAAGAAACATGTTAAGTACCTACAATATTTAATTGTTTTAAGAGAGAATTAAATATTTTAAAGTATTCCTATATTTTTTCTAAAACAAAGGCAATATGGGAAATGGCGTTCGTCAAAGCAGAAATTGCAGGGAAATGCAGTCGAGAATGAGCAGAAATCAGAAAGTGACAGGGAGAGGGCCAATTGGATTCGCAACAAAAGGTATGAGCAGGTAAGCGTAAGCGTAAGCCAACTCAAGGAGGTGTGTCCAACGCGCAACTGTGTGTGTGTGGCCAAAACACACACTAGCACTACTTGCACACACATACACAGACACAAAAGCCAGCGAAGAGAGCGAACACAACTTAAAGAATCGCAAGAGCTGCGTTTTGACCATTTTAATGAGGGAATGACAACGAAAATTGGCATCTATCATTAAATGACGATATTCAGAATTAGTGACAATCAGATGAAGACGGCATTTCTTATAATTAACTCTAACCAAGCAAGACGCAACGCCTCAGCGAGAGTTGGCATCACGCATACGCCGCATTGGCCGGGAGGTGGATCTCATGGCATCTACGGGGTTAGCTGTCTGTGCCGCTTTATTAGCGATATGGCTTTCTTAATGAACCAAAAATAGATGCACGCGCTCCGAGAATTCCCACAGCCCCGCCCCCTTTCGTTTTCCTTCCGTTTCCCTCCTTCGCTCTTCCTTCCCTGCGGCTCCTTTTTCTTCTGCTCCTCATCTGTGTGACACTAAGAAGTCATGACATCGCTCGCCCACCCTGCGTAACGCTACGGATACGCTTACTTGCTTCAGATTGGCCATTCAAGCATTCAGAAATTAACTCCGCCCGGATGCGTGTGCTCACTCACTCGGTTCGCTTCGTCTGTGTTGGTATTGCAGCGGAGAGAGCTCTACAGAGCGAGAGTACGACCACAAGTGCAGAATTCCGACCCATGCATGGGTACACCCACACATCCGCTCGCACGCACACACACAGATGGGCGACTTCAGGAGCGGTAACTGGTGTGGAGGAGGATCGAGTTAGCTTACTTCATGATCAACCAGGATGGCCTGAAACTTATACTAAAACTAAAATATATTATGATAAATACTGAATAAATCTTGTATATAAACTATAACTTATTGATGAAACAAACAATTTATAACCTTCTTCTAAACTTTTAACTTGGAAATTTTATTGAAAAATCTTATTTATAGGAGCTCTTTAATTAAAAGACTGTCTAGAAAAAATTTTAAATATTTATTTATATACCTTAGTAACGGGCGCCCTTCTGGGCTTACCCTCAATGCTCTGCCTGCGCTCCTGATCGCCGAAAGACATTCTTCATTTTTGTTATTTGCCCGCGGTCCACCAACAAACGCACACCAGTGCGCGATCATCGCCATTAAAACCCACATATACGCTCGACCGACCGCCCCTTCCTCTCACGGATGAGTGTGTGTGTGTGCGCGGAGGAGAGGCCGGAGAGTGAGCAAAAGAGAGAGCGAGATCTTGGGATGCTGCGTCGACGCGGTGCCTTCCACTTCCACTTGAGTCTGTAGATGTGTATGTGATTGTGACTTCGACTGCGACTGTGGAGGTGATGGTCGATGTGTGCGTGGACGTGGATGGTGGGCGATCTTGATCGGCAGCGCTGCGGGCAGCGTTAGTCGCAGCAGACACGGGTGACGAGCAGCAACGATCGTTTTTGGAGAGCGCGCCAGGGTTTCCCGATCCAAACCGTTCCCAACCGATACGTTACGACCCGATACGCTAGAGCAAAAAGGCCAGCGGAAGATTAAAAAGGCGCGCGCACGGATCAGTGAATGCGGTTTAAATCGGTTCAATTGCAAACCATTGTTCGCACGGGAGGTCCGTCAGCCGAGTCCACAGTAAACCGACATAATCCCCAAAATCAAAGCATAACAAACGCATTGTAGTGTCATTAAGTGTGTGTAGTTCCCGCTTCCCCAATAAGGTGTGATAAGTGCGTGATAATTTTCGAGCCAACCTAGTCGAGAGCGATCGTTTTGGCCCGAAAATGTGCTAATCAGATCTCAGTCTTGGTTCACGGCATAGGCATCGCAACCCGATGCTGCCCCGCACAACTGGCGCCAATTTGTATACAAATTTCATGCCTTAATTGAAACTCACATTATAGCCAAGTGCGAAAAGTTAACGACTAGCTAACCAGCGACAATCCGCAGCAGAGCAGAGCGCAACTATCCCAGCGAATCCAAACGGAGAAAGTTCCACGGCGGAGTTGGCGAAAAGCAGACTTAGGTGGCGACAATTGCAATTCTGGAGTTCTTCAATCAACTGCCATCGGCCGAAATGGACCCAGGTAGGTCTCACTCCATACTGCTCAAAGTTATAGACCCCGGAATTGCTTACCACACAAAATGTATCGATCCATCGACATTTTCGAGGTGCCGACGGCATTAGGGTATTAAACAGAAAATCAAGAATATGTACCTTGTGGAAAATATTAATATAATCATATATATCAATATACTTTAAATAAGGAAACGATGTGTCACATTCGAGTGCAGCACTTTATTTATCCTTCAGATTGACTTCCTTGTCAATTTTACCCTGTTCACTTGCCCACTTAAATACGCCACTCAAGTGTTTTGCCAATAAAGCCCTCTTGACCGAGCCTCCAGCCAAGTCCTTATCCAGATCCCCTAACACCATCGATCGGTGGACCGCCTTCTCTTTTTTTTTTTGGGCCAAGACAAGAGGCAGGTGTTTGCTTTTGATTTTCGTTTCAAAAGGCTGCCGTCGTTTTGCGCATGATCGACAGCCTCGCGGTAGCCGCGGCACTTGTTTGGCTTTCGATGATGTCGCCGACATCCGCACACGTACCCGATCCCAAAACCCAAAACCCAAAATCCCAAATCCAAAACCCATAACCCCAATCCCAATCCCATCGAAACCCAGGCAGAAACTCCAGAGCCGGGGCTCCTAATTTAACTAATGATCGTTGTAATGTTTGTGCCTTTGTCGTGCGGTCTTCACTTTTGGCTCCAAGTGTCCGTGTCTCTGTTTGTCCATGTGCTTTGGGCCAAAAACAAAATGCGAGTGCAAGACATGGCCTTATGGCCGAAAACTACTACTACGGTGGGATCTATTGACAAACATGTGCGCAATCGAATAATTTGGCATGCGTCGATTTACTTTTACACATTTCCCATTGCTTAGATCATCTTTCGAAATAATTTGCAAATAATATTTAATTTCTTCGATTAACATGCGAGTATGACTATTGATAACCCCTTTTAATGGAATTCCCCTTAAGTTTTCAAGTATTTATTTGTTCGGCTTAGCCTCTATATGGCAAAGTATCAAAAGGACATACGAATATATCTTTCCACTTGGCCGGGCAGAAAAGAAGTTATAAGTCGGCTAGCAGGTCCCGCACTTTGGTCCATTAATGACTTGCTTTCGATGTTTTGACATTCTGTTTGTACGCCAGCATTGTTTGCTCGGTCGGAGACGTCGAAAAAGATATAGACGCCGATGCAGACCCCTGCTCATGCCCATGCCCAAACCCATTCCCAAACCCAAGCCCAGACTCAGACGCTGGACCAGAGGTGCAGAAATGCGTGACTAACGGCCACCGGTAGCCATCTACTTCGGTAGCTAAACATGAAAAGCCCACCAGACGCGGGCCGCAAGTGCAAGATGTTAAAATCACAGAAGGAGGGGGCAGTAAAACAAAAGGCGCAGACGATGATGGCCACGAAAGGCAGGCAAACACTTGAGATCCGACGAGGAAAACGTCGCGTCAATGTGTACACGCCTTAATGGAAGAGTCTATATGGTATAGGAGTAGCTGTGCTGACCAGGAGCTGCGGCAGCGGGAGGATGCGGCGGGTAGTGATCAGAAAGCCCGACCAGCAGCTTCCTCCCGTGGATACCGACGATTGCGCGAACCGGGTTTGGGAAAACGCTTCACTGCCTCGGCTTGATTGTGTGGCGTCGTTTCCCCTGAGTTCTTTAATTAAATCACATCCCCGTCCACTGATGCGGAACTTTCATTAAGCGCATTGGCAGTCATTTTGGGCATTGCCCGTTTGCTCGACGAGCTTAAGTTGCACTAAATAAGTATTGTGTTTGATTAAAACATCCAAAACTCTTTGGAAAACCTCAGTTAGATTGTTCGGAATAATCTTACACTATTGTTCTCTTACAAGGATCTACTTTTCGTAGTAATAAGTTAGGTTCCCCTTGCAGATCAGTTGACATTTCCTCCCTTTTGGGCTGTGGACATCTCCCCATGGATCCACAACCTCTGACATCTGACAAGTGTACTTCATGTTCTTGGGAGTAAACTCAGCTCATTACCATAAATTTAATGAGTTTCTAATCGTTAGGGGGCACGTGTTTGAGCCAGTTCATTCCGGGATAATGAATGCGATCGCATCAATAAGCGGGCGGCTAACATCTGGTTCTAACCCCTAACCCCTAACCTCTAGCCACTAACCCCTTGATGGCCTGTGTCAAGTCCCACGGGGGCGATGGCGACCCAAAACCGGAACTGTCGCAAGCATTCAAACTCCATTTCTCAGTTTCGAATTTGGAGTCCTGGGATCAGCGCTGTGAAACTAGCTATTTTCCAGCTAGCTCTGGCAGTACATTAAAGAGCTCTTAACTATGGAAGATTAGATGATTTAGCTAAAGAAAATTAACAGTTTGGTTTTGTTCTTTTAAAATGTTTAGCTATCTTACGCCAGTGCCGAAGTCGGCTACTTTCCGAATCCCTAGTGGGCAGGATGGGGGAGTGGGAGTGAGCTGGTGCACATGTGGTTAGATTTATATGCATCTCGCGGCTGTCAGCGAAGGGCGTTGCACATTGCTCGAGTGCCGGCGAACCCGAACTGCAGCGGAGTTGTCGGTTCTAGTACATTGCCAATGATTGGTCGGATGCGTTGGATCTCTGGGCTGTGGAGCTGTGGAACTGTGCGGCTGTGGGACGGGATCGGAACTCTGGCCATGGGTTTTGCATCGACATCGAGCACATTTCGGCTACGCACTCGCATTGTGCGCATTCCTGGTACGCGTAATTGAAGTCGCCGCGGCATCTTTCCTTTGGTATTCTTTTGTTTTTTTTTTTTTGGCTGGGCCGCACCCCTTTCCTCGATCCAAGTTCCTCGAGCTCGCAGCTAGAGCCGTCATATTTGCTAGCTGGCCTCCTCCAACTGGCCCCCATCTACCCGGTTTCCAAGGGGGGCGGCATGAAGGAGCTAGTGCGTCGCTATCTTGGCGGTGGCTGCCGTGATTTATGGACTCATTAATTTCTGTTGACAGACAATGCTGTTGACGCCGCAGGAATCTATTTAGCTTTATGTACTCTCATGTACCCACTTGCTGGGGCGCCTATCTTATGGGCTCCATTTATAATTCGAGGCGCTTGCACTTGATCTTAAATCGGAAGTACAATAGGAGATGGCAATCTAGATTAAGTCACTCTAAAACATCGCCAGTTGCGAAGTATTAGACTTATTTGGGGAAAGTAAAGGGCAGTAAAGAGTTGCATTTCTCCGTCTGGTTGAAAGCAGATTCGATCGAAGTTAAGTAAACATAAAGCGATGCCAATCATGACTCTTTTCCATTGATAACACTGGGATTTGAACTCTGCAGCAGATTAAAAAGGAAAATGGCATTGCCAGCAGATCAAAGTGACAGACGTGTAGAGTGGCTTCCTCTTTCTCTTGGCGCGACGATTCTGTGAAATTTACTGATAAATAAATGCGATTGTGCGGCAAATTGTGCAACGCTCCGAATGCAAAATTGTCGACAAGCTCGCTCGTAGTTAGTGTAGACCAAAAAAAAAATAAAAAATTAAAAACTCAACTATTTATAAGTCGACGGGGATCGCAACAATGTGGGCAACCAACTGAAGAGTGAAAATGCGAGCAGTGGAAAAGGGGCGGGCCACATGGCGTATACGCGACGCGTTGGCTGAGCCTCAGCTCAAGTCAACTGAGTTGTTAAATTAATTTTTTCTGCATGCCGAATGCATATAAATTTGTATACGCTGCAAGCAACCAGCGGCGGAATTAAGAAAATAAACATATGAAGGCATCTCCCCATCGCGACGGCGCTCCGTCAATCAACCTGCTGGGTCTTCCGAAGGAGAAGGAACCGCTTGCCAAGACCCAAGATTTATGGGAGCACCACGCAGTCGAAAATGCATTCGCACATATAGTGCAGTTATGCAGTTATGAGAGGGGAAATCCAATTTGCCAATTTGCATCTATACACCCTCCCAAAATTACCAGGATATCCCGCATCCATTTCAAGGTACTCTTAAAAGCTCATAACTTTGAAGCTTCGCATTTCAGGAAGTGTTTTAGTCGCTTAAACTGAATGTGATTTTTCCTGGAACTGTACAAAGGAATATATTTGGTGTGCCAATAAACCGAATTTTTCGCATAAATGTGTTAATTTTGGCTTTAGAAAAATGGGAATCTGGTCCATAATGATGATTTGGTAACAGAAATGTATTTTTTGTTTATTATTCCTACTACAGAGTATCTTGTAGTTGGCTTCAGTATTCCACCAATGATTTGGGGATGTCTTTTGATCGAATCAAACACCAGACCAGAAGGCCCCAAAAATGTATTGCCCTGAATATCAAAAACATCATTTCATGCCAAATTTATATTCAATTCGGGCCCAACGAACTAAATATAAGTATCCAAATTGGCAGCCATTTTGGTATTTTATTATTTATATTATTTGTTCGCAGTTAATGTTGTGAATATTCAGACAATTACTCAACGTTTTCTGCGATTTAATACAATTTAGTGGACCATTTTCGCAGAACGCATCGCTTAGTGTGAAAACGTGTTAATTGACGGCCCGCTTATTAATTAAAATGAAATTTAAATGGCATTTTTATTTTCTACAAACAAAAGTCGCATAGGCGTGATAAGTATTATTGTCATCATCGAAGCCTGCTAAAATTTCGCCTATGCACTCGAATCCAATGCTATAAATCATACAATGTATTTTTACGACCGCATAACAAAATGTCTTATCAGCTTGAAATGTTTGAATTTGTTAAATTCAATTAGGCAGAAAATAAGTTCATTGCCTCTCGACATTTGACATGTTCCCAGCGTTCAAGTTTCTGAAATAATCACCCAGTCGATCGGATGCAGTTCAATCAAAGTATTTTTTATTGCAATGTTAGTGGCAACTTATCAAGCAGACAAGGCGAATATATTGTATGTATATATTTTCCTCACTGATAAGAATGAATTATGTACATATATGTTCCTGTGACAGTCTTATAATAAATCCATAAACGTAGCTTGCAACAAAGTACAAGTACTTACAAATGCTATTTTTACTTAACTATTTATCGTTTTAGACTTTGGTTCAGATGAATAAAAAATTCAAATTTGCTCATTAAATTACCATTGCATTTACTTTTAAATAGTTTTTGATTAGCCGGCAGCTTCACTGCAACTACATACATACATATTATATGTATGTCGCTATCATTTTTTCCATCTTTTTCGTCCATTTTGTTTAGCAAAATATTATTTTTAATTAGTTCTAGTTAGTTAACATTCGTTAATTGCTCCTGTAATTGGATTTACGCGCATCAGTGGCTTTTGTGAATACTTTAATGATATTTTAATAAATTATAAAAAACTTAAGCTGCAGTATGTGCAACTTTAATTGCCGTCGGCGAACTTTTGACGAAAGGGCAAGTGTTAAAAAATTTCCAAGAACAAGAACCAGAAATACAAAAAAACGAAAAAAAAAAAAAAAAAAAACTCACACAAACATACGGACATTAAAGCCGACATTTCTTTCTGGATTGCGTTTGTAATTTGCTGATCGTTGGCAGAGTTCCAGTCGAAACAGTGGTCGCCATTGTATTCGGCAATTTCCCAGAATTTATGAATTATAATTTTGCCGTATAGACAATTTTAATTGAGCCTTTTATGGCATACTGAAAGTGGGGAAAGGGTATCAAAAACGGCAGCCGCACCGGGAACAATAAAATCACAGATCAAAATCGATTGGCTCGGAATAAAATGTTAAAAATCCATATTTTCTATGTTCTTTTAAAACCAGATATTCACATATTTTTTATAGTATAACGGCTGTTCTAGGATCTAACCAAGCTGGATCTATCGATCCATATATTATATCCCAGCATTTTTCTGTGGCTTTTGGGATCTCGAACCGGGCGTGATGAACTCAGTAAAAGTGTACGATTTCAAAGCAAACACAGCCATTTGTAAGCCATTTGTACCGAAACACACAGATACAGAAGCGTCGGCTACCGAATCCGTTTCCAATTTCCGTCGGGGATGCGAAAGGACTCCGAGTCCCGAGACGAAAATCCGTGGGCAAATATTTACCGATCAGACATCAGACAAAAGCAGTCTCCGTCTCCATTTCGCTGCAGAGTTTATGATTTTTTAAGCTGTTTGCCCGACCTCTTCACAATTCCATAGCTGTTTGCCTTTCATTAACAGAAGCTGCTCAGATCGGATTGGATCGGCTTGGATCAGCTTGGATTTGCTTGGCTCGGCTTGGAACGGGCCCAGTTTCCAGTGTGTTTGCCTTGATTAAGCGCTGACTAGCGGAAAGTCAAGGAGTCGGAGAGCCAGGAAGGATCCTTATTACAGCTAAAGTAGCCCAGTCAGCTTGATCAATGCCAGGCAGCAGGCGTAACTCAAAATTAAATAAACAGAATCTGGCTCTTAGCATTCGAAGGTTCTCCCGGAGGCAAACAAACAATCCAAACAAACTCGAAACGCGACGGCGACCAGGGTAGCACCTAACACACTGCTCCTCTGATCGTGACCGACACTGGGCATTCGAACATCCATATACCCACCCATATACCCATCTACACGAAGGGTGTAGGTATGCGTATGGGTATGCCCACCTCCACTGCCACACCGGTGGCATGTTTGCACCTTTAATAAGACCAACAATCAGTGCCGACGCATCGCCCAAGTGGCCATGCAGATGGGTCAACGAAATGTTGCACTTGTGATCCCTCGAAAAGGGGCTCGAAGTTCTGACCAAATTGAATGGGAACTACAGACCCACGGGGAACTCGAAAAGTTCACTGGTGGAGAGGCTAATACACTGCAAGTCAAGTTGCTTCCAAACAATATGCACAGACTTGGCCATCTGTAAGTATGTTTTTCAAAAATAAAACTGATGTTTGATGTTTTCCCTCGATATGGCTCATAACTGTCGTGTCCAACATAGAAAATCAATCAAATTCGCTTTGGACACTGGGCACGTTGCAAAATGTTTGCTCTTGACTCATCTCATCGATGGAATCGAGGGGGGAATCGCTGTGCTGCTCTAATAGGAATTACGTGACTAATTTGCATGTGGCAGGGGCATTTTATTCTCGCCGGATGTCGATTGGCTGCCATAAATCACAAGCGAGAGACTTACTCACATCTCTGAAGATGACTACTGGAGGGCGAAGCAAGTCGAAGGACTATCACCGGGATCTGGGATAATTCCCAAATCAGGCAGCTAACCAAGCGATAGGAGATTCAATTAATTTTCCAATTTTTCGGTTAGGCAGAGGTTCGATTCTTATCGGTAGCATCGCTCACATATCATAATTGATCCCCAAGTGCTCAACTTTGGCTGCCATTAATCTTGGGTAATTGCTCAAAATTGATGTCATGCGTATTTGAAAAGCCATTAAAACGAAGCAGCTATCTTCAAACAGGAAAATCCAAACAGGAAAATAAGAGAAGAAAACCAGAGCGTCGATCTTTGTCAGCGACAACTAGAAAGTATTTGTTCAGACAAATTTATGGACGCTTAGCGCAAAAGTCAAGCACTCGGAGATAATGTTCTTGAAGGGACCAACAAATTGCAGCCAACATTGGGCATATTTCGAATATTTTCAACGACGAACGCAGAGATTGAAAAAAAAAACTGAACAGAAGAAAAGGAACATCTGAACTAAAAGAAATTTAGGTTTGAAGTATCTTTGTTTAATATAAGGTAACGATTTAGATATAGATTAATTTTATTCAGACCCTCTTGTATCTGCGGAAGAAGCTGTGACATGAGGTACGAGTTTCAACTACATTTGTCGCTTCCATGATCTTTGACTCCACTCCATGTCTTCCTGGCTGGCGCTGGATATTGTGGAACCGCACACAGAACATCTCGTCGTGTAACTCAATTCGTAAATAATTAACGATCACGAGATTACAAATGTCAAACAGAATGTCAACTTGGGGATGGCACCCATCCCGTCGAGGGGAGCAACTGGAGCTGCTCCTTGCGCCGCCACAAATCTTAAAAGACAAAAACCACCGACTTGTCGACTTGGCTCCCCAGCCACCAGACTCGATTCTCAATGCGTGTGGGTCTGTGGCGAGTGCCAGCCGATCTGTTGTGACTTATGTCATGACAATTGCGTTACAATATTTTGAAGATTCAAAGTGCCTGGGAATGGGAACCGCACAGATTTATGCCTCCAACGAAATGCACGCTTGTTTTATTCGAGATGGGTTGTTAACCCAGGGGCAAAGTTATCGTATACCAAATCCCATTTAATAGCTAGTGTTAGTGAGGTGTTATAAGGTGTGTGTGTATAAGGATTAGAAATTCTATCCACCAGGGGCAGGTGTAGGTGGGGCAGCTGTGGGAGGGGCAGGTGTAGGTGGTGCAGCTGTGGGTGGGGCAGCTGTGGGTGGTGCAGCTGTGGGTGGGGCAGTTACTGCAGGTGATGGCGTCACAGGTGCCGACGGAGCAGGCGTTTCGGGTGCAACTGGGACTTGAGCTCCTGGAGTCGAGCCAGGCGGAGTTGCGGGCGAACCTGGAGTACTTCCTGGAGCTGCTGCGCCTGGCTGCGGAGCTGCAGTGCTTCCATCCGCTGTGGCATTCGGAGCAGCACTAACTATCACCGAGCAGTTACGACAAATCACTGAGAAAAACACACCACAAGGTCATTGAGTTCAAGAAGGCATCGCAACTTACAATAGTTCTCATTGTCGGCATCTTCACTATCACTATCACTGTCATAGATTATATCCTCAAGGAGCGTCCACCAGTCGGTATCGCGTTTCTGAAGCATAAAGCTGGAGTTATTAGCTGTTTCAAGAGTACAACCTACCTACCGTCTTCACAGAGGTGTTCTCCAATGACCTAGCCTCGATGCTCAAAATACTTAACATAAGGCACAAGCCCACTGCGAATAATATATCCCTTCTGGCCGACATTTCGACTTCAACTGGCTAAAGTGGCGGAGAAAACCTACTTATATAGAACCTAAAGCCAATATATTGTAATATCTACTGACAGTTAGTGTTGCAAAATGTACCTATGCTAATTTATGTTGGGTGTTGAGGGGCCTAGACGCAAACATATATGATATTTTTAAAAGCTTAAAAAAGTAGTTGTATGTACCGGAAATATTTAATATATTCAATAGGTCAACTTTGTATTCACGTCAAAAAATTAGTTAAAATTTAAAGTTCAGCCTTATGTTATGACATTATCTATAAAATAAGTTTACAAATCGTTTAACTTGGTATAATCAGCATTCCTAACCGTTTCCTATGCAGCAACTAACAGTATTCCCCAGTCGATCTCAAGTCGTATCCCATCTATAGCAACCACCTTTAATGAGGGGAGATTCCGTCTATTTCGAACAGTTCTCCATATTTATGCAGCTGCACGTTCGCTTTGTCTGGGACTCCAAAACGAGACCGAGTGCGAGTACTAGCTATGATCGAACTGCAATTGACAAGTGCGCAAATCCATAACCATAAACTATGTACACGAAATTCGACACTGTTGGGGATCATTAGCCGCAGATCGTTGGACGAAGTGGGGGATTGGGCGATGGGGGGTTGATGGCGATGTCGGGCAACAAGTGGGATGGTAATGCGATATGCGAGCAGCGGGAAAACGAGCTTGTAAGTCGCGAAATGCCCTCCTGAATGGAATGGAGCACCATCGAGGTCGATATACTCCCGGTTCATTATCGCTCCTTTGTCCGGTTCCTTCCTGATTTCTTGCGATCGCCGACACGAGTAACCCGGGAGCTCTATTGTGGCTTTTTATGGCGCTGCACTCTCCAGTACGTGTTGCACTTGGAGTTGCTGTTGTGGAACACGATTCGAAATTAGAAGACGCCGCAGATGTGCAGCAGTGCCTCCAACTGCCCATAATTGTAATGGACCGGACGGCAGTTTCAGACGGGCAGAGAGCTCCAGCGGCAGGTGCCAAGAGGAGGAGGAGTCTCCAGATAAGAGGGCTCCCCATTAACCAGCGTATAAGGGCAGGCTATAATAGTAAAATTGGAGTTCTGCTTTGTTTGCCAGAGAAGTTATGTTTGTGAAGGTACAAATAGTTTTAAAAACCTCTAAGAGATTACCATATATTTTGAAAA
This sequence comes from Drosophila teissieri, assembly GCF_016746235.2. Taxonomy (NCBI): domain Eukaryota; kingdom Metazoa; phylum Arthropoda; class Insecta; order Diptera; family Drosophilidae; genus Drosophila; species Drosophila teissieri. The sequence goes on along the minus strand of NC_053032.1, from coordinate 26,760,386 downwards.
ATGTTTAAGTTTGATCTACAATCTACAGTTATTGCTTGTTTACTTTGTGTTGTGCACAATGTGAAACTACGCTCTAAAATTGAGTTGATTAAATTTGTGAAAATAAGCCGAATTACTCCCTTCTCAACTTCTCGGCCAAGTCCATCTCATTTACAATGGTCACCACAGAGAAGGCGAACTTGGCCATCTGAAAGATGACATTGACAAGAAAATGTAATACTTCTTATAAATATTCCGCAGAGTATTACTTACCTTTATATTGGTGTTCAGACATATGGGAAAAATTCCACCTGCAGTGAACAAAATCGACTGCTGCACATTGTGAATGAAGTACAACATCGTGGTCCTGTACCGCCGCTCAGCGCCAATCCACTTGGAATGGAACAGTGTGTTGGTCAGGGATTCGCAATCGCTGCTCAGTTGCTCGCACACATAGCAAAAGGGAAAGGTCTGGGAGAGTATGGCTATGGTGTAGACCCCGGAGACGAAACGCTCCATGACGGTGTTGTAGAACTGCATGGAAACCGCGGCCAGGCCCAAAAGAAGGCCAACGGATAGCAGCTGGATGAACATCGTGGCTGATATCATGGGACGCAGAGTGTTTCCATATCTAATGAGAACAATAAGCTAGATTATGGCATTTTACTAGCCGTGTTCAATGCTGTCTCACTCGACAATTAGCTTGTGATCCTTCACACAGTCCACCAGCTCCGCATAATGTTGATCGTCTCCCTTTTCCACATCAGTGCGCAGTTTCTTGATTCTCTCACTCAGGAGCTCCATGTGGATCCGCAATATGACCACATATATGATCGGATATACGTCCAAAATGAGGTTGGCCAGAATAATGCCAACCATGGTGACCGACTCAATTGCAGTGGCCAGATAGAAGTGCTCGACGGGGTTAACCAGCGGATTATACAAACAGAATGGAGTCTTTCCGATCACCAGAGCTCCCATCAGGGCCATGGATAGGTAGCCGAAGTATATGCCATGGTAGATCACAACAATACGGTTGCAAAAGGCAGCTGCTCGGTGCACCTGGACCTTCTCCTCCATCTTGGTGCATCGAGTGTCCATTGCGTCCATCATCTTTTGGGCCGTTGAGAACCGCCTCCGCATGAACAACACAATGATGCCCTTCATGATGGAGGCATTGGTGTTGACCGGCACCTGAACGTACGTAAACAGATCGGTGGTCGTGAAGTTCTTGAACTCCTTTATTCCAGTCATTATGAGTCCGTAGGGTATGAAGATGAAGACGAGTACTATGACCACCAGTGTCCAAATGTAGTAAAGCCACCAATATGGCTTCGTTCGTGGCGGCAGCCTCCATCCCATTTGGTCTATGGATCTGTTTAAGTAGATCAGCGAGTCTCGGGAACGAAGCAAAGCTCCGAGCATTGGCTCTTGGATGTACTTGAAAATCATATTTTAATGTTCCTTTTGGGGCTTGGATTTCACTTGAACTTTGTCACCTGAAGACTGAAGGCAGGACCCTAACAGGTTGCATTTATACGAGTTGTTTAATTGTCCAATAGCGAGTTAGTTATTCACGAAACATACAATTAAGGTATTAGCCAATGAATTAAAATGTAAGAACCTCCTTTATTTGGCTGCCAAATTGCAGAGTGTCTTATGGGGTGTGTCTACAAATGAAAATGTTTTGCATACTTTAAATAATTGATGACTGTGGCCACATTGTCTCTTTCGCAGGCATGGTTAATTGCTTTATTAATGGTCTTGTGAAAATGGCTTGGACAAGCACTGTTTTTTCTGTCGAACCACAATCATTCTTAGATCCAATCTGGGAAAGCTCAAGAATAGAATGGACCAATGTGCACCTATCCTTAAGTAGTGTTCTATGCGCCAAGGGGAAATCTTTGCGTCATCGCTCAAAGTGCATTTCCGCACGTTCCGGGCATTCAAATTGTGTTTTCCCAGTCACAATCGGGGCACCCACATCCGCAGTTCTGAGAAGCAAATGGTAGCGATTTTCAGCCGAACAAACGGCGGTACCCCGACCCCCTCATCTTGGGCTCCCACTCGCCAATCCTTCTCCTCCTCCGCTCCTCCGCACCTCCACATCCCATTCCTAGCCACTCGGCTCACTCCGGCTCACTCATTTGCCACCGAAACTAATTAGACGCAAATGTGCTTTTGTGCGGTTCCCATTCCCGTTCCCAGGCAACCAGGCAACGCTCTTTGTTTGCACCCTGTACTGGGAATCGGGAATCGCCTTCGGATGATACTGTTTGCAGCTTATGACAGGAAGAATATATTCTTTATGGGCTTTTTGGGAAATACCTCATGCATATGAACAGTTTCCGAAATATGTTTCAAATATTTATGTTACTTAGATAATTGTAAAAATGCATGAGTTTAAAACGCTAAACTCGTTAAAGAGTAGAGTACTTCAGTGTCGGTGTCTAGTTACCATTATGCCTTGTTATTACCAACTTGACTTATCCGGAACCCCTTTCTCTTTGCAGAGTCGCAGTGTCCGCAATATGGCGAGGTGAACCAGCTGGGCGGCGTCTTCGTCAACGGACGTCCGCTGCCCAATGCGACCAGGATGCGGATCGTGGAGCTGGCCCGTCTGGGCATCCGACCCTGCGATATATCGCGCCAGCTGCGAGTGAGTCACGGCTGTGTGTCCAAGATCCTGGCCAGGTACCACGAAACGGGCTCCATACTACCCGGTGCAATTGGGGGATCCAAGCCGCGGGTGACCACGCCCAAGGTGGTCAACTACATCAGGGAACTGAAGCAGCGAGATCCCGGCATCTTTGCGTGGGAAATCCGCGACCGTTTGCTCAGCGAGGGCATATGCGACAAAACGAATGTGCCCAGTGTGAGCTCCATCTCGAGGATCCTGCGCAACAAGTTGGGCAGCCTGGGGCACCAGCACACGCCGGGAACGGTGATGGGCAGCGGAAGCAGCAGTGGTGGCGGCAGTGTGTCCAGCAATGGTGGCCAAAACAATGGCGCGAATGCCAGCAACAATATTAATCTGGGAAATCTGGGCAATCCCGGCGGTGGACCACACCATCCGCACCACCATCATCACCATCAGACGGCGGCGGCTGCGGCAAGTGCCCACCATGTGCACGCCCACGCCCATGCCCACGCCCACCTGTACAACTCCATCTACCAGCCGTACAGTGCTGCGGCGGCCTACAGCATGAAGGCGGTGTCCTGCGGAAGTCCATCACCGCCGCAAGGAGCGGGCGGTCAGGGATCAGCGCCGCATCCCCACCAGCTGAGGAGTGTGGCCGCCGCAGCCGCTGCCGCCCACTGGCCCTCCTCCCACTCGGTCAGCGATATCCTGGCCCACCATCAGGCGGTCGCACTGCGGGCCAGTTGCCAGGTGGGCGTCGGCGTGGGTGGCATGGGCGGCATGGGCAGTACGGTGTCCCCGCTGCCGATGACTCCTTCTCCGGTGGCGGGTACCGCCGGTGGTCAGCCCCTGCTCGACTGCGAGGGTGGAGCAGGACAGCAGTCGCCGTACAACTACTACATGTACTTCCAGAACGGCGGGATGCACCACCACCATCATCACGGCGGAATGATGGCCGCCGGAGCCACGGGCTTATGAGTGGGTGGTGTCTAATCAGCGGGTTGGTTGCGGGTTTAGCTACTTTTGATCGCGGTTGTTCAGTCTAGGTTACTCTAGTCTAAGCGCTAGTTAAGGAATGGTCTCACCATGGCGCTCACTTGTCACTCAAATTTAAAACTAAATCCCTATTTGCTTATTTTTATAATTTTCTTGGACTATATATCACAATTTACTTCTAACTAAGAAGCTCGTAGCTGTGTGGTTAGCTGAATCCAAATAGGTAAAATGTTGTAAAACAATGTGTAAGAGGTGATTCACCCTATCTACTGGTCGGCTTATTTACACTTCCTATTCATAATTAACAATGACAGCTAATTTCCTAAAAAGTCTCTAATACAAAATGATAAAGCCTATAAGATATTTCAGAAAGCTTTTGTGTGATAAGTGAGTGCCGTGGTAAGTTGGGCCTTCAAATGTGAGTTGTGGGCTGTCAGGACTCAGGCCTGGAACTGTTCGCATTTCATAACGAATTTCATGTAATCCTGGAGATTTAACTTGGCGTTTTTTTTTGTTTCTTATCGGATTGTTTGTGTTTTGAGTTGGGGTGGTCGAAAATAAAGTGTATTGCTTATACAAATTTATTGTCAAATCAAAAGTATTGAGTGGTACTTCAATCGATTTAGATACTTACGCGTTGTATAGGTTCTTGTTCTCATGACTACTATTTGTACAATATGCTCATTAAGTAAACTAGTTGACTAATTTATGCTACGATTACATCAATTACAATTAAACCAAGTGTAACTATCGAATAAAATTGTATTTTTAGACAATTTGCGTAATTACTTGGGGACGGGAGTGTTTGATGTGTGAACCAAGAACTGATAAGGGCTCAGTTTATAACAATTGCAAGATATAAAAACCTATAATAGCGGTATCCTGGATCTAAGGACAACACTCGCTTTCGTCGGGATTCTTCTTGTTCCAGCCGAAGAAGAAGTAACCCAGACCCAAGCCCAGGATCACTGCCAGGCACAGCCAGTAGTTGAAAGTCATGAAGATCAGCATCAGCAGGTAGGAGATGACGATCTGCAGCAGGTTCAGCAGAGACTGGACAATATGCGACGAGGCAAACAGGCGCTGCCAGTAGCTCTGCTCCCTCGGCTCAGCCAGCGGAGTTTCCGAGCAACATCCTCCGGCTGCCGGCGCCTCGTTCTTCCTGCGCTGCTCCGCCGCCAGTCGCTCGCTCTCCTTGCGGGCTTCCCGGCGAGCCAGCTGCTGGCGCAGGAACTTGAGGGCCTCGTACAGAAAGGACACTAGGAAGATGGCCAGGGCGGAGAGGACGAACTCCGTCACAGTGGACGCCACCCATCCGCGCCACAAGATCCGCTCGCAGTGTCCAGCGTGGAACTGAAAGGATACAAGTGTGGAAATTTAACTAAGAATCTCATGATTAGCAAGATGTGCTTAAAATAGAAGATAAGTACCTTTTACCTCATAACTTTCTAATACAAAGATATCATTACATATATATAGCCAATTAAGATAATATCTTCAGTGAACAAGCTTAACATTATTTTTAGCCTTGAAGAAGAGAAGCTTAAACTTACTAGTTAGACATATATTTTTGAATAAAAAAAACTTTTTTTAGAATTCCCTAACAATAGTATAATAAATACGAGTACCCATGAATAGAGTGCGACACCCTGTTTGAGCATATTCAATTCGTATTTGCTGAGAGCGAATAAAGCGCTAGAGAGCGAATAATTCGTTGTGGTGTCTGGCACATAAACATACTTGTACATACTCGTACTAGGTAGCGACTAGCCAGAGAATTCAAATTCCAAGTCGGACCAGATACTCGTATTTGCTTGCTCTCCGGGCAAATCTCATTCAGCCGAACTGGATGAGTGACTTTTAAATTACAGCATTTAGCACATTGGTAAGTGATTTCGTTTCAAAATTGTGGACGACAGGAGTTGTGTAACTGCGTACTTACCACCATGATCATGGGGCAGGACTTGGCCGTGCTGGTGCTGTCATCCGTACCGTGGTCATGATCGTGATCCATCTTGGGCTGCTTATTGACACAGATATAGTCAAACAGAAGGCGTGGAAAATCCGACTGGCGATCGGGGAAGCACAGTGATAAGAGCTAGACCTGCTGAGGTGCTGAGCGCAGAGCGTTGACTGCTTGAAAGCCGCTGCTCGCGAGTGGTTTTTTAAAGAAAATCGCCCCTAATCCCCCCGACGCGGCGATAGGCAAGTGCGCTTATCTATGGACACTGGCAAAGAGCGTTATCACCCAGTAGCCGCGATACCTACGATAGTGGCCCCTGAATAAGAATACCAGCCCAGATACAGCTTCGTTCATAAACATAAATGCATTCAGAGATCTCAGTGCTTCAGGGCAAATCAAAAGATATCTTCTGGATATCAGTTGCAGATCTTTATCTCGAGAAATAAGATCCGTCACTGATCCTTGGGCTTCCCTTCGATTTGCCATTTAATTTATGGACTGATGGCAAAGGTTCGACAATCGATTCGTGTGCAGAATTTATTGCAACTCAGATTATCAATCATGGGCTAATACAACCCCCTCAAATTGTTGCTGTAATACGTGATGTTGAAATTATTCCATTATTTCTTCCGTTCGATCACGGTTTTATGGCTCTAGCCGGGTACGTTCATAAGTAGGTACATATATGCCCATATACCGGCACGGGAGCGATAGCAACCGTCGGTCGGCGGATCGCCGGAGGTCTGCCTTAGTCCACTTGGCTTTCGTAGAGTGTTATTTCTTACTGTGCTATTTCTAACTGGGATCGAATGTCGCCGAAATTGATAGCCGTGCGCAAATCTTCTGCGGCCGTGTGCAAAAGGTCTACGGACATTCCTGCGCCGTGTGCCAATTTCGAAAATGGGTGCCGCGTGCAAAAATTAACGATATTGCAGAGGGGTAAGTGGTTGGGTTATTAGTTTAGAGCGAAAGCTTTTGCTAAACCGCGTAGGTGGGAAAAACTGTAACTTACTGAAGATAGTTTAGCTTTAGCTATTGCAATTGGTAAAATGAAAGCGTACGTTTACGTATATTTAGTTTTGTGGATAGATATAAAAGAAATACATATGTAAAAAACAACTTAGAAATTAAAAATTTACAAAAATTACTTTAAACTCAAATGTTTTTGGTATAAACTGAAAAATTAGTTTTTGGAATTTAAATTCGTAATTTAAGCGCCAAGTTTGGCGCTGCCACCAGATACAAATCATTTTTCATCTGACTGGCATCTCTTTGCCTACCTCCACCCGGATGGCAACGCTTCGACATTCCCAACCAAAGTTCCACTAAACATCTTGCCATTTTTTTATTGTGAGTTTACGAATAAATACCACTTAGTATAGCGTGACTTAATGCTTAAGTTATTCCAGGTGCTTGTGCAAGGCAAATCGCAATGTATGCGCTACGACACCTGCGACTCCAGAGCGCACAGCACCTCCGCAGCTCTTATGCAGCGGCGGCAACAACAAAACACATGCTGCCCCGGCAACCAGCGCGTGTTCTGATTGGAGATTGGAGCACCTGGGATAAGTACCACGTACAGGATGTATACTCCAGGAGTTCGAGTACCGCCACTGAGCCCGTGAAGCCGCAAACGCCGCTGCAGGAACTGGTGGCAGCCGCCAAACCCTATGCCCAACTGATGCGAATCGACCGGCCTATTGGCACCTACCTCCTCTTCTGGCCCTGCGCCTGGAGCATAGCGCTCAGCGCGGATGCGGGCTGCTGGCCGGACCTCACCATGCTGGGCCTGTTTGGCACCGGGGCACTGATAATGCGAGGCGCCGGGTGCACCATCAACGATCTCTGGGACAAGGACATCGATGCCAAGGTGGAGCGCACAAGATTACGGCCCTTGGCCTCGGGACAAATCAGCCAATTCGATGCCATAGTATTCCTCTCGGCGCAGCTTAGTCTGGGTCTTTTGGTGCTGGTGCAGCTCAACTGGCAGTCCATATTGTTGGGCGCCAGTTCGCTGGGCCTCGTAATCACCTATCCACTCATGAAGAGAGTCACCTACTGGCCCCAGCTGGTTCTGGGCATGGCCTTCAACTGGGGTGCCCTACTGGGATGGTGTGCCACCCAGGGCAGTGTTAACCTGGCCGCCTGCCTGCCGCTGTACCTCTCCGGTGTATGTTGGACCATTGTCTACGACACCATATACGCCCACCAGGACAAGCTGGATGACCTGCAGATCGGCGTGAAGTCCACGGCTCTGAGATTTGGCGAGAACACCAAGGCCTGGCTGTCTGGATTCACGGCAGCCATGCTGACGGGTCTTTCCGCCGCTGGCTGGGCTTGCGATCAAACGGTGCCCTACTACGCGGCTGTTGGAATAGTGGGTGCCCATCTAGTGCAGCAGGTATTCCTTGTTATATAAGCATGCAGAAAGTTACTTATTCAAGTCGTTTTAAACTCCAGATCTACTCCCTCAACATTGACAACCCCAGCGACTGTGCCAAGAAGTTCCTGTCGAACCATCAAGTAGGACTCATTCTCTTCCTCGGCATTGTTCTGGGCACCCTCCTGAAATCAGACGAAACCAAGAAACAGCGTCAATCCTCACTGACAACATCGACGGCCAGCTCATACGTTCCAGCGCTGCCGCAAAAGCCAGAAGTTATAAGCTGAGATAAGCCAGACGAGCGGAGATTGTAGTGTTATTTAATGTTTATAGCGCGCTTTTTGATTCGCCAAAACCAAAGTCTCTAGGTATCTGATTAGGTAAAACCTTGTAAATAGGCTTATGACAATTTTTTAGCTCATTTGCAATAGGTTAAGTCTTAAAAAATATTGCTAAGTGCACACCTCACTTGAACATCAATTAATTGTTAATTGTAAGTGCCCGCCTTGACGTAAGAATTTACGTAAATCACCCATCCCCTGTACCCCTAACCCATTTGAAAAACAAACTGGTTTCTGTATTAAATTCTTACGTGTTATTTATTATTATTATACAGATTTTGGTTGTCTATTGAAATTCAAATACTCTTCAAATGTATTTACTTCATTCGTTTGTTGTTACGGCTAGGAAAAGTGCGTTACATAAAAGTAATGATAGAATATTAGTTTATATCAAGTCAGCCACGTTCATGGGCATCTCGTCGATTTGTGTGGAGTAGTACTGTTCAATATCGCGCAGAATGCGAATATCGTCCGATTTAACAAAGTTAATAGCAACACCCTTGCGTCCGAAACGACCAGACCGACCGATGCGATGGATGTACAGCTCACGATTGTTAGGCAAATCGTAGTTGATGACCAGCGACACCTGCTGCACATCGATACCTCGAGCCCACACATCGGTGGTGATGAGGACTCGCGACTGACCGGCTCGGAACTCCTTCATGATCTCGTCACGCTCCTTTTGCGGCATATCGCCGTGCATGGAGCTCACTGTAAAGTTAGCCTCGCGCATCTTCTCCGTCAGCCAGTCCACCTTACGTTTTGTGTTGCAGAAGATGACGGCCTGTGTAATGGTCAAGGTGTCGTACAGATCGCACAGAGTATCGAATTTCCATTCTTCGCGCTCCACGGCAACGAAGAACTGCTTGATGCCTTCCAGCGTCAATTCGTCACTGTGAGGGAGAGAAATTTATGAATCACAGTACAGTATTGGATCAGCAAAATCCTTACCGTTTGACCAAGATGCGAATGGGATCTGTCATGAATTTGGAGGTCATCTCGAGTATCTCGTGGGGCAAGGTGGCCGAGATGAGCACCACCTGAGTGGCTGGTGGCAGGTAGCGATACACATCGTATATCTGTTCCTTGAACCCCTTGTTAAGCATCTCATCAGCTTCGTCCAGCACTAGCATCTTGATGGCTCTATAAGATGCACATAAAATTACAATACTGTTCGATCGCCTATAATGAAAATTACCTACCTTGTTCGCAGCACCCGTCGCTTGATCATGTCGAACACTCGTCCTGGAGTGCCGCTCACAATGTGTTGCCCGTAGTCGAGCTTTCTGATGTCCTCGCCCAGGTTGGTGCCACCGATGCACACATGGCATTGCACATTCATCATGTCGCCGAGGGCGAGAATGACTTTCTGGATCTGCACTGCCAACTCGCGGGTGGGCGACAGGCACAGAACCTGCGTCTCCCGCAGCGTGGTGTCCAAGCTCTGCAGGATGGAGATGGAGAAGGTTGCGGTTTTGCCCGTACCCGATTGTGCCTGGGCAATCACATCCCTTCCTTTGACGATTGGCTTAATGCTCCTTTGCTGAATGGCCGAGGGTTTCTCGAAACCTTGAGAGTGCAGAGAGTTGGATTAATTTCAGACCGGCAATAGGTATACACACCACTCACCGTACGCGTATATGCCGCGTAGCAGCTCCTCCTTCAGATTCATGGCGTTGAAGGTGGGAATCACCTCCACATCCTCGCTTGTCTCGAACTCCACGTTCGAGAGGTCCTCCGCCTGGGCATTCTTGCGCGCCATGTTTGCTGCTCGTTTGTGTGTGGTTTTAGCTGATTTCAATAAATATTTACGCTTTTTCGGCTAATTTTTCCAACTTTCACAGAAAAAAAATGCGGTCCGCTTGTTAGAGGTGGCCTATCGCTTAAGACTAGTTACCGACTGCTCAGCAACAATCGATAGTTGAGTCGGCGTCGATAGGGCCTTTGGTACAGTATCGGTATATATTTTGACTTATTTCGCGAAGTGGCAGCACTGTTATTGGGCGCGTTTATTTATAGCGTTTAAAAGATCGAAAACTTTAAATAATAAGCAAAACCAATTCTGAATATAATGGTATTTTACGGTGTTTATAACAAAATATAATAACAAAATATGATAACAAAACAACCAACTCAACTTCTTTTTGCCGGCCTGCTACTTCTTCTTCTTCTCCGCAGGAAGCTCTCCAGCGACTTAAGATCCTTTCGCTTCAGCATCTTAATCCTGTGCACTAGTTTCTGCACAGTTTCGATCCGCTGTTGGGCCTCCTTGGCGGCGTCACTGGCCTTCTTAGCGTTCTCCTTATTTCGCTCCAGATCCGTCTGAGCCTGCGACATGCAGTTATGGAGCTCTTCCACCCGCCTCTTGGCCGCTTCGAGGAGACTGCGCTTTTCCGCCGCCTCCTTTTGGGCACTGAGGGCCACCCGCCGGATGTTGTCGAGATTGCTGCCCACTTCCTGCAACAGACTTTGCATAACGGCCACAGATTTGCACAGCTTGTCGCGAATTCCTTTGGTCGTCTTTGACGAACCCGAACTGGCAGCAATGGCTCGTTGGATTTCCTCGACGACCCTCTTCGTTTCGGCCTGACTTTTGGTGAGTTCATCCAGAAGCTGCTTTTTACCATTAAGAGCCGCCTCCGCAGCCTTAGCCGCCTGCAACGCTCTGTCCGCCAGCATCGCTCGAGCCCGCTGACCCGCCACCTCCGCGGCGCTCAGCTGGGCATCCTTGGCGTCCTTCGCATCCTTGGCCGCCTTCGAGGCCACCTGGCTGGCTTTCATGTTCGCCTTGCAGGGAATGGAGCCGGGCTTGAAGCGCGGATCGTTCCGTTGGGCAGAATGCGCGGTGCTCGTCAGCAGGATGTTCATCAGCAGCAACATGGTAACCAGGGACTCGCAACGCATGGGGAATCTCGCATCTTACATAAATCTCAAGGCCCATCAGGAAGTCGAAATGTGGAGATTTTCACTGGGATCTGGCAGTTCCACAGTTCAAAGCACTAATATCAATGTGTACAATTTTCTATAAATATTTGTCAATTGAAGCTTATATTTTCAAAATATCTATAGAGATCTCTTTACTTTTTCGAGTTAAGCATGAAGATAGCACCCATCGCATTCCTACTGTTCTTCTTGTTCTTGGATCTTTCTGTGGGCCATAAGTTGCCGCAGTCCTCCAATGAGATTGCTGGCTTGATGCCGGATAATCAGTGTGACGACAATGGTGCCTCGTCAACCTCCAAAGTTAGCTCGTGCGGAATCAAAATACATGGGAATTCTAAGATGAAGGCCTCCAGCATTGCCCAGAAGGCGGCCAAGGAAGCCAAGGAGGCATCCGATGCCCAGTTGGACGCAGCTGAGGCCGCAGCCCGCCAGGTGAAGCAGCAACTGGCCGACAAGGCACAGGCCGCAGCCAAGGCGGCAGAAGCTGCACTGGCCGGCAAGCAGCAAATTGTGGAGCAACTGGAGTCCGAGGTGCGGGAGGGGGAGCTGGTGGTCCAGGAGGAGAGCGCCCTGCTGCAGACCACCCAAGCCACTTTTGCGGCGGCCGGGCAGGCAGCCAAACAGGCGGCAGATCAGCTGAACACCATCACGCAGGCGGTGAAGAATGCGCAGGAAAATGTGCTCAACTCGGAGCAAGTGGCCAGTGGCGCTCAGCAGGAGCTGGGCGAGAAGCAGCAGCTCGTGGATGCGGCCAAGAAGCGGGTGGAGCTGCTACTCCGCCAGCTGGAGGTGGCGCGTGTGGATTTCAAGAACACCAAAAGTGCCGCCGAGAAGGCAGCCTGTGCTGCCCAGGAGGCCAGACAACGAGCCACCAGGGAGCGCAGGAAGGCGGAACTGAGGCACTTGCTCCGACTGAAGCGGGGACACGCCCACTGAGCTCACGGCTTGTTCTATTTCATAATTGGATGTACTTGGATGCAGAAGTTAATCCATAAACGAAACCGTTTAAGGAAGTAGTATATGAACTCTTATATTTTAAAGGTCATATGCAAGATCTTAATTAAAAACTCCAAAGATTATCCTCAAGTTTATGATGCAATTAGGGGCTACGGGGCGTATACTCAACGCGCCCCGCTAAACTTCCGAACACTCCTCCGTGTTCACACGCGGATTTGCGAGGAAGCGAACAATCATCGCGCACCATCCATCTTTCGTCATATGCAATATGCAGTCTCACCCGGAGCAGGCATTTAAAGCGTCTCATGGCAATTAGACGCTCTGCCATAATTGCGGCCACAAATTATCCAATCGAGCAGCCTGGTAGCATTGACCCAGCACCATCATTGTTGGCTGATGGTGCATGCATGACCAGATCGCGAAGCAAGCCAACTGCCAACAGCCAAAGCCAACGGGTTTGCACTTTCTTTCGGCGACCCGACCAGTTTGTTTATAAATACATGGCGCCTCTGGTGGCCAACTGGCAATCGTCGTCGAGTCTCCACCGGATTTACTAAGCCCACTTGCCCTAGCTCCCAGCTGCCAGCTTTTCCGAGTGCGAAAGTAAAAGCGTTTTTCAGCGAACTCGTCTATCCACATTGGCTCCACTTGGCGGACGATCCTCCACTGGAGTCATAAGCATTTCATCTCTGGTCCGCACAGGACGTGCGTGTCGGTCAAGTCGAAGTCAAAGTCGAGTTCCAGATCGAGGTTGAGCTTGAGATTGAGAGGTGCGTTGGTGTCAAAACTGAGTGATTTGTGTGTGATTTATGTGTGATTTGTGTGTGCCTAGTGTGCTGTCCAGTTTGGCTGGCCTTAAAACTAAACAGGTTCTCCTGGAACCCGTGGAACATATCATTCCGTGACACACTAACGACTTACCGGTCATCCTAGAGCAAAGAAAGTGCCGCACCATATATTAGCTAATAGGCAAAGCGGCTATGCAACAATAAAAGTGGGACATCTCATAACGAGCTTATTGCAAATGCTTAAGTGCAAATGTGTGCATTCAAATACTAACTAGCTAACTATACTGAAAGGCATATAGGTGGAAGACAATGAATACCTGATCTTACCAACTGAGATTATTATCCCCATCAAAACGAAATTTGTTTTCTTCCAGCACTCGGTGTGCGACACAGGAACACATAAGCTTACGCCTGCGGTGATCACGAGTCTTCCGGTTGTGCGACTTCCTTTCAGCTGCTGCCAGCTGCTCCATTGCATAAGCACCTGAGATGCCATCGCTGCTGCACCTCCTGCTCCTGGCGCTGTTTTTGGGTGAGTCGCACACGACTTCCTCATGCAAATCTGGCTAAGTTGGGACTTTCCCCCTCTCTGATTTAGTGGCCGTGCCGACGCAGGGTCGCAAGATCAAACGGAAGGAGCCACACTATCACCATCACGTCAATGTGCCGCCGCCACCACCGCCTCCATCGCCCCATGGACCGGGTCCAGTGCCCCAGCAAACGGCGGTGATCGAGCACGAGGTGCCGCCGTACACCTACGAGGCCATTAACCACGACGAATTCGAGCCGGCCAAGGTGAAGCTCTCCCACTTCGAAGGCTCCTCCGACTACATAGTGCACTCTCACAGCGGAGGCGGACTAGGAGGAGGAGGAGGTTACCTCGCCGACAATGGACTGCGCAGCATAGCGAAGGGTTCAGCGGATCAGGCCCTGTCCGCAGTGGCCAGTCAAAATGCGGCAGGGAAGCAGGCATCCTACGTGGCCAAGAGTACTCTGGCGCAGGCGGCAGCTCAGGCAGCCGGCACAGCTGTGGCCGTGCTGAAGGGCAAGGAGGTGCTGCTGCATCGGCTGGAGGATCAGAGTGTGGAGGCGCACAAGGCCATGGAGAACGAGCTGACCCAGCTGCAGCAGGCCAAGCGATCCGCCAAGGCAGCCCAATATGCCGCCCAGCAGGCCATTAACCATGTCAGTGTCCTCACTGCCGCACTCAACAATGCGCAATCCGCATCGGAGTTGGCCCAGAAGGCGGCATCCGAGGCGGCTGCCGAGCTGGCCTCCCAAATCGATATGGTGGCCCAGGCCAAGACCAAGCTGGAACACGCTGAATCGCATGCTTATGCAGCTCGACTGGACTACGAGGAAACGCGAGATGCCGCGGAGAAGGCTACCTTGTCCGCCCAGGAGGCGCACTTGAATGCCAACGATGCCGCCTTGCATGCCAACGTGGAGCTCGCTGAGAATGTGCATATCCACGACAAGAGCGATCGGAATGTGCGGGAACCGCCGCGAAACCACAGACATCAGTAGTGCACTGCACCACGCTAGGCTTTTAATTCTTATTTATTTGTTTTCCTTAATTAAGGTTTGTTTTGCTGCAGCGATGCAATAAAGTTTTGTTGACACTAAGCTCTCTCTTGTTTAAGTGCTTCAAGCGCAAACAATAGCGTGATTAATCGCACAAGGTATGCAGAAAGCTGGAGTGTTGGCAAAAACTTGTTTATAAACTTAACTTCGAAAACTGTAAGATATGGAACATTTGAATATTTGAATTAGCCGCCAAATCACCAACAGCAATCGTTGGTGTGAGTCCTAGCTAAGTCCAGCTTGTGACCACTGCTTGTGGTAGTATAATTTGGTTACTGGCCCACGGTCACATTGTTGTTTAGATTTTATAAGAAAAAGCCGGGTAAAATATAAATAAACCTTTTAACAATGAGTCGCACGGAGCAGACCTTCGACGACCTGAAGTCGTACTTCCGCAGTCACAGCAAAATCCGCGAGCAGCGGGCGCACATGTCCAAGGTGAGCACGATGGCCCCAAAAACGAAATTCTCTGACCGAAATCCCGACCACAGGTTCACTCCGTCTGCTGGAACGCCGATGGTCGCCACCTGGCCTCCGGGTCCTTTGACAAGACGGTGGCCGTCTACTCGCTGGAGCGGGATCGCTTCGTCAAGGGCAGCATGTACCGCGGACACACGGCGTCCGTGGACCAGCTGTGCTGGCATCGCAGCAATCCCGACCAGTTTGCCACCGCCAGCGGCGACAAGACGGTGAGGATCTGGGACATACGGGCCGGGAAGTGCGTTTCGGTGACCAACACCAAGGGGGAGAACATCAACATTGCCTGGTCGCCGGATGGCAAGACGATTGCCGTGGGCAACAAGGAGGATCTGATCACCTTCATAGACACGCGCACGAACAAGATTCGCGTGGAGGAGCCCTTCAGCTTCGAGGTGAACGAGATATCGTGGAACAACACCAACGATCTGTTCTTCCTGACCAACGGCCTCGGCTGCATGCACGTCCTCAACTACCCCAGCCTGGAGCACCAGATGACGCTGAAGGCCCATCCCGCCAACTGCATCTGCATTGAGTTCGGACCCACGGGTATGTACCACCCTGCGCCATCCCATCCCCATACATAGCCTGTAATCAGACACTTCCTTCGATTGCGCAGGTAAATACTTTGCCACTGGCTCGGCGGACGCCCAGGTCTCTCTGTGGGATGCCAACGAGCTGGCCTGCCTGCGCATGATCAGCCGTCTGGAGTGGCCCGTCCGCACCATATCGTTCAGCCACGACGAGCGACTGATTGCCTCGGCCAGCGAGGACCTCATCATAGACATTGCCTTCACGGAGACGGGAGAGCGGGTCACCGACATCCACGTGGACGCCTCCACCTTCACGGTCGCCTGGCATCCGAAGCAGTACCTGCTGGCCTACGCCTGCGACGAGAAGGACAGCGACCGGCGACGTGACGCTGGCAATGTAAAGATATACGGCTTTCCGGAATAAACCTAGTTTAAGGCGCACCTGATAGTAAAACCCCTGTTTGCTTTCCAATTATCCACGAGTGTGACTTTATCGACGAGCCAATGATGCACTTTGAAGTTAACTGGGTCACGTTGCAGCTGGCCAAGCAGCTGGATTATCAATTGCAGTGCTTCGCCTCCGCACGTGCTCGTTGCTGCCATTTCGCTTTTATCATCTCTGGCTCGCTTTTATGGCCTCGCCGGACCCAGCAGATGTGGCCTCCTGGCAAGGAGCTACCCACGGAGCTGCATCCATCAATCGGCAGCTGAACGGCCACCTTTGCCGTGGCAAGCACTTGGCTTTTATCATGCAAATAACGATGCTGACCCAAAGCAGCTTTACGACAATGGCGTCCTGCTTCCTGCTCCTTAAGCCATTAATCAGCGCCACCGCCACTTCAGAGGGCTTAATCCTGGCCAGAAATTGGCTGGTGTGTCAAAGCTGGTTTTTAGTCTATAATGCACACGAGTGTGTGTATGAATGGCACCCATTAGCCGGAAAACTTGAGAGCCACGAGGTCGAGTTTTGGGCGAGTGCAAGTGGGCGTGCGTGGTGGGTGGTGTCAATTGTTGAGGCTCTTGCTTCCCATCGCCGAACCATCGCAAGTGACAAACAAACTGGGCATGTGTATCACTCTCGTCCCAGCGAAGCCATTTGTTTGCCCTCCAAGTGCATTTCCCGCCAAGTGCACCACACTCACTCCCCCCCCTTCATCCGCCACCCCCGCAGCCACCCACCCACTCGAAGCCACACCAATATTTGCTTTACTAAAAGTTTTCGATAAATTTCGGTTTTGAGCTGCCAGCTTCCGTTTAAAAAAAGGGGGAAAATAGAGGGGATGCATTGGGTTCAATCAATAATAAATATAAATCAGAGTTAATTGTTGCTAATGGACCGAGAGTAAATTTTTAGCAAAGTGCCGAATAAAGCCATAAATCAATAAAAATCACTATCTGCTTTATAAACATATAAATAGTAATTGAAAACAACGAAATTATACTAGTTAGTAATTCTTATTTGGCTTACCACATTTTTCTAATAAGTTTTCTTATTAGAGTAAAAGCAGACATTCTACATTCCTTTTACTCTTTTTTACATTTACTCAAACTCTACAGTGCCGTGTAAAACGTTAACAGCGAACTTCTCCTACTTATTCAGCACAGCTGTAAAGTGAATGTGCAGAATGTTAGTTAACACAGTTCCGTTTCTCGCATGCGATAAATATGCCATTTTCATGGGAATGGAATGGAACACTGCTGTTAACTTTACCCCTTCCAATGAATATGTTAAAATAAATGTTAATGAAATGTTGAAATAAGTGGTATTCTCGACATTGTCACAAATTTCTGCAGAAATTGCAAATACAAGCGGTCTGAAATGTAAAAAACATGTTTTTTTTACTAAAAAATTATTTATATTTTCTGTAATGTTTCTGATCAGTCAGAACTCGGAAACTTCAAAAGCTGCAGCTAAATATTTAAGATTGAGCATGCATTTGCAACTATATTTATATCTATAAATGTATATCTATCTATAATATGCCATAATTCTTCTAATTTATATTTTAAGAAACGCTTATGCTGTGAATAAATTTGTTTGCCGCACTCACACGCAAAAGTGGCGTGTCTACCGAGTTTCAGCAGTTGCTCTCCAAACCTCGAAAGATAATAGTCAATTGATCGGAAACGCAAACAAACAAAAAAAGTCGAGTACAAGTCATAAAACTTAGAGAGCAAATACTTTCTGAGCCACTTGCCCTGCCCCTCGCACACTTTTCAATTCCGCTGTCACCGTGGACAAACTTTGATGGCGCATCGATGTAGATGCGGATTTCTTCGGGGGAGTGGCAGCCGGATGACTGGAATTTATGTTGGCTGTCGTCGGGACTTATGCGATTTCGACTGCTGTTTGCCCCAGAGCGAAGTACCACATTCGAGTGCACGTAAATTGGCCAAAACTTTGTTTTTAGTTGGCTGCAGTTGGTTTTGCAGTTGGTGTGCGCAGACTAGGATTGATTTTCCCCTGGATTTGTATCCATGTATAAAATCAAAATGGCTTATTATTTAGTTTTTCTTTTTTGAAGTTTGCATTTTAAAAGTTTTCAGTTTGTTGAAATGATTTTAATCGTGATGAAAAGTTCAAACAAAAAATGCGAAAAATTTGTGAATGGAAAATTGGCGCCTTAATGTGCAGTGTTGGAAATTACATACAGGACCTAACGTTTCCAAATAGGTTCGAGTCATTACTAACGTAATTCGAAGCTCACAGCCCTGATTTCTGAACCGGTTCTTCAATTGCTATCGATATTATTATTTTAAACCCTTAAGAGCGCTGCCACTTGTGTGAAGTTGCAAGTAATCGATTGTCGACTCTCATTTTACATCTGGTAGCACTGCCCTTTAGTCACATTAATTTGCCTAGCATTCTGGATAATTCCGTCAAAAATAAACCTCATTTAGTGGGCAAGGAGTAAACAATTGTAGGGGAATCTCACCCTCAATAATTCCCATTTTCGATTACCGCTGAATCAGCAAGATGTCCGTGCGCCACGACTGGTACCAATCGGAGACAAAGGTGGTCATCACCGTGCTCCTGAAGAACGCCGCCGATAAGAACTTCGCTGTGGAGATTTCCGAGAAGCGAGTCCATATGACGGCGGATGGCTATGAGCTGGACCTGAAGCTGCTTCATCCCATTGTGGTGGAGCGGTCCTCCTACAAGGCCGTTCCCTCCAAAGTGGAAATCACCCTGGCCAAGGAGACGGGTATTCGCTGGGAGGATCTAGAGGAAAAGGTCATCGTGGCTGCGCCGGTGAAGCCCAAGGCCAAGAACTGGGACCAGCTGGTCAGCGAGGAGGAGAAGATCGACGAGAAGGAGGCTAAGGGCGAGACGGCCCTCAACAACCTGTTCAAGAAGATCTACAGCACATCCTCGCCCGAGGTCCAAAAGGCCATGAACAAGTCCTTCTCGGAATCCGGAGGCACCGTGCTCAGCACCAACTGGAATGAGGTGGGCAAGGAGAAAGTCACCGTGAAGCCTCCAGATGGAACCGAGTTCCGCGAATGGGAGAAGTAGGCCAAATATCCATAGTCCTTGTATTTATAACCAGCGAGAGAGATTAA
Organism: Drosophila teissieri; assembly: GCF_016746235.2. Classification (NCBI taxonomy): domain Eukaryota; kingdom Metazoa; phylum Arthropoda; class Insecta; order Diptera; family Drosophilidae; genus Drosophila; species Drosophila teissieri. The sequence goes on along the minus strand of NC_053032.1, from coordinate 26,741,237 downwards.
CAGAGAATAATAACTATAATATTCATATATTTTGGGCATTGTTGACTTGAATTACCAAGTAAAGAGAGTACCCTAAGAAAAACAGTGGCAATAAACGCAAAAACAGCACTACGAGCAGTGTATATTTTTTAAAAAGAACTAGGATTTAAAAGAAACGAATAAAGAACACATCTGAATCACCGCATAAGGCACTCACCACACAAGCACTTTACGAGCACGTCTCAAAATAAATGTATTTAACATAATATTCGGTTATCAAAATGGAAGCATGGACTTTTTGCCGCAACAAGTTCAGTTAGCACACCCAACAGAATAAAATTTGGCTAATAAAATAAGTCGTTATTTGTAACGAATAAATTTGAATTAACGTTTTTGATTAGAACATTTAAAAACAAAACAGCAATAAAGGTTTTGATGATTTTTATATCATTCTGTATTTTAATCTCACAACTTATAAGCAACAACTCTTAAATCCACCCCCGCACTCGACTGAAATGTTCTCGGCGAAAACAGCTGATCGGCAGACCGGGTAGCAGATACGTGTAAAAATAAGCGCACAATTACTTTTGCCTCGCACAAATCGGACTGTAATTCCCGAAACTCCGAAATGTACAAGAATCTGGAGGAGCACAACCGGCTGGTAAACAAATACCTGAAGATATTCTTCGTCGTGTCACTTTACTGGTGAGTAATGCAAAAGAGCCCCATCTGTGCGCCGTCTGCAGTTCCATGACTTCCGACTTCCACAGGTGCACCTCGATATTGACGGTGTTTGTGAATAAGCACCTGCTGAGCAGCGATACAGTGAACCTGGGAGCTCCGCTCTTTATGTCCTGGTTCCAATGCGTGGTTTCCACGGTGATATGTTTCGTGGCCAGCCGTCTGAGCAGGAAGTACCCATCGGTGTTTACGTTTCCCGAGGGTAATCCCCTGGACATCGACACCTTCCGCAAGATCCTGCCTCTATCTGTGCTCTATACCCTGATGATTGGGGCCAACAACCTGTCGCTGTCCTACGTCACAGTGGCCTTCTACTACATCGGGCGCTCCCTGACCACTGTGTTCAGTGTGGTCCTTACCTACGTGATTCTCCGCCAACGAACCAGCTTCAAGTGCCTGCTGTGCTGTGGCGTTATTGTCATTGGATTCTGGCTGGGAGTGGACCAGGAAAGCCTCACGGAGGTGTTCTCGTGGCGGGGAACCATCTTTGGGGTGCTTAGCTCGCTTGCCTTGGCCATGTTTTCTATTCAGACGAAGAAATCATTGGCGTATGTCAACCAAGAGGTGTGGCTGCTTAGCTACTACAATAATCTCTACTCCACGTTGCTCTTTCTTCCCCTGATCATCATTAATGGCGAGCTGGAGAGCATTATCACGTATCCGCACCTGTGGGCTTCTTGGTTCTGGGCCGCGATGGTGCTGAGTGGCATTTGTGGCTTTGCCATTGGATTTGTCACCGCGCTGGAAATCAAGGTAATCAAGCAATTCACGTGTTAAATGCTTATCTAAGCCGATCGATATTTTAGGTCACATCCGCTTTGACGCATAATATCTCGGGAACGGCCAAGGCCTGCGCTCAAACGGTGATCGCCACCCAGTATTACCACGACGTTCGATCGGCGCTCTGGTGGACGTCCAATGTGGTGGTCCTGGTGGCCAGCGCCGCCTACACCCGCGTCAAGCAGCTGGAGATGATGCGCCAGCACCAACAACGCAGCACTGCCACCCAGAAGGCCTGAATGCCATTAAAAGCTGTCAAAGTAAAGTAGACTGTTTAGGACTCTAGGAGATGTAAGTTTAAAGTATGCACAAACAATCCATCAACAAAAATACATAAGCTTCTGTATTAACTAATTGGAGGCAACTGCTTCTTGGGGTTCCGCCGGCTCTGTCTGCTTTTTGGTCTCCTCCCTTTTCACCTTCGCCGTGCTCTTGTCCCACAACTCTGGAACGTAGACATAGGGATCGATTTTCAGCTGCTCACTGCTGGGCGGGCTTTTCAGCAAGACACGTGTGATGAAACGTCCCTCGCGCTTAGGCCTCATAGTGTTGATATCCTGCAGCAGGAACTTGATGTTGTCCTCCAGCTTCTGGGCATCCATGTCCAAAGTGCCCACACTGGCGGTGATCAGGCCAAAGTTTTGCTGGTACTCATCCTTGGCAGCACTGTAACTAATGCCGCTGGAGAACTTGACGATCATCTCGGCCAGGTTGGTGCCCAGCGTCTCGCTCTTGGGATTGGGAAACTTGCGCTTCATCAGGCCTCGCAGGGCCACCAGCTCGGCCAGTATATTTGGATGGGCAATGATGTACTGATAGTCGGAGAGCAGTAGCTCGCCGTTGGTAATGTCCTTGATGAGCTCCACGCCGCCGACTAGCGAGGCGCCAGCTTCCCTTGCCTCCAGGACTTCATTCTGGAAATGAATTTCAAGATGTTGTTTTATGATTTCGCAACTAAGGAGGTCCACTCACATTTCCCTTGGTGAAAACAATGATCTTCCGCTCCTCGCCGTGCTCAAACTTGTGCGGAATCATGGCCATGCGCTGGAAGTTATCCACAAACCGAGTGATCTTCTCCGCCTGCATGTTGAGTTCAATGTCCACATTGAGCGGAGCATTGGGTACATTGTACATGCTGGGATGATGCGTCTCCCGATGGCACTGGATGGCTTCCTGCACTGAGTACACTGGCCAGCGGTAATAGCGCCCCACATAGCAGTCATCTTTGGGCACCTGTTTCCAGGAGTCGTCCACATGTTTGTCCGCCCGTTTTACATTGATTCTAGAGAAGAACGAAGGTTATGTCGGTGCTATGGACTTCTAGTTCACAACCTACTTCTTGTTGCGCTGGTTGTGCGGGATGAATCCAACCTTCTTCACTTCCACCTTGACTTTCTTCTTGCGGGCCTTCTCCCGAGTTCCTTTGCGGGCCGCCTCGCTCACGGCGGAAAGGTGCAGCAGGCGGAGGGACTCCGCCGTGTTCTGGCGCAGGGCCAGTGCCCGCATTGAGGACAGAATGGACTGCATTTCTTTCAGAAATATTACTATTTACCGGAATCCAAACTTCTCGCTTTGCATAACCTCGCCGGCCAGAACTGCCAACCTTTCGTTAGTAAACTTCAGTTTACCGCACTGTCGCTGCTAGATAGTCTGATCACGCACCTTGGTTGAGAACTTGGCTAATTGTACCGCTACAGCCAGCATTTGAATGTTTCTAACGGTCTTTTCGAAAATAATTTTGATTATTACGTTTATTCGAATAATACATAGGTTTGTACTCAATATCTACTACGTAAGTGGTACAAAAACGTTAAATTACGTATTTTACAATCATGTAATCATGTAGTTACATTTTTATATAGTTTAAGATATTCTCGATAAGGCTTTAAACCACCGACTTATTATATTCTAAGAGACATTTAGAAAACAGCAAAGAGATCATAACACTGGCCGTACTCTCTATAAATAAATCTCAATATTTTTAACATTTCCGATGTGTTCAAAAACGCCGTGCCGCTCAGAATAGCTTCGACCGACGAGCGGAACGGACGTATACGGAATTTCCGAGCCGCGGAAAATCGCGAGTATCCGTGAGAGTGTGAGAGAGAGAGAGGGGGAGCGAGTGACCGATGAAAATTCCGCGGCGGTGCGGACGACCGAGTGTGCATAGGAAAAGTGCAAGTAATAATTTGTTATTGTTTTTCCTTTCAACAAAACACCAAAAATAGACCGACAACCTTGCGCATAAACCCATTAAACAAAAGAAGCGCAGCCAGGAAGAAAAGTCGAGCGGAGAAAAGAAAAATGTGTGTATTCAATGTGTGGCAACAGTTTGGATATAACGTTCGGAAAGTGGCGAAAGTAATGGGGGCCGCCGAGTTCAGATACACATGATCTGTTCGCAGCACCACCCATCCACCCATTCACCCACCCCACCCACTGTTCCACCGGTCCACCTCCATCCATCCATCCATACATCTATCCATGCAGCACATTTCTCCGCGAGTGCGTGCACTTTCGCATAAATTGGAAATATTAATTGCGTGTAACCTAAAAGTGGAATAAAGGAAGTGTTGCGCACTTTGCGAGGGGCGATCGAGAAGGGGGCCAGCGGAACACTGGGTGTGTTGTGGTGCCGTAGTGCGATCGCCATGGGGAGGCAAACAAAAGAGTGTCAGCGTTTTAAAAATAGTTTGGTTTGCGGCGTGATTTTATTTGTTCTTCGGCGGGCCTCTCGACGCACGATGGCATCCAGTTGTTGGGCCAAAAACCGTAATCAAGACCCAAAACACAATATACAATACGCTACACAATAACACAGTGCATTCCGGATCGGTTCTCCGTTTCGGTTAAGTGACCACACGCGTGCATATTTTTGGGAAATATTCAAAACTTTCGCACATGTGGGGAAACGTGCTGAAATGGGATTTTCGAAAATATTGTTTACATTTCGCGGATTTAATCGTTACACTTTAGGACTCGTTCGTGTGTGTGTGTGTGTGGGTGTGTGCGTGTGTTTGGCGGCGGACGTTCCACATTGGTCTTCCTCTTCTATAAACAATCTCCCTCCCGATTTTTGATAATTCTCGGATATTCTTGTCTTGTGTGCGTTTTTAGTGGCGTATCGGGCCGAGTAAACAAACAAGTTCCTATTGAGCGCTATCGATATGGAGTGGGACAAGCCACCTCCGCCTCCGCAACCACCGCCGAAGCCACGACGAACTCGATCCCGGCAGAATGTCCTGCACTATGAGTCCTTGCCCACCGCTCCGCCGGCGATGTGCGGTCGCACGGAGGAGAATATCTTCCAGTTTCCGACGGTGGCCACCCGTGCCCGCAATCTCTCTGCCTCCCCGAAATTCGAGAGGAGAGAGGCCAAGGATCTGCCCGTCTGCGAACTGGGCAAGCACTCCTGCTCCAAGTGCCATCCTTATCGGGCGGATCGGGGCACCATTGAACCGCTGAAAACTCGCCTCAACTCCGCCATCGAAGCCATGGACGAGCTGACCCGCACCTACGCTTTGCTGGAGGGATTCCTGGAGCACCGACTGGCCACCATTGCCGACAACGAGGCGGGCGAACGGGAAGCTGAGCTGGCAGCTGTTGATGATGATGTGCCTTCCACCAGTCAAGCCGCCCATCAGCTGCCACCCATCAAGCCGCCTCGCTCCAACAATACTGACCACCAGTTCGATCTGGAGCACTCCCTCACCTGGCTGGAATCCCTGATGGGCACTGAGGTGGTGCCGCCCTTCAAGCAGGGAAAGTTTAAGCGGTACTCATTATCTGCGTATGAATATAATTCATAAAATACAATTACATTTTATCATGCAGTATTCGCGAGCGCAGCAAATCCATGATGGAGGAGGACATAAACGTGTTCATGAAGGGCGATCGTCCCAGCCTAAAGCTGAGCTCATCGCGACCATATATCCTGAGGCGTCAGAGCACCTACAGCGACAACAAGGCCAAGGTGTCCAAGTGGACCAAGGTCAAGGCCGCCTTTAAGTGGGAGCGGGCCAATGTGCCGCCTTCGGGACCAGGTGCTCCGGAAAACCACGTCCTGATGCCACTCAACCACGAGGTGGAGAGGTTTGTAATGCGCATAGTTACTGCCGTAGGCGCCATTCTATTGTTTATTTATTTTTATGTTTATCAGATACCTCAAGGTGCCCATTAGCGCGGCAGCCGGTAGCAGTTCCGCGGACAGCATCATCAGCTCCTCCTCCGGTCATATTATGAGCGATACGGGTGGGACACCAGGTACCATCAGCTCGGCCAGCTCCATGGATGATCTTGAGGCCACCACCCGACAGAATTATCGTAATGCTCTTAATGTTACATACTTTACAATTTGTTAGAGTAATTTCAACCCCTTTCCAGGTCGTGATTCCTCTAAAAGTGATACCCGCTGCGAATCCCGCGACTCCAACTTTGAGGTGGAGTTACGAAAGTCCGCCACTGACGAACGCCTGGACAATATTAAGTCCACAGCACCGCCACTACCAACCAAATCCTCATCCAGCAAGTCATTGCGAAGGTCGAAAGCCTTTTCCGACTTTGAGGTCCTTCCAGAAGATCATGTGGCGGAGATTAAGGCCACCAGCAGTCGACGACAAAAGGTGCCACCGAGTCCACTGAATCTCAACCAGGTGAACCAGATGTATAGTGATCTGCCCCAACTGCACTCGCCGCTCAAGAGTCCCAAGGATTCGCGCATGCGTCGTGTCCATTCGCCAGGCACCTCCTCCGTGCCCAGCAGTCCTTCCAGGCAATCGGATTTCTTTGGTGAATTTGGTGGGTCAAAGTGGGGGATGGTTTCACGCCACAATCCCTTTATCATAACGAAACTTCTCTAACCTTGTGGCATGTTGCAGAGAGCGAGGATCTGTCCAGTGGTGATTTCTCGGAACCCACTACGCCAAACTGTAAGAATTTCCCACAGAACGCAGATGACGAGATATTTCAACATTATCAACTTCTCGTACTCAAACTAGATTCAGAGTTTAAGGGCAAGCAACTCGAGTTAGAGCGTTCCAGCGCCAGCAACCGCAGTAGGAATCCCCAAAGCAATCCCCAACATATCCAAGAATGTTCTAACCGAAACCTAACCCACCATTTTAGGTATCAAACTGGGAAGTGGAGCAGCCGGCGGAGGCGCTGGTAGTGGAAAGCGCAGCAGTGAGGAGCACTCGCCCACACAACTGTTGCACAACGAACTCATGTCCACAGCCCAGCTGGAGCAGAATCTAACCCCGCAGTTCAAAAAGAAGCTTAGCAAATGGAGGGCCAAGCAGCAAAATTGCTCTGCAGGATCGATCGCCTCCTCAGAACCCGCAGCAAGTCCCACGGCGAAGAGCCAAAGTGGCGATGTTAAGCCCAAGATCGACTGGAACCTGTGGAGCATGGGTCAACTGAAGTTAGAGGGCCAGGGATTGTGCGCTTTGCCGGACCAGAAGGATCTGCCCGAGAAGTTTCAGAAGAAGTTAGGTTGGTATTTGGCATGGGTTTTCCTTTTGCAGTCATATTTAATAATACACCTTGTCCACAGAGCAATGGAATCGGCTGAAGTGCGCTCCTGGTGGCGGCACTACCTCGGACACTGACTCCCTGAAGCGAGGATCCAAGCACAGTCAGTCCACAAGAAGGGGATCCGATGACGATCGATGGTACAAGCACAGGCCGCACGAGAAAGAAAAGTTTGTAGAAAGTCGAAAATCCTTCTCTATTGATGACTAAACCCTGAATATTTTTACAGATTGTCCCGCCTAAAGGCCATTGTGGTACCAGACCATACCAAGAATATTGAGGTCAAGACTTCGGATGGAGAGGTGATGAAGTTCGAGGGCATCTCGCGGAAGTTCACTAGGAAGCTTTACGAGTGGGAGAAAGCTAGGGGTATTGGGCCGGAAGCATCCACTTTTGCCCTCCTGCATCCTGGCTACTGCCCCATAGATGTAAGGCGCATCAACAAGGAGTGCAATAAAGGTGGGTATGAAACTATCTACTAGATCTGAAGGTAATCCTCCACTTTCCCACAGTGGCAGCTGATCACTCGCCCACGCTCAGCCGCTCCCTGTCCCTGGACAGTGTGTCACCCAACTGCAATCTGGCCCAGGCCATCTCCCAGCAGGCTTCATCCCTCTCCCTAAACGACGTCAACGATCTGAAAGAGGTCGAGGACACCGACGCCCTCACCGATCACGAGTTCAAAAAGTACGACGAGCCGGAGGCTGTGATGGTGGAGGTGGAGGAGCACATCCACGACACCGCCTCTCCACTGGTCACCGCCCACACTCTGGTGGAGCAGCAGACGCCCATATACAAGTACGAGGAGGTGCAGTGCAACGACTATGTGTAGGTGCCAGTCGGAAAACCCGATCCTCCGTAAACTAATAGCTGCTCATTCCCTCCAGCAATTCGCGTCGCGTCCAGAGCTTCGAGTCGCACACAAATTTGGCTCCCTTGCTGGGAGCACTGAAACGTGCCGATGAGCTGTTTGGCCAGCTGAAGAATGCCTCACCCGATCTGCTGGAACACCCGTCCATGCGGGACTGCCAGGCCGCATTGCTGAGCATTCGTAGCATTTATCCGTACTACTCCAACAACCTGATGAAGGCGGGCGTGCTCAACGCCATATCCGATGTCCAGAGCGAACTGGGACGACTGACCGAGCTGGTGAGATGCACTGACTACTTGAAACCTGCTTTTGCTAACAACATGTCGTTTCAGAGCCAAAAATCGCCTTTGGACGAGGCCTGCTGCCAGGAAACCATGCAGGAGCGAACGCTGGAGTACCTGGAGGAACTCCAAGGACTCTATGAATGCCTGCAGTGCCTCAAGCTAAGCATACGTAAGGATTTCTCTCACTTATGCCACCTGCACCTAACTCTAATTCTAATGACCTTCTAGAGGGTGGCACCAATCGCTATCCACGCGACATTGTGCCGGATATCAACATTACCAGCGAGGATGGCCAGCAGTTGGACTCCAGCTCTGCCTATGCCACCTGCGACAACTCCAGCCGGGATCGATTGGCTCAGGATGACAACAGTGCCAGTGCAGCCTCACCGATGGAGCACGAAACGGAAACTAGCACCACAACGGGCACTTTGTGCCGCTCCAGTTTGCCCACCGTGAATGCCAATCCCAGTGCCAGTGGCATTAGTAATGGTGTAACCAATGCAAATGCCTCGGCTAAGAAAAAACTGCTGCGACTGCGAAAAATGGGTTCCCGCCAGAACAGCAAGACGGAGAGCGACAGCAGTGATGCGGATACCCACTCGGTTTTGGAGACACCGCGACGATTGCGTCGCAAGAATTTCCGGCTGAAGCAGCGCTCCTTGGATGATGACTTCCGGCTGAGCTCGACGACTAATGAGCATGAGGTGGCTACTGTCAGGGAAGACATAGTCTACGGTTCACTGAAGGTCAAGCCGGGAGAACTCATTGAGCAGAGCCAGTGTGTGGCGCCTGCTCCAGTGCACCTTGTGGCACTTGATCCATCCATATCTTCCTCTGCATCCACCACTCCTGCTACTTCAAGCACTCCTTCTTCAATAGTTACTCCACCCACAAAGCTGGGAGCCTTTATTCCTCCTCCTCTGCCAGAACACAATCGGACGTACAACACCAATGCCAATGTCTTTGTGAAGACCAAACGGAAAATCTTCACTACCATCCCACAACCAAGTGCTGCGGAAGGCCTAGCTGTGATAGAGAAGGAGCTGGACAGTCCCACGGAGGAGAAATCGGAGAAGGTGTATAAACCAGAGAAGTCCAGATGCCCTCTCAGGCCCCTTAGTCTGTATAAGTCCATAAGTTTGGACCGCATAACCCATCCGCCCAGCAAGGAAGAACTCCGGAAATGCCAAAGTAGCGAACACTTCCGGCGGGGAATCCTCTTCGTGCGTCCGCCACTGGCTAGTGATAGCATCGAGAGATTGTCCAAGAAACATCAGGAGCTAGGCAATCCTCCAGTTCCGCCTCGGAAAGCCCATCTATACAAGAAAAACTCTCTGCACAAGTCACACAGTGCAAATGCCAGCAACAAGATTGAGCACAAGATAGCCAAGACTAGCTCAGGACCGAGTTTCTCCCGGGTGCATCCCCCTCCACCGTCACCTGTTCCGCTAACTCTACCCAATAAGCAGGATAACACCCTGCCACGAATCCAGCGTAAACATCCCAATACGCCAACCAAGGCCAAGCAGTTCGAGTTTCCGCCACCGCAGATTCTTGCGCCGGACCGTCCAGTCACTCCCCTTTCGGAGCGAGCCATACGCCTTCAGTTGGCCAAGGCGCAGTTTCTTCAGAGTGCTCCAGTTACTCCCCGCCAGGATCCCCAAACTCCAACTAAGCCAACGGAATCCATGGTGCTTCAAAAGAGCATCAGTGCGGGCAGCATGCGGGGTGGAGGAGTTGGAGGAGCTGCTGTCCAGGAGGCGGCACAGCAACAGCATTATCATGACACATCCACGGATCAGGAGAGCGTGGGCCACTCCAGTGCCTACGATAGCTTACCCAGAGCTGTGAGCCGAAGTGCCAAGATTTCCAGTAAGCTGGGATTCGCCACTCTAACCTCAAAGTTGCGCAGGGGCAACAAGAAGCCCAAGAATCCACCTCCGAGTCCTGGTAGCGCCCTATCCGCCCTCTGTCGGCAAACCCTAATGGCCGATGTCATAGCCATACCACAGGCGTTCGGGCCGGAGAAGCCGCCACCCAGTCCCACAGGAAGAAATGTATCCAAGTCGCAGAGCTCGCCACAGGCTGCTGGACCGGCGACCATCAATTTCGAAGGGATTCCCAAGTCGCTGAGCGAGCAATATGTCCGCCAGCTCAAGGAGAGCGACGTCTAGTCAGACTCCCAGTCTCAAGTCCAGAATCTAGTCATCTACCAAGTCGGACAATCTATCAAGTCGTTGTCCGAGATAACCGCGTGCATTTTATGTAGCAGTTGCCACTGAAGAGGAGGCAACACTTCACATGTTTCGGGTTCTCAGAACTCATAAATATATCTTTTTTATATTTCAATAAATACCAATCGTGTGCAGTGAAGTTAGGATACTCAACGAGCCATTTGCGAAACGGAATCAGATTGATCTGTGTAAAATCAAACATCCAAATCTAAGGTGTAGTCACTAAAATCCACATTTTTTGTTTATCATAAAACGAAACTTTCAAAAACCTATTTTTATATCTAACCAAATATATTTTAAATATATGTACATTTTAAAAATAGAGAAAACGCTGTTCCTTCGGTGCAATAAATCAATTCAAATTTTCGATTACCCATGTTAAGATAAGAACGAAAAGATAAGTGGGTGAAGACTCTTATTCTATGAATCTTTTGCTTTAAAGCTTACTCTTATTAATTATTATATTATAAATCACACACTTTTTTGTATACTGAGCACTTTTAATCACAAACTTTCCATAATTTCAACAATAATTGTTAATCACAATGATCAATTTATTCTTATCTGTGCTTTATTGACCCGACTATCAAAACGTAACTTATCTACCAATGGGTTGAAATTCCAAAAGCTTATCTGAGATCCTCATAGTCGTCCAACTCCGGGTAGTCCGTATCATCGTCATCGTCGTCCACGATGTTTTCATGGGGTATTTCCGGAGGATCAGCGCCAGTGTTCCAGTAGCGATCCTCTTCGGGATGCGTGAACTCGAAGTCGGGCTTATCCGGATTCACGTAGGTAATGCAGGTGGTCAGGTTCTGGGCCGTTTCCAGCATTTGGGGTATGCTGTTGACGAATACCACTCCACACTGCGCAGAGTGGAGGGCTTCCTCCGGCAACTGGTTGTTGATTTTGCCGTAGACATCGATTCCGACAGCGATGATGTCGTGTACCCGGCGGATGGCACTGAGTGCGTTTACCGTACCCGAAAGGATTTTGCCCACGGTGGTCTGCTTGGCGGCGATCTTCTTGTAAATCTTCACAAGACTGCTGACATTGCGTTTAACCTCCTTTACAGCGGCCACTGTTTCATTCTGAATGCGCAGGACCAAGGCCATGGTGCGGGTGTAGCAATCAACGCCATCGTTAATGGCCTGCAGGCCTATCTGGAATTCTGGAACCAGCGAGTAACTGCAGTAGGCGGCCTGGCTTCCACGGCCCCAGTAGTTCCACATGTATCCCAATCCGGCGATGGCTGCGGTCACAATCTTTGGCTTGTTCAGCTTCAGCAGATTCGTCTCCAGTTGGATGGCCCTCTCCACCAAGTCGTCAATGCCGAACTGTGCCTCATCAATCACATCCTGAATAATCTCCCTTAGGTCCTCGAATTCCGCCCTCTGATCCGCGCTGAGGTCGGAACTGGGCTGTCCCATGATCTCGTCGACAGTGGGCAATTTTGTGTCATACACAACGCGAGGTTGCTCGTCCAAGTAAATGGAGAACTGGTCGCGAAAGTCTTCAAATGCCCGTAGATAGTTGCTATCCAGTTCAGGCTCCTCCGTGGGATTCTGGTCACTTCCATCGCCATTCTGGAGCCTCAAGCTGTACAGATAGTTGTACTGCGCCTGGAACTCTAGGTACAATGGACGCAGAGCAGCCACTTCCTCGCCAGACAACTGCAACTCCACCTGCTGCTTCTGCAGCAGATCCTCCAGTTCCTGGTGGGCTTCACCAGCAGCGAAGAGCAGCACACAGGCCAGCAGTAGCAATGCTCTTCCAACCATTTTGCCCGGTTAACTATTTCAGTGCAACTGAGGAGGGATTTTGGCCAGCTTCATTATCGGAAGAAGTATTGCTCGTAAAACACTATCGCAGATACCACACTTGGTTTTTCTTGAGTGGCGCAGCTTGATTAGGGTGCGATAATCCGGCTTATCGCCAATGTTACGTTATATATAAAACTCCACGGGGCAATGTTTTTCGAGAGAACATTTAAATTTTGTTATAGCTTTTTATGAATGGTCAAGATAAGTTTTGCTGTGGCTAAATGCGAGTGCCTCCATTAGGTAAAATTCGAACTATTTCTAAGTTAAAACACTACAATATAGACAAAGTACCACAGTTCATAATGCATTTCACTTTATTACATTCTCTCTAGTTCATCGCACACGACTCAATCTGCGCAAAGAGCTCATCGAACTCCATCTTCAGATGATGGTAGAAAAGGCAGCTAGGGGTGTCCAGGTCTTCAAAGGACATCTCCAGCAGAATTGCATCGCAAAGCTCCAGACTGCTGGTCATCCGCTGATTGATCCCCCCGATTCCAGCGACGGTGCACAATAAAACTCCGGCGTGATTGAAACCAGCCTGCTTGAGCTGCCAGATTCTGCAGGTGCTCGACAACTCCGTGATCTCCTGCGAAGCCTTACTCAGGAAGTTAGCTTCCAACACGATCTCCTCCTGAAAATGATCCGAGATGTGATCCAGCGAATTCCGGCAGACGCTGTACTTGTCCACCAGCTCTCGATTGAAGTGTGCCACCTGGAGCTCGTATTTCTTTGAGCATGCCCGCCACTCTTCGCCGTACTGACTTCCAAAGAACATCTCCAAGCGTCCACTAACCACCTGCTGATGGTCATCCAGTGTGTCCTTAGCTTCTTGAAGGTACTCCATCTTCTGATCGATCGCCTGCTGGCTGAGGTTCCAGATGCTGGCAGCACTGGAGCTTTGGCTGGCTATTAGCTGCTTTGTGGACTCATAGAGTGGTCCATTTTGTCCCCAAATTCTTTGGATGTGGCCATGCACCTGTAAGATCTTTGCTGTAATATTACTTTTTACCCATATATCCCTCATATTTATAATATTGCTCACACAAAGAAGCGCCTGAAGTAGAAGCAATGACACCCGCACTGTTGTCATCTTGAAACTATATGAAATCGATTCCCGAAAAATGTATGATACCACATATGAACTTGGCTTTTATTTATAGATCGGCAGGTTACCTTAGCTATGAAGACTAAGAATTAAATCATTTTTAAGAAATAAATGTAATGTAATGTAAATGTGTTACGTAATAAATGATATATGCTCATTGTTTCTAAGTAATATTTAACCACTGAACTAAAATATATGACTACTGACTAAGTAACTCAAGTCTTATATGAACACTGAACTAAAATATATGACTACTGACTAAGTAACTCAAGTCTTATATGATAAATATGAAAACCTAGGGTATTCAAATTCCGAACAAAGCTGAAAATAAGTTCTGAACTAGACAAATGGCCCATTCGTGTCTTAATGTGCTTATCAGGAAGACTCTTATCGTAATATCGCTCTCTAACGACTATGTATTGCAAGTTAGTCATCAACTCTAGGTCACTTCTGCAAACTTCGGCAGTTAATACTACCCTTAATACAAAAAAACACTAATATTTGAAACGAGTGAACAAACTACGGTAATATGGGTAACCAAATGAAATATTTATAATAGTTTCATAGTGCACCAAGTCGCAGTCATGCACGAACACATCATCTCCGTTAATCAAGTTAATGCTGAAATTGTGTTTTCTGTGCTGATTCCTATGAGACATACTCTTATCGTGACACTTTGGATCTTTCGACTATATATACCAAGTCAAGTGGAGGGCCAGTCGCACTAGAGAAATATAACAGAAACATGATGAGTCAAACCCTTGCAGTTCTTGCACTGCTTTTGCTGACTTTGGCAGTAAGTACAGTGAGTAATTCAAAGTACTTTAAGTACTTTAAAGTACTTTGAGTACCTCTACATATCCCCTCCGCTTTTCAGGACTGCCAAGAGATCCGCTATGAGAGCCAGGCGGATGCAGAAACTACAAACTATGGACCTGTTACCATGGTGGTGGACAATCTGGCGGAGATTGCCGTAAATGTCAGCGACGGCACAACCATTCAGTTGGAGGAGAAAATGAATCGCACTCGTCTAAATATTGCCGGCAACATTGAGGTCCTGACCGCCAATGCTATGGCCCAACTGAGTGATGTGATCTATGAGACCAATCAGTTGGTGGTGTCCAATCCCGATTGCAACCCAGCCTGGAGCCTGGATGAGCTCAACGAAAATGTGACCCAACAGCTGGGTGGGTGTACGGACGACTTGGGAAGTCTTCTGGAAGACTTCCGTCTGCAGGGTCAACTGGCGTTGGCCAGAGTACAGGAATTTGTCCAACAGATTGCCGAATTGCCGGCCAAGTGCCAGATGTTGGGGGCTGCCCCGCTTAATGCACTAGCTCCTGCGGGCGGAAGTGTGTGCTTCATCAACGCGATGGCGGAAATCAATCTGGGGATGGCCCAATCCATGCACAATGCATCCCTGCTCCTGGTGCAGACCCACCAGACCGCCGAGGATCAAGTGGAGCTGGCTCAGCTGTGCAGTGCCATGGTGGTGCAGCAGATCGGCGACTATCTGCGCGAGGAGCAGGATCAGTGCCGGCAATCGTAGTGGACCCTTCCTGTGAGCAATAGTCCTAAGAGAGAACTCAGGCAAATACAGCCAAGACAGCCAATGGCCAATTTATGCACCCGCAAGATGACAAGGGCCGAGGACTCGCCACATCCTGTTCACTTATTGCTTATGCATGACATTTATTTGACAAGTTTTTGATTGATTTTACAGCTGCTGCAGCCGATCTGGTGCAGCTATCTGCATATTCGCAGGCACAGTGAAGCCTACCTAAGTCCAACGTCATTTAAAGGTGTATAAATAAATAATTGTTAGGCTTGGACTAAAAATAAAATCAAATTAAAATCAATTTAATCAAGGAAATTACATATTTTAAAATGCTTATAGTAAACCAAATTACTACTTAGTACCGAGCTCTCGCTTCAGCTTGGTGCGACTTAGAGAACTTGCCCTGTATTTGCAGATATGTATGTACATACATTTGTATATTGGGCAACTTTGTGGCTAATCGCAAGTTCACTTTTCAAACTCGCATGCATACTAATTGGCCATTGTTCGGCCGAACTGACCAATTGCCCAATGGACTTGCCCACGAACTGCGACACGTGGCAGCCACACGATATAATATATATTAGTGGCATACGGATCCGATCCAAATGGGCGACAGCTGGCCCTAGAAAGAGATAGAGACGGAGATCGAGTTCGAGTTCGAGATCGAGATCGGCCAGTTACTTTTCTCTTCCTCTCGCTTCCGCAGTAAGCCAAATTATTTTGACCTGCCTTCCGCACACTGCACGAAAATGTGAAGCGAGTATCTGTGCATCTGTGAGATACACCGAAGCATCGCATCACAGATCTCCCTCCTTGTTCGCGGTGCAGCAACGAAATGTCTACGACTCTTTATTTCGGCTCTTGCCGCAATTTCACTACGAGTTTGAATTTTATCTTATTTTTACTGCTTGTAACAGTTGTTGCCGCTGCCCCGTTGATGATCGCCTTGGTATTGTAGCTGCACAAATTCCGCCTACTCCAACATCTGTTCAGCTCCTCCTCAGCTCCGACATCTGACGGATTTTGGTGACGTAGAGCGCGCGACTCTTGTCTATTGGAAACCGATAAGATTTGCAACTAATAGTGTAGTATCTATGATAGCTCTCTTCCTTCTGGCCTTGGAAGAAAAATTCTAGAGAACCTGGAGCTAGCAACAAAAAATCGCGCTTTTCTACATATGTATAACCATTATATTATAAGCGGAAATGCTTTATACTTTATTAACGTAACTAATGAAGTTATACGACACGCTATAAATGGTTCGGTACAATTTATTTATGTAGTTTTTAGCAAAAAAGCTCGGTTATACTTGTAACTACATTTACTGGGTAATATAGTTTGAACAAATATTTCTAGTAATGCTTAATCAATGATGGTCATTCCAGCACAGCGATCAGTGATAAAAGACTTTAGTGCGTCAAGTGCAACCCTTTGCACATGCCGGTTATTTAATATTAGTCCTGCGACCTCCTCAACCCGGACATTTCTTACTTCGGATATTGCCCTGATCACGTGCTGCCTCATTTCTCGACGCTGACTTTCCGTCAAATCATTCAAAATGACCTCACTCAGGGGCTTAAACTTTCCTGTAATTCAAAGACTGATAAGAATGGGGTTCAGCATGCATAGCTGGGGACTCTTACCCTCCGTAAGTCCGTAGGCGGTGAGTCCACCGATGACCCCGCCCACTGCCAGTCCACGGGGGCCCAGCAGTAAACCTCCGATCAGCGCAGCCCCAGCGCAAATTGCAGCTCCCTTGCCGGACTCCTCGAAGGTCAGCTGGATATTTTCGTCGTCGGCCAGTATAGCCAGGGCCTCAATTATCTCTCGCATGGCTGATTCCATATTTCCAATATATATTATATATATATATTTCCTTTATAAAGTTTTACTTCTTTTCAGGTGAGGATCTTTCTAGCAACTGACTGCAAACACGCGCTTATCAGTTATCAGTTATGTATAAATGTACATTTCCCAGTGGGGAGGAGAGTTACCCGATAGAAAACAATCCATCGAAATCATTTTCAATCTATCGTTGGTATTGAGCTTCGCATATATGTACATATATATTGAAAGCTTTTTTAGAATTACCCCATATTAGAACCCTTAAAGTATTGAGAAACCAAGTATAGAGAGTCCTAGAGTTCAGTTTGATTATACTCTTTTACTCCAATAAACAAAGAAAAAGGTAGAAAATTTAGTGCGAATCTAGCTTCACAGGCATTGACTGGAATTTATTGAACCGCAGGCAAAATTACATTTCCAGTTGGAATCCCAAACGATTGGTCAAGAATTGCACAAAAGCCTCCAATGCGACGCACTGCACTTTGAAATCTCGATAGAAGTACTCCACAGCATCAACTACTCTTAAAATAGCTGCTTGCACAAAGTCAATCAGGTTTTCTAATACAGTCACGGCCAAATCCATAATTTTCCGATACACCCAGTTGATAATTCCTGCATTTCAAAGTAAATTGTGATGATAGTTAAATGTTTAAAGTGTTTTGGAATGTACTCGCCTTCTGTAAATAGACCGTTAGAACTCTCAAGTTCTTGGGAATCTTCAGCTTCTGTGAAAAATTATTAGTAATTTATAAGTTACGTGCACGGATATATAGTCATTTATGTAGTGGTTATACGGAAACCAAGTCCATTATAATCTCTAAATGTACATACATACATATGTATTTATATATGTACATATATCCAATGCCTTTGGCAAAACTTACCTTTGTCCACAAGCACAACCGCTTTCTCCCTTCTCTCTTCACTTTTCCTCCTTCTCACCGTTGCAAGAAGAGTTTCCAACACCTTTTCCATATCGAGTCTCACCATTTTAAGTGTCTTTGTGTCTGACTAAGTGGGCCTTGCAACGCATACTGAACTTCTTATCGATGCATCGTGATAAGCATTTGGCGAACTTTAAAAATACCTTGTCACAATGCAATTATTACTAAACGGCCAATAAATAATAAGCAGTATTTTTTGTTTAAGAAAAACATACTCGATATTTGAATATTTAAAGTTCAGTTAAGCTGGGCTTTATATTAGTAAGACTAAAATGAGAGTTTAGGCACGTATTTGGTTTTGAGATTAAGCACACTTTGGAAGAGTTCGTTGATATTAAGCGGTTGCTGGTCGGGTATTAAGTATTAATTTGAATTTAATGGTCCTTACCTTGAGCCGTATACATACATTGTATTGGCACAAGCGATATTGTCGGAAGATTCGCATATCAAAGGGCCGGCTTCTTTCAGAATTCGGCTGACGTGCCTAGATGGCGTTTAAAAATCGCTGCCGGATTGTCTTTAATTTTGATTGATGCACCTTTAATTGCGTGGGCTCCCAACTGCTACCGCCGAACTTTTGGATAACTGTAACTGAACCAAGAGCGGATCGCTCCTGGCCGCCGGGAGCTAGCTATTGCTAGCAGTTGCCTACTATGTATGTGGATGCTCGAGGCTGGAGGATCGAGGTTTCCGCCTGCGACCAACTGGCGCGTCTTGCGCACACAATGCCGAATAATCGTTATTGTTGTTGGCCGTCTGCAGGACGAGCCGCGTGGCGTGCGAGTGAAAGCCAGCGAAAAGGAGCCACTCCGAAGGCACTGGCCAAAGCGAGATAGAGCCAAGGCGCAACATATGCCATCTTTAGCCGATCTTTGCCTCCTCCTCCTCCTCCTTCAGCAGGACCTCTCGCCCCGTCCCTTTCTAGCCCGGTCCTTGGAACAGAACAAACGAACGGCGCACGCCGTCATCTGGTGCCACTTTTGACTTCGGAAATTGGGTTGCCCACGCTCCTTCGCCCCAACACTCAGAAAAACTATTCCCTGCAGTTAAAAAAAAACAACTTGATACAAGCCACTGGTCTTGGGATTGACAACTTTCATTAATCGACCACATCAATAGTATTTAAACTTATAAAATAATGCCAAATTGCCATGTTGTAACTACAACTAACACTTAGATGTCATGGAAGTGTTCTGAGTTTTAAAGAAGTTCAACGATTTCGGCGATTTCCACAACATTTTGCCATATCTATAGCACATATCTATCGACAGTTATTTCAAAAGGTTTCCAATAGAATAATTCAAATATATAATAATCAATCAATTACAATCTCATGCTCTTTTATTTTCTAAGAACAATCTAGTTTCTTCGAGTGCGTGCACGGTATCCCCGCTCAGTTGAAATTATACTTTTTGTAGCTGTTTCGTTTACGGTTGGGTCTCGCTTGCCTCTGACCTGGCAGACAATTTCAAGGAAGCAGGAGCACTCGCCCAACAGTTACTGTTGACTTCCGATCGGAGCACGAGTGCAGGAAGAACGGGGAAGGCAGCCGAGCCCGAAACCCGAACAGCGACAGCAGGATAAGCGGCTTTAAGGACTCGGCAAGCGGGCAAGCGGACCCCAAAAAAGAAGGAACTGGAAAGGGTTGCTCCTGGGGGAATGGGACGGGAGTAACGGGCAATCCGTATTGGGCATTGGTAGGGGGGAAGGTGTGAGGCCGACAAGGATGCACAGACATTCGGGGCTCGGCTTACAAATCCAAAATCCAAATTGAGCCCCGAAATCGCGCGTATGCCAGCCAGCCAAATGAACACGTGTGCCACAGGATCACTTAAGAATATCGGAGCGTCAGCTGGCCAACTCCGAAAGTTGCCCGCCACAATAATTGGATTGTCTATAAAAATGCTAGAAAACTATGCTCCTATGCTCTTAAGGGTTGAGAGAAGATCAGAAACCTATCTCAGCTAAATCATTATATCGAGAGGCGGAAAATATTCATTGCATTTATCGAATAAGTAATTTAGAATACAATGATAATAGTTCAAACCATTATAATTTTTTGTAATGATCAGAAATAAAAACAAATTGTCCAAATAAATCTTGAATGACAAATCGCTTGGATGCGCAAATTATCCACCTAGGCGAGCGTGTAAAATTCCCAAATCGTTTACAAAATAACCATAAACAACAGCAAATCAAGGGCACCGAAAACAAAAAAGTTCATTTACATTAAACCCTAATATCGAAGATACAGAAATAAATAATGAACTTTGCCGAGGAGACAAATGTATAATTTTACAGATCGCGCAATTCAATTAAACAAATCGCCGCAAAGCCACTGGCACACAAAAAAATTAAGCAATAAAATTAGTTGTGGTTCACGCAAATTCAAAAGCATCAAAAGGAGTCGCAAGGACATGCCGCTGCTCGCCAGGAGCCCCAGAAATAGAGCAATAGCAATGAATCAGGTCGTTGAAGGGCCATAGAATGCCCATTGGCATTCCGAGTAGTTTTCGTTTTCGTTTTCGATTCCGTGTCATAATGTGTTGTAAGTAGTGGCCTTTGTTTCACAAAGGACTCGCCATTGTTCCATTGTCCGCTCAAGGACCTGTCCTGGGAACACCCGCACGGTTCCCAGCATCCAAAGAGTTCGCCTTTCTTCGGCTGCTGTGTCAGTTGCGACCACAACTTGACTCTCTGACCACCAACATAAAATGTTGACAGGCGGAACACGCCTCTAAAATATTATGCGAAGCGAGTCCTGTGAGGTCCGCGGTGTATCCTTGCCGTTTCTTGCTTGCCTATCCTTTTTCGCTGGGCCGGTCCTTTGGGCAAATCAATTGATTTCCTCTTGACAGTTATGAGCTGATCACATTGCTATCTTGATCGCCAGTTCTGTCGGCGCTTAGCTGCCAGGAATTTATTGTTATTGACATTTTAGTTGGGTGGAATCACACGGATTATATCTGCTAATTGCACTCGAATGTGAAACGATCCTTTAGATCTTGAGCGGCCAGATGCGGTGCTCCTTGATCAAACCGAGATGTTTTATAGGCAATCACTCAAAGTTATGGTTATTCCGAGAAGATTCCAACTCGGTTAAGTCCAGTTTTGATTAATTGTCGGTTGAAGTACCACACATATGATTGGTTATTTATAAATTGAATTTCATATAGTTCTCCTTAGAGAGATTCCTTTTTTTTCCAATGCTCAACTCTATCCCGATATCGGGTTCAAGAAGCCCCACTTTCACGACCGTTTAAACACAAATCGGCTGGAAAATCACGGCTTGTCCAGCACAAAGCCGGCTCACCCCTTGCCGCAGGTGATAAAATTTCGCACATTAATACTTAATTACTTGAATAATTGGGGCCAAGGGATTAAGTTCACACTCACTCCGGGTCGCGACGCTCTCCCGAAAAAAAATCGCAGTCAATGCAGGTGGCAGAACGGCTCCATCCCCTCAACAAAAAGCTACTGCCAACAAAAGGACAAAAAAAACGGCCAAAGATGAAGTGATGCCAACGCCACCGACGTCGTTGACATTAAATTGAAGGGTCCTGCCGAAAATGTTGTTCTTGTTGCTGTCTGCTGAGCCGAGCTCAAGCAGCAACTTTGAACGCACTCTGGGCGCATTTTTCACACGAAATCCTGATTAATAAATATATAAGTTCCACAATATTACTGATAATTTGAAAAGTCGTCAACCCGAGCACAGGCTTTTGGTGGCAAGGGAGTCTCCGAAGAATCCATGCGGAGTCTGGGCGAGACTTCGGTGCCCAATTACAAGCAAATGAGCTGGAAAACTGTATCAAATGACCCAATGTCAATACAAAATTACAGGCCCCGCACCAGGAATCTTTTGTTCGCCCAGAAGACGCAGACGAGACCAAATCTTCAGACTCTCCTCTTAACGTGACAAAGCGATGGCGATGGCGATGGCTTGCGTGTGGCAATTTCAGTTAAAAAAGGCAGGCCAAAGGATTTTTGTGTTGCCAAATGGGGAATACTCTACCTCGAAGACTGCCGAAGAAATCCTTGATAGAAAAACTAAACATTTATCCCACATATATTATATATTCATACAGTTTAGTGCGTGTAATACCAAGTAACAAACATTAACTTGTGACTTTATTGCATTCATTTATTTTAAATAGTAGAGTATAATTAGTTTGCACTTATCTGCTACCTTTGGCTGGCTCTGTGCCTTGTCTTGGTAGCATCTTAAAGTTTTTGCCCTTTGTGTTAATTTGATGCCTCGCCAAAATGTTGCCAAAAAGTTGTCAAAAAATCCAGAACGACTTTGATTTCTGATGCACTTTCACTGTCGATCTTCGATCACCGTTGGCTGCAGCGTGAGATACTAAGAACTTTGGTTCTTCTGGGATGCCAGCCAACCTAACTGGGATGGCCACCAACTTGGTGGGTCCAGAATCTGGGCCCAAGAGCCCGAAGCCTGGAAACCGAAAGTCAGTCAAGTGTGCCGTGCCGATCGTCTGTGTGGCTAATTGAGTTACCCAGAGATTTTTGGGCCGTTGGCCGTGCGAATTATTTGTCAAATGGATAACGGTTAAGTTTGTTACTGCTCCCGATGAGGAGGACGAGGATAATGATGATCGGGATTGGTAACCGGAGCTCTGTGCCCTACGCTGATTGATGGTAGATGCGTTGCGAATCGTTTGACTAATTGCCGCTGCCCTTGTGGGCCAAGAGTGCCCAAAACAAACGGTGACCTCCAGAGGACTCTGCCTATCTCTCTTCCCATCCCAGGTAATCTCTCTCCTTTCTCCTTTCCCCGCGGACCGCACACAGTGTGCGGTAATGGGCTGAGAAAGGATGTATTAAGAAAAGAGGGGGCGCGGCTGCCGTGATTTGGTGTCGCTAATTACAGACTTTGGCATTTTACGCTGTCCGTTTTATGACTTAATAATTGCATTCATTTGACCCGGACTTTGAGTTTGGCCAAAACCGATCGGATGTCGATGCCCACACACACACACTCACAAATCCCACTAATTTCGCTGCACACGCGACTTGGGAGAAAGGTCTGGCATTAATCACTTGGGCATGAATCCTTGGGACCATCGGTTTCGGACCTGGGCTCCTGCAAGTTCGCCGGCAAAGGTTGCGCAACAATTAAAGGATCAGCGCAAAATGTTCACACAACAATGCCAAAACAAATCGGCGGAAACGGAAACTGCACTTGAGCGTAGGAAAAAAGATACAATGTAATGCTTGTGGTTAGACCCTACAGAAATGAGGGAAATTGTGCCCAAAAAGGCATGAGAAAATCTATTGAGCGAGATATAAAAAAAACATAGAAATAGCATATAAATTATTTCAAAACATACCAAAACCGCAATTAAAAAATGTGCAGGGGTGATTGAATATTACGTGGCACAATGGATTGCCAGAACTACCTGTTGCCCAAGTGTTTATTTGGCTGTATTTTTAGATCTATAGAATATAGAAACTTGTTCCATTAAGAAAATGGTTTCGATTTGTGCAGCAAAATGCATAAGTCCTTGAACTTCAGCTGAGACCAATATGGTCTGCAGTGAACCGATCCTAACACCTTGCCACTTAACAAAATCCAAGTCGATCGGTACAATAACCCATTCAGATACTGCCCCATGGCGACACTAACAAGAAGTGACAAATTGATGGTGTTAAAGCTCATTAAGTTACTTAACGCAGATGTAGATACAGATACGGATACAAATACAGATGCAGATGCACCAACTACCAAAGCGTCGGATACAAAAAATAAGCAACCTCAAAAACCTCAAAATAAAGCTCGCCAATTATCGACATGACAAATTTCGGGGCATTCGTTCCCCTTGTCGGACGGCAAGAAAAACCCACAAAATATGCAGCCCCACAACGGACATCGAATGCATACTCGCAATAATACGTGTTAATAATGCTCAGGCAAGCTGTCTATAAATTGACAAAGACATGCAAGTGGCTGCCGCTTCTGCCACTTCTGCCGCTGCTGCTCCTCCTGTTTTGCGATGGGATGTTGCCGCTGTGTCGGCGGCACTGCCAAAAGCCAAAGGCCGAAAGCCGAAAGCTGAACAGTGAACACTGAAAGCCGAAAGCCAGTGAGCCAGTAAGCCAGAACTCAACTGGGGTCCAGTTGCCATTCATGAATTCTAACTAATTGTATTGGCAGGCAGTTGCATTTTGGAAGCTGTATCTGAATTCGAGTCCGAATCTCTGCTGTGCAGCTGCATGCAGGTGGTAGCTAAAGTAGCTGGAGTAGCTGGAGTAGCTGGAGTAGCTGCTCGGGAATAACGACCGATATTGGCAGGAAGAGGGACCCCGCAGGACGACGGTTCGCACCCTTTTGTTGTGCGTGGCTTTTGGGGCGGAAAGGGGAAAAGCGAACGGAGCCGAACAATTTGTGTAATTGACAAATTGACGGCAGCGCTTTGTGCGGAAGCGTTCAAAGCCGTAAATTGTCGCTAACAAGAGCGACACTCCAGGGATATCGGCAGGATATCGCCTTTATGCCTCGCATTCGCGCCTATACAAATATAATTGCCTGCGACGCAGGAAGAACGAGAGAGAGAGATAGAGAGAGGGACGCCCGCACCTCGCGATCACTAAATTAAGTCATTAACAATTTAACGAAGCCCTGTCGATGCCGCGCTGCCGCTTAACTAATTATGTGAATTTCCTTTTGATTATGTGCCCCGAAATCCCGAAATACGAAATCCGTGCAGCTTTTGCGGCGACGCCCGAAAATGATTTTGCAAAACAAACAGTAACAGCCCACGAAATCCGGTCGCTGCCACGCCCCCTCCCTCGCCAGCCGCCTCCGAGCGCTCCAATTCCCATGCGGGAGTCGATCGAATCGCCAGCGGTCAGGAGTCGCTGTCGCTATCAACAAATTGGCTTCGAATCTTCCGAATGATTGACTGACTGACTGAATGACTGACTGACTGGGCCGGGGATCTCTGCTTCGCTTTAAGCTGAATGAAATGCTGCACTGCTAGAAATCTTCCTTAGATTCTAGGACAATGATATCATCCTTCTTCTACCACACAATATATTTCATATTTTAAAGGGAATGATTTTCTTATTCTTTCAAACAATAAAGTTTGTTTTGATCTAGAGTTGGTATTACCATATTCTCATTCTTAATATATACCTCAGGTCTCCTAAATGATATTCTTATAATATTTATTATCCATTGCTAACTTTGTAAACTTCTTGATCCCCTCAGTGTTTTTCTGAGTGCACAGTTTCGGCTTAAAGTCTTAAGCCGCTGAGGTTATCCGCCAACAACGATCGGGGATCGAACTTCGCATTAAACGATTTGTGAGTGGCGCTTGGTTTTCGGGACTCGACTGGGACATCCACTGGGATATGAAGTTGAAGAGGTGCCAGGGACAGGGACAGGGACGGACAAACGGACACACGGGCAAACGGACATGCGGACATGCGGACAACGGACATTGCATGCGACCTGCGACTGCTGAAAGCAGATCAGCCCAACACTTAACTTAATTTGGCAGCTACACTCCGGCGCGCCGTGCCGTGTAATTATCGTCCGCTGCGTATTTGTTTTGGCCAGCCCGATTAAGAAGGGCCCTAATTTTGTCGAACTGTCTACAAATTGATCGCGAAGCGCCAAATCGATCACCTTCCCCCATATAATAAAGTCCAATTCACTGGGCGCGAGACGCAAAGCCCTCGAAACTGTGTGAGAATTGATGCCCCGCCGATAAGTGTGGATGTCGAGGATTGGGTGAGCAGAACCGTTCAGAGATAAAAGGATTTGGATAACTTATTTCGCTGACTTCTTTATGGATTCTTGAATTTTTGTATTTATCATATGGGATATAGGAATAGTTCCATAGATACTAAAACTGTGAGAGAGTTTACGTTTACAAAAAAACCAACATATGTGTTAAATTATCAATAGTGCTTTTATTTTGTCTTCCTTAGTCGTAATCATTGTCTTCCATTTAGGCTAATTAACTAAACAATAAACAGCATAATACTTAAGCGGTAATTCACTACTGGGCTCCTGGCAATATATACAAAGTAGGTACAACATTTGGCAAGCTCCAACAATAACTGAGAATAGTACTTGGGATTGGAATCGGGATCGGGGCATTCAACGCAGCAAATCCCCGAGAGCGGAGATGTAGGTCTGGGCCATTTGGAGGGTCTCGTGCTTGGACAGCTGGCGATCGTTACCCAGGCAGGGAAGATACTGGCGGAGGCGATCGAAGGCCTGGTTCAGGTTCTGCATCCGACGACGCTCACGGGCATTGGCGGCCAGGCGACGCTTCCTCTTCACCACGGGCGTGATCTGCTTGCCACGCCTCTTCTTTCCCGAGCCTCCGGCAGCGGCGTCTTGGTTCTCACCATCGGCCAAGTCAAAGGATCCGTCATTGCCATCGAACTCCTCGCCGCCACTGAAGAGCATGAGGTCCTCGTCATCCTCGACGCTGTCATCGAACAAGGCGGAGTTGTCGAAGTCAAAGTTCTGGAAATCCTCTGTGTAGAGATTCACTTGGGCAGGTGACTCCTCTGCAGCGGCAGTCGGTGTGGAGGTGGTGGCAGTGGTGCTGGGCTGGCTCTTCTTCGTGTAGCTGCGCTTGGGTTTGGGAGCTGCTGGCGCTGGAATCGTTTTGCAAGTGCCCACATTGGAGGAGCCCATGACCTCCACTGCGGGGGGAGAGGCCACTGGAATGGCGGGTGCTGTGGAAACCACTGGCTGCTCCATAATCATTCCGTATTGCTGGTTCTGGGCCATGTTGTTGCAGCCTCCATTGTACATGGTATTGAGATCCACATACTCGGGACTCTCGGATCGGTGGCTAGCCGGCGAGGAGGAGATCCAGCCATCGGAACTGGCCTGCTCGAAGCTGATGAACCCATTGGCCGACAGATAGTTGCTGCTGCTGGCCAGGGTGTTCCCATTGAACTGGTAGTGGGTCACGCCGGGATTGTAGGCGGCCATGGGATTGAAGTACGGCTCGGTGGCGGCTGTCTTGAAGCCCTGCAAGTCCTCGGATGTCTTGTAGTAGTAGCGATAGATCTCACTGGACGACATGTTGCTGCTGCTGTATGGTGGTGCTTTGTTGCTGGATGAAACGATACGAACGCTGCGATTGCTGGCGGGTTTCTGACTGGTCTCTCGTCCTTTCGGCCCTATTTATACCCGCAAACCCACCACGACGGCCAGAAGGGCCTGAAAGGCAGGTAGGGGGACAGGTAAACGAGTTGCCACAGAAGGCAGCACGTGCCGCCCGAGTGGCACGACCAATGGCAGCTGGTGGTGAGTTGCAACGGCCTCAGAGAGCCCTGTTCTACCTCAGTTCGGTCCGAGCTTAAAATGGCGCTAGAAAACCGACTATCTGGGCATCTAAAGCCGCTAACAAGATGATTATAGGGTGGCCAGCACAACCGGAACAGGATTATGGGCGGAAATGCAAACAGAACTTTGGACAAACAATCGATTTGAATCCCTAAACGGGATTAAAGTCGACCGCAAAGTGAGGCGAAATTTGCAAAAATCCCCTCGTTGATTTGTCAGCACCAAATGGCAGAGCGGTTCTTATGAGTTTATCTAATCTGAATCGGTTGCAAGTGGGTTCGATCTACCTGATCCTGGCTAGCGAAACCCTTACAAATCTACCGCCGCCGGGTCATTCGACATGCTGACCCAAAGTCGGGGGCGGAATATCGCAATGAAAAATCTTGTTTATTACAACTTGGCAAATTCTCCAATTGATACGCTTGTTGCCGGTACCTTGAAGAGGGTAGTTGATAGCGCCGGCCCTCCAAGGACACGCTTGACCGACTGCCTGGACTGACCTTCACCTTAGCCTTCGCCGTGCCCAATGCACAGTGCCCAGTGCCTAATAAGCGTGGCAGGCACTAACTAAGAGTTGGGTTAACATTTTAGCGCCTTGCAATTAATACGGCCGTGGGTTCGACCGTGAGCAGGGAATTTAGTTGTAGATCCCAGGATGACACGGCAAAACGAAGCGGCCACGGTGGTCCTTAGATCCCTTCGCTACGCCCCTTGATCCTTAATGATTCGCTGGAAATCATAATGCAATGCAATTCACCTTCAACCGCTTGTGGGGGAGTGTCCTGGCATCTTTGAAGTTCCGCGGCCACCCAGTCGCACAACTAGTAGCACGCCCCAAAAGGATCTGATCTTTTTCGCCGGGCAATAAAAACGCTGTCAATTAGATAAAAATGTCACACAACAAACCGCACCAAGAGCGGCACCACCAATTTATTGGACGCACACAGGCATGTTTGACCTTTTGTCCACCCCTGAGAGTCCTCGAATGTCCCGAACGTCCCTCCTGAATGTCCCTCCTGTATGTCCTGTGCAATTTACGAGCAACGAGCCACTTGCCGCAACCGACAGTTGTTACACCTGCAATGTGTACCTGTGCAGATCGTATCCCTCGAATTGCATCTCCGCTGTAAAGTTTACGCTTATCGGCATTAGCCGATGTCAAGGCATCCGCTGCATATCGATTGGGAAATTTACATTTTCATTGCCGCATCGCAATATTGCATATGCACGTGCTGCCAGTCGAGGGGGCAAAAAGGGTCATTCCAAGTCAAGTCAAGTCGAGCTCTTTTTTACCCAATGGCCAATGGCCAGCATCGGGCGCCTTGCGTGCCTGTCAGTTATCGAGTGGCTGGCTGATCCCTCACATCGGACCCACATACCTCCTGAGCCAGTACCTCCAATACCTCAGCTCCAACTCATTGGCATCATTACGCTGGTAACGGGCCACTTCTTTCATGTCAATATGCATAAATGCAACTTGGCCAACGATGGGAATGCAACTGATGTGGAGCAGCTTCCAGAAAGCGCATGACAAAAGCAATCGAATGGGCTTGAATCTGTTTGTGTGAAACATGAAACACCCTTGCAAAAATAACCGAATCAGATTTTCATATTGTCCCACTAGTAAATTCCGACATCATTTAATATTGGTATTACTCAATCAGTTATTAGTTACATTTTAATATTATTATTTCTAAGAAGTAACCAAGTTACAAACTAATCGGCCTACTTATTCTGTATACCCTTTCCAAAGGACTCTCTTCGACATGCGGAACGTGTAGGCGCAAAAGAGGAAAGTAGGCGCACGTCAACGACTCCCATTAGCAAGTCGCTCTGGGCCGTGAAAGTGTTGTCCAGATCCAGATCCATATTCAGATACCGATACAGATACAGATCGAATCCACCAGCTTCTGCTTGACGAACGAACGTCTTCGGCCCAGTTATTTTTTTGGCTGAAATTGAAAAATTTGTATGTTACTTATTTTATTAGCATTTAACACTCTGTCCCATTTTACAGACGAGAGCGAAAAGCGAAAGGAGCAGGAGTCTGGACCTGGACATGGACATGGACATGCAATCACCCTGGCATGCCATCTCCGCAACTGGGGTAGTTCCCATTCCCCCCGCACGGCCCCCTCCACGTGGGTGGCCTGGCCTCAAATCGAATCCTCCTGGCCTCTTGTGTGGCATTTTGGCAATTGTCAAATTGAAAATTCATTAAAGGCAAATTAAATATGCAAATGCAGAAGGCCCAAGTCGACGGGGAGGCGGAAAGCGCTCCCATTGTTGGCCGTTGTTTGACTTGGCTCTGCAAATATTGACCACCGATTGGGGAGGTGGAAAAAATGGAATATATCATATGTACATATGCTCCTCGACGGGGATAAAAAGTCAAGTGGAAATCAAAGCAAATACGACGGCTTCGCGTGGCGGCAAACACTGCACGGGATTCAGTTCAGATCACATCGCTGTGAGTCAATGGGAGCTGTTCAAAATTGCTTAAACAAATATCGCATAAATTGCACATTGTCCGGAGTGGCCGGAAAATTGGGCCGGGCATGGGTTAATTCCCATGAAAATTAAAACTAGATTATACACACGTCCACAGAGTCCACAGAGTCCTCGGAGTCGAGTCCTTGCAGCGCCCACTGTGTCATTGTTTGGGCACGCCCTCACCTCCTGTTGTGCCGGCGCTTTGTCATAGATTGCCTACTGATGTTTATCATCCGGCTGAGGGATGGCACATCAGCTCCGTGCTCCTTATGAGCGGACGAGTATCTGCCCAGATTGGATCGGTGCATGTCAGAGCGATTATTGTCGCCGACTTTGATGCGGCAATTCGAACTCGGTGATGTTGTTTTGCCAACATTGCTGCCGATCAGTATCTGAGGTGATCTTCGCAACTGACTGGCGCCAGCAGAGATCCCCTTATCCCTCATCGAAACAAGACAAATTCGCTACACATATTTTATAGTAAGTGCGATTAACCATGTCCATGTCGGTGCTATGTACTTGTACATCCAATGCAGAGTATGCATAAAAATTTAAACTATTTGTAAAACAAGATTCTTGAAATTCGTAGAATCAACGAAGTCAAGCATACATATAAGGATTGAACAAATGAAACACTGACAAATTCGTCTGTAATTAGACAAATTCCTGCCATGTTTTGAAAGCAGATTTCTTAGCCCAGAAACAGGATTCGATTGGAAAGCGCATGAAAAGGAAACCCAAGTCTACTTTGGCATATTAATGTGGCTATCAAACATTAATTTCATGGTGCATATTGGATCCTTATTTGGTGGCTCTACCCTCGTTTCCGATTCGGAAGTGCATCGTAAGCGATACCGACAAATTGTGATTGGTATTGTTATGAGCGAGGATCTGGTCCCACGGAACCCCTTTCCCAGATCCCAGATCCCTGGCAAGTGATCAATTCAAATTTGAAACACTGCTCGCTGGAACAAAGAAAACAGATGAAAACTACGCAATCACTTGAGAAAAATCAAAAAGGCTCTGAAGGACCTCGGCTGCGCTCCTCGCTCCTCTGGGCTCCTTGGCTCCCTGGTAGTAACCATAACAGGTGGCACGGAAGCCGCACAAAATAAAAATGATTAAAGCAATAAAAAAGAAACGAAAACGAAACCCACACTCACACTCACAAAAGACGAAGAAAAGGTCGCGGCAGAAATAACAACAGTTTTTAATAAGATTTTCAAAAAAATTTTGAAACAACATTGGCGATGCCTAGAAGAGATGCTGCCCCTCCTGTTGCACAACCACTTCCGATCTCGACCCGTAGCCCGATCCTTTGGGCGTCGCCCAGCAGCGGGTCAAGTGTGAGAACATTTTGCGGAAGGAAGTGGCGGGGATGAAAAATGATTGAGAAAGGGCTAGAGACGACTAGACCAGGAACACCACGTGGTCAAGATTCACTTTCAAGTGAGCGAGTGACTCACTACCATGATTGCATGGGGAATTAATGCATACACTTTAAGAAATGTGTATAAAATCAGTTCTTGGAACTTAAAATGATCTTGAGATCACCAAGAAGTAGGGGCTTCTTAGTAATAACTCTCATAACACTGATTTCAATAAATATCGTAACAGAAATCTGCTTAGTGTTTAATATGACATTAGTTAATATCAAACACCGCGTTCTTCATCATATTTTTCGGCTGAATAACAATTGCTGACACCTTAAGGTATGTTTTTCTGCAAGTGATACGAAAGAAGCTCTGAATGGTTCATGAATTACCCAGGAATTTTCGTAGCGTAATTGAGCATCTAATTTGCGGCGGCAGGCGGCAAAGCAGCAATTGCAGGAACCCCTCGGCATTCGGGTCACGATCCCGCTCTAGTTGCACTCCATGAATGAATGGAGCTGGCCACAATGGGCCGTCCTGGAAAGTGTTTCGCTGAATACCCAAGGAGCACCAAGAAGCACCAAGAGCACCGCGGAATCCAGACTGCCGCAGCCCATTCAGAGCTCTTGGCCACTCGAGCGCGAAACAATTAGCAAGTTCTCGTAGCAATGCACAACAATTGCCATATTGTTGCACTCAAGATTTGAAGATTTGTTAGCCGCGAAAAAGGTGAGAGTGCCGGAGGACCCAGCGAATTCCTTTGAATTCAACCCCCGGAATGGGACGCTACTGACCTCCGGGAGGAGGAGGAGAAGTAGGAGGAGGAATGAGGATCTGGATCAGGACGGAGTCGGTCGATCGGAGGCCACTCGCCGATCGCTGAAAGAAAACGAAAATTTATAATAATGAGAGCCGGTGGCGGGTGGGGGAATATAAAATGTAAACTAAAGATACTATTTATATGCATTATTTCGGCTGAAAAGGAAGTACCAAATTACATTTAATTAGGCGAAACAGCGAAATTCGCGTACCGTACGCGAATCGCAGATATAAATGGAGTGGGATCAGGAGCAGGAGTGGATGGTCAGTCAGAAGTCAGACCGATTACCACCGAAATCCGAGTCCCTGGAGTCCCTGAAGCCCTCGAAACTGGCGACTGCCTTTGGGTGAAATTCGCACGTTTAACCTTTAGGCAAACAAAATTAACAGAACAGCAAAGAACAGCAAGAGTGCACTGAGAAAAACAACGGTGTGGAGTGCAGCAATTAAGTACGGCTGCAAAAGAAACCGCACATTATAAAATAAAGTAGCTTGAAACATATGTGTTTAATGAACATACTGCTATACCTAACTCAATGTATTTTCCTTTGATATTTACTGAAGCCAGGTGCACATATTTTTTTTACCGTGCATTAGCCACAGCGATCAGCAATCGAAAACTGCGAACCTGTTGAACCCAAATGCAATTTTCATATCACTTTGATTGCTGCCCGGGATGACACGCGTGCGCCGGCTAGAGAGATGAGATAAGCTGCCGATGATCAGGGCCCGAGAGTCTGGATGACTGGATGAAGATGGACCGAAATTAGGGTAACAACCGAGCGATGGGGCTGCGAGCCGAAAAAAAAGCGAAACTTTCAAACGGTTTCAAGGATTTCGGTCCTCGTTCTCGTCTGCTTCCCTTTATATATACTCGTATATATATATTTTTTTTGTTTTAGTCCATTCTGCGGAGGTCAGTTTATGATAATTCCCAATTCCCATAGGTGCCATTGGCACTTTTGGCACCTCCACCTCAACGCTGGCACCGTCGTCTGTCTGGTGTGCAAGTGAAGGCACTTGGCCCGCAGTCAAGTAGCCCGGACAAAAGAAATCGAAATTAAACACAAACAAATCCCAGGACGGTCAGTGTGAGAAATGACTTTCTAGGAAGGATCCTCCAGCAGTCATACGAGCCCAAACCCAATCCCAATCCCAATTTCAGTTTTAGTTTGTAAACCCAATGCAGTAGTGCGACTGTCAACGGACACCGATCGTGGGTAATTGATATGTCTTACCTTGTTTTCGGGTAGTGTTAAGAGTGAAATGTAAATCGTAACTGATATCGATGGACGGGGCGGTAATTTCTCAACATCAGCCAGTGAAATTGAAAAATTGACCATCAGATAAGTGACTACTGTCTGCCGGGATCTGTACACGTATTTGGTTAGTGTTTTCTAATTTGAAAATCAAACTCTGAGATAGAGTTGGCGCGCTGACAGTTTCTTGATCATTGGCGGAGGTCTCGGCGCTAAGGTGACAATTGCATTTTATGAAAATTGATATTTTCAACCGCAAGTGTCACTTAAAGTTAGCTGAAGTGACCACACAGCGACTGGAAGGGAATCTGGTCAGGTAGCGGAGGACATTGCCTAAGAGGGGGAACATTCCCAGCAAATTAGCAGAATGATCAATGATGCTGGCAGAAAGTCCTTCGGCATTTGCCATTTGCAGCAGGAAGAGGAGTTTCGGTTAATTGGAACTAGAGTAAAATGTGTGAAAATCTATGAGCAATGCAATTAGCTCAATGTTTTTCGGAAAGAACAAAGGGTCAAAGAGGCGAACAGGAGACGAGAAATTCGTTAAATGAACTCCAAGGCAGTTGAAATCACAAATCAAACTAATAATTAGCATAATTACAAACGATCGAACCGACGCCAGGACAAATTCCCAGACGGCTTTCGATTTCTAAATATCTGAATCTCAGCGCGAAGATCGCTCTATTTCGAGTTCCAGGAATTCGTGGAATTATTTGATAAATCGACCCGAAACTCGTGTCTGACTTAACGCCCTCGCAGGAGTGGAAGATGAGGGCCAGAAGGGGTTAATTGCCTCGGTTTCGTCTCCTGGGGAAAGCAGGATAATTTCCCTTGCCTTGCCGTTCTATCACGTGTCCGTAGACATAGCTATTCAGCGGAGTGAGTCGAGCGAACAACTTTAATTGCCCCAATTCAAAAAGGGGATGCGTTGGCGTTGACCACAATCCTTCGCCTGTTTGCACTGCATTCACATGCCCATACATTTGATACAGATACATATATGTACACATCGATGCAGGGGCACAAATATAAACAATAATCAATCTCTTCAAGGGTTGGACAAACAAAAAACATAAAAACACACAATGAACCCGGCAAGGACATGCTTATGAGCTAGGATTTGAAGGCGGGCTTGAATTGATTATTCCTTTGCGTACAAAAGAAATTAAATATGAAAGGAATCCCCTAATTTAATACATATTTATGAGGAAAATAGATCAATGCCAATGCGATCTCTGTCCTCTAAGTGACTCCTTCACTTTGGTGTTCAGAGTTATTGTTAGTTTTTAAGTAATTGAATTGTCTTGCTTGCTTTAGCATTAACTAAAGAATGTATTTGCCCCGGTGAATTTTTTAGAACGTGCTAGCATTTTGTGTTATGAAACACTTGACCACTGACCATCTTTTTTTATACAACATATTTTGACGCCAATAAGCAGCCATAATCCCTTTTTTTCGAGCCTCATTCCCCTAACTGTTCAGGGTTTTTTTGTTCCTCCGTTTGGCCACAAGTTAATTTTTAAACGCTTCATTAACTTTGGCCACACGCGTCCAAAACGTTGTGCTCTCCTCTTTCAGCCACGGCGATCGCTCGTTTTGCCTGTTGGTCCGGTCTAAACACCTCGTCCTGCAATCCTCCTCACGATTCCCCTCGCTGTCGCTGTCCCATTTTGTTGACGAAACGAATCGAAAAAGACGAACGCTTTTTACTTCCGATTTTTTTTATTCGCAGGCATCGATATTTTGGAAATGCAGCGCCAGGCGACAGATGGCACACGCTTTTTTCGGACGATTTGGAATCCATACAAGCAGCAGAACAACAAACAGCGTGTGTGGCTCCTTTTTTTTTGGATGCGCTCGTGGGTGGGTGCAATAGAATTGCGAGTGAAAGCGGTGGCAGCTGGTGTTGGAGATGCAGGCGCCAGAGTCAAGGCTGTGCCAAGACACTTTTTGTGGGTCGGACTTTGAAACTCTGAAATTTCGCGCCGAGAATAGTCGAGTATAAATCGATAGGTGGCCATTCTGGTAAAAATTTGTTCTGGCAATGCTTTGAATTCGGCGCGCATTTCAAAGTTAGCTGCCGGCGTTGCCACTCTTCCCGTCTGAAATAAGAGAGGGTCACACTATCGCGCACATGTTTTTGTTGACAAACCAAATCGCAAGATGTCTCGAAAGAAGTGGTCTTCGCTGGACAAACCGCCGCTCTCAGATGCAGTGCTTCAAGTGGTGCAGAGCTTCGGCTTCCAGCAGATGACGCCCGTCCAGACGGCGGCCATTCCACTGCTCCTGGCCCGGAAGGATGTGTCCGCGGAGGCAGTTACAGGTAGTGGTAAAACACTGGCTTTCCTTGTGCCCATGCTAGAAATCCTGCAAAGACGCCACAAGGAGACCCCATGGGGCCCCAAGGAAATAGGTTCCCTCATCATTTCACCAACTCGGGAACTGGCGCGCCAAATCTCCGAAGTTCTAGCCCAGTTTCTGGACCACGAAGACCTCGAGCACCTGAATCAACAGTTGATTGTAGGTGGCAACAGCATAGAAGAGGACATAGCCACGTTGCGTAAGGAAACGCCCTGTATATTGGTGTGCACCCCCGGTCGACTGGAGGATCTATTTCAGCGCAAAGGAGATGATCTTAATCTGGCGGCTCGGGTGAAGAGTTTGGAGTTTCTGGTCCTTGACGAAGCTGACCGCCTGCTCGACTTGGGCTTCAAAACAAGTGTGAATAACATATTGGGCTATCTGCCCCGCCAACGTCGAACTGGGCTCTTCTCCGCAACACAGACTACCGAGGTTACGGACTTAATCCGTGCGGGTTTGAGAAATCCGGTACTCGTTTCAGTTAAAGAGAAGGCCTCCGTAAACACGCCAGCCCGCCTGCAGAATTTCTACAGGATTGTGGAGCCAGAACTCAAGTTTGTGGCCCTGCTGGAGTTCCTTAGTTCACCCGTCACCGATATTGGAAAGGTGATGGTGTTTTTCCCCACATGCGCCTGTGTGGAGTATTGGGCTGAGGCCCTGCCGCCTCTTCTGCCCAAACGCACTGTGCTAGGAATCCACGGAAAGATGAAAAACAAGAGGGCCAATGTGGTGGAGAAGTTTCGCAACACTGCACAGGCCGTACTCCTCTGCACGGATGTCCTCGCACGTGGCTTGGATGTACCTGAGATCGAGTGGGTAGTGCAATGGGATCCACCTTCAACTGCCTCCAGCTTTGTACACCGTGTGGGACGCACTGCTCGGCAGGGAAACGAGGGCAATGCCCTGGTGTTTCTCCTGCCCAGCGAGGATGCTTATGTGCACTTCCTGAAGATCAACCAGAAGGTGGAGTTAACTGAACTGCTTAGCGAGGAGGAGCAAGATGCAGATCGAGAAAAAAAGGAACTACCCGCCGTCTTAGATCAACTCCATCGGCTGCAGGCAGCCGACAAGGGCGTCTATGATAAAGGCATGCGCGCTTTTGTTTCCCATGTAAGAGCATATACCAAACACGAATGCAGCGCTATTCTCCGACTAAAAGATCTGGATCTGGGCAAGATGGCCACTGCTTACGGTCTCCTGCAACTGCCGCGCATGCCGGAGCTGAAGAACTACCAGGGAGGCGGCTATGTGGCGCCAACTTTTGAAGTGGACCTAACCAAGCTTACGTACAAGAACGCCCAGAAAGAGCAAGTTCGACAGCAGAAAATGGAAACTTACGAGCAAACGGGAAGCTGGCCGGGCCAAAAGCAGCACAAAAAGCGTGTAGAGTCCTGGGATCAGACTAAGAAGGCAAAACTGGATGCCAAGTCCAAAAAGGAGCTGCGCAAGGCGAAGAAACAGCGAAAGAAAGCGGCAGAGGCCGAGGCGGGTGGGCCTGGAAAAGGGAAGAAGAGGCAGCAGTTTAGCCAGGAGGATCTCGATGAGCTAGCCAGCGATATTCGGCTCTTCAAGCGGCTCAAAAAGAACAAGATCAGCGAGGAAGAATTCGACAAGGCCATGGGCATCGAAGGGGACAATGATTAACATGCTTTGGGGCTGCTTTTTATGTAGAATAAAAAATGTTTACGGAAATTTGTATATGTATTTAAAAGAAATATATATTTAAGTATAAATACATACATAAGTATATCAAACTTTATTAGACCAAAAATGGGGGTAACAAAACATAGACGTGAATACTATAACTAAATGAGATGAAGTAAACGACTGAAACTTAAGCTGTGTTGCCGTCGACCACAATTTGAAGGATGATGCGGCGCTTGGGATCGTAAGAGAATCCATTTGTGCGGAACAGATCCGATTCGTAGAAGGGTTTCAGGTTAACAATGTCCAGCTGCTTAGCCCGTTCGATCAAATCGCGCTCCATAATCTCCACGTGCGTGGCGCCGGGCCCATCCTTGCAGCGGATGTAGGCGAGCTGGTCGAGCGTCAGCTGTCGCAGAATAAAGAACAGCAGCTCGGAATGGTCCTTTTGGAAGGACAGGTACTTCTGGAATGTGCTGCGCATCTTCTTCATAACGCTGAACTTCTGCGCCTCGATAAAGCTCTCCAACATCATGCGGATAGCCATGCTGACATCTGCCTCCATCACATTTTCGCGGAGATGCATGCGAGCGTGCGCTTCAGACATTCGGATGACACTCTCAATATGACGCACCGTAATGGGCAGTGAGCCCGTGGCAAAAGACTCCTGGCGCAGCTGAGCGTACATCTTGGCGATCTTGTCCTCGTCGATGTTCTGTATAATACGTAAAGGTTAATGAATTATTGCTGTGATTTCAATAAGGTTGCCTACCGTTAACTTGGGCCGTATGTTCTCCTTAGCGTATACAATGTATTGTCGCAACAAGTCCTGCGGGATCTCATCAACGGTCTTCAGCTGTGGTTCCTCCAACTCCGGCTGCTCCTCCTCACTCGGGTGGTGCTTCATATGCGAGTGTACAACGAATTTAGCGAGCTGCTGATCCTGCATGGGATCAAATTCGTCCTTCACCACGCACAGGACATCGAAACGGGACAGGATGGGCTCCGAGAGATTCACGTTCTCCGAGAAGGTCATCGAGGGATCATAGCGACCGCCAATGGGATTGGCAGCAGCAATCACGGTGCAACGAGCTTGAAGAGAGGTGACAATACCAGCCTTGGAAATCGAAATCGATTGCTGCTCCATGGCCTCGTGAATAGAGGTACGATCCTGGTCGTTCATTTTGTCAAACTCGTCGATAAGACAGACTCCCTGATCAGCCAGCACCAGAGCACCCGCCTCCAATGTCCACTCCCGGGATACTGGATTTCGTCGCACATAAGCCGTAAGACCAACGGCACTGGCTCCCTGCCCCGTAGTGAAAACTGCACGTGGCGCAACCTTTTCGGTGTACTTGAGGAACTGCGACTTTGCCGTTCCGGGATCTCCGCAGATGAGCAGGTTTATATCACCTCTGACCTTGTGTTTCTCCCCGGGATTCTTGGACTCTCCACCGAAGAGAGCTAAGGCCAGCGCCCTCTTGATATAATCATGTCCGTATATAGAAGGAGCCATGGATGCTACTACACGTTCTACTATACGAGGATCCTTGCTCAGCTTCTGAATGGTGGCTATGTCCTCGTCCGTAAGCGACTGCACTACCTGCTTGGAGTCCTTTACAACCACATGATTGGCAATAATCACGGTGGCAAAAACAGGGAATCCTTGGTCTGTGTTCAAAGAACCATCATAGTTGTTGGTATATATACCTGTGACCTCAAGTTCATCTCCAGGCTTGCATTGATCGCACAAATCAGCGAGCAATATTACATCCTTGCTGCGAGGAATGCGTCCAGCTGGAATCCTACCTGGCGACTCCTGCAACGTGATCTTCTGATAATTTCGATACAACGTCTGCTCCATGTTGATTGAGAAGGGTCCAGTGCTCTGGCACTCTGGGCAGGAACCGGGCTTTATCTCCGTATTTTGCGACTGAACAAAGGGTCCAAGCACATAGCCGCACTTAACGCAGTCGTACTTGATCACGGATAGCTGGGGAAGAACTCCTGTAGTGGCAGTAACCACGCCCAAAGTGCGAACCAATTGGTTAAGATGCAGTTTTCTGAATGTGCGCAGCTCCTCGATCAGCGGCAGCTCCGAGATGCGCACGTGAATCTCGGTAGTGACCCGTTCGTAGGTGGGAAAAATGGAGAGCACCATGTCCTTGGCCACTTTATCGAAAATCTCGAGCATTTGAAAGGGAGCCTCGGGCAGGAAGTAGGCCAGCACGTGTTCCTTGTTGGCCAGATCCGTGTAGGAGACGACGAACGAAGACATGTTCTGCTCGCACATCCGCCGTATCCGATCACGATAGGTGTATGCGCCCCTTTCATCCACAAATGTTCTCAGGAAGGATTGAAAGCGATTGGCGATTTCCGTGCGTGGTCCCAGCATACTGACCCACTCTTTGGTAGAGTGTCCCTTTGTATCCTCCAGGTTTTCGATAGACTCCACCATCTCGGTGTCCTCTACCTCACCAACAGCTGCCTTTTCACCAGCTCGTCTCTTGGCCCGGGGTCCCACATCGTCTTCATCATCGGACTGACCGAAACCCAGATCACGATCGTCGCGATGGATTCCGGCGGCCCGGTCGCGTCGACGCATCTCTGACTCGGCGGCAAAGCGATCTCCCTGAGACATCTCAGAGAAGTCATCCTCGTCATCCAGCATCGCCGGATCATAGTGATCCAGCTCAGGCATGGGCCGGTAATCGTTCTCCATGTTGTCCCCGAAGAGCTCCTCGCCATCCTCCTCCTCGGCCTCATCGCGAACGGTCTGATCTCCCAGGATCTCGTCCTCGTTCTCGAACGGCTCAAAGTCGCCCACCGGCGACGTCATCGCTGCCCGCAGTTCGCGACGTTCGGCGGCATCGCTGGGCGTATTTGGCGGCGGTGAACTGGGATTATCCATAACGTGTGTCTGTTGTGCTTAGCGTCTATCTGCAATATGTTTTGTTTTATACTGGCGATCTTGTTGTGACGACGCGTGCGAAAATGTTTGCGCGGGAAAATGTTTGCTGATCGAGCAAATTCAGGGCTACATTTAACTTTCGATAAACAGTGGTGTAAACGGCTTGTACGTACAATGAACATTCTCGTCTGTTTATTTATTTTACATAAGAACAATAAAAAACATATTTGTCTATTAATAAAGTAAATTATAAAGACTTTCTTTTTGGGAATGAAATATCACAAAATTAAAGGTAAAATATTCATATAATTTTAATATTAAAATATTAAAGTATTTTTATAATACCAGTCTAATAGAAAAGTTTACAAAAAAATAGAGTAGGCATTATTACGACAAATGTCAGTCATGTTAAAAGTTATATTTCAATTGATAGAATTATGACCAAAATATGGTTCACAAACATAAAAGTAAAAGCATTTTCTATTGCGTTTTCTATTAAGCAACCAAAACTTTACTGCCCTGAAATGCAGCTCTGAATGGAGCCCAACTTGAACTAGTTCCGTTACCACTGAATCAAAACTACGGAGCAGACCTTCCCGCCTCTTATAGCTTCAGTGTGTTCCCAGCCCTCGACGCATGAATTATATTTGTTTGTGAAATTCCCAATTTATTGTTAATAATCAAAATGGTACTGGCATCTTTGTCCACAGGAGTGATTGCTGTAAGTATGACAGCTTAAAATTCATGAATTTGTATAGTAACATTTCGAACAACCGGCTGCAGCGCATTATGCATGGCGAGGTTGTGGATGGTCCGGTTCTCCAGATCCTGGCAATCAAGAAGATTAATAGCGCCGCGGACTCAGAGCGCTATCGCATCCTGATCTCCGACGGCAAGTACTTCAACAGCTACGCGATGCTGGCCAGTCAGCTGAACGTGATGCAGCACAATGGAGAACTAGAAGAGTTCACCATTGTCCAGTTGGATAAATATGTGACCTCACTGGTTGGCAAGGACGGAGCCGGCAAGTAAGTATACGGTAAAACAATCTTCCGACAGAATTTTACCATAAACTTCCCTTTTAGACGCGTTCTCATCATTTCCGAGTTGACTGTCGTGAATCCAGGCGCCGAGGTTAAGTCCAAAATTGGCGAACCCGTCACGTATGAAAATGCAGCCAAGCAGGATCTGGCTCCTAAGGCAGCAGCACCTTCTAATTCCAAGCCCGTGGCCAGAAAGGAACAAAGCCATAACAACAATAATAACGTAGTAATGAATGCCTCTATTAATAGTGGAATGACACATCCTATTTCCAGCCTGAGTCCCTACCAAAACAAGTGGGTGATTAAGGCTCGCGTGACCTCAAAATCCGCTATTCGCACATGGAGTAATGCCCGCGGCGAGGGCAAGTTGTTCAGCATGGATTTAATGGACGAATCGGGCGAAATTCGGGCCACTGCCTTCAAGGAACAGTGCGATAAGTTCTACGACCTCATTCAAGTGGACAGCGTGTACTACATATCCAAGTGCCAATTGAAACCTGCAAACAAACAGTACTCTTCGCTGAACAACGCTTACGAGATGACCTTTTCTGGTGAAACGGTTGTCCAGCAGTGCGAGGATAACGACGATGATCCCATTCCGGAAATTAAGTACAACCTTATTCCTATTTCCGATGTGTCTGGTATGGAAAACAAAGCAGCGGTGGACACAATTGGAATTTGCAAGGAGGTGGGCGAGCTGCAATCCTTCGTAGCTCGCACCACAAACAAGGAATTCAAGAAGCGGGATATAACCCTGGTGGACATGAGTAACTCGGCCATCAGCTTGACCCTCTGGGGTGATGAGGCCGTTAATTTTGACGGTCATGTGCAGCCTGTGATCCTGGTCAAGGGATCGCGTATTAATGAGTTTAATGGCGGAAAATCCTTGAGCCTAGGTGGCGGCTCAATCATGAAGATCAACCCCGATATCCCCGAGGCGCATAAGCTGCGCGGCTGGTTCGACAATGGAGGCGGTGACAATGTCGCCAATATGGTTTCGGCGCGAACAGGCGGGGGAAACTTCTCAACCGAATGGATGACGCTTAAGGATGCGCGGGCTCGCAACCTTGGCAGTGGCGACAAGCCTGATTACTTCCAGTGCAAGGCAGTGGTGCACATCGTCAAACAGGAGAATGCCTTCTACCGAGCCTGCCCTCAAAGCGACTGCAACAAGAAGGTTGTAGATGAGGGCAACGACCAGTTCCGCTGCGAGAAATGCAACGCACTGTTTCCCAACTTTAAGTATCGGCTGCTTATCAACGTAAGTATTGCCTGTGCAACATATAGCTTTCTTACTTTAAATATCCGTTCTTCAACTAACATAAATAATTTATTTTAGATGAGCATTGGCGACTGGACTTCCAACCGTTGGGTCAGTAGCTTTAACGAGGTCGGCGAACAGCTGCTCGGACACAGTTCGCAGGAAGTGGGTGAGGCCCTTGAGAACGACCCTGCCAAGGCCGAACAGATTTTCTCCGCACTCAACTTCACATCGCACATCTTTAAGCTGCGCTGCAAGAACGAGGTTTTCGGGGACATGACTCGCAACAAGCTCACTGTGCAGTCTGTAGCCCCCATCAATCACAAGGAGTACAATAAGCACTTGCTCAAGGAGCTGCAGGAGCTAACCGGCATTGGCTCCTCCAACTGAGTTCCATGCGCAGCGCGCTTTAAGACATCTACCATTAACTAGGAATAGGTTATACATTTATGCATTACAGTAAATATGTTATTTCCAAATATTGTGAATGGGCTGCTATTCAGCTACGTTTCAAATACATATTATATCCCTTTTTGAAATCGTAGATTGATATTAAAACTTCCCCTTAATTATAATAAACTTAAAAATTAAAGGAAATGGACGTCTAAGTCCTTCACTGAGAGCAAACATTACGATTTTGAAACATCTACCAGAGTACACATAAATAATAAAAAATAAACGTCTGGTCTTAATAATATTGTTTTTGTTATATTTTTTTTTATATTTTGCATATGCTTTCTGCTTATATAAAGCTGGTTTTTAGAGCAAATTTTAAAATATACGTATGTAAAAAGCTTTTTGATGTTTGGAGCTTATAAACAAGAGAGAAGGCTAGTCGACTATCAGATACCCCATACCCGATGGTTGGAGTGCGAATAGAAAATTTGTTTAGAATTTGTTAAGCATATCGATAGAAATTGGAATAACTCAAAATTAAAAAAAAAATTAAATCTTTTGCGTGGACAAAATATTTAGATTCGCCGTGCTTTATATAAAATTCAAGTTTTTGTTGTTCTAGAGATCTCGACGTTTTTACGGATGGATAGACGGACGGGCATGGATAGATCGACTGGGCTAGAAATCCTCATCAAGAATATACACATACTTTATGTATACTTTACAACGAATCTGGCATACCCTCTTACACTAAGAGTAACGGGTATCAAAGCGATAGCTTGAGAGCTTTAGTGAACAAAGTTTTGTTAGTCATTCACATAAATGCACAGAGTGCAGTTTATAAAGATCGAATTCATAAAATTGCTAATTCTTGGACCTATACAAGTCTTAAAATGAACAATAACGCAATAATAGTAAGTTTTCGTTACATAGATTTACATTAAACAAAGTAAAAATTAAAATCTTATTTGATTGTGAGAGCAATTTAACAGATAACAATATAATATTTTTTTGGCGGTATTCAGCCCATTTGCAGCTTGGGCCCAACGTCATTTGTTAGTTCATCCATAAAAGCCCGTGTTATGTGGAAATCAGAAATAACGCCATGGAACAATGATGGCCAAGATGGAGAAATTTTTATTATGAATTTATTGGATGAGTCTGGTGAAATAACAGGAGTTGTGTTTAATAACTTGGTCAATGTATTTCACGCCCCGATTCAAACAGGCCTGGTATACATTTTCTCAGGCTTTGAAGTGCGGCAGGCGGAACAGAGATTAAAAGTTTCAGATAATCCTTATCAAGTATTTCTTCTTGGAAATACTGTCGTAGAACTCAGTGCTAGTGACCGGATTCCCCGAGAGAAATATAATTTCCTGCCGTTATCGAAGGTTTCT
Source organism: Drosophila teissieri (assembly GCF_016746235.2). NCBI lineage: Eukaryota > Metazoa > Arthropoda > Insecta > Diptera > Drosophilidae > Drosophila > Drosophila teissieri. The sequence continues at coordinate 26,697,244 of NC_053032.1, read as the reverse complement.
TCAATACCGGACATGGAGCCCGTCGACGCAATTGGAATCTGTTCGGAGGTTCGAGAGCTGGATAACAGAGCAGGTTACTTTATTCGGGAAATCTTACTTGTGGATCCTGATTACACGTCTGTCATGTTAAATCTGTGGGAAAAGCAAGCTGTGAACTTTGAGGGTAAACCTGATGACGTTATCGTGGTCAAAGGGGCGCGTGCCCAGACTCACAACAATGAAATCAAACTGAACGCTGGTTGGTACACGAATGTGCAGATTAATCCAGATAATCCAGAAGCCACTTCCATGTTGGAATGGTATAACAACCAATAATGAACTCTAAAATATTATTGGGACCTATGATAAATTGATACCAGTGCAATATACAAAATATTACAATTTTAATATGCTTTTATGTTTAATAATGTTATATGTACATATGTATTGAGAAAAATCAATAAACTTTTATTATTCATAATCCATATCGTTATCCATATACAACAAAGTGTGTGAACATGTTTACACAAACAACGTTTTATTTTCGGGAAATACTTGTACAATAAATAAATAGTAAAACGTACTAAAAATAAGTGCCCGAATCAAAATGTAGACACTGATGGGACTTAACTAGAGATTATCCACCTAAGGGCTAGGAAGAGACTAAGTTTAAGGGGCACTCTGTAGTACAAGAGCTGCCACAGGAAGTGATGACGCTTAACAGAGAAAAAATCATAATAATATCAGTTCCCTAGTTTCCTCTATTTAGTGATCAAAATAATCTTAGTCATATCTATTATCCATTTCCTCGAATAGATATGGAGAAAACTATTTTGACTCCGTGATAATAAAATGTTGAAGGGCCACAAATAGGCGTCCTTGAATCTGAATATAATCCGAATGGTTAACCAATTTCGGGAATAGTTTTTTTGTTCTCTCTGATGAGTGGGAAAACCGTTGACTTCAGCAAAGGACTTGACTACGTACGGCTAATCGACCAGAGACGCTCGATCGTGAACACTTAACCTAGATCTCAGATAGCGTTGGGATGGGCCCAGTGAAGCCTAGTTGGATAGCTGCTGCTCTGCCTCTGCTGGCACCACGTGCTCATGGTCCTCCTTGGGCAGCCTGCGCTGCTCCTCCTCCCTCAGCTCCGCCTTCTTGGCCTGTTCCTGGCGCCGGGCCACGCCCTCCATGGACTCCCGCAGCGAATCGATGTCCAGCGCATTCTCATCCTTGTCCCCATCCTGCTCGTGCCTCTGGCCGCCAGCGAACTTGGAGAAATACGTGAGAGACTTCATTAGCTGATAGCTCTTTGAGATGGGAATGTTAGAGTCGTAGACGCTGGTGCTAGAGCTGCAGTCCACGTAGAACCACCAGTTGCACTTCAGGATCGTCTGGTCGAAGAGTGTGTTCTCCGGGCAGAGGAACGACTTACGCACCATGCCGTCGTCGGTCAGTGCGCATACGTGGAATACCTGCCAGAGATTGGGGATTGTGATTAAGAAGTGTGTACGATTTACTGCACCAAAACGCATCACGTGCGTGTAGTTTACCATGCAGCCAAGATCGGTGTCAGCGTAGAGACCCGGAAAGTGCTTTTGCTTAGCACAGGAGAAACTCGTAGGGGGCAGGTCCACCTTGGATTTGAAGTTGTCGTCAAAGTTCTTGTCGTAGCCCACGGGATAGTACTCCTTAGGGGCGTTCATTACCTAATATAAAGCAGTAAAACATAAATAATATTATATCCAATAGAAAATTACGCATACGCCGCTTGGTCATCAGCTTTCAACGCAATACCCACCTTGGACACCTTGTGCTCCGCCAGCGACTTTTGTGGACGCGGTGTAGTGGTTGTCGTTGTGGTCGTCGTGGTCGTAGTCCTCACAGTGGAGGTGCGCATGAACTCCTCCCTTAGCTTGGCCGCCAGTTGGGCCCGGTGTTCGGCCTTCAGCTGCTGCTCCCGGACGTAGATGGCGTGCTTGATGGTGTCCACTGTTACGTTGGCAGCGGCGGCCAGTTCCTCGACGGTAACATCTTTCAGGTCGAACTTGGGCTCCTCGAACTGAAGGTAGTTCGGGTGACTGGACACCGTTCGGTGTTCCTTGCCCACATTGGCGATCCTGGCGATGGATTGGGGCATCGCCTGGAACACCGGCACGGCTACTGGCTGGGACACCACCGGATTGGCCACGTGAAAAGTGCGATTCGAGTGCTATACGAATGGGTGTGAATTTATTATTAAGAGAATATTTAACTACAATTCTCAGTGTGTTACTTCAGGGAATTAACTAGAGTTGTTCTTTGTTTACAAAGAAGCCAAAGAAATCACGTGTATCATGTGTAGTAACTTACCGGTTGATCGATGGAGGTTATTAGCTTGTTGTTGACACTGACCCGCGGCTCCGGAGTATCCACGGCCACCCGTCTCTCCGCAGGGGTCGAACTCGGAGCAGCGGGCTGAGTGGCGGCCAGTTGCTTCTGGGGAATGGGTCGGAAGGCAGGAACACCCAATGGCAATGGACGAGCCTCGGTCATGAGCTGTTGCTGTTGCTGTTGCTGCTGCTGTTGTTGCTGCAGAAGCAGCAATTGTTTCAGCTTTATTTGCTGCTGCAACTGCTGTTGCTGCAGTTTCTGCTGCTGGAGTTGCAGTTGCTGCTGCTGTTGCACCTGCTGCAGGTTAAACGGCGCTGCTCCGGTGGACCGTGAACTTATCCGTTTCTCTGGCAATGGGTGTTGCACGGGTGGATTGACCTTCGGTAGAGATGTGAGGTAATGAGATAATTTGAAATGCAAGAAGACCGTCTGAGCTCACCTGTTGCTGGGTGGATGGAAGTACGCCCACCAAGTCGGGAGGTGCTCCGTTTTTGTAGCTAATAGCCCGCCGGCGGTCACTCTCCGTGTTGCCCAGCGATTCCGGAAAGCCCAGCTCGTCGCCCAGACTGAAACCTGTAAAAAGCAAAGGTTTGGGTTAGGTCGGGCCCACGACGGCCCCATCAATCACTTCAATCGTGGCCAAGGGTTGGGCAATGATGTGTTAATTAATGGCTTTTGTTTTACCCTTCACGTGGCTCTCGTATGGGTCTTATCAAAGTCTTACATCTATGTGGCGCTTATGTACACAGAGTCTAGTACGAATCATCTATTAAGGAGGTCAGTGAATAATAAACATCTGACCAAAATAACAAACACGTGTGGCTGACTTGTTCTTATTAATAAATGGTCAAATGATCCTAAATATATTATTATAATTAACTATAATTACGTTAAAGGCCGCTGCTGCTAATGCTCGTTAAATGGTTTCAATACAAGATACAAAAATCAAAAAAAAAATTTAATGATAACTCAAAATAATTCTACCAGTTTTAAAAAATTCAACAAAATTGGTAAGTTTATGTGCGATGCTTTTAGTGCTCTTTGGAACCATTAAAGTCCCATTAGACTTGAATCCTAAGTACCCCTCTTCCACGCCCCTGCGAATTGAACTGCAGGTCAATCTTCAAACCGATTTCTTGTTGTGCTACTCCGCTGAAACGCTCTACATTATCAGAATTGAGTTCATATATGTGGTGCTACCACTGACATTGGCATTAATGCATAATGACTTACTTAATCGCTATTCGCGGTGCGTTTGAGTTCAGATCGAGTTCGATTACTTGACCAATTAGCTGCACTTGAGAATTGGAGGATTGAAAGCCTTGGAAACACTACGTACTCTACGTCTACACCTTGAACTATTTCGGGGTCGTATGTACACTGAGAAAATGAAGGTGGAGGATGGTGGGGATGGTGCGAATGGGTTGACAGAACAGTTGAGAGATTTACCTAAACCAAAATGGGCCTTAAGGCCACCCAAATTTCGTACACGAAACAGTCCAGACTTTTTGAAGTTACAATCGAGAATGAAACCGAAATCGGACGATAAAACACACGTCCCGCAAGCCAATCCTATAAATAAAGAATAGAAAAAGCAAACACAGAATAGGATAGTTCTTTGGTATAATACAATAGTAATGTTACTAATTAGTACAACAAGGGATTAATATTATGTAGAGATCGTTTAGGGTAAGGTATTCCAGGGATTGAGGGGATACGGGAGAGGGCGGAAAAGCTTCTGTGTTGTTTTCTCTATGCAACATTAAACCACAACCAAAAACTTAACAAATTTTGGATTAATAACTAAAAGTAGTATTGCTGGGTTAGGAAGGGTGTGGCTTTAAATCTGACATGAATTATATCACTTTACAAAATTGGCATAAATTAATACAAGTTTTATCACTTTGAAGCATGAAGTCTTCAAATAAAAATCGGCGCAAAGTTTTCAAGTTATCCCGCATCGAATCGCATTGCGTGGCGGATGTCTTGATTGATGTGCGGATTGACTGATTATATCTCACATAGACATCCGATTCGGCGCGTGGAATCCGAGGTATGTGTGTTTTTATTATCTTCCATCTGCCAACTTAAGGTGTGACCGCAGAATGACCCAGATTGAAGCAGAGAAGATGGCCCAATCCGACCGCAGACATACAAGTAATAAAACCAGGCCGCCAGCATTCTCACAGCGATCTCAACGTGGCCATAATCGATTTACTATGCCGTGAGCAGACCCATTATGGACCGACAAATGGCACTTCCTTATGATTGGGGCCCACAAAACAATTGGGATCCATAAGTGCCATAGGTTACGCATTAGCTGGGGTTACCCAAGTCATGAAGAGAGCACCCCCATTGACCTGAACCAAGTTGGAGACTTCAATTCGAGCTGGTGAGCCAAATTGCGAGTCTTGGGTTCAAATTAAATTGTTAGCATGTCAAGTGGGACATGTAATACGTGTTTCGAATGAATTCTTTCAAAATTCCCCCGCCACTCGGCGTGTCGTCCATCCATATTCATGGAGCAGCATTTGAAACCGATTCTAAGGCGGCTAATGGCAAGCCATTATGTGCGAGTGGCACATGTTGCCAATTGTGGTAATCGTTTTAGATGATACACTTGGCCAAAAATTACGGACTATGGCCCAGTTAAATAAATTGTTTACTTGATTGCTAACCAGATTGTTAATAAAGTGCAAAAGCCTACTTTTATGCATTTTCCCTCAGTGTAGAGCCGCTACGGGTCGGATCAGAGTCCGGTCCAACACTTTGGCTTGTGGGTTCAAGGAAAATGGAGCTGGTTTTATAACCGCCCGCCTAATGGAGTGTCAGCATGGCAAGGCAATGTTTGGCCATCTCCGCGGGATCAAAGTGCGCACCCGATGTGCTCACTTCCTCGTCTCCGTCATCGTTATCATCATTATCATCATCATCAGATATACCACTCTACCACTCAAAAGCCACAATCGATTATCCCTGCTCCCCCCGAAACGGTCGATAATGGAACTTTAGAGACTTTTACACGCAAATTTGCATTACGCATTCGCCGTGTGGGCGAGCAGTTATTTTAATTGCGCGTGCAAATGGCCTGCACGACGACAAATTTGAGAAGGGAAACCAGCAATTAGCTAGGGAAAACTAGGCAAATAGCCCGGCATGCCGGAGAGCAATATGAAATATGAAAATATGAAATTTATTTCGAATTGTCAGTGGGGGACATCCAGCGACATTTGCAGTTAGTCACAGGCGATCGACAAGCGCTTTCTCTCATCTCGGGTATGAAATGCGAGTTGCGGCGGCTTTACGACTTGTCGTGGCTGCCCGGCATCAAGTGGCCAAATAGAAATCCAAACTAAACAAATAATGAGGCATAAATATGCACGTGGGGCAGTGTTGGCATAGACCAGCCATTGATCAGCGGCAGCAAATGTTTAGTTACTTTCCTCGAAGACAACATCTTGCATCCCACATCCCCTGATCAGTAAAGCCCGTCTAGTTAGCACCTCTGCCCGCGAAAGTGGGTCATCTGGTCTCAAAAACATTGATATTAATTGCTCACTCGGATGCTAAGACAGAAACTGAAACCGAAACTGAAACAAAAAGCATAAACTGGCTGGCCGAGCTCAGCGTTAATTCAATTTGATGATCTCGCTTGGCAGACGCAAATGCAAATATCTTGTATGTATAAATTATCAAACATCTGCGCCTAGGCCGTCCATTCATTATGGCCGAACCTTAACCCATACCTTTGAGGTTTCAGACAACGCCTCTCTAAGTGGTTTCCCTTTTAATATTCTGCACTCATATTTAAAGGCTTTAACATTCCATTGTTGGCAAAACGTTTTACGGTCAATCTTTTTATCTCATCGTCAATGATTTTTTTTCGCGAAGGCTCTTTTGGGCCACCACCTTTCGCTTTTTTACGCTGACATACTGGGCGAAACTTTCCATTTCTCCTTAATTTACTTAGCTTGCTGGCTCGTACTTTTTGTTCTCATTGTCAGTGGCGACAGGAAATCGTACTTTTAAGTGCCATTAATGACCTTGCCATGGTGCTACAAGTAACCGATTTAAATGGCGGAGATTGTCTTTCGAACTGACTTGCATCGTAGATCGACTCTTACACCTTGTTCTATGTCATGAAGGGGAAATCAAAATGTGATTTCGGGAACTTTACGATCTGCCCCTGACCTTGCCCCTGTGACTCGAATAAGCCGTCCGAATGAAACCATTATCGCACGGCTTCGGGGGAGATTGTTTCGGATTGGCTTGGATTGTCCAAATGGTCTTCGACAAAGTGTCAGTTCCAAAACACGGCTTGCTAATCCCCATTGCCGGTTAATTATGTTAATTGAACGATGGTCTTGACAGTGAGCGATAGGCCGAGGGAAACAGAGCCCCGACAGACAAAACTTATGACAAAGACACTTTAGGCCATCGAATTAAATTGCAATTTCAGCGTGTGTGCGTGTGGGCCAAACAATCAACTAGTCTCAAAGGTGTGGAATGGAATGCAAGACTTTGGATGCCCAGAGATCGGTGCAGCATCTCCGAGGCGAAGGTCTTACGTGAGCGGGTTGCGTGCTCGGAAATAATGCCACAACACACTTGACGGCCCAAGAAACACAATCTTTATATTATGTGAAGATGGGCCCAGACAATAGAGGCGATAATCATGCCTTAATTTATTCCTAATTGCGAACAAAACGTACAAATGTCTGCAGAGGGGAACTCGAAAAAGGGAAAGGATACGTCCCTTGTGTGGGAATAACCCCAAACGGAAGTCTTGTTGTGCACTGCCCAAAAAAAGTTCGTGAAATATTTTTGTTCTCATTTATGCATCAAGAAAGGAGGTAAAAAACTATTCAAATCCTATCTTATAATCATAAATCATGTTGCTAGGTGTTTCTTAAGACTTTGTTGCACAACTTTATTCCCACGTGGTATTTGAGGTAATATTTGACTTGCACTTAAAATGATTTTTTTTTCAACTCAGATATAGCGAACAGTGTAAGCGAACAAAATTTTGGTCATTTAGGCATTCCCCAGCTATTTGCTTGAAGCTAAAATGACGACATGTAAAAAACTAGTAACTTGAAACTTTAAATTGGTATTATTTATCACTAAAAAAGTTTATATAAAAAATTTGCTTAAGAATTTATGGGATATGTTTTTGCAAGTGCACAGATGCCAGTCTGCCTTTCACTTTGCAAAATACCAGCTCGGAGAGCCTTTTACTTATTGACCAATTGTATGACAATGCAATTTCATTTTCTTATTATTTTTTAGTACTTTTAGCCCCTTTTGCAGTTGCAACAATGCATCTTTCCGAGGCCCTATGGTTTGGCTAAGAAAAACATTCAACGGCAAAGGCTAATTGCCGTTGAAAGTATGTACATTTAGCCAGAAAACATTTATAATATTTTATGTTTACTTGTCACACGGGGCGTATACTCACTAACGTATTGGCTATTAGCTGTCAGTTTTGAACAGGAAGGGTCTTCACACCGAAGCCAAGTGTTTCGGGCCAGAAGTATTGCATAAAGCTCTCAAACATCGGTCCGAATGTGGGTTATATAAAAACACAGAAAAAGCAACAGCATCAGAAACAACTGAAGATGCCTCCAAAGCGCTGCGTCATTGACCACAAAACAGATACTGAGTTTGAGCCAAACACGAGCGAAAAGAAAAGAAAACAATAAAGAGAAACATATGCGGCCAACGCATCTCAATAAGTTCGGGTACAAATCAGCGTTATATTGATGATTCATGGTCCGCGATTGCTCAGTGAATTTTATGAAGCCATCAATGGGAATATCAAAAGATTTGGGCAGGGCAATGTCGGTACATATTTGAACAATGTGTGCCAGCATTATTTCCTCCTGCCCATGGATAGTTTTCTTTTGGCCAAGCAAAGGTCAGTAAACACACCATAAACTTTATGCAAATTGGGCAGCGAAAATTGTCTGAACCAACAGCCAGTTTGTAGACCACTATTGCTCTGATCTTGACCGATATTCTGGCCCAAGACGGACTTAGCCATATTGAGGTGCGATTGGAACATCGTTACACTCAATCAAATAAAACAGGTTGAATTGTAGTGCGAAGGTTAAGCAAGGTTAGAGTATGCCTGCAATTTGCAAATTGATTAATTGGCGAATGGTCGATAAATGGGTATAAACTTGCCCTAAATGGAGACACCTTCAACACAAATAAATTTACATATGTATATACATGTGTATCTGTTCTTAATGAGCTGCACATTACTTCAGGTCAAGAATGCTCCATGGCACCATGACTAACCTAAAACCAATCCGGTTTCCTCGGCAAGGTTTTTGCATAAAGCGAACAGATTGAGGCGCAGACAATGAACAGAAACTGAATCCATATGAAAAAGCGATGCCAATAAACTGCAGCAGCGGATCGGTGGCTTAATATGCATAAACAAATGTATAGATAAGATTGTTATGGTTGCTATTTGCCTATTATGGCGTACTTTTTGCATTGACTTATGTTGATTGAAACTTAAGTGGACGTCCAAATCTTGACGCCAAGTTGTCTACCACCATACAGTAAAATATTTATTTAATTTTTTTGTTTGACCAATTGGCTAATTATCAGCCACTAAATTTTGAAAGCTTACAAAAGAATCTTCGGAAACCTGTTTTGTGTCTGCAGTCTAGTATTACAGCATATCCAGGTGCCATAAGACTCCCCATAAAATATAACTGCTGTTTTGAGACTAAAGACTTAAGACACAAACTCGAATTCGAGAAAAGTTCGTCGCCTCAGTCATTTGAATTTCAGCCTGCGCCAACCCGAATTAAATAATTGTTATCCGACACCCGTGAAAAGCAATTAAGCCCCGGCAGCCCCACAGCAACAACAGAAACAGCAATTATTTGGTAAAATGGAAACGGGAAAAATGAAAACTGCATTTTACTCACTTGCCGCCTGCATTATCAGAAAGCCAATCACAAAAAAGTTCATTTTTGCCTCTTTTTTCTCTGTCGAATTTTGCTTGAAAATTTCTTTCTTCGGAAATTACGATGATTAGTTATTTTCGTCGGATGCAAGTAATTTTTCTTTGCTATTTTCCACGTACACTCATACACTCACTGTGGGGGGGAAAAGCAAAATGAGGAAAACACAAAGAGACCTTTATTATCGTTGTGTTCGCGACTCGTGCCGCAGATCGGAAGCGGATAGTTGATTTAATTAAATTTAATGAACTTATTATTTTAATCAATTATTCCAGCATTGCGAATGAAGGAAAGCAATGAAATGCGCGTAAATTGAACGAAAATACAGAAAATGTATATAAAACCAAAATAAAACCGGTAGACACAAGAAACGCAAATGAGCGGGGCAAACACTCTCACTCTCTCTTTCGGCGGTAAAAGTGAAGATGGGCGGACGGAGGCGGTGACGCGACCGAGATGCGCCGATAATCGCGCTACGCGTGCGTAGGCGCCGGCAGAAGCAGAGGCAGAGGCGGTAACGGTGGCAGAAGCGACGGCAGAGGAAGCGACGTGCTGGAGTATTTTATTTTCACGACTAGCTGTAAAACCTACCCTATCTGTGAACCGCTATTCCAAAACATGTATATTTATTTTTCAACTGCTATTTAAGTAAAATATATTACATATGCAAGTGCATTTCAATTTTTTAAGTCGAGGCAATTTTAAAACAGATTAATTTTTTTCCTTAGTTTTTTACTCCAACACAGGATCAATTTCGATGCAATCTATATACATAGATAGATAACTTTGTTTAAATGGAAGGCATTATAAGAAATTGGAAGCAATTATATAAATTGAAGCCAAATCACATACATTTCTAGCTATAACATTATCCATAAAAAGCAATTGTTATTTCTGTAATCTTTCAATTAAATTCGGAATTGATCTGCAAGAATTTGATTGAAAACGAAGTAACTTTTCAAGCTAACTATATCACCATTTGTCACAACATTTGATTACACTTGGCCAAAAAGCTAATTAAAAAAGGGGCATAATAAAAGTCTTGTAGCGCTATGATTTCTTGACTGAAACGCTGGTGATTTATTTAGCGACACATGCAGCGATATTCCAGTCCGGCACTTGTCTCCTTCGCTGCTCTCTTGAGCATAACAACAACTTTCCAATTGCCAGCGCTTTGGTTTTGGTTTGTTGGTCAGCGCTCCATAATTTCCTCGGCTGTCTGTCTTTTTGGTCTATTGTCACTGCCAACTTAAGGCGGCTGCGCACATGCCAACTACCAGCCACGCCCCCAAAAGCAAACACACCGCGATAACAACAACACTGCGACCGCACGTTCAACGGCAACAACAACTAAAACAACAACAGTTCTGCCTCGTTTTGAAACTGGCAGCATAGGTAAAAGTTGTTTTCGATACGCTTTAATTTCGTTAGCTCTTTTGGCCGCGTTAATATTTCGCCCGAAATTAGCGCAAAACCAATTTACACGCACACACACGCACACACAATCAGTTAGCACTGGCCAAATCAATGTTAACGCGAATTAGCCTCTTGATTTAATTTTGTAATTTCAACCACAGGCCAATAGATTGAGACGGGTCTGATAATATCGCCTTGGCTACACTGAATATTTAGGCTGTGTTGCCAAAGCGAAGCGTTTGCGACTTACAACCTGCGAGTATCGCGATCACCTGGCCAGGTGCGAAACTTAACTTGTTGCTCTGGCGCGCGGCCAACGACTGAAAGCCGAATCAGAAACTGAAACATAAGCGCAATCCGAATCCGAATCGAAGTTGCAATCGCGGTAAGCCGAAGATACGCCAAACAAACTCAAACTTGGGGCCCTCTCTTTCGCTCTCTCCAGTTACTCAGTTACTGTTTCTTGGCAGCACTGGGCGCGCGGATAACGGTAAAGATATACCTGTTATCATGCGGGAAAAGGAAACTCATTTAATCTTAAGGATTTCAGTTCAGATTACAGAATTATACATCTTGCGGTGGGTGTAAATTCGAGTCTTTCATGCAGGGTGTAGAGAAGGTTTGAGGCAGCTCGTTTATCCACTTCGTAAGTACTATAAAGAAAGATCCGGTGGTGACTTCATACAATATCATGACCCCTTAAAGCTTACCGTATTTGGAACCGCTTATCACCGGGCATGCTGAGTGCAGGGTTTCCGAATTCAAAGCTCCGGAGTTGTGCAGATTGTACCAGAAGACCGCTGATCCCTTCTTGGGCGTAACGGTAATATTAATCCTCGGGAAGATTGTGGTGCCACCCGAGTCAACTTCTCCCAGCTAGAAAATCTTAAAGTTATACCAAGGAAACTGCGACAAAGTGGAGTGACTTACGTAAAACAAAACAGTAGCTATTCGATCCCCGTACTTTGGCCTGGTCTGAAAATATACTATGATAATAATACTTTTCCAGCATAGTTTAAAATTTTCCAAAAATCATACCGTGTGCGTATAATTATGATAGTCATGGTGCAACATGTAGTGCCCACCTATGCCGTAATTAATCAGCGAAAATGGATCGCTGCGCTCCATACTAAGTCCGGTCATATCGGTTATCCGGTCATTGAGGGTTTTGGATTCTACTATATATGAGTCCTTCGAAGCTCTCACCTCCGACTCCTGACCCGAATCAATCAGGGATAATACGAAATTACTTGAGTTTAGCATCAATTCAATTTCGCTGTCGTAAATCACATCGTGAAAGACCACCATGTACGGATCCGAACTCAGCTCCTCCATTTTCAGAGGGGCAATCCGCGTGAAGGGCGTCGTGGTGCTGTTGTAGCGACAGTGGAGTCGACTTGGTTTTTGGACCACAACCGGGCAGTTCTGCACAGTCGCCAACTCCTCCTCGAAGTGTCTGACTTCATTACTGGGGGCTACTTCCTCTGGCTTGTTTTCTAAGTGGTGAAAAGCTGCAGTTAGCTGCTTGTTCTTCGCCAAGAGCATTGCCAACGCCTTGTGCGCTCGGTATTTGTCGATTATATTATCAAAACGACTCAAAGAGAGATTAAACCAAGCCTCGGCAAGAACATCCTTTCTACTTTGAACGCTGAACTCTCCGAGGGCTAAGCAATCGTAACCTGTCAGTTCTGTACTGGAAGTCAGTAATAATGATATTATGTATTTAAGTATCCTTAGCCTAACTTACTCTGGCTGCGAGTACCCTGCTAAGTTACCAGCTGCCAGCTCTTCTGGCTTAAGGTCGTAAAAGGACATCAAGTCATCGATTCCGCGGCACGCGTGTTCCAAATCCAATGAGGTGGGTAGCAGCTTTCTCATAAGATGGGCATTCTCAATACGCACTACGAACTATAATTTAAAGCAAACTCTTTGACTTGTCAATATATTGGTAGTACCTAATGCATTATTTTCGCTCCTAAAGGCATATTGATACCATTTCCTCCAACTAGTGTGTAGGCGATGTATTAGCCGAAAGCTGTTCAGTGGATTTGCCAAGTACAATTCATAGTCACTCTTCATTTCGTTGTGCTCTGTACTCATACCAGTTAGGGATCTGTAAGAAATCCCTGGATATGTAATTCTTCAAGGAGAAACTGCTGCTTAGTCCCACCTTTCCATTAAATTTAATTTCATTTTCAGTGTTTCCACATAGCCATTTAAATTGTCTACCAGTTTATCCTCAACCTCCAGAAGGTTCATCAGTTCCATTGTTGAGGCAGCATACGATTTCTTTCGAATGGATTTGGCAAACCCTTGGCAGCTAATTATACAAGCACTTAAAAAGCCAATAAACATTACAAATTTTAGGCTGTACATTTCACTTTTGGGACGTATTGGCAAATGACTTTACAAAATGGTAATGATAGTATTGATAATAGGTAATTTGTTGCGGTCTAATTTAATTAGCAATGGTTTTTCTCTCTCGCATTTAAAAATCCCTATAAATCTGTTGAAGGATTAAAGTAAAGGAACCCTTTGAGATAAGAAAAAGTTACCTTTATTTGTAACTTTATTAAACTCGGTTTATTAAACTTAACTTAACAAATTCACGTAGTCGATGTGTTTAGTTTTTGTGGCTTCTTTGTATGCGCCAAGCTTGTAAGCTTGACTAATTAAGTTACAGCATAACCGACCACTTTAACTTATTGACCATTACTAGTTATTTGCGTTGTTTGTATGATTTGTTATGTTATTAGGCGCTTGTCTAATTTACTGCAATGAGTTTGAAAATTCGCATGAACAACAATTTATAAAATTTATTCTGGTTGAGGATGAGTTTGTTAAAAACATTCCTTTCTCCCAGTTCACATTAATTAGGCTCATGAGTTAAGTGGTTACCTACATCGTTGGAAAACCCATAACCCGACATCTATGTATGACCTAAAACCAAATTCAGAACAGCACTGTCAGCTTAGGATGGCAGATTTTTCCTTAAAAGAGGAGAAAAGATCTGTGGCGCAAATGTCTTCTACTCCATGTGGGAGAAATGCCAACGTATAAAACTGAAATAAATAGTTCGTGATTTAAAGAAAAGAACGACAATCCTTTTTTGATGTAAACATTTTTTAAATAAAAAATATATAGAAATAAAGCGGATTCATTTAATATCACGCAGACTGTTCGCTTAAAGCCATGTATCTATTAACTAGACCCCGCCGCCGTTGCACGGGTAAGGCGGTATTTTTGCACCGCATAATGCGCTCCCTCCTCGGAGGTCAACTGATCCATGTACTGCTCCTTCACGAATCGATTGCTCACCGCATTGAGCGAGTCCTTAAGAAACCCAAAGTGCACGATGGCATTCGGGACAAAATTCAGCTCCAGGAGCGTCTCATCGGAGGGCAACACCTTCTTCGGTGGAATGGTGAAGAGATGGAATTGCTCCCCTGGCTGGACCAAAAACTCCCGAACAAACTCCTCCACCTTTGAAAGGGGCTCGTGCGGCTTAAAGATGCCCTGGAGCACGAAGCGATCGGGAAACTGAACGCGCAGCACACAGTCTTTGTACTGGTTAAGCTTAGCCAGCATGGTCTTTTGGCGCTCCAACTCCCTCAGCTTTGCCGTCAGCAAGGGAGCGTCGTCATCTCCGGTCGAAGTACGCTTTAAATCGCGGAGCACCATCTTTAAATCGTTGACGGTCAAGTCGAAAAATGAGTCCGGCAGATCGTCCGCGTTTTTCTTGGATTCGTCCAAGGAGAAGAGTACAGCCTGACGGGGCCCAATTACTCTCACAAGTGGGGGAGCCCTGCCTGGATTCTCTTCGACTTCGTTTTCAGCCTGCTTTCGCTCCGGGGGGTGGTGCATGGAGTATCCGGAACCACTACCCCAGTCGTATTTAGGTGCTTCCGGCTGAGGCTGCTGCTCTTGTTTTTCCTCACCTGTGGGCTTCGCTGGTTCACTCCCACTGGCATTTTCTTCAGGAGCCGTGCGTTTCAAATTCTTGATCATGTTGCTGGTAAGGGCAAACCCACCGCCTCCTCCGCTGCCACCAGCTGCCATTGCCGAGCGGGAGGTGCTGGGTTGGTCGTCGTTGTCCACCCGAGGCTTGACAGCGGGAGCTTTGTACACATTTGCCTGGGTCTTAAGCTCCTCGGGTTTTTTGTCGATAAGACGCATCATGGCGCGACCCTCGAGGATTCCAAGGGACTTCAGCGTGGTCTGGCGCATCTGCTCCTGTCCTATGACCTCGCTGCGCATGTAGACGATGACGGGGCTTTCGTAGCCATTGACATGAGACTCGCAGAGCTTTTGGACCACCAGCCAAATGGTGTCGTTGGGCGAAAAGTCTGCTTGCTGGCGGGATCCGTCGTTCAGCTGGACGCAGACAAGAACGTTACTCAGTGTGCGCCGCTTTTCCGTTTGCTCCATCTCAAGGACACAGTTGTTAGGCAGGCCACTGAAACGGAACTGCTGCGTCAATCCGACCACCTTGTTGTGGAATTTGAGGCAGTGCTCCTCCGCATCGAAGCCGTGCTTGGAGCAGGCCGTCTCCAAAATCTCCAGCAGCGTCATGTTCGCCGTCACATTTACATTCTGCCGCCGACCATTGGGCAGCAGGACTGTGACGCGCTTGTCCATCGGGCTGGCAGCTTCCCTGCAAGGATACGGATCGGTACGGTAGCTGCCAAGTAGACGCAAAAAAAACTCACCTATATAGACGTTTTTAGCAGAGACTACGTTCCGGAATTTGCCGGCTGGAATTGGGGTTGTGGGTGTACGCCTATCGATAGACCTAAAAATTTGTTTACTGAGTTGCGTGACTTTCGTATTTCTCATTTTCATTAGAGATGCGCCCCCTAAACGATATCGGTTAGCAGGAGTTCTACCTATTATGGATTTCTAAATGTACATATGGTAATCGTGAATAACTGACAAATATATGCAGTATAAGCAATATATTATAGTATAATCATTACCGTATGACTGACTTAAAGAACTCAATAATTTTGAATTCCACTTATCGATAGACTTATGTTACTTCTATTCCAATCGATAGGAGCTGCCTGTGTATCGGAGTATTATTGATTGCAGCAGGAAGAAGCAAAAGAAAGGCGCAGCTCACAAAATCAAAACTATTCAAAACGCAATTTGCATTCAAACTAAATTAAAATTATATTAGTCGACTGTCAGAGGACATGCTCTAAGTTACGGGGAAGTCCCCATTCAGTGAGTTTCAGCATTTTGAGTGACGCCCTGTGAGAGAGAACTGTTTGAAAACCGCCGACCCAGCAAGAGATACTTCGAGAAGTCCGTTCCAACTATATAGCCAATATGACCAATCTGGAGAAGCAGCACGAGATGGTGAAGCGCAGTCTGGTGCAGTTTATTAGCGGCCACATTCCGGGGGCCGACTTCAGTGTTGTGGACGAAATCGTGCTTTCGTACATTATTTCGATTTTGGAGGAGGCCTCCCAGGACCCGTGCTTCGATGTCGAGGGCTTTGTGGAGATGATGGGAGCTTACTTCGAGAAGTTTTCCACCATTGACCAGGGCATCATCTGTGACTGGATCTACAAGCTGGCCAACGAGCTTACCGATATGGAGAAAAACCAGGAAAACCCAGACGCCGTCAACTTATCGCTAAAGTACGTTTTCTTTTGCATTCTTATGCTAAAAGTTTTTATATTTAATATGTACTATATTTGCAGCTCCCTGAGCCTCTCCAGCATTATTCCGGAGTCCAAGCTGCGTGCTCGCAACTCGTCCACTTCCGAAAAGGACGAGCTCTCCTCGAACAGCAGCAGCAGCGGCGGCTGTGGCGGAAACAAGCGTTCCCAACATCTTTCGGAGACTAGCGATGGAGGCTCTACCGACAGCTCCAGCTCCACTTGCGACTATTTCTTGGACGAGACCGAAGTGCTCCAGGAAATGTTTCCAGATTCGGCAATTGCCGAGGTAAGTCAAATGTAAGGAGTTTGTTAGTACTGTGTAATGTATTTAAATCCTTTCGCAGATCAAGCACTGCATCGCAATTTCCAAGGGCGACATCGATAGCGCCACCCAGATCCTCTTGCATCGTCAAGAGACTAACCAATGTATTACTGACAAGTCGCTGACTACTTACATTAAGAAAAATGTAGTCGTCGACGATAATGAACTCAAGAATCGTATTATCGCTAGGTAAGTATACATTTTAAAAAGAAAGTCGGCACAGAAAATATTAGAGCACCTAAAATAGGCAATGTAATTTGTACTTACAAATATTAAATAACATTTTATTTACCCCATCTAGGTACTCCTATGTTGACAAGAACGCTACACAGCGTGAGTACAAGCCGGTGGTCCCGAAGATGGAGCCTCGCAAGCTGGTTCGCTACCGGGACAATAAGATCGTTTCGCTTAAGGGCGAGCGGTACACCGAGATTAAGCGTGACGAAGATGCTGAGTTAAAAAAACCCAAGAAGCAGATTCAACCGTAACTAAAGAGGAACAAACCCCTCTTCAAGTATTTTATCAAGAAGCAAATTAATCCACACCCCAGTAACTTATCCGCACCCACGAGACCGATCTTCGCCAGTAGCGGTAGCTGCAGATCCAACGGCAACAACAACAGCAGGCATCCTGAAAACGAGCACAGTGTATACAATCAGATGCATATTGTTGGGCTGAGCCATACCAGCACTTATTCCAGCTTCACCATACCAGTGATCCCCGCCAAGCTTAGCCAATGTTTAGATGCTTCCCAAGACGATGACGATGAGCAGCGAGAGTTTAGAGACAAAGACGAGCCACCGAGCACAGCGAATCGGTTCCCATATCCGAGTGAGTATGGTGCAGAGTTTGTGGCATCGGCCGGCATGTTGGTCATACTGTTGCTAGTTGGCCATTGCCACTGGACCTCGAACCCTCATCGCGCTAATGCCCAAGAAAAAGACACAAAGACTTTACATACCAAATTAGTTGATAGTTATGCTTTAGGACTACTCGCTTATGCAAATTTTGAGAGCCCATTTTCCGCGGCCGCCTGCTTATGAGTCTCGTTTCCGGGAGCAGGCGGTTCAGACGGATCTGGACCTGGATCTGTTTCCGTTGCCAGTCGTCAATTATGACGACTGGGGTCGCGCCTGCGCTGTGACTTCTCCTTAGTTCCTTACGCAAGCGAATTCAAATCGAACCGTATCTGTGAAAATCATGAATCTCAAACTCTTGAATGTCCTCGAACAGTATTGTTAAACCTACTTCAATCCCTAGGATCAGACGCAGGTGCGACACCAAAACCGAATTTGGCGCTCAAATAGACTTATTTAGACGTTTTTAGGTACTCGAATTGATGAATTTTGTTGGCCGTGTGCGTGTTTTGGAAACGCAGCTGCACAAGAAACTTGCCATATCTGTTTAAGATTTGTTAACCCATTTTGTATCGTGTAACTCGTTTTGTTTTCCTCTGGTCCAAGCTAACTAGCAAGAGTAAACTAGCAACAATGCCACCAAAGCCACATGCAACACAAACTAGTCCTCACCGCCCACTGAGATATCTGGAACCCATAACAATTCGGCTACTGCTCGGTGTAAGACAGCAATACTAACAATAATCTAAACGTATTCAGCATATATACAATGTATGAACTAATCGAATAATCAACTATTTATACAGCGTAGCCTACCCCAAATCCTTCCCAATTATTGTAATGATTGTAACCTACAATATCACGGCAGTCCCACACCCTGTTCATGTTAGATGTAAGCATCCGAAATATTTTTCGGCAGTTATTAGTTTTACACTTTTTGTTTGAGACAAAAGATATAACAACTTTTAATAATTTCTTGTAACTCTCGTGTATTTCATTTTAATTCAACCATCACATTCGTATTTATGTTTACCTGGTTTTGGTTTGATATTCACATCTTATATTTTAGTTTTATATATTATTTTTGTGATATTAGCGTAAAAATCAACTTAAAGAAAAGGCAAAACACTCGAATTAAACTTTTGAAATTATTAAATAAACTACTATCAATATTTAACGCATATACATTGGAGTTTTAAATATGTATGATGTTTAAAGCTGCTTGTGTTTAATGTTGTATATTCTAAAGTTTCGATTGCGAACGAATTACAATTAAAGCAGCCTGTTTATTTCATATTTTAATGAAAATAACAAGATTACAATTTTTAAAAGTCGCTAGAAATAGCTTCAAAAACCAGCTATATATGCGGCACTGTTTAGAAGAACTGGTTCTTTGGCAGTATATATACAAATTCATAGTCGAGCAATATGGCGTTGTCGTCGCGTCTGGTCACACTGTTGGCATAAGTTTTTTTTTCGCACAACTCATAATTGTCGTGAAAATCCACGTTTTGGCCCAAAATGACCACAATTGCGGATTTATTCACAAAGTATAATTGCACAAATTGCCAGGATGATATTCAGGGCATTCGAGTGCACTGCGCGGAGTGCGAAAACTTCGATTTATGTTTGCAAGTAAGTAACTCACACATACACGACGTCGAGCGACGCACGTATACATGTGTGCAGTAGGGTGGGTCGCTATTTTTGAGGTTCTAGAAACTTGTAGGTGGATTTGTAAATATTAGGACGAATGTTTGAATTTACGTTGTAATAAAATGCGTTTTTAGTAGTATAATAAATGCAACATGTAATATGGTTCTGTTTGTATTTCTTTGCCAAACTAACTTAAAAATAGTAAGAAAATAAACCAAAGTTTACCAAATTAAATATAAAAAATCCTGCTCTTCTGAATTCGAAGGATATTCCAATGCATTTTACGAGGGTGGAAGAAAATTTGTTTACTATAGTTTGTTTACACAATTAGCAAATTTTCGAGGATATATTTTCACCCCCCTTTTACTTTGTGAAGATAATCGACCCACCCTGTTGCACCCACACTCGCACAATCTAGAGATGCGTCGCAAATTTGGAACCAAAAACTGACTCATCTAGGCATACAAATACATACACGCAACCGGCAATTTCACCATGTTGATTAAAAAACAGCTGACTCTGTATTTATGTTGTATTATTGTTTATTTTTTGCGCAGTGCTTTGCCGCAGGTGCGGAAATCGGTGCTCATCAAAATAACCATGCCTACCAGTTCATGGACACGGGTACCTCCATATTGAGTGTATTTCGTGGAAAGGGGGCGTGGACGGCACGAGAGGAGATCCGCCTGTTGGATGCAATCGAGCAGTACGGCTTCGGAAACTGGGAGGACATTAGCAAGCACATAGAGACGAAGTCGGCGGAGGACGCCAAGGAGGAGTATGTGAATAAGTTCGTGAATGGCACGATTGGAAGGGCTACTTGGACGCCGGCTCAGAGCCAGAGACCCCGCCTTATCGATCACACAGGAGACGACGACGCTGGTCCTCTGGGCACCAATGCACTGTCCACCTTGCCTCCATTGGAAATCAACTCGGATGAGGCCATGCAGCTGGGCTACATGCCCAACAGGGACAGCTTCGAGCGGGAGTACGATCCCACGGCAGAGCAACTGATCTCCAACATCTCGTTAAGCTCTGAGGATACGGAGGTGGATGTGATGCTTAAGCTGGCCCACGTGGACATCTACACCCGCCGACTTAGAGAGCGAGCTCGCAGAAAACGGATGGTCAGGGACTATCAGTTAGTATCAAATTTCTTCCGCAACAGAAATTACGCTCTGCAACAAGGTCTCACAAAGGAGCAGCGCGAGTTCCGCGACAGATTTCGGGTCTACGCCCAGTTCTACACTTGTAACGAGTATGAGCGGCTGTTGGGATCACTGGAGCGAGAAAAGGAACTACGCATTCGACAGTCAGAGCTATACCGATACCGGTATAATGGCCTGACCAAAATTGCGGAATGCACCCACTTCGAGCAGCATGCGGCAACAGCGACGCACCGCTCTGCAGGACCTTATGGCCACGGGAAGACCGTAAGTGTAAGGCTCCGCAATAGGGGTGCCGAAATCGAACTATCCAAACGTAAATATTTGATTAGCACTCAGAAAGCCGACCTAACACTCTGTTTTTTTACTTAAAATCAAAAGTATATTTAAAATTTGTTCTATCGATTCACAAAATCTAAAACTCCTCCAGGGGTTCTGTTAGCTTTATATTTTTATAAACAGCTGGAAAAATAACTTAAATTTTATGTAAGGATTTAAATATTTACCTGAATTTGAGATACAAAAAACAGAGTTTTAGAAGCTCAGACTGGTTAGATTCGATTTCATTCCCCTTGGAGTAAGCTTTTCCCACTGAGAATGCATGACGAGTTGAATATCGTGTGTTCTGCCTTGCTTTAACCGTCCCGACCTGACCTGACCCAACTCTTACAATCGCTTTTCCGTCTTGTCTCACGATATTCAGCTCCACTGCATAATAAACGCGCCAAACAACGAGCGTTCGAATGGTTCTATAAGACAATGTTTAACCACAGGACCACACGCAACCATCCAATGGAAGTCATCGGCCGCCAAGCTCTTCCTTGCACTCCCCACAACCGAATCTCAGAAAGGTGTAAGTATTTTGCGAAAAAGTTGCAATTACTTTTGAACATAAATAATAATTTGTTTCGTTTGCTTAGCGAAATGTCAAGCGGCGCCGAGGTAAGTTCAAATTCAATCGCACCAAGAAACACGCTCCACATCGCCGACCCGACCTGCTCCGGCGCATTATTGCCCAGCAAAAACTACTTGGATAGCTGTCGGGGATCGTCGGCAGCTACGATGCTGCAGACGACGGGAATGGGAACGGGAATGGGGGTAACAGTGGACTCGGGAGCGACGACGGGAGTGACTTCCACGGCTACGACGATGGCGAATCTGCCAACGAACTCGGCGAAGGGAAGCCAACAACATCTGCAGCCGCTGCAGCAGCATCCTCAGCTCCTGCAAAGCGGCAACCAGCACAAAATGCAAAACGAGGCCGCCGGCGGAGGCAGTGAGCAGGTGCCCAGCATGAGCCTAAAATTGCGCACCCAGCTGGAGGAACTGAAGCACCTGCCTCAGCCGCTGGGCAGTGAACTGCTCAGTCACAACGAGCTGGATCTGTGCAAGAAGCATAATATTACGCCCACCACCTACCTCTCGGTTAAGACTGTTTGCTTGAGCGGGGCACCATCGCTGGGCAGTCCTATGGAGACTTCGCTGCGCAAGTTCTTCATCAAGTGCGGCTGGCTGAGCCACTGAACATCATTCAACTTCCCGCGCCCCTTTGATTAAGAGCTAAATGCATTTATAAGGACTTCACTTTATTTTATTAGTTAGAATAGGTTAAAGACATTTTTATACTGTTCAACTTTCGTTGCCATTTTCATCGTGGTTAAAACTACAAAACTGAAAATCCATTTACTTGTATCAAGTCAAGCTCAATTACATAATGTTTTCTTCCTTTGAGTGAGATGTCGGGATTCAGATATTCTGTATTAACTAAGCCTAAGTAGGTGACCCAACCAATTGAATATGTATGATATGAAGTCTAAATGAAGTAATAAATGTAATAGTGAATGTGCAACGAGGACGTGACTTGTTTCTCGGATCTCACAGCTGCCAGGGAAACCGCTCCGGACTGAACGCCGCTAGGATATGTAAGAAATAGCTATTGTGTAAGCCTCTGATAGCGGCACTACCGCACTGAGTATTCATATTTATATAGTTTTCTAGGCAAGAACCTGAACAATGCATTTGAACGTAATTCTTTAAAAGCCACGAGTTTAATATTCTATGGCTTGCAAGTGCATAGTTAATATAACTTAGGAATGGAAAACAATGCTGGAATACAAAAATGTTAATATTTAAAATGTTAACACATTTGGAATGTTTTATACATTTGTGAAGATTAAAACATGTTCAACGAGCACTTTGTAATATAAACTTAACCAATTTACTCATTCAGTTCTAGAAATCTACTATGTATCCTAGCTTAAGTTTATCCAAAGCGGCGCCCTAACGCTTGTAACCGTATACCTACAAAAATATATCATATATTTAAACAAATTTATTCTCTTTGCTCTTATAACTATAAACGATGTGATGCTCGGATGCACTGCATCACTTATTCCGAAGAAAGTAGCGATACAAAGTGTTCTTCTGACCGCTAGCGGTAGTGGCAGTTGCTGGGGCTCCACTGGCAATAGCTGCGCTTGTAGTGGCACCGGTCCCATTCGTTTGCTCCACAGCCGCCACCAGGGAGCTGCGCCACGATGCGATCAGCTCGGTCTGCAACTCCACGGGCAGCTCTTTGAACACCTCGGCATCCACACCCGCTGGACAAGCAATATTCGTTAGGGCATCACAAGTTGCCGTACTACTGGTGTTGGTGGCCGCCGTTGTCGTGGTGGGTGAGGGAAACGACAAGGTTGGTGTGCTGGGTGCGCTCATTGCCACGGAGTCGTCCATTGGAGAAGGAAGCGGCGAGGAGGCCGTAGAACTCGCATTTGAGCTCAAGCGACTGGCAGTGCGTGTCGTTACAAAGCGTAAACTGCCGTCGATCCGTTGCAGCAAAGTGTTTGGTGGCTGGACGGTTCGGAAACGAGGAGCAGGCGCGGACGACGAGGTAGACGGCGTGGTGCTCATGGGGAAGTCCTTCTCGCTATCACGCGAGTTCAGACGCAGATCACAGACGCGCAGTTTGCTGGGCGAAGCTACTTCGGCGGCGGAATCTCCCACATCCGCCGCCAATCGACTGCGCTTAGATACTAGCAATCGGCCAATGCGACTCTTTTTCGGCGAGGGTTCCACCTCAGTCTCAGAGAAGTCGCTGAAATCCGAATTGGTGGCCGCTGATTCGGAACCATTATCAAGTAGCATGGGCACTGGCGATGCAGTAGTGGCTCTTCTCCTATAGAACTGATCGCTTGGTTTGAATGTTGTTGGCGAGGAGCGGAAGGCACATTCGTCTGATGTGGGGCTCTCCGCTGTGGGACTTGTGAGACTCGTATTTGTGAGTGAGGTAATAGACTGAACCTCCAGATCCGCCTTCTTGATCAGAAAATTAGCAATTGATGAGGAGCCAACCTTGCGCTCCTGAAACTTGGAGAACGCCAGGCCCAGTAGAGTGATGTTGAAGGGCTTGCTCATATCAACTATTCGTTCAAAAAGTCGCATCACAATCTTGAGAAGTTTCTCCTGGGCTCCGTCTGCCAGTTGTACCTTGCTGACTCCTGTTTCTCCCGGACACATGGAGGTTTTAAAGAGGGAGGGTAGAATGTTTGCCTGTTTGGTCTCACGGTGGCTGGTCTTCTTCTGGGAATCAAACTTACGCAGCACCACCTTGATGGCAATGGGTACGCGTCCATCCTCTGCAACCTGGGGAATCAAAATGTTTTCGTTAGGTGGATGTTACCGAACTTATAAATGTCTTTTAACTTACTTGCTCCACCAGCCGCTTGAGCAGCATGCGAAACCTTTCTTCCACATCGGTTCGTACGGATATTGGTTTACAGGCATCTTCCATTCCAATGGTCTTAGGTTTTCCGGTGGGACGGACTGAGCTCGTGTCACGACCAAAAGCCAGATCTCGCAGTCGAGTGGCCGTTTCAAATCCGAATTTCTTCCGCATTACGTCCATGTCGCACTGCTGCAGCTGCTCAACGGATGACATACCCGTCTCCAGGAGAAGGCACTGCGTCTTCTGACCAATCCCAGTGATTCGCTTTAGGTCGCCCAGTTCCCGCATAAACTGCTCTGCATAGGTGGAAACAAGAACGGTCTGCTGATTCGGTTTATGACTACTGCCGACCAGCTTGGCCAGCAGCTTGTTATAGGCGATTCCAGCGCAGCAGGTAATTCCCAGCCGGAGCTTGAGTTCCTCCCTGATTTCCTGGGCAATCCGAGTGCCGATGGCCAGCCGCTGGGCACAGCCGCAATCGCAATTCGACAAGGGAGTGCCATCCGCCGGATATGTGTGACCCACTGGTGGTTTAGACTGGGCCTCAGCTACGTGAGCCTGTCGCAGTTCTACCAGTGCAGTCACATCCATGAAGTTCTCATCGAAACCCAGCTTCTCCACTAGGGGAGTGTAGTTGAGCAGTAGGTCAAAGATTCTTTGCGACATCTGCCGATACGGGGTGAGGTCCTCTCCATTGACCAGAACCAAATCGGGACAGATGCGCTGTGCCTCTGCTATGAGCATCAATTTCGTCACTCCTTTGGCCCGCGCCACATAGTTGCAGGTGACCACGATGTTCTTCTGCTGAATCCCCAGAGCCTTCGACCGCAGCGTTGGATCCCGAATCTCCTCCACCTGAGCGTAGAAGTAGTCCATGTCCAGGTGGATAATGGTGCGCTGATGCGCCTCGCTTTTACCGAGTACGCTAGCGAAGTCCATGACGGTTCTGATCGCCTGAAATTGCGAAAGGTCATGAAATAGGACTCATAGAGCTGGGCATAAGACTGTAATTGACAATGGGATACCCTGTATATGCGTTGGAAGTGCAATTGCCTAAAATAAGTATCATTGGCACACACAAATTCGAAAATCTCTACTAGAAAATGTATAAACTCTTATCTTTGCTACAATTCTGCACTTATGTTTTTAAGTCAACAAATATAGATGAATCAATCAATCAATTCTGTAATGGAATGCCGCAAAATAATAACAATAATTCTATAGCGATCAAAATGGAAACCTAGCTCTTGAATTAGTCCAGCAAACCCAGATTTTTACAGGGTATTCTGATGCAAGATGGGTGGCTGGCGGTGAAACAAAAGAGTGAGAGAGAGGAAGAGAGCGCGCGGGGTGCTCCGCTGGTGAAATCTGTTTCTTTGCTGCTGCCACTGTTGCTTGCCGTTTCTTCTTCTTCCACTGGTGCCGCCGACTTTCTAATCAAACATTGCGAAAAACATTCGAGTCCAAACGCCAACGCGCACACACACAACCCAGAATTGAGTGCCGGCTAAACAATTACAACGAACCACAACAAAATATTGCACATAGTTGTCTGTTTGGCGATGACGCATTAGTTTGTGAACGAAAAAACAACAAACTTCGCACGCGACAGGGAGCATAACCGTTTTTGTGTTTATCACTCCCCTAAACTTACCGGTGTGTATTATTAACAGTATTTACAGCCCAAATGCAGGGAACTGCAGTAAAATATTACTTTTAATTGAGGTTTATATTTACCTTGAA
Organism: Drosophila teissieri; assembly: GCF_016746235.2. NCBI lineage: Eukaryota > Metazoa > Arthropoda > Insecta > Diptera > Drosophilidae > Drosophila > Drosophila teissieri. The sequence goes on along the minus strand of NC_053032.1, from coordinate 26,671,353 downwards.
ATCTAGAGGTGAGAGCACAGCGATGGCACTAACGATACGTCGGGCAACGATACGTCGGGCAAGGCTGGAATCGATAAAAAAAATTTTTACATATCAGGATGGCAACTCCCTGTATGCGTACATATATGGACGGCAACTTCCGACTTGTGTAAAAGTCGAAATGGCAACTTCCGAAATGTGGAGAAATCTAGATGGCAACTCAACGAAACAGGCGATTGCCGCGAAAGTACGTTATTTTCAAATTGCCATGGAGGAAATGAAAAGTTTTACAAAATACAACGTATATATTTCTTATATTCTTTTAACGAAAAAGAAAACATTAATAATTGTAGATTATTGTATTGAAATACAAATTAAATACAAGTTGTATAATTAATATGACATGGACATATAATTAACATGTGGAATATCTTAATGAGTGCTACGTGAGCAAATCAAAACAATAATTAGGTAAACTGGAAGTACTCCTAGTGTTTATTGGTCTGTTTATTAGCATTTCTAAACATGCGCAATTTTTGAAAGACAGCAACAATAAAATCGCCTAAAATTAAATAGTATTTGAATAAGCACCAGGAATGTATGGGTTTCGAAACCAGTTGGTTTTCATTTTAGGCGTATAAAAAGGTGGATCATAATCCAGAGTGCATCACAAGCTACTACGATGAAGATCTTCGCTATCTGCGCTCTTTTGATCCTCGCCTTGGCATCCGTCCAGGGTGATCCTAAGCCTTTTACAGCCAAAACACTTAAGATTGCTTATGGAAAATAATAAACTTTCACTGGAATCAACAATCAACGAAGTTTACGTTTTGAGACAATGATATTTTACATATAAATAAATTTAAAATAAAACGGACAATGTTCTTCTGAATATAAATACATAAATATAAATGCATTTAAAAATGAGTTTTTTTCTTAATCTTATGGTTAAAAGTGGGTGTATCTGATTGGAAACCCAACTCTCGCGATAGTTCTTTTGTTGCGATGTTGAAAACAAAAAGTTTCAAACATTCGTCACAGGAAGAATGAGGCGTTTTCGACCAGATCAAATGTATATATTCTGAATCAGAATCGGGAACAAAAAAAAAATATTATTTTAATTTAACCATCTATACTCTATTTGCTGCAACGGCGACTCTAGAGTCCACAAAGAGCCCAGAACTGACACGCCCACACTTTTGAATCATGTTTTCACTTTTTTTTAAATTCTAAAATTATGTTGCCCATCAATATGCGCCAAACTTTAAAACTCCCACGGATATGTGATAGTTCAGGACGTCGACTATTGCGTTCTCTATTGTTTCGTAATATTATTTTAATGGAAATTTATCATTGTGAAAAAACAGGCCAATTAGCATTTTAAAAATCTAAATCTAACTAAAACACGCTACAATTGACCATTAGAAATTCTTAAATTACATTACTAAACATTTCGAGAGCATTCAATTAAAATACTATGCATATGTTCGTATAATTAACTAAATCACGTTTTTGTAGAACAGAATCATGCGACACTCCAAAAAAGTTATTTTTAAACACTGAACATTTTTGTGTCTACGCATATATATCTGGTATATCTTGTTTATTAGATAAGTGTGTTTATTAAAAACAAATTAAGCAAATTTGGAGTACTGGTACAGTACTGGTTTCATTATTAACATTCTAAAACAATCGTAATCATCGGTCGATGGCTTCAATAAAATCGTGCCAGCTTACAAATTATTTGATTAAGAAACAGGAATTAATAAGCTTAGAAACCAGTCGGTTTCTATTTTAGGGTATAAAAAGGTGGATCACATACCAGAGTGCATCACAAGCTACTACGATGAAGTTCTTCGCTATCTGCGCTCTTCTGATCCTCGCCTTGGCATCCGTCCAGGGTGATCCCAAGCCCATTTCACCCCGAATAATTAAAAGTACTCAAGGAAAATAATGAACTTTCACTGGAAGCAAGCGATGTTCTTCTCTATATTATTACATTAAAAATAAAATAATAAGCACAGGCATTTATGCTACAAATAGTGTTTTCATCTGATTGGTTTTTTTTCAGATTTTTGAGATGAACGCGTGGCCATAGATTGTGTAGTATTCGTGATCGCAAAAAAAGTGAAATATTATATCTAAAATTATACAGTTTATTGAGTGCGTTTTGGTATAAAAGGCAGTGCGCTATTCAGATTTAGTCAAAAGCGAACAAAATGAGGTTCCTTGCGGTGTGCTCCTTTTTACTCCTTGCAGTGGTCGCCGTAATGGGAAATCCAAAGCCTCTAACCCCGAAGACGATAAAAGTTGTCCACTGATCTAATTTGGAAGCCACTATAACATGTATCTAATGAAATAAAAAGCGAAAACAAGACAAGAGAAGTAATATATATTAAATGCCACTGAGTATTGACAACAATGTGTTAACCTGTTTAAATTAATATGCATTATTTTATGAAAGAGATGCAAAACGGCTTGGTGAAACATTCTACTTAATAAAATAATTAAACCAGTTGTGTCGTAATTTTTCGAAATGGAAAACGGAAACTGGGATTTCTGCCCTTAGTGTGAAGTTTAGTTCTTAAGGATAAGGTGGGAGGTAATACAATCCTAGAATATATATAAAAGTATATCAACATATGAACTTTTCAATTAAAGTTCTGGTTCAACTGAAAGTTTTATTTATTAAATCATAATAAGAGCAATTAGCAACTTTGAAATCTCAACATCGCATGTCAGCGCAGTTGTGGTTATTACGATAATTTAACGAGCGCAGAGCCGTGATTTTTAATGATATTCATGAGTTTTATATTGGCGTAGTCTTCAACAAGATAAAGGCGCGTACCAAAAAAAGAAGGAAAATAATATAATAAAATAAAGGCACCACCCCAGGTGGGTGGGTCTCCGGTGGAGATGGGGGATTGGGGCGTGGACTTGCTGGTGTGGTCACGCGCTTTCATGCCCGCCAAGAATGTGGGGCAGCTCGGCTTTATGGTACGAGTATTGCCTGTGGTGTCGTATGAAATGCGCTCGGAATTCGCTAGCAGCAGAAGTAAAAAAAACAAAAAGCTGGAAAATATATATCGGACAGACCTTGTTGTCCACTCCTCCTAACTCCTTCCACCATCCTCCTGGCAGATCCCTCGTCCCCGTCCCCGTCCCCGTCCTCGTCCTGCGCCAGTGATAATCGCCCCGCTGGCTGCCTGACAGGCAAACAATGCTGTGAATTTGATTAAAATCAGCCAGCGTGTGCGTCTCCACTTGGCTGCTCCTCGAGCTCCTTTCGGCCGCCTCGGACTTGTGTCGTTCTTATTGGAGCACTCCCAGCCACATGTAGCAGTACTAAGGCCGACTCATGACCATCTCCTTTGCTGCCCCACTTGGCTGCAGGCGGTGCTCTGGTGCTCTGGTGCTGTGGTGCTGCGGTGGTTCCACTAATTGCGAATCGCCAAATTTGGCCTGGGAAAGTCTCCCCTGTCCCCCGATATATGGACGCTTTAAAATAGCTCATGCTGCATTTGGATTGCAATGTATAACCATCATTAGTGGGCTGAGAAGATGGGAGTCGGGCTGCTAATGAGCTCCAGCTGCCTGGGCGGCAATTGGGACTCTTTTTCTGCACTTTCATTGAGAAAAACTGGCTAGAAGAAAGTTTAATGTATAACATTAATTGGAAAATCATTTAAATCGTAAATGAAATACGTTAGAATTCAAGATGAAGAAAACCTTAGCTTCTTTGAATTTTGGTTATTAAGTAGTTTAATGGATGTTATAGTTTCTTTCGGCTTTGTGCAGTGCCAGTTTTTTCACTGGCATCTTGTGCATTTCAAATGAGGCCAAAAGCTAATTAGATGCCAGGAATCCTGCCCATTCCCCGCAGCCAAGTCCATCGTCCTTTCCTCCAGTTTCGCTGGAGCGTTAATTTTTCCCCTGGATTGCACACAGGAGGCTCCTCAGATGCGCGTGGTGGGGTTTCTTTTTGGAAGGAGGCTAGAGTCTCCCCCAGGATCATCCACACGGCGAAGCGAAACGGATGTTCTCGCGCAGCGTTGGCTCCGGTCCTGATTTCCCACCCACCCAGTTCGTCCGATTTCCCACTCCCACCGCCAGGTCATTGTGAATCTCGCTTTTTCCTGCCAGGATGGGTGTGTGTGTTTGTGTGTGTGTGTGTGTGTGAAAGCGAGATGGCGAGGGGGCAGCAAAATGTTAATAAATCTTATTTTTATCATTTGGCTATAAATACTGAATTTTTAGCTCCGGCCATGCTCAATTTATGGCCATTATTTATGTCGGAAAAGCGAAAACCTCAAACATGTTGCCACACTTTTTGCCCCATGCCACCCTCCGCCGCTTCAGGATCCTTTTTGGCCTGCATTGTGCATCCATTTTATTTGCCGTTTCGGCCAAGAGAAAGAAAGATACACAAGCCATATTATTGCAATTTTCCAGTTGCTCCGCCCACGCCGCAGTTTCCACCAAGGAGCAAAGGAGCGGTGCGAAAGGCAAGAAACCGAACCGAACCAAACCGAATGAAATATGAAAAATTGCATTACACCTTAATAAACACCTCACCTGGCGAGCAACTGCAGAGTGGGAGTGGGAGTGGACTCGGAGCTGCATCTGAAGGTATGGGTATGGGTATGGTATGGGTTTGCTATGGGGCTATATGGTACTTGGGTATATCTCCCCAATCGCGAGCGGAGCTCTTGCCCCAGCTCTTGCAGCTGTGTGCGCCCCAAAGTTTGGCCATAATGAAGATTGTCTGCGGCTTAAGTGGACGCACGTTGCTCAGCCGCTGGATAGCTGGCTACAACACAGATGGATGGCAGAGACAGCCGCAGTTGATGGACACTCAGAAAAATGATACCAAATCCATGCCTTATTTTACAACAAAATTATATTACTAACAGTGATAGCTCCGTATTCCAGCTGCCAAGTTGTTGGGTGTCAGAAAAACCACTTTAGACATTCGATTTTTGTTTTTCTCCAAGTGCCATGAATCTGCACTGCGATGGCCATGGGAAGCAGGTCCTTTCCCCAATCGACGATGGGGGCCCCGAGGGGCAAGGCTGCGATCGCGATCACTTAGGCGCTCATCTGGCATAAAATTGTTAGAAACGCCCCGTGTGTGTGCGCCCCTGGGTAAATTGCCTCCTTCTCGCTGCTCCTCCTCGATTTGTGGCCATAACGTTTTTGCCATTAAATTAATAAATTAATGCGATCGTGCAACAGTCGATCATGTGGCCAGTTGCCAGTTCACCTTTCCCCCGCTGCCAGCCCATTCCATCTCCTTGCAGCTCCTTCCAGCTCCTTCCATCTCCAGTTGGCTTGTCAGAATTTCCAAAATCTCAATACTACAGCTTATTCGTCCCTGCTGCCATCAGCGAATAAGTTCGCTGGTTATCACAAATTTCAGAGCTCTTCTCTTAAGCCAACAGTGTTTCCTAAAGCCTGAAAGTATATATAAATATAATAGATCTATAATCATACATATATATAATTTGTTAACAAAAAGTGTCTTAAAAATAATACGCACACTTATGATTTGTTAGAGTTCCCAAAAACATGCAACCCAGCAATAATTAGAAAGTATATAGTTTATTTATTAGTTTTTTTTTTGATTTCCTAGACCAATAAAAAGTGTTTCCTCAAAAGTAGCAAGCCACTGTGCTGGCCAATGTTCCTGTGCCTGGAGTTTCGAGCTCCAAACTGGCGTTGCACACTGCACCCTCGGATTCTGTGGTCGTGATCCGAAAAGTGGGTGTTGCTAAGTGTTTTTTGGGGGCCTGAATGCCGAATGCTGGATACTGGATGCTGGATACTGGATACTGGATGGTGGTTACTGGATGGTGGATGCAGCAGACGCAATGGCTGGAGAACCAGTCTGCCATTTTACAGCGCAGCATCATTAACAACTGCAACTGCAGCGGGGCGTGGCGGGGAGGGGATATAATTGCATGGACGGAACTCGAGGCCGTTCCCTGGTTGCAAGTTGCAAGTTGCTGGATGCAAGTTGCTGCTTGCTCGTTGCCAGTCGCCAGTTGGCAGTTGGCAGTTGCTCCATGGCGGATCGCTGTGTTGCTCTGTTAATTTTACAGCCATGTCTGATATTGCTAAATGGCTGTGAGTGGATTCGTTTAAGCACCAATTTTATTACCAACAAGCATCACGTTGCATCTCTCTCTCCGTTTTGGCGCAGTTTCGGCCCAATGGGGCATGCCTCTTACCTCTTGCCTCTTTCCTCTTGCCTCTTGGTTGGGGCTCCTGCCGTGGCCGCTGCAAGTGAAGAGATCCAATCAGGTTGCGCCTTTTTGCTTCAGTTCCAGCCAGCGAAAACCAAAAGCAACCAAAATAAGTGGGAAACAACCTCCACTTGTGGCAGTTGTTATTGCAGTTGTTATGGTTTTGGTTCGCTGTGGCATGGTTTTTCGCTGCATATTTTGCATTTGGAGACTGGAGTCGAAGACTGGGCGAGACAAATGAGCTCCAACCAGAGAGGAAGAAACAAATACGCCCCTGCAGCTGCCATTAATCGTTAATCACTCCGGCATTGCACTCGAATTATATATTTATTATAAGCGAAACTAATTTCTCATTTTTATGGCTACTTAAGGGACACATCATTTCTTCAAGCTATCACTACAAGAACCATTAGAAAGTGTTAGTACTAATGGCATTACATTAAAATGTCATTAGGAATTAAATCTGCTTTAAATGTACATGAATACTAATATGAATAAATTAGTTTTCACACGTTGTTTTACTTGTTTGATCAACTGAATGAGCAAGTAACGAGCTCTGACTCGAAGTTCCTTTAAATTATTCAGAATTAATATGTCACCCGATAAGCGATACTTACAATCTCTATGGGTCAAGTGTTGTGTAAACCACAGCCGATGCTACGACTGAGATACGTCAGCAACTGGACTAAACATTATAGATAGATCTTGAGTGTTAGTTGAGCAGGTATTTATCGCGTCTTGTCAATCGTCAGCTCACATTACACTTGATTGCTGATTGGCTTTCGTTTGCGGGTTCAGCTGAATTCCCCGTTTGATCCCCTCGCTTGATCCCCTTGATGGGCTAACTAACTTACTTACTTACTCGTTGGAGAAACAAATTACGGCTCATTGTGCGCCAGGGATCAGGTTACGATGGGAAACGGGTCCTTCCCCGGGCCAGGACAATGGACCACCCGGCTGGGCTTTGTTTCTGCTGCCTGCTGCCTGAACTTTGGATATTTTTTAAAGCCAGTCACGTGCCATCGACGACGACACTTTTGACATATCCGGCGGACCACACGCGCCGCTGGCAAACCCTGTACCATCTATATACTCCGTCTAAGTGGCGACCCCATCCTCTCCAGATCCTGCGGGCAAGTGGCAGGCTAAAAATTAGCGCATCACGTGCGTCTTCGGCGCCGCGAATGTCCTTCCAGCTGGCAGCGTTATCCTTATCGGCAGCGCTATCGATTTCGCTTAATATGTTAATCTGTGCCAGGGCGAGTGGTGTCCCCACCCCACGCCATAACCTTGGACTCCTTGCTCCTGCTCCTCCACCCGCTGCATTGTTATCTGCTAGCCTGTTCATTAGAGCATCATAAAAAGCGGGGAAAACTCGGCATTTTCGGAGTATTTCCCGAGCGCAGATATCCAGATATCGCTGGCTTCTTTACGTTTTTATTGAGCAGCCATAAAAATGATGTGTCCTGATCCGATTGGAGTCCGTCCACTTAATGGCCAACGAAACGAGCGGACGGAGAGCATCGAATAAAAATCAACGGGAAAGGCTTTAAGCGGCCATAAGAACTGCGTCCACTTATCGCTGGACGAGATGGAGGCGCAGGTTTATCTGTGGAGCAGGAGCTAATTACTCTGGATCCCCTGGATGGGCCTTTCTCCGCCCCACTCCCCACATACCATTTCCCATTTCTCCGCATCTCTATCGGTTTTATGCCCGCGTTAATTACCTGGCGCGGAGATTTCTCACTGCTTACACTTTATTTTTATGGCATTTCCCGGTAAGAGCCGCGTGAAAAGTCCGCCGCACTCGATCGAAATGACTGTGTAACCTTTGACCTTTTTTTTAATGCTCTCCATTCTCACAGTAGGTGATTCACGGTGCCCATGTCCTCGCCAAAGGCTTGGGAACCCTCCAACCATCCCAGGATTAGGGGTGGGAATTATGAAAGTTTATCCGGCGACGGGGAAATTGCGATGCCAGTGGAAATCTGATAGAGATTTATGATCTTTTAATGCTTGCGGTGAGTACATAGTTGTTGGACAAATCCCTGGATTTCAGTAAAAGTTAATACCAATTGATCAGTGTGAATGTTAATTGCATTTTCTGGAATGAATGGAATGGAACTATGTGTCATTTAAAACGATAGATTACAATTTCTTATTAAAATCGTATAATAAGCGGCATCTTTTGCAAGCCTCGTTCTTCTGCCCTGATTTTTCACACTGTCCCAGCCATCCATCCATGAATTGATTGCTCATTTGGAAAGCGTCTCCCTTTCGAGCGATGGGCTGTCAAGGGAAATGCAGGAAAACTGCTCGGATGGGCATATTGTGGCAGTCAGTTAGGCAATTTCCCATACGCACACGCCCGTCACAACGGCCACACCCACCACCACCTCATCGCCACCACCAGTGCCACCAGCAAGTGGTGTCCTTCGGGCTGCAGTTGCCACCACCCGAATCCAGTTACAATTGCAGCATCCAAGGAGCAGCCAAGGCCGAGGCTAACTGAGGGCTAAGCGGATATTCATTACACGAACCGCACGCCGGCACGCGTTACCGCTTTGGACGCTTTAGCACCCTCTCGTCCTTGCCGCGAGTCCTTGCTCCTTGGTCCGTGGTCGTTGGTCCTTGGACGAGCAGCTTACACTTTACATATGTCACGGATATCCCCGTGGGAGGGTTTTGCGCCGTTTGACTTTTGAGCGGAGTCAGGCCGCTGATCCTGTTTGCTGTAAATAATGCGATTAACGGCATCACGCAGCCAGCTCCTGATCCTGATTTCGTTGCTTTGGCGAAGGGGGTGGGGTGGTGGGATGGGATGGTTGTTAATGAGCCGCCGAAGGAACTGCGCTCCAGCGCGAGTTGCCCGGATTAGTGCTACAAATTCGCGCCTAAGCATGGTGTGAAATATGAAAACGTACACTGGGGAATATTATACCCAAATACATTGATTTATGACAGAGTTAATATTGATATTTTAATATATATAAATATTAATATATTGATATATAGTGAGTATTTGATAGAATACGTTCGGATGTTTGTAGAAGAACTGCAAGGTATACTTTAGTTATATAGCATTTCATCATTTTATAAACTTATTTCGCACTGCAAAAACTGCTTTTGAAATTGTCTTATTTATAGTGTTTTTTTCGAGTGCTGCTTTCCACTAATGTTGGGGGAAAAATGAAAAATTATTGCTTTGGTTTCATTTTCGACTGGGCTTGGGTTTGGTTTTAGGTTTGGGTTCGTCATTGTCTATCGCCATTAAAGTGTCTTTAGTGCTCCACGACGTATGCCATTCACTGGCTTGGAAGTAATTTTTATTAACTCTGCCAAAAGTGCACAAAATAATCGCATTAACGCCGACTCCCTGCCAGCCCCCACCCACACCCCCTAGTTAGCCACGTGTGAGCTGGCTAACCGGCTGAATGACTAACTGAGTGACTGACTGGATGGCTGGATGACTGAATGGCCGGATGACTGGTTGACTGGCTGACTGGATGACTGGTTGACTGGATGACAGACTGACTGCCAGGTCGTAGTGTCATTGTCGTGCTGTGGCTCAAAAGGTTGGGAAACGCCTCAGGGGGCGGGGGTTTGGCATCTGGAGATTTTGCTTGCACTTTTGTCTTTGGGCGTGTCGCCGCCAAAAGGCGTTTTGCCATTTTTGGAAAATCTCATTTTCCAGCCAGGCGCAGTCGAGAGCCAAGTGTGCGAAAATTTGATAAACGCCGACCCCCAAAAAGGCGCATGATTTATGGATCGGCATCGACAACGGCAGGCGAGGAGGAAGAACCAGCCGAATCCGACCCAATCCAATCCAATTCACAGACCATAGCCCGTCATCCGTAGCCCGTAACCCGTAACCCGTAACCCATAACCTGGCTCTAAGCCGAAGTCAGAAGGGGGCGGGCGGCGGCTGGGGGTGGGGGTGTGGCCGCGGTTTGGCAGCATAAAGTGCTAAAAAACGCTCAATAAAACCACACATAAAAATTGACTAAATACAAAACATGACAGACGGCGTGCGAGTATTAATAATAATGCGTTCGGCCGACGGCCCAGTCCGCTTTTGGCCTTCTCTTTTTTATCCTTTAGTTGCTGCTGCTGCTGCTGCCTCCGTTGTTTATAAAGTGCAAAAAACGTTGTACTCTTTTTCACATTCACATTCGATAAAAATCGCATGATCATAAATTTACACTTTGCACAGCCTCCGCGGCAACGCCCACCCCAAAAACAAAAAAGGGGGAGAACTCCGAATGCACATCGATAGGGGGTGGCGGGGTGGTGCATGCTCGCCGAGGGGGCGGGGGCGTGCAGAGGCGGAGATATACACGCAATGGCAGGGAGAATCTGGCGGCCCATGGGACGCATGAACGATTGGTAAATTGCTGTGGTCAGGATTGGCCTGGCTCGCTTTGGAATCGGATTCGGAATCGGAATCGGTTCGCAGTGCCTTCTCAGGGGTGCCCCACGTTATGGTTTGTGGCAATTGCAATCAGTAGGTTCCTAGGTGCAGCAAGGGATCGAATAGTTGCTACCGTAGAGGGTATCAAGCAAGGTTCCTTATATGTATGATATCTACAGTAATTATATAAATATCAAAGTTCCTACAGTAAATATAAATATCAAAGTGTGGTATCATAATGGGATTGACACAACTAACTTATATCCATTAGCAGCTATTTCCATTGTAATTTGTAACAATATAAACAATTTTCACATCTGTGAGTATTTGTTGTTTGATTCGGTTGAGTCTCATCCCACAATTCGAGCATACCCCAGGCTCACACCCCTGCGAAAGCAAGAGAATTGAGGGATAAAAATGCATTTATTGCCTTTCGATTTTTTACAAATCGTTGAAATATTTTTCACAGAAAAGCCGCGTGCGCTTTACATTTCAAATGCGAAATTTTTGGGCGTGTGTGGGCGTTTGCGGCCACGCCCACTTAGCGCGCGGTGTGAAGTTATTTAATTGCCATGCGATTTGCGCGCGTTTTGCGGGCGATTTGTGACGCGTTTTCGCTCGCATTCAATCGATGATGCTCCCCTTGCCCCCTCTCTTTCTCACCCCTTCTCTCGCTGCATCTGCATCTCTCTGCTGCAGCATCAGCCTGTCTCTCTCCAACTCTTGGTGCGGCTTATCGCCTTGGCCAAATCTTCTGCTGGCGCATAATTAATGAGCTGCACATAATTTGCATATTTCTAATTTAATCAAAATGATTTGATTCGCATGCCCTGTAATAACAAGAACAACAATAACAACTACCAAATGTGCAACAATAACAGCGGGAACAACAACAACAGCACTAGCAGCAGCAGCAACTACAACCACAACGTGGTGCCTTTGTGTGATGCATGTGCATGTCGCTGCAACATTATAAATAAATCAAAATACAATTTCTGAGAAATTGCGATGCCCTATCAAAATCCAGCGAGGAGAGGACCCCCAAACATAAACACGGGCAAAATTTCCACCCGAAACATGTTGATACGTATGCATGCGGATAGCCCCGATCCTTGGGGGCGGGGCAAGTCGAGGCTATAATGCCTGCATATATGTACATATATATATATATATATGTATATATATATATGCATGAATGTCGGCTTGTGGCAAGGTCTACGCAAATGCAAACGCCACAAATGCACGGCCTCGAAGCAAACATGCAAGAAGTGCCAGCAACGAAGGCGGAAAAGTCGATGTTCAACCAGGTCTAGCCACTCTCCACTCCCCCTCCCCTTTTCTTCTTGGCCAACTTGCTGGCGGAGTACTAACTAGTCTTGGCCCAACAGCAGCCCCACAGCCTAAGAGCACTCCACATGTCCTCGTGTGCATGCCGTGCAATTATTTTGAATTAAATTCGTATTTTGTCCGAATCTTGTAAGTGCATCTTGTTCGCCTGGTCCGGTGAGCTCTTCTCTGCACTGCGAGAAATTGTTACTTAAATGGTACATGGATGCTCTCTGAATGTGATCTGTATGTCTCATTATTTAAGTAAGTTTTTTGACTGTATTACTTTGTCCCCTTGCAGCTCTAGCTTTTCAGTGCTCTGCTCTGTAAATTGTTGCTATCTATTCGCAGCTAAGAAGTCATATGCAAAATATATAGCCATATTATGAAAGAGACGACAGTGTCCATATCCTATATAAAATAGTGCTTAGCGATAGTAATAGGTTCAATATTTTAATAAGCGATAAGGAATGATAGTACATACTACATACAGGGTTTATGATTAACCTGATTAACGGCTTATAAATTTCCATTTATAAATGTTTATTTTCTTATCGGCTAAGTAAGTATAGAAACGAGAGGATTTGTTTAACCTACTGCGTGGCTTGCGGATTTAAATTGTAATTTATTGCTATCACATTCTTTGTATTTGCGTATATTGTCTAACTTCGGCACGCTCCCACCAAAGGATAAGTACAGGGTAGCAGATGATAGCTGCAAGCAAGTAGGTAAGCAACTGATATACCCACAGCACGCTGGGAAAGAGCAGAGACTAGCGCTAAATTGACATCAAATTGGCGCTTACTTGGAACGCTTACGGAGCAGCTTGGCTACATCCCACGGCTATTCACTGGAGCTGTGCTGTTTTGGGAAACGGAGAAAGGATAAGCGAGTAAGCGAGTAAGCCAATGTGTTGACCAGGCTCATACTTCGGAGTCCTGCTCGTTGAGGCGTCGAGCACTGTTCCTGGACGTGCTGGAGGTGCTCGGCCCATGGAAGCGGGACCTCCTCCAATGACGAAACCTGCGCAGGCAGCCCTCTTCCTCCAGGATGTGGTACAGATTCATCAGCAGAATGAGCATCACCACCAGCAGCGTGACAAAGGCAAGGATATCCCTTAGGGTCCAGTAGGGGTGTATGCCCGTCACTCCCGGTGGATCCTGTTTCTGAGCCTCCGCCTGGCTTTCATTCGGTGGCCAATCGATATCCACACGGCTGCTGTTGTTCAGGACACGGTTTTGGGGCCTCGCCTGCAGATGAACTCCTCGATCGGTGAGGTAGAGAAACATCTTGCGGTATAGGCCGGGTGACCAGGGGTTGTCATGAAGCGCCAGCTCCGTGAGATCCTGGTGCTCCTCATGCAGCATCTGGTAGTCGAAGGCATTCAGGCGGTTGCCCTCCAAGAACAGAGCCTTCAGAACCGCCAGACTTCGCAGTATCTCCACATCGAGGGTTAGCATCAGATTGTGGGACAAATCCAAAGAGTTGAGATGCGATGACAGGATTGGCGACTCCGGAGGCAGGCGAACCAGCCGATTGTTCGCCAAATTCAGGTACTTTAAACTGGGCAAAATGAACAGCTCCTGGGAGCCGGAGGCATCGAATCCGCTTCCATGTAATGGCAATGCTTCGATTACATTTTTGGACAGATCCAGTCTTTGCAGATTCCACATGCCTCTGAGAAGAGCGGCCGTATTATTTCCATCTAGCAAATTTCCATGCAGATCCATCTCAATCACAGCGCTCTTGTTTCCCACTTGCAGATGATTCAGCTCATTGTTCCCCGCCTGCAGTTTGATAAAGCCCCCATTGATGACTAAACTGCTAAGACTACTCCCCTCCAGAGCCAAGTTCTGCACATGGGGTAGGTCCAGCGTTATGACCTCCAGTTCACCAACATGTCCCAAGTCGAGCACTCGAAGATTGGGCAACGAGCTGAGTACATCTGGTTGTAGAGTTCTCAACGGGTTGCCATTGAGCAGCAGGGTTTGTAGCTTCTTGTTTTTAGCAAAGATATTTTGTGGCAGAGTTGTCAGCTGATTCCTGCTCAAGTCCAGGTGCACCAGCTCCACCAGAGGATCGAAAGTGCTGGCCAGGATCTCAGGCATCCCATTCCCCTGCAGGCCCAGCAATCTCAGTCTGGATAAGCCCTTGAAGGCGCCTATGTGCACCGTGTGTATGAAGTTCTGACTTAGTTGCAGGATCTCCAAACGCGGCACTGCGGTGAAGATCCGATCCCGGAGGACACCAAGACTCGTGCCCTGCATCTGCAGCGAGGTGAGATTGGCCACTGGCCTCAGACTCTCCGTGCTGATGTGGTACGTGGCACAGTTGCGGATGACCAATGTCCGGAGACCCGGCGTAAGGTTCAAAACCAGCCACGTGATCGAATGGCGGCTGCAGTTCCTCAAGTGCAATTCCCGGACCTGAAGATCCGGAGTCGCGGAGTAGGCCACCGACCGATCACTCAAGCTGCAGAAGGAACCCGGGCAAATGGCACTGAGATTCAAGCGTCCGGTGGCATCGTAAACGGCAGGTACATCGCCCACCGCCAAGCCGCAAAAACCGAGCAAAAGATATATGTAAAGATGCATCTTATTCCGGTTCACTTTGCTTGCGCTTTCTCGGACTGCATATAGTGCACTAGCCTCGATCGAAGCGGCAACAGCATCATGTTCCTATCATCTGGATTTGTGGATCGGCGAGTGGAGCTTTACTCACTGCTGATAAGGGGCCATTTGAATACCCAAGAGAGCTTCGCTTATAGCAACAAAGTAAAGCTTTCGCCTCGTGTGGACGGTGATAAGGAACGTAAACTCTGAACTCTGGGTGGGCCAATTCATGTGTAAATGTAGTGTGTCGTTTTTTATTAAAGCTACTTTCAAAAAGTATTAAGGAAAGGTATAATAAAGAAAGGGAATCATTTTAAATTTAGTTTTAGTAAGACATCAGAGATTCCTTATTTGTATTTGAGGTATAGTTTACATACATATATAAGTAAATGTTAAGTACAATGACTGATTAACCTAACATAATTTGATCATCAAAGTCGTTGGAAAGCATATCCATTGTGGCAAGTGCCGATGCTAATCTTCTTCTTGAACGAATGAGTAGCACGATTACAAATGCGTTAAGGGCCAAGGAAATACTCAGGGAAACTAGCGTAACTACATTCCATAAGTTCCATTTTCGATAAGTGTCGTTGCTGAAACGATTAGCTTCGTTATCTGTGTCGCACTTTTGGTTGGTGTTGTTGCCTTTAGGAAAATCGTTGACATCTGGTATACAAGGCTTACAAGTTGAAGGAGCTTCGGTAACTGTGTCGCACTTTGTTTTAGTGTCGTTGCTTATAGGAAAATCTATGGCAGCTGGTATACAAGGCTTACAAGTTGAAGGAGACGCGTTGTTTGAGTGATTGTATTGAGTTTTCTCCAAAACGTTAACTCCCATTTCTTTAAAGAAGTTTGTAGTATTTTTATAGCCCTCAGGCGGGAATCTGTTGTCGTACAGAGCCAACTCTTTCAGGCGTGGATGCGGTTTCCAGGATGATAGTAGTAAATAGCTAATCCAATTTCCCTCTAAATGCAGACTTTGAAGATTGAAAGCCTCGTTGATGCCGATATATGCGGGCGCATATATTCTATTGTACGAAACATCCAAATGAGTTAGTCTTTCCCATGGGATCGGCGAATCGAAGTGCAGACGCGACAGGCGATTTTCCGAGAGGTTCAAATACATAAGATTGGGCAGCATGAAGAGCTCGCTTGAATTGTCGCTTCCGGCCGCGGCGTACATCCCTATGAGATTCTTGGATAGATCCAGTCGCTGCAGTCTCCACATGCCCATTAGAAGCTTGGGAATATCGTTTGAGGTCAGTAAATTGTTATGCAAATCCAGTTCGATAACAGAGCTTTTGTTGGGTAATCTGATCTCGGTTAAATGGTTGTTTCTCGCCTGCAGCTTATGGACACTGCCCAAAATGTCCAGGCGCTGCACACCGCTGTTGTCGAGGATCAGGGTATGTGCACCGGGCAACGAAAGATCCGGCAGCGGTCCACAGTAGCTGAGGTCCAAAAGGCGTAGGTTGCTTAGAGGTTTAAGGGATGTAGGCGATATATATATCAAGGGATTCCCATTGAGCAGCAGCATCTCCAGCTTGGGAAGGCCAGAGAAAATGTTTTCAGGAAGATTTTCGATTCTATTGCCACTAAGGTCGAGATGCAGAAGTTCTGGTAGGGTGTCAAATACACCCCATGGCAACAGTCGAATACCATTGCCCGGCAGCGACAGCAGCCAGAGCTGAGGTAGTCCTTTAAAGCATTCATCGGATAGTCTCGTTATGTTGTTGCCGCCCAGCACAAGGATCTGCATCCCTGGCCACTTGGAAAAGTGTTCGTCGTCCAGCTTCAATAGGTTGCTACTTCGCAATTGAAGGCTTGTTAGGTACGGCAGTGGATACAGGTCTTTGATGGTGAAGTCCGGAAGGTCGCAGTTCTCCAGCTCCAGGGTGCGCAGATTGGGCATAAGTTGGAGCACATCCTTGTCACAAATGTCGATGTGGAACTCGGTTAGTTTGGTAGCCTTTTTATCGGAATACTTCCGGCTTCTGCCAAGTATATGGCAATATGAATCATTGCAGTAGTCCTCCAAGTCGGGGAACTCAATGGCGGAGACACTCGAAAGCAGGACGATGAGTATTAGGCGCATAGTTGCTTTACACTTACAACTGCTACAATCACTTTCAAAACTCAACCGCGTTTAATAAATGATGACATGAACTTGTGAAATGAGCTTTCCACCTACATATTAGAGATGGCACGCGTCAGCTGTTCAGCACGCGCTCAAAGATATCGATCACGCAGCAGACGCATTAGATGAGCGATTAGATTATCGATTGACAAGCGGGCGGTTGGATTTGAAATTAGAAGTTAGACACACCAAACTTGTTAGTTCATAGAAATGCTGTCAAAAGTAGCATAGGAGACATTCAGTAATAAACATTAACAGACAACTATTTGATGCAAATTTAGAGCCCCTATGTCTTCAGCATTATCTCTCAATACAGCCAGTAAATACGCCAAATGCCTGGAACATCTTCGCTTATCGGGGACAACAGTCCAACATGTTCCACATATAAAGAAGTTCCCTCGCTTGGCAAATAACAGGCAGCCGGGGGATGAGATCCTTTAATTCCCTGCATAATTCCAAGTCAGACAAGCGCTAAAAACATTTCATTATAACGCTACACAATCGGAATATTTAATGATTTAATCGGCCGACCGAATCGGGGACAACACCTAAGGAAAGGACGTGGAGGCTGCAGTCGCATCGCGTTGTGTCGCGTTGCGTCTCGATAAACTGCTTCAAATTCACAGATTTTAAATTTCAAATCGCTGCCACACGGCGCAAGGCAGGCGAACATGTAAAAAGCAGCCAGGTTCTGGCCAAGATCCGAGCCCCCAATACCCATAGCCATGCCACAGCCATACCATTCCACACTCAACGTTGGCTGCCACAGCGTTGGCTCGATATAATGGCGCGAGTTTCATGTTTACAGAAAAGATTATGCAGTCCCAAGCAAGCGAGAGGGAAAAGCAGCAAGCACCACAAGATACAAACGTGCAGAGTTGCAGGCAACTCTGGATTCGCAGACCTTTGGATGCAACCTGAACACCGAAGAACTGCGAACTGAAACTGGAGTTCTAATTAAACAATTCGTAGAATTTCGCGTTAATTGCGAGAAAACGACTTGAACGTGCTCGGCGGATTGGCCGAGACCCTGGGACTCTGCTCCTCCTTCAACCTCCTGTTGGGTTCCACCATCACTGCCCTCCACTCCAATCCACTTCACTCCTCTCACTCCTCCTTTCCCATTCTCCATTTCAGGTGACACGTTCTGGGGAAGTCATACTGGTACAGGTACACCCAGAAAAGAGTTTCTTTCAAATTCAGGATCCAATTCAGGATCATATTTGAGCACAGGTAACTTGAGTAAGCTACTTAAAAAAAATATTCAAAATGATTGGGAAAGTTAGAAAAAGTTAATGATAATACCCTTAGGTTTTGAAAGGTATAGCAGTAAATGTTTTAAAATTCTACTCAAAAACTAACTTTAATTTATTTTGAAGCCCATAAAAAGCCCATTTGAACGGCAGAAATTGAAGTACTGTAGTGTGTTTTTTCTGAGTGCTGTGGGAAAGCTTTGCACTGCGCCTAGATCGGGTGTCATTTCACATGTGTGCCTCCATTTGACGAGGATGAGCTCTGTTATTAACACGCCTACCGGCATTACCCCTTGGCAACCAACTCACCAAACTCGCACAATGCTCTGGACTTCTTACACATGTGAGGGAAGGCTGGCCAACTTGGAGAGAAAACTCAATTCAAATTATCGCCAAACAAGATCGACAGATGTTCAGCGGGCACAACAACAGAAATGCCGAGGTGACGGGCACTGGGATGCGGAAGGGTCTGGAGGGGCCAAGGGAACTGGAAGATGAAGAGAGGTCAATGAGGTGCACCGACCGATCGGCCAGATCGATCTTCCTGCAGTCAAACCAAAAATAAGAAAAAATAACAAAAAATAAAAGAACGCAGAGCATAAAGCCCGAAGCCAGAGTCAAAAGCAGTCGCACGTCTCGCTGAGCAAATAACGCCCCAAAAATGAAATAACACAAGGCAGCGAACTAAACCCTTTAATCTAAACCACTTTGGGCCATGGCAGTGCAGATCCCGATTCCGATCCCGATCCACATCCCGATCCCTCCAGCCGATCCGATCGACAACGCCACGCATATTTCGCATAACCCAGGCACACCTTTGCACCAAAGTCCAGCCGAAAATGCGAAAATGCCACGCAGGCAGGAGTAGGGGGAGGAGTAGGGGATAGCCCCGAAAAATGAGAATATAAAACCGAAATCGAACAACAAAGAACATACAGACGAGTGGTATATATGGTACATGCGCTTAGGAGAAGGCACTTCGATCCGCACAGCGGAGTGGTGAGGAGCCATGCTACCGTCATCGTCATCATCATCGCCAGCACTCCATTCTTCTGGTCGATCATCCGCACTCGTCATCGTGCCCGTCATCGTGTCCACATCCCAGGCCCAGGGTTCGAGCTCTTATCGCGGCCGATTAATCTGCCATCGCTGTCGCTGATAAGGCCGCCAAATGGACGACCCTCCAGACCAGAACAGACCGCAGCTCCTCGCAGCCTGAATCCTCTTCAGAGCCACCGAGCCCGGCCACGAAACTCACCATAAACCGCAGCCACAGTCGCAGTCGCAGCCGCATCATTGTTAGCCCAGTGCGCAGTGGCAGCCAACACTCATGTTTAAATTATGATGGCTTCTAGCTTGCGCCCCATCCCCCGAGCATCCGTCACATCGAATGTGGGCATATGGGTTACCCTGCCCTCCCTGCTCCCTGCTCCTCGCTGCTCCTCCGATCGTGTCAGAAGTCATGCTGCTGACATGGCTGACATGGCTGACGACCCATTGACAAATGCACAGATTGAGGACTCTTTTCTCCAGCGATGAACAATTGCCACAGGCTCGCCAAGAAGTTCAGCAATTGGTAAAGGGTGTATTCGTAGAAATTCTGTGGTTTGCCGGGGTAGATCATAGATTAAATCTTGAGTGGCACAAAAGGGTTTTCCATGCAAATGCAAAAATACAACTTGTATAGCACAGTGAATGTATCATTTTCAAACCTATATTTGAAAGCAAAATAAAATTCTTCAACTTATTTAGAAAATATGAAGAAACTTTGGTGGATAAACAGTAAAAGTATTTGTAATCACCATAACCAACGTAATAATAATTAAATAATGAACATATTAATAATTTACAAATTATCTTTGACCCCTGCCACTTATTGGAATCAGTTTAGAAGACCTACCTATTTTTAGTAATTATTAATATTCAGAAAGTAAATAAAAAGAGATTATCCCGAGCCAAACACGATATACTGGAGTTAATACTTTGGGGGGGAGGACAGGGGAGAGTTATCTGCATTATCTAATCGGCGTCATCTACACGGGTTCATCCTGGCGTATGCGTAATGCGCGTTTGTCACTGGCAGCTGATGATGATGATCTGCCCCTCGTTTTTCCCCCGCAGACACGAACAAAAAAGCCTCTGAATCCGATTTGACTGAGTTTCGCTTTATTTAAACACAATCGCTGATGCATAATTAATTAAAAGGTTTTTCAATGTGATTCTTTTCCCCCTTCCCCCCAACAGCACCCTGAATGTTTTGTTTACTTTTTGCTCGCTGTCTTCTTTTGACAACACGCCCCAAAAACGGTGGCCGCTTGTTGGTTGGCTGATTCCGATGCCGATTCGAAATCTGGGATCTGGTTCTGGTTATTCAGTCGCCGGGTTGTGGGCCCTTATCTTGTAAATTGAATTATGAAATCGTCAACTTGAAACCGAACTGAATGCAGCCGAAGCCGAAAGCCCACGGAGGCTGCTCCTTTTTGCCCATGGAAGCCGGGGAATCAGTTAAGGGAGCATGACGACAACAACTACAACCACAACTACAACTACGACGACGGGTAGCAGCTGCCCAATGACCAACCAAACAACCAAGCAACCATACAGCCATCCAACCAACTCCTCATCCTCATCCTCGTCCTCGTCCTGTGCGAGTGAGTGAGCAAACAAAACGGGCATTTAACATAATCATATCATATCGTAGTAGGCATCACATCGCTGCGCTGCCGAGCTGGAACCACTTAAGTTGGCCCAGGACGAGAATGAGGATGAGCATGAGGATGGGAATGAGGATGAGCATGATTCTGGCCATTTGCATATGTCTTTTGGCCCCTTGCCACGCCCCCTGTGGCTTGTTTGCTCGGCAGCACGAATGAGCAGCATTTAGAAGCTATCTGCCTTTCATTGCTTTATTTGCCAGTGCTGGCCTGCTTTTGACTTCACTGCTGGAAGGCGCTAATCTGACCATCCGGAGGTGCTCCCTGTCCAGGTTTTTCCAACAGAACCTTGTCAAGACATCAACAAGCTCGGCAGGAAATACACAGGTACAGGCACAGACATAAAGGTTAAATAAAATATTCATCATAAGGCAATCTTACTGCTAACAGGACTAAAAAAATGCATGGAAAGCTTTCAATAATTTGTGAAAGGAAAATCAGAAAACAGAAAACGCTTTCGTTTGTTCTAATCACAGCGACCGCATCTCCAAGTTGCTGGACTGTCGGGTTTTGGTAATTGAGAATATAATTACACGAATTACGACGCAGTTGCCGTGTTTATCTGACCGTCAGCATCTGCCTTTCATCTCGCTGCCTCAGTTGCCTGTGGTTGACAGGGCCAAGTGGCTTCCAATGCTCCGATGGGCTCTATTGTGGGTTCACGTCCCGGTCCCCAAGGCGATGGCCATGGCAGCCGGGTCAGCTGGAGTGGCGGACTGGGCCGCGACTGGGAGGAATAGGCCAAGAACTCCAACTGTCGAGCAGCATGTGGCCACTTTCACAGCGCCGGGCAATTGACAAACGAACAGCACTCATATTTACACACCGAGAAGGGATGCCGCACAATTGTCACTTCCCAAAGCAATTACGTTACAATTTAAGCGTGTAAACAAAAAATTACAAAGTTGTTAGGCCAAAACGGCAACCATTCTGCCAGTCATCGCAAGCTGCCAACGATTGAGAAGATAGAAAAAATGTTGGAAACGTAATTTAAGAGTGCAGGGTATAAAGAAACTTATGTTCAAATAGATTATCAATCTGTTTTGGGCTTAAGGAACTTTATAATCTTATATGGTATAAGATATGTTCGTAGTTCCTAAAGAAATCTCTCCTCATAGCTTGTATACTAATGACCCTTTCCCCCAATCAATTACCCTCGCAGCCAACCAGCCAGAAATAATTGGTGCATGCCACGCTGGTGACAGGTAAACCCGCTTAAATCGACTGGCAGTGCGCCACACATCATCAAGCAGTTTATTGGTCAATTGGACGACGGAGTTGGAGTCGAACCCTGAACACCTAGCATCTAACACCTAGTTGTAACCCCTCGCAAGTGTTGTCGTTCCAATAAATATTTGTTCACGCACAAATAGACTTGTAGAGCACGTTAGAAATTCGTTTGGACGGGGGCCAGAGTAAGTGAAGCGAGTCGAAGCCGCAGAGGTAGTCCTGTTGAATGCACTGAGAGAAACAATCGATGCATGCTGCATGTCAAATTGTTTGGGATTGGAATATCCTTAAACTTTAAGTGCTGTGGTTCTTCTTCGCTCGTTTATTATTACCAACTTTTTAGAACTTATCGCTGTGATGTTCTTAGTTGTTTATAAGAATTAGGGCTCTTTATTTCTTCAAGTGCATGCGTATGCCTTATCAAACTTAGATAATCGACTCCGATTCTTGTGTTTGCCCTGAACGCCTCGGCCTGCGTGTTTGTCTTCGATTCGTTGGGTGTTGTAGCCAGCCGGACTATGCCACAAAATCATAATGCCCAAGTGGAAAGGAAGCCAAACACACCGAAAAATGTTTGCTTAATTTATCGCAGTAGCATCGTTTCGAAATTCAATTTAATTGGATGCCGCAGAATGGCTGGAAGTGGGACCCCTATGCCCACAGTCATAATTCGGGGCCTCAACTTCCTGCTTCTGCTTCTGAATCTTATCGCCTCGATCGCTTCTGGTTCGCACCTATTCAAATGATCTGGTCGAATCCGATGAAAAATCAGCCACAGGAGCAGCTGATTGACTATAATCTCTGGGTCTCCGGATCTCTGAATCTCTGTTCGACCAAAAACCACACACACAAACGAATAGAGAGGAGGAAACAAAAAGTGAAGTCGCTTTTTGTGCGGTTTTTGTGTGGGTTATCAGGCGGGGTTTTGTCGCCACCATCTCGCTTCCGAGGACCATCCGCCCATCACGTGTCTAATTTCTCGCTGTCCAAATAGTCCTCTGGAGAGCATCCAGCATCCATTGTGGCTCGCCTGGTTTTTGCCTTGGTTTCAGCTCCTCCAGTTGTCGGTCGGTCGGTTGGCCGATTGGTTTTATCTTGATGCTGGCGCGCAAAAATGTTTACAATTTTGCTGCTCATTTTTTCCGCAGCTCACAATGGCTGGCGAAATTAAAAATGTTTCCAGTCGCTGGCCCGGTTCGGGACTCATTTTTCATCTTGGCCACTCAATTGTGCACGGGCCACATGCCAAAGCGGATGGACTGGGCACACCTTGGTGAAAGGGAAACCTATTTACTGGAACTGCAGCCTGAATAGGATTTCATCGCAACCCGATGAGCAGTACAAATCACTCGGCAAAAGGTGTTCCTGGGTACTATTAATGTTGTTCTAACAAAAGACAAACAAACACTTTTTTGTGCGATTTCTGTGATATCCTAACCACTGTGCAGTGGGCCAGCAATCAGCGTTTTGTGTCAACTAACAAATAAATATCACGCATGGCCAAAAGCGGCAATCAAAGTCCATCAACTGGCAGCGGGTTGGCAGATGCCAAGCCGTCGATAAGCAAAAATCCAAACCATATCCTTTGGCAGCGAGCGAGTGGCCACGTTTAGATGGGGATTCGATAAAGTGCCTGGCATTGTTTTTCAGCCTCAATCAGAGAGCTGGTTTCAATGGAAGGGAAGGTGGGGAGGCAGGTCTATCATGGGCCATGAGCCATGTTCGATGCCCAAGCGCAGTCATAATTATTTCATTATGGCCCATTTGTTTCATCAGCCCCATTGGCCACGACTTCTGTTAACTGTTTTGCTGACGATTTGGGCCCGTTTCTGGCTGCGTTTTCTGTCTCTGCTTTTTTTTCGGGCCTTATCGATTGGACGCCATCTTAATTGTTTGTTGTTAAACACGCAGCTCGCAGCTCGCAGCTTGGCCACAGATCTACGAATCCCATTCCCAGTCCGTATTCAATCCAATCCAATACGGAATTCGGTTTCTGATTTAGGAGCCCCACTCCCTCGCAGCGAATAGAGTTTTCTGCTTATTGATTTTTCATTCGAAATTCGTCGTCAGCCATTTGATTTATGCTTGTCCACTTAATTTGTTAGAGATGCTGTCCAGATACCCCAGTCCCGATCTCCGGCCAATCTCCCCCCGATCTCCGCGCTGCTAATTCGCCGAAGATCGCCGCTCGGATGTCGTATTTATGGTCTCTGGCTTATCGCTGGGAAGATTTCTGAATACATCTATGGGTCTGCCCTCCGTTGAACTGAACTACTTTGCTCGGACGAGCTTAAACTGCGTTAAATGCTTCGGGGTGGGGCCCACAAAATGGGGTTTCTCGGCTGATTTGCATACATAGTTTGTGGCTCTGTGGAGCTGCGAGAATGCTTAATGGCTAAAAACATCATTGTTTTCCCCAGAAAGTGGGGCTTGAAGGTTTTGAGTTGGCTGCGTTTTAAACTATTCAATCAGTATGTTAATAATTTATAGCTGTTGGGTATTTAGGAAAGAATAAACTAAGTTGTTTAACTTATTATTCTACAGAGCTCTTCTTGAATTCGATTTAGTTTCAAACACTTTCAACATATTCAGAATATGTTTGATTACTTTCGTAATCAATAAAGTACAGCTCGATGGAGATCCAAGATATTTTCCTGGAAAAATAGAAAATAGCACCTATTTGTTTTCGGTCTCCGAGGAATTAATTTGCCAAACTTCTGTTGCCGCCCCAGAATTTCCGTGCCTCCGCCACAAAGGAGTCACCAACTGAATGCAGCAATTAGGAACTGTTGCCAAACAGTGGCCCACGACTGACTGACCCATCCTCTGCTCGCCGGCCAGGTGTGTGGTCACAATAGATGACGTTGACCACGCCGTTGTCCTGACCCAAACACTCACCCCCCCGCCCCGTGATCTACCCCCGCCCCCGCTCGAGTCGTACTCAGACAATGGCAATTGTGACCGGCTGAGAATGTTGTCATATGTCGCCTCCGTCGCTGTCGTCGCACATCGGTGTGTTTCATGTAAACAAATAACAAATTAAATGAAAATTTAAATAAAGGAGAAGCAGGAGCAGCAGGAGCAGCCCGACGATTTATGCGCCGGTTGCAGGATAAGCCCGAAATCGACTCGACTGGAGGGGATGTATGTTTGGATGGAGTGGGAAAACCTCTGACTATCGGTCCCTCGGTCCTTGGCCTTGGTTGTTTTTGTGGTTGATGGAGGCGAAACCCCGCTGATCGAATCAAATGAAGGGAACACACACAGTTATATGTACGGGTGGCAAAAAGGACAATCGAAGGCGGCCAGGATTCGCTTTGCTTTCCTTTCCTTTGCTTTGCTTTGCTTTGGCCAGAGGGTTGGTCTGTGTTACCCTCGTCCTTGTTGCTAGCTCCTTGGTCCTTGGCTCCTCGATTGCGGCAAGGCGGGTGGCAATCGTCCTGTAATTGGGATTTGTATTGAGTTATTATTTATTGCCCCTCGTTCTCGTCTTCGGTCGAGTCAAAATAGAGAAATTATCGGCAACAACTTTGCGTGTTGAATTGATTGATTTGCTTGCCTGTTGCCCGAATCCAAACTGCAGTCTTTGTATCTGTATCTGTATCTAGTGATGAGAAGTATTTGGACGGTAGTTCCATAAATTTTTTAGAATTTTCGTATCGCTAAAGATGTTCAAATGCATATATTTGGTATATATTGATTATTTTCTGCAGTATGCATAACTTATAACATAACTTATGAATTTTTTTGTATATTACCCATGGTTACAATGAATCTTTTTCCCATCACTATCTCTGTTTGTGTGTGAAGCCCTCTGAATTTGTGGAATGGTTTGAGTGTGTGGCATGCGGGTCCTTTGCATGTCAATAGGTGCTAAAAATTGACTTTCGAGCAACGCCCAGACGAAACCTGCTTGAAACTTAATTAACAAGCCTCCGCCGCAGATACAGATACACGTACTGTATCTCTGGCAACAGAAGCCAGGCCCCATCAAAAGATAAACCCCTGACAATCACTCAAAGCTGGAAGGGGGGGGGGTAAGCTGGGGTTAGGATACGAGGACTTCGATGTGGAGGGGCATGCAAAATGCAGCTGCAGCCGTGCAGCATTGGCCGTGGCTGCATTTACAAACTTACAAGGAAGCCACAGCCCGTCGAATGATATATAAAAACACAAGAAATTTGACATGAACTGTGGAGATTTCAACGCAAAGATAGCGCCAAAAAGATGCCACCGAAACGGAGAGCGCAGTTTGGCTGGGCTCCTTGAATAATGGCGGCCTCAATCAGGACCGAACCAGAACCCGAACCCAAGCAATTGTAAGAAAAACTCAAGAAGCCCAGACGACGAGTGGAGTGGAGTGGAGTGGATTCTTTGGGTCTGAGGTCTGAGAAAGGTCTTCTGCTGCCCTTCGTCATTGTGGTTCTGTGGCTGGCGAACGGCGAGGAGGGACAAAGATGACGCGATTGCTAGATTCGATAAGCAAAATCATTTGTGATAAAATAAATAATTGAGTTCGTTTGCATATCTTGGGAAAGCATCTCTGCCCCGTCGTCGGCCAGCAAGCGCATCAGAAATCTACGTATTTACCCGTAATAAATTCATAGGCACACACTCATAACTTCTCCACCAATTGTGTCACAGATTAGACGGGGCCCCGCTTTTGGACAGACTTCAATCAAATCGGACGGCTATCGGCAGCTACTATCTTTCGGATCCCCACCCGATCCCCGCCTTAAAGTGGAAGCCCCCTTAAGTTGTGGAGGCCCCCGCCATGTGGCGCACCTCCAATTGCGATAAAGCGTTAAAATTAATTATCGAGTGCCAGCAGCGCAGCCCAGTGCGTTGTGCTGTCAAATCTTTATCGCATAATTGATTTCATAGCTACTGCGTTTGCTTTCGGCGCTGCTTTCCTCAAATTACATGCCACAAACGGCCCTGCCAACCCAAAAATTTCTGATGGCCCCAGCAATTGGGGTACAGAAAAAAAACCAAGAAAGTCAGAAAAAAAACAATAACAAAATAAGTTGAGACGAGAAGAACAACAAACGGCAGCCACAAATCAACATCGCGATAAGAAACTGTGATTTTTATTTTTTGAAAACTGATTTTTGATTTCCTGTACAATTTTGATTAAAAACGTGTGGCTGTCTCTGTCTTCGCGCCTGTCATGTCGTCTCAACTCAACTCAACTTGGCTTTTTGTTTTTGGCTTCACCTTCTTGGCTGACTGTGAATGAACGGCTGAAAGACAAATTGAAAACAAAGTCTAATCAGTTGAGCAATTGAGCAATTTTCCATACCCCTTACTTAGCGGATTAGGTGGGGGTTACACGTATGAGTAGTTCTGGTATTAATTGTGATCAAAAGCATGGACTTCGAAAGCCTGTGCTACTTATGAGATATCTATGCAGTGTTAGTGATATTTAGATATTATTTTGGAGAATTAGGTAGACCTTCCAAGTATGGATTGTTAGAAAGTTCTTAATACATGTGATTCCTATGAACTCAAAGTTCCTACTCATCCTATAAATGCTATGTATCTTAGGCTATATATCTGAAAAGTATCTCAAATACATTCCCAAATGCCAGGGTAGCATCTAGTCATCCAAAAGGCCATCCATGCTGAAGGGCTTCTTGTGATTTTCATTGTTGCTACTGGTGGCATTGTTAAGAGCGCGTTTGGAAATCTAATCACTGACAAGCTATGGCTGCCTGTATTCGATAGATAGTTGCTGATGGCACACACTCGAGGGGATGGATAGTGTGTGTGTGTGGAAGGGGGAGGGGGAGGGGGAAGGGGATGGCTCCAAATTGATTCGGACCGAGTTGAGAAATATTTGGAGATTTGGCAGCCGATACGGCTTATGCAAGGTGCGAGGTAGGAAAGTTACCGATGGATTGTCACTGCGATATGGCCGCTGTAAGCCAGCAAGACAGTGCAATATCCTTAACCACAACCTCACACAAAAAAAAGGACCACCATGTGTCGTGGCAACTCCTGTTCATTGCTGCGGCCTTTTGTGTCTGGCGTAATTAAAACTTAAAACGCTTTTTGTTTTGCAAGCAGCACTTGAACCATTGTTCGCCAACCGAAAAGTTCACAACCCACCGCCCGCTACCCTTATTCTGCATGTCTCGACCACGGAAAACACAAAAAAGAAAAGGGGGAGAAAGAAAAGTATCTCAAGTGTGCTCATTGTGAAAATTCCAATAGAGAGCGTGCGACTTTGCCGGCATTAAAAAACCCCCCTGATTGTTGCCAGCGAACTTTGTTCGCCACCCGGCAGCAGTTCGTTCAGGAACAGTAGCTGAATCAGAGCCCAAGGAGCGGGATGCAGTCCTCGAGTTTCTCCGGTTCAAGTGGGCCACGGAGCACGTGCCCCGGCACGGAGAGTCAGTTCAAGTGTGCCAATATGTTGCGGCTTCGATTCGGGGCACATGCCACCACACGCAGCTCATGTGCACCTCTGCATCTGCATATGCATCTCTCGCAGTACCAAAAAGCTGGCTCAGCCTAATAAACTTTATTCTTTATAAGAAAAGAGGATTGGTTTTTGGGAACTACCACTAGTTCTATGATTGATTGAAAGGTACGCAGGATAATGCATCAAATGCGAGACTGCCAATGCAAATAGGGAAGACGTAAAGTGGTGCCTATTGGATTTTGATTTAATAACATATTTTCTGGCCTGGCCTACCTGTAGCTCCGTGCACCTGTAATTCCGACGCATAAATCATCAATGCAACTGCGACTGCAGCAGGCCAAATAGAAATCGACCAAAATAGGCGCCCGCAGAGATGTCCGATTTTCCCTGGCCTACGCCCTCGTTTCCCTTCCATACGAGTATATATGTATGGTATATGTTCTGCCTTGGCACTCGGAATTTACCTGAGCCTGTGACGAAATATTTAGTCGAAAATATTGTCCCTAATGCTGGCGCCAGACAAGTCTTATGCTGATGATGATGACAGACTTAGGCACCGTACACAAAACAAATCCAACCTGTCACACTAACGACTTCTGCGAAGACAATGCTGAAGACCGAAGACCCGACCTACCGACCATCTCTTCTGCTCTTCTGCGTCCTGGCCATCCTGAACTTCCCCTTCCCCTTCTCCTTCTCCTGCGCAGGTCTTGCAGTCTGCACTTGGCTTTGTCTATAAGCCAAAAGTGTTGCACTAGTTTCGGTGGGATTTCACCTGCGAGACAAAGGGAACCGGGGATCTGGAGGGCTTTGTTTGCTCATCCGTTCCCCGATTCGGCTGCTCCTCGGCTGCTGTGTGGAAATTGTGCATGCATTTTATGGTGCAATTCCTTTGTCCTGCCGGCGAAGGCAGGCCAATATTTTTATTGCCCATGTACCATATAGCATACCATACCCATAGTATCGACGTTCGAGGCGAACAAATAGCTGCAACAGCCGCTAAGAGTTATGACCCGGCGCCTAGGAGCTCATCTCCCGAACAAAGGGCTGTGAAAGGCACTTTCGGCTCGGATTGGTACCAAATGGGTTGGTACTAAATGGGATGCGTTGCTACATGTGATATCATGTAGTGATCGTGCCTCGAAGTTCTTTGATTGCAAGAGGCGCAAGCAGTGCAATTCTAAAGGCGCTTACTCTCCACATAGCACATATACTAAAAGCCATATTTCGTAACCACTATAAATAAAGGAAAAAAACTAAATTTATTAAATAACTTGCATAAAACTAGTATACTAAATAACTTGTTAGCACAGTTTATTATCATATATCATGAACAAGGTACAAGTTACGTAGACATGTCATGCTATTTGATTAACATTGTACAGAGACTTACAATGTACGATCTAATGATAGCTTGGCCCTATAAATATCCAAAACATTTCCGCGCTTACACAGTTTTAAATTCTTTGACAAACCAGTAAAACAATGAAGGAGATTCTATTTTGTGTACTAATAATGCTGACTAGCAATGCATACGTAAGACATTAAAACCATATAATTTTACAAACTATTTGATACTTGATTTTCAGGCATTGCTTCCGAAAACCTATGAAGCGCGTTTCGTATCGATTACCTCGAATGGCACCAAAATGCCACTAGATATAAACCAAATTCGGTTCTTGGGGCGAGAACGCCTGGCAAATGGCACCTTCGAGTTGAAGGAGGATCTGGATAATGAATCAGTTTTAATTGTCGGTGAAACTTTCATCGATTCCGTGGGCGATGGCGAGTACAAGCAGCTTCCCTTCACCGCTCCCAAGCAATCCATCTGCAAGGCATTGGAGGCCTATTGGACGTACTTTGAGCCGAGTATAAAGTTTGGCGTAAACACGGACTTTCCCGCTCATACGCACCCGTGTCCAGTGCCAAAGGGAAGATACTACTTGAAGGATGTGGTCCTCAAAGCCGACAACTGGCCGGTTATAATGCCGAGGGGATTTCTGAAGGCCGTGGCCACCGTTTTCAAAAATGACGAAGATGTCGGCAGTCTAGAAATTGTTTCACAAATTTCCGACTTGTCTTAGCCAAGAAATAAAAAAGAAAGTGATTACTTATAAACGATAACTTTATTTATATCATACTTGCAGATCACCGTTTCAGTACTTGTGATGCTTAACTAGGAATTCCACTGAATGGTATATATTTTGTTCACCAAGCGTAGGTTAATATCAATACCAAGAACCACATTTACAAGGCATTTCCCTTTATCAAGATGGCCAAGTGGCAAAAACACTTATCACAATGCATCCAAGATTCTGGAAACCCCCTTTTAAGAGTGCCAAGAGATTAGCATATCTCACAGCAACCATCTGCACTCGTAGACAAGTTGGCTGAACTGAAGAAATCTGAAGATCATAGCAAAAGTAGCCGCCAACACCTTCCCGAATCCACCGATCGATTCAGCTGCCTTGATAGGGAAATCCTGCCAAATGATTTCCAGCGAAATCTGATACGACCTGGGGCGATTTTCCGGGCCAAGATTGCGATTGCGATTACTTGTGCGATACGGAGATCAACCTCAAAGGATCTCCGGCAAGGATGATGTGCACATTTTCAGCTAATCCTTGCCCGTTTTCGTCTCGTCTCGTTTCGGCCAACGCCCAGCACAGACATGGGAATTGGAATCGGGAATTGCCGTCGCCGTTGTGGCTTTATGCTAATGATCGGTTCTGGGCCAGAAACTAGACCAAAACGAGGAGGACCGCAGCGCTAAAACCACTCATGGCTCATTGTGCGGCGATTGTTTCGTCAAAACGAAACCAGAAAACAAGAGGAAGCCGAGCCTAAATATTGCAAATCTGGCCGAAGCGACTGGGCCATTGTTTTGGCCTGGTTGGTTGGCAGAGTGGCGAGTGCGAAAATAAAAATCTCTTAATCGGCACTGGCGACAGCATTCAATGAGTTCTGCACTGCCTCCGGCTGAAGAGGAGAGAGGAGGAGAGACTGGCCATGGCAAACTGGCACTTGAAACATGACAATATCAATTTGTACGTACAATGGCCTAATCTGATAATCAGTGCAAACATGTCCTTTGTGTCCATTGTGCGTGAAACAATGCAAACGGCATAGTTGTGCGCCAGGATTAGGTGCCAAAGCCAGACAAAGTGCAACAAAAAACCCCAAAAAAAACAAAAAAGGGAAGAGGAGAAACATTGAAAACTTTGTATTTGGCAAACTGCCCGGCTGAAGTTCGAGTTCGAGTTGGAGTTGGAGTTCATTACGCGGCTCTATCAAATGATTAATGGGCATTTTATGGTAAACTCCCTGGCCCCGACGAGCGATCATAAAAGGCAGACAAGTAAAAACCAGCGAGTTCCGAGATGATCGCTGCATGTAAAATGAACTCGCGACTCGGGACTCCGAACTCCGGCTTGTCAATCAAACTGCGAAGGCACACAACATAAAAATGATCGACAACAGTGACACTTTGGGCGGCAGGAATGTCGCGGATAAGCATCAATACAAACACACCGAGATCGGAGATCGGGGGGGGAGCGAAATAAAGTTCATTTATCATCGCACAGATTGGGGAACGGGAATGGGAAAGGGAATGGGAATGGGATTTGGAATGGGCATCCGAATGGGAACTACCAGGCCAGGCTGGATGGTAGGTGTGGCCTATGCCCAGCATGAATTAATCATCGCACAAATCAAATTGAAATCACGGCAGCACACGAAAATGAATATATACGAGAGTATACAAATACAAATATCATAACAAATGCTGCAGACAGGCATTAATGAGCCACGACAGTCCTGCCCCTTAGATATGTGAGTGTATCCTTCGATGGAGGGGTTGGAGAGGAGCGAGTTTCAACGAGATACACCGCAAATTGACTTGTTTGGCCGGGTTGAAGTCGACTCCCCGCAAATTAGCTGCTCAATTGGGTAATAAAACCAAATGTGCCAATTGTGAGTGCACAAAGTTTTCCCTCGGCGAGAACTTCGCTTGTAAGTGCCCCAGAAAACAATTGTGCAATTGCATTAATTGCATTGTCGAATGAAAACAAAAGCCACAGGACATCGCCTCAAATGGCTGGTACATATGCTGGCATTTGTAGGGGTTCTTTCATAGCAGGGTTTTTGGTGGTTACAGATAGCGACCACTCAATTATGTCATATCGGCGATACTAAATGGACTTTTAACTTGCTTTGATTCTATAATTTGGCCCGCTCTTCTGGGCTTACCTTTTATGGCCGGCCATTAAAAGGGCCAACGAGCTTGCTCAGATTTATCAGCGTGCACGCCATAAAGTAACAAATAAATTTAAATACTAATAATAATAAAAAGTAATACACGCACCACACTCACACATATTTGCCTTCCTTGCGGTGGCGGTGACGGTGGCATCCTCGAAAAGGATACAACATGCCCTCTACGCAGGACCAAGCACATTTATGGCCAGCAATTAAATGGGGCTGCCATTTGTTTTATTATAACAGCGAGCGGCATTCAACATCGCCATCATCAGGAGCAAAGCAAAGCAAAGCAGAGCAAAGCAAAGCAAAGTAAGGCAAAGCATAGCAAAGCAAAGCAAAGCAGCATCGGCATCAGCGATAAGGCTCCGTTTTATTATTATCCTTTATGCTTTTCGTGTGCTTTTTTTTCGTCCTTCGGGGGTCTGAGGGCTCCCCCTTTGGGGGCGTGGCCTGGGCCGGGGGCAACACACATTAGAATAGGCAGAGCCAAAACAAGACTGCTTAAATAACATCCTCACATGGACATTTAAATGCACTGTCCTTTGTTCTGAAACCAGTTACATCCTGTATTCACCTTTAAATGATATTTAAAAGTTACTTGTTAGATGTCACGTCAAAAGTTTGTATATTTAAAAGACTTCCAGTTATTAAAGTGCCTCAAAATTTTCACATATTACTCTTCCTTCCAATGTTTTCTTCTCTGAGTCAGTTATACAGTACATTGCTCACTTGACAGCCGAAGTACTCCACTTTTGGCAGTGCATCGGAAGACAAGGCCATAAAAAGTCGCAATGCGCCATAAAAACAGTTAAAGCCAAGACAAAAGTCGCACACACAAATGCGATTTGGGAGTCGTTAAAGGCGCGCATGTGTGTGTGTGTGCGCCGAGTCCTGTACAAATTAAGCCTTTCTACGCAAACAAACGAGTGCACATCCTTGTCGAGCGTACATATAGTAGAGAATATATAACAAAATAAAGCGCCACCGATGAGATCTCTGGTGGCCCCCCTTAACCCTCCCACGCCCCTGAGAATGTGCAAAGTAGGTTGCTCAAATCGCACACAACATAAAACATTTTTAATGCCAAAGAGTAGCAAACAAAAAATAAAAGGAAACCCAAAGAGCAGACAATAAAAAAGGCTCACAAAACGAGCATAAAAATGGCAGCTGGCAAAAGAAAATGGCCGCAACGTGAAGCCCCCATTTTCCTGGGTAACACCCCCTCACCACCCCCACTTCCCCTAAAAG
Organism: Drosophila teissieri; assembly: GCF_016746235.2. NCBI lineage: Eukaryota > Metazoa > Arthropoda > Insecta > Diptera > Drosophilidae > Drosophila > Drosophila teissieri. The sequence continues at coordinate 26,637,511 of NC_053032.1, read as the reverse complement.
TCAAACACCCCCGCCATCCAATTGGCGGTCATACGTACAGGATATTGTGTAAAAAGGATTAATGGGCCCCTTTTCTCTCTTTGTTTTAATTGCATTTGAGGTTAAGGGGAGCAGGGGATTTGGCCAAGGGGAATGGGCCCAAACGGAATGTAAAATGCCCAAAAGTGACGGAAAATAAATGTATATATTACTGTCAGAGGCGTTGGGAATCAAGAAGGGGGTTTGTTACTCAATAAAAGTATCAAATAATGCTGAATAATCTCATTTTTTGTATATATATTATTATAATTATATTTTATATTTCTGTTTGACTTGCCCCTTCGCACTACGCCTGTGATTTTTGGGCAACCGGCGAATAAAATATATATTTGATGCCATAAAAATGTCACAGACGCCTTGAGTTATGCAGCTCGACTGTGGCTTATGTGGCGCCCTCAGCCAAATCCCATTCCCGCATCCATTTCCCATCCTTTGTGCCATGGCCATTGCCATTACCATTACCACTCGGTTTTTGGCCCACAGAAGAGCGGAGCGTAACCCTTTTGTTTTGCACGGTTTTAATTTATATACGACTGCGAACGAATTTATGGCTATATTATATAATTGCATTATGTAAGGTCCTTCCTCTGGTAGTTAAGATTTTGGATTTTGTAATTTCGGATGTGAGAGTTGTTATCTTATTTGTGTGCCTTGCGATGATGATCATGTAAAGGAAAGACATTTCAGAGGTGAACTTAAACTATTTTTTCACTTATTCCCTTATACTAAGCTTGTCAATATGAATAGTAACACTATTTTAGTTAGTTAGTTAGTTTGCCCCACCTCCTCCATTTGTTGGCCCAACACCTAACTAACTGGGCCCAAATCAGCGGACTCATCTGGGCCCACGCTCCCATTGCCGCCATTGCATGCCAGCCACTCTCTGATTTCTTGCCAGCATTTGTTTTCCCATCATTTGTGTTCACTGTATGCGAAGCCTGTGTGTGTCTCTTAGTTAAACATCTCTCATTTATATGCCCCATGGAACGGGCTTTAACTAAGCGCGGTAGCAGTTTAGCTGTCCGCACACGCAAATTTTCCAGGCGCACACCTGCGGTTTCGGCCAAACTGGCAACTGGCAACTGGGAACTGGGAACTGGGAAGCTGCTTCCCAAGTGGGGAGGGAGACTGTGTCCCCGGCTCAGCGAGAAGTGGGTGGTCAGGGGAGAGCTGCTCTTTAATTTATGGCGCTTGTCATATTTTGTTAGACACGGCGATTAATTAAAGTGCAGGGCCCAAAAAAAAAACCCTTGGCGAAGCCATCGGCTAATTGAAAACTGTGCCAGGAGATGGAAGCCAGAAGGCAACCGCTTATTAAAACAGGCAAGGGCAAATAAAAACACGAGAAAGGAGACCAACTCAAGTGGCGCTGTTTGAGTAGTTGGCTAATAAATATCCCCTGTCAGTCAGGCAGTCAGTCAGTTGGTCGGTTGGTTGGTTGGTCTGTTGGTCGGTGGGTAAGATACGCCAGCATCCAGGCAGCCACTCAATGGCCAAGTCATCGATATTAGCCCGATTCCGCGTAGCCTCCAATCCACAAAACAAAAACGCCAATCATCGCAGGAGCGGCCCTGAGTGGCAGTCGAGCCGAGAAACGTATATACGAGTATGTATATTTCAAAAGTAAATTGAATTTAGTGCCAGTCATCCGGCGAAATGCACTTTCCTCCGAAAAAAAGGGGGCGTGGCAGGAGACAGCTCAAGTGCACATGACATGCTAATTAAAAGACAGCAGCAGAACAGCCGCCTGTGGAAAAGGGTTTTGATATTGGCCACAGGTACGCAGACACTGCCAGCTTAATCCGTCTCACGCTGACTGCAATTTGTCAACCGCAATTATAGTGCAGTTGCGCGATGGCATCGTGAATTATAAACAGTAAAATTTAAAATAGTAAAAGTTATTCAGTATACCAGAAGTTGTACCTTGGAATCAAAGGCGCTTCTTAGGATTATTTCGAAATTAGGCAAGCTTGCAAACATAGCAAGATAAACGTATCTTTAATTTACAAATAACTAAAAGAACGATTGCTTTGGAACCTTCTCTTTTATGAAAGTGCGCTCAAGTTGTCGTGACTGGTATCATTTCGATCTGCCATCTCCAGCCCAGTCACCCAGTACCCAGTGGGGAATTGTGACTCGGATTTCCCTTCTTTGTGGCCATCTCTAGGGCTCCAACTGGCTGCCCACGCACTTCTCGGTACTGGTAATCTCGGTAATCCGCTCCAGTTGAGCTCGCTCATTGCCGACCGGACCGATATGATATGCCATATAATTACATAGCTTATTGTCATACGCCTATTCAGCTTATTATCCAAGGAGAAGGCGCACGCCTCATGCCTAACTGATCGATTTCGGTGATCGGTGCGCGATAATCGAAGCGGGGGAGGCAGTGGCTGGGCTGAAGCCCATTGATCTCCATTGAGGGGCTGGCCAACCTACCTTTAAATTTGATCTGGCTTTGTTTTTGTTTGCCCGGCGCACCGTCGATTGTCACTCGATCGTAGGCGAGAGTTTCCGATCAACAGGCGGCGGTGCGGCCCCTGATTTTGATCGACGGCAGCAGGCCAAACTTAGACCCCTCAAACAGGCGACTCGCACAGGTAAGTCGAGAATCTAGAATCTAGAGTCGAGACGAGAGTCGAGAGCCAAGTTGCCGGGCCAAGATGGATCGTTGACGAAGCCACACAGCGTGTTGATTTATTCCCCACAGACATAGACGCGGTAACCGAGCTGACGAACTACAAACGTATATGGGTGTATATACTGTGGCTTTATATAGTATATGACGTAGTATATGATGGCATAGAACAAATAATAAACCACACCAGGATGACGATTATAAAGTGGCATGGCTTAAGAGCGAATGAAATATGCCCTTATGGAGGTATTGAATGCTGGAAAGTTTGGGTTTCACTTCCAAGAATTACTTCTCTTAAAGCTGAGAAGTATCTGTTTGTTAAATACCAGTTTAGAGAAAGAGGAAAATATTAAATCTTCAGTATGCTTAGTTGTTTTTAGAACGCAATCTATTATTCTTGAAGAACCCGAAAGCTGCGCCTTTCTCTGCGCTTCTCACTGCGTTTAGCTAGCGACGAGAACCAATTGAAAATTCCACCTTGAACTCGCCATAACTCACTCGGAATGACTTATTTCGACAGTGTAGCGCCTTGATAAGTAAATATTATGGCATCCTGGGCATTACATTACTCCAACACCCTCTTCAACACGTATATAAGCCTCTTGTACGTATTCATCAGGCGCAGCTAGTTTCGTATGCAGCTCAGGATTGTCGCTTGCTCCTCGTCGCTGTCACTGTCGACATCGTTGATCATTGCCAGTGGCCCAAGGCGGAGGAGGTGCAGAGCACAGGAACAACCAAGGTAGTGCCACCAGCAGGAACAGCGGCACCGATTGCCAATGATGGTGACGATGATGATGTTGTTCCTTCGAACAGTCAGTTCTTGCACTGAAACAAATACATAGGTGTGACACCTTACAAAACTATACAGAGTTTTGAATATATCATTATCAATGTTAAGTAGACTAATTTGGTACTTTCCTTAACACTTGGACATGACTCTCAATTGCTTCGTACAGTCTCTGGAATTTCTTCCAGTGCACTTGTGGACTGCTATTGCCTCTGCGATGATTTCGTTGATCGCGACTGCAGTTCGGGGCGCGACAAGAATAATTACAAATGTCACATGAAATCAGAAGGCATCATAAATCAAATCAAATTATAATTAAGCATATTTGATCAGTTTGCTCGCCATGGTCCGCAGTATCTGTATGTGTCCGCGCTTATCGGGCCACTCTGGTAATGGTAAATGGTAAATGGGCAATGGTAGCGCAGTTCAGTTCCTTGGACTCCTTGGATTGTCAGCCTCCATCTCCAACTCCAACTCCATCTCCATCTCCTCGTTATCTGAGATGCCTGTGTGTGTTATGGGTATGGGCCTAGTTTCGTTTTGTACGAGTATCTCGGTTTCGTTATTGAATCATTTCTACTTATTTGGCATAAGTAATTGAATTTGTGCTTATTTATGCTGGCACTGATGATGTCGATGATGAGGCGGTCAGGATAATCGCTGGCAATTCATTAATTTCCAAGGCAACGCGTGTGGCTCACACAGTGGAGATTGGCTAAAAGTGAAACTGGTCGCGGTGCACTCACGCGCAGTTAGTTGCGTCGAGTGCTCACTGTACAGTCGTTCCATATTTGCCTTTAATATCATTAACATCACCATACATTTGTCTCTGACTCATGCGACTTGTTCCAGTTTGTGGTTCGGCTTACGGAGCTCAATGTGTTTGTTTTGACGCCATATCTTATAATTCGATTAATAAAATCCATGTACGCGTATGAGTGTAATTATTTTGTCATTGATTTCGATTGGCGTATTTAAGCCTGCGGCCGCCGGTTTAAGCCAATTTCGAATTTCGGCTCGTTGTTATGTTTATGACCAAAGCCATAAATTGCACAATTTATCAGGGGCGAAATAAAGGCAAATGAAATAAATACAAACGCTGCTCATATGTTTCAACCGGCGAAGAGGGCCGAATATTTATGTTTAGATTTAAACATTTGCAAAACGAAAAGTCATAAATTACTTCCGCAGCGGCAAGGATGCGCCCAAGGATGCCACAGTCCCCCAACTCCACGCCGAAAAGGAACCACTACAATCCTCATGAAAAATCTTCATTTTACGATTTTTGGCGCACGAGGGAGACGGTGGAGATGGAGATGAAGATGGAGATGGAGAAGGACACGGAGAGGGAGAAGGAAGCACAAAGCCAAACACACATATCAAGGAAGAAAGCCAAAGCTTTCCTACGCCTGCCGAGATAAAACGTTGGCATAGAAATCAGTGGCATGTATCTTATGGATACAGCAGCCATTTTTATTGTGGATTCACTTCGGTGGCATGGGGTGTGGGGAGTGGAATGAAGATGGAGCTGCCTTCAGCCTCGGCCACGGCCTCTGAGGTGGGCACAATTGTAGTCGCTGGGGTTGCCTCAACATTAAAATAAATATGTACAAATGCTTAGATAAATAGATACGCCAGCCAAGTGATGTGACTCCTGCAAAGGATGACAGCCAAAATGGCGCAAAAGGAGCAACTCCAGGCAACTGGGCCATGGGCGTAGTACAAAATACTTTTGGGGGATGGGGCCAGATAATTAAGATATGCCAGATAAGAAATCCAACGCTTGACTTACAGCTTACGACGTTTAATAAAAGCCAAGCAATAAAAAGTATAATTGGAATTAAATGATTTATTTAAATTCTATAAGATTTAGGATATTTGGCAGTCCAAGATATCTTTAAAAATTATGATCATATTATAGCATAGATTAAGAAAATATGTACTTTTAGTTATAAACTTGAAAGATGTTTCAGATATTCCATGATCATTAATCTGGGTTTTGGGCGTCTCACAATTAATTCCAAAAATGTTATTCAGCCTTATTTTGTACTATCTTGGAGGGGATAAAATCCCCCAACAGCCGCCCATGAAAGGGGGTCCGAAAAGCGGAAGAACAGAGGCGCTGCTCATACACAGAACATTTATATTTCAGCGGAGAAAGCTCGTATATTATCATAAAACAAGTTGCTGGATGCCATGGGCGGGGTGAGGGGATCGCCGAGAGTTGGGAGGGGGGTAGAGGGGGAGGATGAGAAGACAGGGGTGGGCGATTGTTGGTTTGCTGGGGGAAGGGGGGCGGGTGGCGTGTGATGCGCAAAAGTCGGGTCGTAAATCTTTGCGATAACATTTTATGCGAAACATTTCTTTTTCTGGTCCAGAGGGAGCAGCAGCGGCAACAACACCAGCCATAGCAACAAAAACAACAGCAAGGACACCCACGCCAAAGGAAGAAGGGGGCGGTGGGCAGTGGGTGGGTGGGTGGTTGGTGGTTGCGGGTGGTTTCTGGCTGGCTCTCGGGAGCTGCGTTTAACATTGGCAATCGCACGGAAAATGGCGCGTACAGTGTGCTTCTGCCTTTGCTCCATTCCCCTGCGTTTTTCGTCCTGCCAAAAGGAAAAATGCGAAAGAAAACGCCGCAGCTGAGAACAACAAAAACACCAACAAAACTTTTGGGCCGTGACTTGTGGGCCAGGTTAAAGGCAACATTATTTTTTTTTTTTGGCTCGTTGGGGTTGCACGGATAAAATGAGAGAAAGAGGAGTGGGGGACGAAAATGGGTGGCAGGATGCGCCTGCCACGTTTTATTGTTTTTGTTGTATTGCCCTGAATGCGAAGTGGGTGGCTTAGGATCTACTGCTCCGCTCTAATGTTTGAAGAATTTATGGCTTTCAGAGATGTATCTATGTGTGGCAAGGGAATACGGCTAAGAAATGGTGGCATATCGAACGATTTTCTGTGCCACAAAGTACTATACTTTAAGACCAGCAATTCTCGTGTTTCAGGTGTTGACTTTCATAAAGATTGGGAGCTCACCGCTCACCATTAACCACACAGTCACAAGGAGACACAAGATTATTGAGAATCAAGATGTTAATCAAGAAATTAGATACAAAACCGTTTACACCATTCGTTTATACTAAAACAAGAAAGATTGATCTTGAATATTAATAGCTAGTTTAATTTTAAGCATTTGGTTCTTTAATAAGTTATGATATTTCGATTTGAAATTCATAGCTATAGGATACATACCTTAATTTAAATGCGGGTAATAAAAAGCAATCTTTTGTGAAATACAAGTGTTTTATTCAGATTCTGAGTCATATTACTTATCTTTAATTTCGGAAAACTATGTCGAGTGTTTGGGCCCAACAATCAACAATAACAAGAAGACATCAAAACAGGTATGTCAAAATGTTAGGGGAACTGCAGGACCGTGAAACTCAATGCTCCGGAGGGGAATCCCTTTGACAGGATCCCCAAGGACAAAGGGATACGCAACATCAAAGCCGCGCAACTGCAGCACAAGGAGACCCGATGATGTGACAGTTTTTCATCAATTCACCGCAAACGCACAAATGGAAAATAAAGAAAATATGTAGAGCTCGAAGCGAAATTGTTTTTTGTTTGCTGCTCATGGATGCCGTGGATGTTTAAGTGCCCGAAATCAGTGCAAGAAATCCTTTTTGTTGTCGCTGCATTTTGTCAAACATGAAAGGCACTTTTCACGATTTTCCCCCTTCTGTCAGGTGTAGACATTTTGCGCCATTGTTCGCTTGCATTGCGGTCGCATAAAAACGGCACAGAAAGGATTTTCCCAATAAACAGTATTATCATAATTTTCATGGAAATGCGCGCTCCCAGGAAGACACTAACGTAATGGCTCATAATTCCAATTTAGGACGACCAAGTTTCTCACAATTAAAATCGCATCAGGTTGGAGTAAACTGAAAGGAAAACTTTCTCACAGTCCTTCGAACGCTGCTCGATCATAAAAATTGCAATAAAATTATGCGCCTAATTTTTGCATAACAACATTCCGAGCCCAAAGTGTCACAACAAATCACAACAAACGCAGTTTTTGGGGGTGTACGTATGCCACAGGACATAGTGTGGTGTTGCAGTAACCCTTAACGATGCACAAATTGCTCGCAGGACCTGCGTCCTTTACGGGCAATAAAATGCCCAAATCGATTCGTTGCGGCAGCTACTACAATATATCCTCTTCCGATTCCTGACTCTCCTTTCCATTCCCCTCCCTCCGCGGATACTTCTTTTCTAATTAGCTTGTCTGTCGATTGTTGTTGCTGCTGCTGCTGCTGCGTGTTGCTGCCGTGAAATTGCTGCGGTTTGTTCAAATAATTGCGCATGCAAATTTCTATTAGTCACACGTGGCCTCCGCAGCTTGTGTATGGAACCTGCATCCGTTTATGGACTTTACACTGCTCAAAACATGAAAATTTCAAGATTTTCTTATAAGTTCCATCTAAATATTATGGAGTGTACTACTTTCAAAGTGTGTTTCAGAATAAACATATTATAGAAGTGTAATTTGTAAATGCAATATCTCCTAGTTTAAATACGATAGTGAGTTAAATATCACTTGTTTGGAAACTCACTTTTAAATCACTATTTTCATTGGAATTTCTTTCAAAACTGCCTGAAAAGAAACGTATTTTCATTGTAGTGCACGTGTAAAGCGTATCCTCAGTGGCCCCTTGGAAAGCGTCGTTCGATGCATGTTCTATCTTCGATCGGCTGCCTGTCTGCTGTGACTTTTATAATTATTTGCCAGCCAGCCGAGGATGAGAATTTGATGTAATTTGGTTTTGATTCGTCGTTGGTCGTCTCACTCGTGTGCGAGATACATGACATATCTTGTATCTCGGCGCTGGCAATCTTATCTCAATTGTGGACCAGGCAATTCCCCCAGCGCCACCGCTTAAGCCACCACCCACTTTTTGGAAGCTGGAAGCATAGGAAGCATAGGAAGCATAGGAAGCTTGGAAGCCCAGCACACGTTTGCCGTTTGTCGTTTGCCTTTTGGTAATTTAATAGAACGATGCAATCGCCGATACGAGAATGAGAATCCCAGATTGCCGGGGGAATTTTTTGTGTGGGTGGGGAAGGGGAAAAGGCAGGAGCAGGAGAAGGAAAAATCGGATTCAGAACGAGCTCGAGCCAGAGAACGAGCCTTCGCAGGATTTGTCAGGCCGTAATACCAGTCATCCTCCCCCTTTTGCAGATACATAGTTAAATATCCTTTTTGCCTGGGGGGTTGCTGCTGCAGGCGAGGGTTGCTGGTGGGATTTTCGGTTTTCGGACTCGGATTTCTCTGAGATTTCCGTGTTTATCGGCGGAATAAAATCTCGACGGCCACTTTTTGCGGCTTTTGCGTTCGCTGCCTGCCAATTGTTGTCAGTTTAATATTTTAACACAATTATTAAATTATTATTTGCTCTCTTTGTTGCCCGAATTAACGCTCAATTGGGGAAATGCAGCTGTGATTTTCTCTGTGCTCTTTAAATCTGCCAAATCATTTGATTTGATTGTGCTTTTTGTCGCTAAATTGTGTTGGGTTATCGGCACATTCAAGCTGTTATTGCTTAATAATTTATAAATGTTATTGATAGCTTTTATATTTTTTGTTGGATTTCAATCGATTTAAAAGTATTATTTATTGTTTTTAGGCAGCTTAAATAAATTCACTTTTATTATTTACGGCATTTGGTATAATTGGTAGATTTTATATGTTTATGTTTTGGGATTCTTTAATCTGAATTTTACTGGTTATAATAGATGTTTACTTGTTAAACTGTAAATTTAATTTATAAATTATGGAATAGTTCACTGATTCAATTCTCCAAATCAGTTAATTTAAGTTTATTCAAATTGCACATTTTAACACAAAACGGACTGATTGCTGTTGCGACATCAGCATATTGTTGATGTTGCCTGGTTGGTTCTCCCCATTTTGTTATCAATGAAACCCACACAGAAGCAGTTAAAATGAAGTCAAGCGACAATTTTCATTAAAATTTTCGCATTGTTTCGCTTTTTGTGGCCTGTGTGAATGAGCGAGCAATAATAATGAAAAAGGCGAGCTTATGAAACAAACGGCTTTTCAATCAGCAGCAACTCAATGACAACTCTGGCTGATTGCTAGCAGCTCCCCCCTTCGTTTAACCCCTTAAAAAGCCCCCTCTTTACCGCCATTCTGCCACCCACCTGTGCAGATTGAACAGGTGAAATGTTAATCTGCATGCGCTGCACGCTTTGTCGGCCAAAGTTGAGCCAAAAAAGGAATTGAGAAAAAAAATGTTTGATAAATGACAAAGGAGTGTGTTGATTGGTGAGTAAAAGAGGGGGGGGCTTGGGTGGCAGGGGTGGGAGAATATATCGCACAAATGCAATTATCATGGCAAACAAAGGCGACAGGTTCACCTAGCCAGCTGATAAAGGACGTCAAAAGGATGCGCCGCAATTGAAATTGAAATCAAATACGCCAAAGAAAGGATTGCACTGCCAGCAACAGCAGCAGCAGCAGCAAGAGCAGCAACAACAACAGCAACACAGCAGCAACATCTCCTGCAGGATAATTTCCCTGAATGACCACAGCACTGCTTGCACTGCTTGCTAGCTGCTCTGACTGCCGCTAGAGCGAGACCAACACAGTGCCGGCTAGCATGCCATCCCACTCTACGGCTCGCCATTTTTGATTTGGGGCGGCGTTACTCTCTCATTGGCCACACTGCGTGTGCGCAGTGGGAGAGCGCTTTGCAGATGTTCGTTGTTGTCGCGAAAATAGTTTTTCACCCCGCTCCGCAGCCTGTCCTTATGATTTTCGCATTTTGCGAGAAAACTTGGCCTGGCTTTTGTTGTTCGCCATAATTTTTTGTCACACAGCTGTCACACGCACACTCACAAGCGCACACGCACACATATGCGCACAGACTGCGGGAAGCTTGCATAATTTTTGCCTTTTGCTAAAGTTCAGTGAACGTCAAAAATATTTGCATTGCACCAACACAGGCACACACATCTTGGCCCGCGTATGTGTGACACCTTTTTTGGACAAAGGGTTTTCTTACATTTTCTTGAGCTTGAGAAAATTTAAGATGAGCTGCACGGAAATACTTTAAATATTAGGAAAGAAATAGTTTCTTTGAAATTTAATTATTTTTAAAATCAATATTAAATTTTATACAAAATAAAATTTGTAACTTTATTGGAAATTACTAAATAGGCTCACATTTCGACTTGAACTTATTGCCACAACTTTGGACCCTTCTCTTTAAACCTGATGCCCGCAACATATTTGCATCTCTGATAAGTTTTTGTGTGACTTTTTATGCGGGCTGTAGACTTTTGGGACCAAAACACACACTCATGCGGAAACATACACACACGCACACAACTGCAGTGTTTACTTTCTGATGGCCTTCTGCAAAATATTTGTATCAATTCATTTTTCACAGCCATCGGTTGTGTTTTTTTGGCTTGCTTTTTTTTTGGTAACCGTGTTAATTGCTTCATTTGCGAAAAAGTTGAGAAAACTATTCGCCTCTTATTGGGTGTCAATAGTTTTCCATTTATTTTTGTGACCATGCCTCGATGGAATCTAAGCATTTATCGACGGTTTGGGGCTCATTAAAATAGCAATTTAATTTTGTCGATGGAGTGTTGATTCGATTCGATTTAGTGCAGGCAGTAAAAACTAAAACCAGCCATTAAAACTAATCACAGTCTAAGAGGCACTTTCAGATACAAATCGAACCGCAATTGGAATGCGGCGAACTACTTAAAATGAACTCATTAGCAAGTACAACAATTCGTCAGATAGCGGGCAAATAAAATACGGTTGAAGAAAGTCTTCAGGGCACTGAGAAAAATATTTTACCATCTACTCAATGCAACTAAAATAAGGGATTGGAAGAATTAGATTTAGACTTTAAAATGTATTGGATTTAAGTAGCAATTGTTACTGCACAATAAGTATAACTTTAAAAACCACAAGATGATAATCTTTCTATTTTGATATAGTAGTTCACATACCATAAGTTTGATTATTTTCAGATTATCAGTTCAAGTATCAACCCTAATGGATTGGATGATGAACCCCTTCTTAATTTCTTCCAGTGTGCTAATCGGGGGCACAAAAAAGAGGGGGCGGCTGTTAGCTGTTAACTGTTGGTCAGTGGCCGCCGCTGGCCAAGTGAAATTAGGCAAAAGACAAGCGAGGGCCATTAAAATCAAAGTCAATAGCCGACGACGCGTCAACTCTTTGGCTTGCTGGCTGGCTGACTGGCTGGCTGGCTGCTGTGGCAAATTCTCGGGAAAAGCCATAAAATTAAAAACAAAAAATAAACAATCCAGAGTGACAAATGAAGTAACTCCAAAATCATGCTCGAAAGCAGAGCGGAGTGTGGCTCATGCGATACTCGCATTTCGTTCACCGAAAATCTCAGCCAAATCAAATCATTTGTATGCGCCACGCAAGACCAAAAACGCTCATACGAAAAGTGAGGAAAAAAACAAAAAACCTGGGACAACCAGCAAATAATCGTAAAGTGACGGCCTCGTAAACGTTGAGAGCAGGAGACTGGACTGAACCGAACTGGAAGACCAAACCCCAAGACTTCGAGACTGACCATTAACCATTAACCATTAAGCATTAAAGAAGCGCCGAAAAGTGCCCAAAAACCAGCAACACAGCAACAAAGGCCATGAAAATGAACGCGTGCGAGGGGAAAAAAATCTATAAAAAACAAATCCGTAAAAGTAATCCCGTAATCCCAACTCAAAGTGGAAATTACGGGGAAGATGGCCAAATCGGTTGAATTAAACGAATAATTGGAGCGAGCAAGTGCTCAGTACTCAAAGGTTTTGATTACTTGAATTAGTCAATTTGGAATAATGGTAGTCATTTGCATCTCCGAAAAATACTTTTAAATATTAATGAAATCCATAGATATAGAGTTGAAGTATTTTATGCTCCTTCTTGAAACTAAATTGCGATTTATGGGCTAGTTTACGCGTTTCAGGCTTTCTAGTTATAAGTAAACAAATTCTCGTTAAATGAAATTTATGCACGTTTGATAACGATCTAATCATAAAACGAACTTGAATTCCACCTACAAGATTATAAATGGTATTTAAAATGCATATGTTGTTCAGTTGGCTTGAAAAATCTTTCAAATATTTAACTTATTTATAACTGCAACCAAATAAATGGCAAATAAATCTGACCCAAAACTCGCAACTGTCGGAATGTTTCGGTCCATCAAAAGAGCGACACAAGTCGCTGGATTTCTGTGTGTTTCCGTTGTTATTCCACTCATTAGCTGTCTCGAGTTTCGGATTTCCAACGAGTGTATCAGCCGAGTGGCCTAAAGGCTCTAAAGGATGTGCTCAGATCTACCGAAAACGCAGACCATATAAACGCCCACAATTATGATATAAACACAAACAGGAGCGAAACCAAACAGATGGCGGCCAACAAGGACTCGTCCTCTGATCATCTCGAATCTACAGAAATCCCAACAATCCGACAAAGCCAAGGAGTCGGGGCGAGATCAGATGATCGGTCCTGCAATCAGGGTTAAAAATATATGTATGTATGTATGTACTTATATATGCGAAGTGCCGTCCCTCTCCACTTGGCCCGATTTTATCAGCGAGCATCTATCTCTGGCTCTTTCAAGCGGAGTGTGTGACACAATATGACATCAAATTACTTGCCGCTTGCAGATCCGAAACCCCTACCCCTGCCCCTACCCCTTCCCCTGCCACTGCTGCTGCTGCCCCACCCCTCGCATGACCATCCCCTTTACCGTTCGTTTCCCGCACGCCCCGTCGCACACGATCGCCTATCTGATCGCAGCAATCGCAAAAACGTAGGAAAGAGAGAGGGAGAGAGAGAGACAAACGTAAGCTCTCTTGTTCTGGTGCACTGAGAGAAACATACTTGTATGCAGTTCATAGCATTTGAGGGAAGAACATTTCCATTTCGTTGGCTAATTCTAGCTAGACCCACTTTCCAGTCACTTTTCACTTTGCTTTCGAGCCCCGCTTTTCGCTGAGTGTACACTTCGCTATTGTTGTTCCGGCCCTACGTGGTCTGTGCCCCTTTCCCTTTCCCTCTCCTCCCTCTCCCTTTCCCGCTGCCCGTCCCGCTGCTCGTCCAGCCTCCTGGCCTGGGATCTGGATGGCGAAATGCGTAAGCGCTTATCGTCCTTATCGCCATCGTCTCATCAGCTCGAGTGGACGGCCATCAGTTGAGATTTTTCCAGCACTCCCCTCCCCTGGTGTATGTGTTTTTTGAAGTAATTTGCAAGCCGGGATCTGGGGATCCGTATCTCTATCTGCGACATCGCAGCGTTCATCATAAAGATGGTGTCTCATCTGAACTCATCGGCTTTCGTCTTTCGGCGTTCGGTTCGTTTGTAGGTGTTGAAAAGATAGCTACGAACAGGCTGATTGCTTAATGGCCCAGAGCATAGAGCATAGAGGATTCAGGATTGAGGATTGAGGGCAGGGGATAGAGGTTAGAGGATACCCATACCCCATACCCCATGTATCCTGCTGCCTGGCTGGCTGGGAAATCGTAAAATTATCCTGGCAGACACGTCGTAATTTCGCCCAGGGAATCGGCCATGTTAACCTTGACGCTCCGCTTCGATCGAACACAATGCGCAGGCTAACAATAAGTTTGCACAGGTGCTTAGCCAAGCTTTCGTTTGCAGGAGCATTTCTAGGAGCAGGAGCAGGAGGAGGAGCAGGAGCAGTACTAGGAGCAGGAGCAGGAGCAGCTCCAACAGGACACACACTAGCACATGGGGCGAACGTGCGCCGGAAGCCGACATCCTGACGGCCAGACATCGTCCTCGTGGACGAGCGCCGTGGAAAAGCGGAAAACTCGCATGCATATGTATGAATCTGAGGAGTCGACGAGCGCCGGCCCTGCCCAGCTATTTGCCAAGCGTATTGGCCAGGACAAAGCCAGCCAGATGGACGAGGGACGTTGGTCGTTGGTCGATGGACACAGGACACAGGACGCAGGACGGGGGCAGACAAAGCTCCATGAATTGGCAAAAAATAAACGAAAGGACGAAAGCAACCTTTCCCCCCGCTGCCCAGACGATGGACAAACAATGGAGGCGCTGCAGGAGCGAACTCAGCGTCAATAGAAATGGGCCCCTCGATTTCTAACTCTATTTTATAATAGATTATTATCTAGATAAATCAGAAACTTCTCTCCAGTCACTTAATATTTTCTGTAATCTTTGTTTATATGTTTAAAATATTTGGTTTTTAAACGAACTTTCTTTGCACGGAACTTATTTCAATTCCGCTCCTTTTTCGAACGTGCTTGAATCGTATGAGACAGCAAACTTGGGCAGTTGCAAGGACCTTAGGCCAGGCCTAGACAGATCCATTGTTTGTGGCACTGCGTCCTTCCTACTACCCCCTTCCCCCGAATACCCCTGCCCCCACACTTTTTGCAAACGTGCCCGGGCATTTCTTGGTCTGCTAAACTGCAACTTTTTGAGGGTTTCCCTAGCCGAAATGGAAAGCTCAGCGCCAGAGTGAAAGTTGAAAATCTCGGCATTGCATTTTTGCCGTGGTAAATACTTAATAAGTTACTTTTCCATAACAGTTCGCATGAATTGAAATGCACTTATGTCTCGTGCCCGACCCCCGCTAGCTAAATTTTCCGCTAAAACACTTAATGGGAAAACAGATTTACACTGCCGGGCCACAAATCACTTTCGTTCCGCAGCTGCCATGGCCGAGTGTCCTGGCCAGGATACAAAATGCACACGGCCACATGGCCAGCGGGCAGAAGATATATGTACCAGCAAAGTCGAGTGCAGGACATTTGCATAATTGACCCATGCAGGATTCGCGCACCAACTGATTTCATTTACGATGCAAGTGCCCCCCCACCAGCTGGATCCTTGCCCCTTGATCCTGCCACCTCTCTCCCTCTCTCATGTAGCTACGTATCCATGTCCATGTCCTGGCCAACGTATGCTCGAGCTTTTGCCCATTTAGGCAATTTACATTTATAGCCTGGCGCATGAGGTGCTTACGAGCTGCACAGGATGTGCCGCCATTGGCGGTGTGTACTGCAGTCGCTAACAGTTGCTGGCTAGAGGGGGTTGGAGGAGCGGGGCACGGGGCTCAAATCCAGGGGCGGAGTAGCGCAAGGGGGGCCTCGTGAAATTTACACCCGTTGCGGTTTTGCATCCAGCCAATTTCAGCTGCCGTCGTGTTTCGTTGCTGGCAGCCAAGTTTATTATGAAATTAGAACGCACAGTCGGGATTGGCCAAAGGGGTGGAGTAGGGGGGGTTTTCCATGGCATAGAGGGGGGGGGCTCGGTGTATTGAAGTTGGCAAATGAGTGGGGGATCTATGGGATCCAAGCGGGCACTGGCTGCATTGCAGTCAAAAAACTGGCACATGACATATGAACTCAGCTCCGACATTGTTGCTGTTATGTTGTCGCTTTGTTGTTATAGTTATTAAATTATATACTCGGCCTATAACAAAATCAACAGCACTGCAAGACTTTGAGGGGGGGTAAGCACAGGGGCGGGGAGGGGGCTCGGTGCAGTGGCGAAAATGTTTGGCGATTATTGCCAAGGGAGATGAACGTACACAAATTGCGGAAATTGACAACAGACGCGTGGTTTTGTTGTGGAAATAAATAAATATTACAAGTTTTAAATTGTAGGTATACCAAATCACCTTCAAGCATAAGTACAAGCATTAATTAACCTGTAATTAAGAGCTTAATAGTTTCTTTAGATTATATACAGTTAACAGCGTGTTATTGTAATATGAAATGCTCTTAAGTGATTGCAGCAATAAGTACACACTTTAATTAAAGTCCATTGGCCACATTGCTTATAAGAAAAATCAGTTATAGCCTTCCCAATGGACCGAGCAAACTTGGTTAGTGTTTTCCAGTTAATTGTGCCAACTCGTGCTCACAAGTACATACATATGTACATATAAGTATGGCCCCAATATTTGCACAATAGAATATGCGGAATAATTCGCAGAGCGCGGTAACGAGGGCTATATAATTAGAACTGGCGATTTAAATAGAATTTTTATTGTATCTAAAAGTGTGTCTGCCACTGATACTGATACTGCTTCTGGTTCTGGTTCTGCTGCGAACTGCCCAGATGATGATGCCGCTCTATTTCAGTCCGTTTATGCAACATGCAGTCGCGTACACTCGCACAAACTAGTGCTGCTTTGTGCCAGAATCCGGCGACAGTTTTGGAACTAAATCAGAATTTATGCTTTGTTTAAATGCTGTAAAAATGTCGCTGATTGCAATCGCTTGACAATAATTATAACAACAACCGAGCTCAGTAATAATAACTGTCTATACGAAACCGAGGCATTCATCTATATATACACACATACATACATACATACGAGTATGTATATATGTACACATGTGGAGACTGAGCGCGTATTTAAACCAATTTGATGGAGCATTTAATTGTTGCTGCTTATGAACTAACGCGAACAGCAAATAGCCGAAACCACAGCAATACAGAAACCACAGTACACAGGCTTAACAGCCAGAGCGCCGGCCAAATTAAAAATGGTAACAAAAGGTTAACGTAAATTGTTAAAACTAAATTATACATATAAACAAAACATTTTTATGCGATTAAAATCGGAATTACACGCAACGTGCGTCAGCCTTTGAAGGGGGGTCTACGTGGGAGGGGGGCAGACATGGTCTATAGTTCGGGCATGACGTTGGCCATGTCTGCTCGTCTGCCAGTCTGCCTCTCCATCTCCATATCTATATCTACATATATATATAGGTATATATACCTACCGATTCGTGTACATATACCCCTTTTGTCTGCTTGACGGCGTTCCACTGGCGGCTTCGGTGCCGGAAAAGCTGCGCACGTGCTGGAAAAGTCTGCATCCGAGGGAAAATTCTAAAACGCAATGCACATGTACACGCGGTTTCATTTGTGGCAAGGTGTGTGTGGGGGGTTACCTGGTATAGGTAGGTCCAAAATCTTCCACCCATAAAAAAGCTATTATGCTTGAATATTTTCACTTTAAATACACAACTGTAAGGTCGAATCTTTGGCCAGGCGAATATAATTTATTGCCTTGTTTGATAAATTATACGCATTTCTATTTCACAAGCATATATCACTTAAGCCGTATCTCATCAATTCGAAAATACTGAAATCCTTATCGAAAGGTGCCACCTGTATCTGCCATAGGGCTATAGCTTCCTCAGCCAATTGGGGCTGATGTGTACTTATCATCGGGCGATTAACAATTGAGTTCACAGTACTTGACAGGCAGACGTGACAATCCATCCATTTTTCAGGCCCATAAGTAGACATGACTGGGGAAATCTTATCGCCGCAGCCCGAAAACCCATTCAGATTTCCCTAACATTCCACGCTGTCCCCAAAGTGCTCCAATTGCTGTGGAATCTCAGGTGATTTATATCAGCCTAAATATACATCGTAGTTTTAATTAGCCAAAAAATTAACTGCTTCTCCTATACAAACGAAATTCAATTTGTAATGAAAGCTATTTATGATAAGATGGCTTATGTATGCACTTATGTATACATTTGGTGATCAAAAGGAGTAGTACACATTTTCTAACATCTGGCACAGAAATCAGTTTCATTTGATAATGAACCAAAAAGTTGACACTCACTTCAGTCAAACCGTGATTGATCAAAAGTGTTTGCTTAATCTGAGGATGCAGATCCAGATGCAGTGCCAATTCCATCTAATCGAAGATCTCTCGAAAGCGACGGCTTATTTTCCTATCCATGGTTTTCGGTATTCGTATCCTTTGCACTATAGATTGCCAGGCAGATTGTTTGCGTTGTTCGGTCGGTCTCACCAGCACCAATGTTTCTTGTTTGTTTTCCTTTTCTGTGTTTTGGTTTTGTTTTTTGTTTTTTTTTCTGTGTGTTTTTTTTTTGTTTGGTTGTTCTGTGGTTCGTCGCTCGTGTTTGGTGTTCGCACCGTTGGTTGATCTGATTTCGGTTACAGGTTTCTTATTTTCTCATTTTGGCAGCCGCTCGTTGTCTTCTGGGTTTCGGGCTTGGATTTGTATCTTTATCTCAAATTATGTATCTGTAACTATCAACAGCGCTATCTCATGACCGCAGGTATTTACATACATAAACTGCTGCTTAGGTAGTCAGCCCAGGGGCTTTGACAAACGGTTTATTTTAGCCATAAGCTCGGCCAGATCTGTCCAGATTCGTATCGCGGCAATATGAACTTATGAAATGCCTCTCGCCAAGCGATCACAAAAAAATGTATTCAAAAATATTCATGTGGAATTAAGTCGGCCTGGGAAACTTTCAACTTACCAGCTGTCTTACTCGAACTGTCTTCAAACCCCTCCCCTCCCAGAAGCCCACGAACCAGCATCCTTTTTGCCGGTTCACAGGTGCAGCCCCACTTTTAACCCTTTGCGCCAAAAATGATTCCCTTTAAGGCAAAATCAATGCGGGGGAAGTAAACAGTATTAAGTCCCTAGCTCAAAACCATTATGAACTCAAAAAGTCTAAGGATTTAAGATCAGGATGTCAGAACAGCTTAAGAAATATGAAAATAAATAGTAAATAATATAATATATAAATAAATAAATAAATATAATATAATAATAAAAATAAATAATAAAAAAACATTGTAATCATAATTTATACATTTTTTGAACCAAATAGAAGTGCTTAATAGTAATTGCCTTTTTCTTATGCCATATTTATTATTTAGCTATTTTTTAATATAAGCCAACCTGCAGTAGGCTGAGCAATAATAAAGAAGTTAAAATTATTCAAGTGGCCAAAACTCGACACATGAAAGTATGTACGAGTTATGGAAGTTGGACTGTGGCAAAAACTGGCTCACGTATTTGAGACTTCCTTCTTGTTCGCTAGTGTGTGTGCGTGCGTTTGTGCGAGCTGTTTATGCGCAGCAGATGTACAATACCAGCGCGGCCCCAAAGGAGCAGGAGCCAAGTTGCCGCGAAAATATATGAGCTCCATATTAATAATTTGCATCTAGATACGAGCAAACTATCTTTCGCAGTTCGCAGTTCGCATAGTTCGTGTACTTCTCTTAATTTCCAGCTGCTAATTTATGCAAATTTGGCTCTAGTCCTAGTGCCATCCCACTCGCACACGCACAAGGCGGCTGGCAGTAGGCAGCAGGCAGCAGGCGGCAAGCGTATATAACTCAAAAATCGCCAGACAAATCTGCACACATGTTAAGGCCCATAAATAAAGCACATAATCGCAAACGGAACGATCGATGATTGTTGTCACTGCTTGACAGCGGGCGTGGGAAAGGGACGGGGATATAGGGAGTGCGAGTGGCAGCCAGAGTAAGAGCGAGAGGGGGGATGGGAATGGGAGGGAGCTGAGGCGAGCGCAGCGAACAGACAAGCAAAACGCTGGATTGTCTGGCTATGTGTGTGCGTCAAGTGCAGAGAGGCGTGCCGCTGAGAGATTATTGAACGATGCACTCGAGCGGAGCAAACAAAAACAGGAACAACAAATGTAGCGGGGACTGCAACTGCCACAACAACAACAACCGGTTACCTGCCCTGCACACACAAAAAAACACGCCCCTCTCGCGTTCGATGAGAGAAAGTGTGACAGGCATATTGCTTGGCCAAGCTATGCTCTATAGCTGCCTCCCTCACTCCCGCAGCTAGCACTGCTTGACAGCGCGACCATCTTGTATGTGCCAGCACACTAGCGCACGCACACTGACACACACACACACGCACACACGTAGGCTGGGCCTCACGCAAACGGGTTTCTGCGGTGCGCTGCGCATGTATTGGTAGTGCGAGAGCAAGCAGCGCTAGTCTTTCCTGTTTTGCGCTCGTGTGTTCGTTCAGTTCGAATTCAACTGTTGACGTGTTTGCAAGCGTGTTATCGGCGTGCGTCCGCTCGTTTCGTTCGTATTTTGCTATCGATTCTCGTCTCGCCGCGACAACAACAAAGAAAGCTCGAAAAACGCGTCGGCAAAAATTCACAGAAAGCGATCAAAGTGTACCAAAAATTAACAACAAATCAAATAATTGAAACAAAAATAAAAAAACCCAGTACAAACAAGCAGAGTGATTGAAACAGTGTGCTTAAAATGTAAGATCAAAAAATGTGCGATCACCGATCGATGAAAAACAAATTGAGATCTATGAAAATCCAAAGATTTTAACGCTAGCCGCGCGCAAAATTCATTATCCTTATCGAGCGATCAGCCTTTGCAGTCAATCGTATAAATATAATCAAAATTTGCTGACACACGCATACCAAAAATCTGGCACTTGCGCTTATCAATTTATTGCTATCAACTAAAGCGCGCGGTAAAACAAAAATACAAGAAGACATTTAATGAAAAGTGTCTGCTTCTCATTTTTTTCAATTTTTTCATTTTTTTCATTTTTTCACTTCACTTATCGCTGCTTCTGCTGCCGATAGATAGATAAATTGATTGAGTTTTCGAGTCAAAAGGCCCTGGTTATTTGCTTTTCTTCCACCTTCGGGAGGTAACAAATTATGTTGCCTTATCGCCGTTCTTTTCGTAGCGCAATTGTCAATTGAACGATAGGCATCTGGGCACCTTAAAGATACAGTCCACCGAAACTCGAAAACTCGGGTCCAACTTGGCTTGTATTATTAATAATTTCTCGAAGCCAAAGGCAAACAATGAAGGCAAATAGAAAACAAAAAATACAGAACTCCCGTTGATAATAATCGTTTGGAAAAGAAATCAACGAGTGCAATGCACACAGCTCGCTATACAAACATATATGTGCTATCTATTGCTGATAAGCCCAAAATTCCCCAAAAATTCGGCTACCTGTCTAAATCAATATAGAAGTGTTGTCGTTGTCGTTGTCGCTGTTGTTGTCGTTGTCGTTGTCTCTGCGATACGACTCTTTCGCCTGTCTGCAAGAAACCCCGACAGATGCCAGTTAGCAATTGAAGCTCTTCGATAAACCTCTAAATCGCGTCTAATTGGGCCCACACACACACAGAAGTCTGGAGGAGATCTGGGAATACAAAGGCACCTGCGTTTCGGGCGCCTGTCTTTTGACAGCCCGCAGATTCGAAATCCACAGGATCTATTGTTTCTCGATGTGTGTAAACATTGTGACAATGCAATTGTTGGGACTACATGTTTATTAGGTCCCCTGGGCGGGATCTTGGTCATCAATCAATGCGATGAATGCGAAAATACTATGCTATTCTCGGTTCTTTCATAGTTTTGTCATTTCCCACACTACACTACACAGAACGTGGAATTCGAAAGTCCAATCGTAAATCAACTCGTGGTTATCCTGTATAACTGTACCGCAGCCATAAAGCCATAAAAACAATTGAACAAAAAATGTAAAGCTCGCGATAAGGGAGAGTGAGTGATAACGCCGGCTACCGTTAAAATCTTATCAACAGCAGACACCCAACTTCAGTTGCTAAAGTTGTTCAACATTTTCTTGACTTTCACAGATATATAGAGAGAGATAGAGAGAGAGAGAGTGAGTTGTTGAGTTGAGTGTTTCCTTTGTATATGAAAAATGCATAGCCATCATCACTAAACATAAGGAGCTAAAAACAAAAAGGCGAAGAGCACCCGACCGCAGAGGGATACAGAACCGCCCGATTCCTGCCCCCCGGTAGAACAGAAAAACATTCAAGATTATACTCGAAATGGATATGACCTCAACAGCGGAGGCTGCCGCTCGCAGCTGGTACGATAGTCCGCGCTTAGGCGGCGGCGGTGGATCGTCGGGCGGCGGCGGTAATGGTGGCGGCGTATCGCCCCAAACGAACGGCCTTGGCAGCGCCGGGAGCAGCCTGGCCCACAGCCACCACAGCCTCTCCAGCGGCGCCAGCTCGGCGGGCAGCAGCGTGGGCGTGGGAGCGGCCCTCGGCGGCGGCGGCGGCTCCGGACTGGACACCAGCGACATGAGCGCCTTCTACGCGCTGGAGAGCAACGGACACCACCGGCGCTACTATCCCAGCTACCACCAGCACAGTAAGTGAAGTTCACAAACATAGTTCATAGTTCATTTGGATGAGGAAATCATTGGGATATCTAGACGGTTCAGTAAAAGTAATTATCTTTCGAATAAAATAGAGCATTTCAAATATCGAAGTTGGAAGGCCAATGGAAATGAGCTGATTATACTGTACAATTTATACTACACATCCGTTTCCACTCAAAACTACGAAAGTTAGACCTTTTTGGTGTACTGCCACTTAAAATTTGGTTTATGAATAATTTTCAGCTCAAGCTGTAAATAATTAAATATTCAGATATTTGCTACTATTATCCTTTAACCATTCTCAATACTTTCCAACTGAACTGTCAAGAAATCAATGATAAATTGCCAAACATACACTATATTTCAACAATTGCTGGGGAAAAGTGGCGCAGACCTTAACCACCATTTCGATTTATGCTGTATTTAAGTAATTTCTTCCATTTTTATTTGGTTTCGTTACCCCTTGAACATTTGTTCTAATGTCATTTCTAATGCGTTTTTAATGAATGTATTTTGGCGGGGGTTTGCCGCACTGCTTGGTATTTTACGGAGTGCGTGGGCGTGCATTACCACCCACCTCCCACCACCACCACCCACCACGAACCGCCCACAAATCGATTGCTTCGCGCCTTTTTTGTGTTGCTGAGTGAGCGTTTCCTGTGGGCCGCCATCGAAATGGCTCGATGGAAATCGCCGTTGTCCTGCCACTAGATTGTATCCTTGGAACATGAAATTAGGCGTCCAGATAAGGACTGAAACAATTGGTGGGAGGCGTAAAACAAGGGAACTAGAAAAATGCGAGTGGAGGCCTTGGAACATAGATCATAGACTGATATTAAATAGTATTCAGCATTTATGTACCATCCCGCAATTCTTAAAATTAAACATAACAAAACGAAAGTTCTAAAAATTGGTCATCTTTTTTTCTACATTCTTTATAACTCTATTAGATTTTCTGCCCGGCAACAGAATATAAACTAACTTTTCTCCTAATTGCCTGAAATTTGTGCCTCGACCCATAAACAAAAAATGATCTGCGCTCATTAGGCCCCAAAAAAAAACTAAGAAGACGACATTATTTTCATTTTTTACCAGAGCTCAGGTGTCTGTCTGTGTCTCTGTGTGTGTGAGAAGTTCACACGCCTCCAAAAAAATTCCAGTTCCGCTAAGTTAATTTTCAATTTGAGCCACCGTTGGCGCTGCTTTCTGTTTTCAGTTTTCAGTGTTCGGTGTTCAGTGTTCAGTTCAGTTTTCAGTTTTCTGGGCTGCGACGACGACTGTGACTGTGCTGTCACTTTTGACAGTTGATGCCCCAAACCATTTTCACTTGCCACTTAGCCTGGCCCAAGCCCATTGTTGTTGCAGCTTTTGGGCTTTGCTTTTATACATATATATATTTTGGTTTTATTTTGTTGTTGGTTTTGGCTTTGGTTTTTATTTCGGTTTTATTGCGCTTTGCATTTTGACAGTTCCACGTAAACGCAGCGAACACCCAAACGTGACATGCATCAATGCGGCATGGTCGCTGAATTTATTTCCTGCTCTTGGAGTGTGCAAAATTTTAATTTAAAATCCCGTGTGCAGTCGGTAGTAGTGCCCCTGGAATGTCTGTCTGGCTAAGTGAGGCTGTGCAACTGCAAAGTGATCAATCAGATCGCTTGAGGGAGCTGAACGATCATTCGATTCAAGCTGAAACGATCCGATCCAAAGCGATCCAATGCGATGCGATCCAATGCGATGCGATGCGTTGCGATCCTTTTGCATTTATGTTTAATTCATGTTATTCATATGCCGACTTTATTGATGCTTGATTTGATCCATCCAGCGATCCCCCAGTTGCTCAGTTGCTCAGTTGCCCAGTTGCCGCTGTAATTCATTCATGCACTCCGCGTCTGTGGGATTGTGGAATTGTGGGATTCTGGGATTGCGGATGGCGGGATTGCGGATTGGGGATTCAAATCGCTTGACAGACAGTTTGTCTGGGGAGTGGAGTGGCATGTTCGCATCCATAACGAACGGTTACGGGCACCTGTGGCGAGCGTTGATTTTAAAATTCATTAGTCTGCATATGTCACATCTCGGGGGCAGCCGAAGAAATGGGGAGCCGTGGCAAAAGCCCCCTTGTCAGTCGGCCAATTTAGTTGTCAATTATGAGGGGCTGGAACTTTACTGGCTGTCATTAGTGGCAAATTAAGCAACTAGGGCGGCGCATTAGTTTTTTGGCTTAAACTCACAGGCCAATGCAGTTTTAATGGCCCAAAACAACACACACACACACTTGAGAGCTCACATGCTCGTGAGTCGGAAATTTTTATGATAGCCCAGGCCATAAAAACCAACGACAACAAATGTGAAATTTAAATTTCAAAAGCAAACATGCCGAAAATTTTGGCAATAACTTTTGTCTTGTGACTTCAGTGTGTGTGTGTATGTGGTTTTGTGTTTATCTGGGCTTTTGTTTTATTTTTCTACATTTTTTCATCTTGACTCGCTTTTTTCACAAGCATTTGCGATCAAAAAATACACACACACACAAACTCTTGTTTCTTTTTTGTGTTGGTATTTCACTATTTGTCTTGGCCATGATTATACACTGGCTTTGGTATTTGGATAAAGCGAATAAAGAAGGAATTTGCTATATAATTTAAATATTTAATACTGTTGGCAACCATTAAGATAATCAGCTTTCGATTAGAACTTAAGCACCAGCTGTGAAATACATGGTTATTTTGGCTAAATTATGAGCTATTTCACTAATTCTAAGCGTAAATACTTTCGTTTTGAGGACATATCACCGAATTTATGAGCTTTCAATTGAGCCATTAAAATAACTACCCGAAATTAGAGCATCCCCGATTCGTTGCGTCACTTTTGCTATCTCTTATTTGTCTCGTAAATCCGACGGCTGTTAAAGCTTGAGCATAAAATTTATTTATAATTACCCCCGTCGAGCGTTTGAATATTTTCGCCTGCAATTCGAACTGCTCGAGTATACCGCATATAGCCATTGCACTCGCACCGCGTGTGAGAGGGAGAGGTGTATAGATGCCCCGATAGAGATAGCGATATCTGCTGTCCAAGTTTTTGACAATATTTGTGTGTGTCGTGCATTTTCATTTGTTGTTGGCAACTTTTTCTGGCTTATCGGCCAAGCAAAATCGGGCAAATGAAAACTTTTTGCTGGCCGCCCGTTTGCTGCGGCTTCTGTTCATAATTTTTAGCTTTAGTTTTGGCTTTAGCTTTTGCTTTGGCTTTGGCTTCGGACTCAGATTCAGGATTCAGGTTCAACGTCAGCCCGAAAGTTCCCACAGCCACTTAACGCAAATGTCACGCACAGTGGGCTGCCGCTACAAAGGATATCAAATGCGATGCGGGCCCATTGAGTGCGACTTTTGTTCCTTTCCTTTCCTTTCGTGCAGTTCAGCTGAAAAACCCCAGTCGACGCAGCCCAACTTGCAACTAGCCTGGCTAGCAGCTACCAGGTGTTGCACTTGAAGCGCTGTCCACTCATAAATTTTCATGTGGCCAGGCCCGAAAGCGCACAAAACGGAGTTTTCCAAGAAATTGCCATGGTTTTGGCCTGGGCTTTGGCTTTGGCGTTGGCTTTAGTGCTGGCTTTTGGTGGGGCTGGGCCGTAATAGTTGTTGTAATTTACCGACTGCAAGCAGCAGGCTTATGGGCCATATAGCGCATATAGCCAAGGCATATACAAGCGATACAAGCGATATATGCGATATAGCGATATAGCGTGCCTGGACAGAATCTCGGCGGCAAATCTTAATCCCGGTGCGCAAGTTTTCAGCGAATTGTGTGCGAGTGGATGGCCTATAAAAGTGAGTTATGGTATTGCAATTGAACAGCTGGGCCACCGCTGCGTATGATTGATGTGCACTTTTTGGGTGGCTCACACAAGCCCTTCTTCCTCTCTCCCTCTCTGCCCCTCTACATTTCTACATTTAATTCGCCTTGATTAAAGTGTCTTGCCAAATCATGCCACATCAATTATGACCCAAATTCCTGGAAGCATTCCTTTGCCCAGTGCAATCAGTATCAGTAGCAGTGCAAGTGGAGTACATCGTACGATCCATTGAGCGGCAAAGTTGAATTGCTGTTTTGTGTTATACATGTTGCTCGTTGCATTGACAGTGGCCGGTCATTCATTCCACCGCACATGTTGCTGCTGTGCTTTCGCTGCTGCTGCTGCTGCTGCTGCTGCAACAACTGTTGCTGCTGGCGCGATGTTTTAATTAGTCGTGGCACAGCGAACTGTCTTTGCTTAATTAAATGACATAATTATAAGAATGTGCTTGGGGGAGGGGGGATGGTGGAGAACGGCAGAGCACAGCCTACGCCAAAATGCCACATGCAACACGTGATGTTGCTGTCGTTGACATTGCCTTGCGATGCTTCAATTAATTTGCACTGCAGCAACAGTTCTTTGGACGTTCCTCTGGATGTTGCTGTGGATGTTGCTCTTGGCTGCTTTGCATGCCGCAGAGCCAAAGGTGCCGCCACAATGTGCATTGTCCGCTGCAGCAACAGCAACTGCAGCAGCGGCAGCAGCATTCCCATTGGCAACACGTTTCGCATTCTAATTTGACGTTCGCCGGACTGCGGCTAGTTTGCCTAGTGTGAACAGCTGTCCTTCAATCACTATCAATGTCGCCTGATGTTGCAATGTTGCCGTGTTGCTTTTGCTATTGCCGTTGCCGTTCCTGTTGCCGTTGCCGTGTTGCTGCTGCATCAATCTGGCCAAGATGGCGACTGTTGTGGCCAGTTGTGCTCCTTTAAAGCTCGCCGCTCGCTGCTTCTGGCGAACTGGGCCGGAAGTCTTGGCTGCCGAGAATCCAGGCCCTGTCATTTGTCAGCCGCGATTTCCAGGAACGCGACATATATATATATATATATATATATGTATATATATATGGATGTATATATTTAGCGATGAATACGAATATGGTTATGTATGGCTTGTGATGTGGCATCATCAATAAGACGGCTACCGAGCGGGCCTCGTTATTAATTTGTTAAATCAAAAAACAGCTCCACTGCGATTTATATCAGAAGGCGAGACAAAAGCTTACGCACGGCAGCAACATGTTGCCGTTGTTGCTGTGGCTGTTGCTGTTGCTGCTGTTGTTGTGATTTGTCTAACACAGCGAGCGGTCAGTTGGCCATACAAAGAGAGTCCCGGACAGGGGCATTCATTAATTTTGCAGCACCAGCCGCACCAGCAGCAGCAGCAGCAACAGGAGTCGCAGATGCAACAGCAGCGGCAGCAACATGTTGCCGGTTTGGGGCTTTGCGAGCACCCTCGGCACGATTTGTGAATGCAATTACAATATTGAATATTAGCGCATTGTTGCTGCCCCCGCTGTCAATGCAACAGCAGCAGCAGCAGTAGGAGCAGCAGCAGGAGCAACTGCTGCAACGACGGCGGCAACATTTGTGTGCTGCTGCTGATAAATTGTGGCTAATACATTTGTGCAGCCGTGTTTGGCTTGTGGTCCCATTGCAGTGTCAAGTTTACAAATGACTTTGCGACATTTGTGCCTGTGCCGATCTTTAGCGCTGATCTCGCCGGGATAAGCAAATCAAACTCGAACTGGCATTCTGGGCTTATTAATCAGACACACAGAGTCATTGTACTCCACGGCAAATTGCTTCCTGGAAAGGCAAGGTTTTTACCTATCGAAATAGAACAATCTTACCAAGAACTCCGATATCGGACCACCTGTAATGGGCTCTAACAAATGATGCCGCTCTAATTAACATTTGTCAATGTTATTGCCGTGTTCGAGGAGCAGTCGAAATTTGTGCGACAAACCCGTTTGTGAGAATCGCAAAAATCAACCATAAAGTATAAAAAAAAAAACAAAAAAAGTGATTCCCTTGCGCGGATCACAGAAATATGTGTCGCAAGAGACGCCGCCAAAAATTTGTTGGCAATGCGCGTGCAGCATTCAAGATCCGAAGGAGCAACATCACGATTCTTGATTCTCGATTCGTTTGCAGCCTTTTTTGGGGGCCTGGGCCCGAAAAACTGTTTAGCATAATTTTTAGCCGGGGCATCCTCTCATCGCCATCGCCATCGCCATCATCTTTTGTTGGCGGCGCGTGTGTTTAATAAAATATTTTATTAATATGCGAATATGCCAGCAGTAGTGGACACAACAGCAGCAGCAGCAGCCCAAGCAGCAGCAGCAGCAACTTGGATACAAGAGTCCCAGACTCGAGGTCGCATCAATTGAATTTCTCGAGCTTGCGAGACTTATGAATTTATGCAACGTTTTGCCCGCTTCAGTTGCGCTTTTTTCACTTTTCTGACCCATTGTCTTTGTGTGGCTCACTGGCTCAGTGGATCGCTGGCCTGCTGGCTGTTTGGCCCTTTGTTGTGATAAATGTCAACGCGTTCTTATTTATGACATGTGAGGCAGCGCCCGCCGGTGGTCCAATCCCAATCCCAGCAGCAGGAGCAGCAAAAATCATCGCGAAAAAAACATGTTGAAGTTCGCTTCAGCAAGAGCAACTTGTCAGCGGAGAACTGAAAACACTTCGCGCAATCACTTCAAACGCTGCCTTTGAGTGACCAAATTTGGTTTTGTCATATAAAAACTTGTCAATTTTAATGATTTCGCTGACGCTTCGAACTGTCATAAGTGCGCACGCAGGCATTTCTGGACAGGATTCATCATGCAGGCGCATCCTTTTTGGCTGGAAGCCATGTGGAAGTAGATGGGGTGTTCGCTCATTAGCCGAAAGTCGGCGCAAAAGCCAAACTGTCAAGCGGCTTGACTGACTGGCTGACAGGCTGCCGTTGCAGTTGCATTTGCATAAGTTGCAGTTGCAGTTGCAGTTGCAGTTGAAGTTAAAGCTAAAGTGGGCATTGCGTGGCCAGGATTCCTGTTCAATGCACGCGCCTTTTTGTGCCGCTGCAGCCGCATTATTAGCATTTTTGTATATTTTTTATTTGTATACCTTTTTTTTTTACGACGCTCACCCACCACCACCGGCAACTGCAAATGGCCACAAAAATGGCGCACTTCAGACCCAGCCCAACTTGCAACTCCCATTGCCGCGCTTGTTGTTATCAACGTGTTTTCCCATTTCCCTGCCTTTATATTTTTTTGTGGCAACCACATTGTGGCACGTATGCAAAAGCTGGGCCAGGCCACGTAATTCACACGTTGGCCCAAACAAGCTGGTTAACTGGTTAGCTCTCATTGTTTTTCCTCTTTGGTGCTCCTTTTATTTTGTTCGTTTTTGAGAGAGAGAAATTCCCGTCCCATCGCAGCAGCTTTGGCCTGCAAATACGTCAATTATAAAGCAATTAATAAGCCAGAGAATTCCTCAATGGAAAAAAAGATGTGTAATAAAAACATATATTTTCCAGGGCGGTGCGTTGTGCAACGGCATAACTTACAAGTCGCTGCTGCTGTTGCAGCTACTTGAGTTATTAAACGCATTATCATAAATGCAATTGACAACTTATGACTAATGATAAGCTGGCATGCAACGCTGATCCGGGGGCTGCAAATAAAGTGTTAATAATATAGATGGCAGCGGCGGTGCAGTTTGCGCTTAATAATGCAGCCTGCCTCTGTCAGTCACTCACTCACTCACTGGGCCATTCCGTCAGTCTGTCAGTCTTTCAGTCCGTCAGTCTATCCGGCAGTCCTGCGGGCAATCTCGCAGTCAGTCAGTCGGAGTCACGCAACTGCAGAAAGCAAAGAAATAATTAAAACAAACAAGCGCGCAAAATGCTAAGCAGTCGAGAGACCCAAGTTTCAGCTTCAATTTTGAGCTTCAACTTCGGCTACTGTTGGAGGTGCACTGAAAAAAGAGTGCCATATGAATGATAAACTAACTTTGCTGGTCTTAAACTCACTAAGAAACACTAGTTTCATACTTCAAAATCCATCATTAATAGGTACAAAAGTCAGCTAACTTGCTGAGATCCATTTTCTCCAAGAAACACTTACCAGTTACCACTTATTCTCCCTGTGCACATCTATAACTATCAAGGTGTCTTCGAGCAGCCAAAACTGACCTACCTGCCGAGCTCTCCATCTCGCTGCCGCTTGGCGGTGGTGGCTGAAACTGGAATCCGTTATAGTTTATGGCCCGTTGTTGCTTGTTGGCTGTTGGTTGCTGTTTGGTTGTTGCTGCCACCGCTGCATGCTTAAACAATTTCCAATTTTGGAGCAGGTGTAACAGCGCCGCCGAGAGACACTTGACCGCATTTTGGAGCCACGCGCCTACAACAGCAACATTAAATCGCCCGTTGAGCAGGTGAAAAGAAAAGTCCTTGTTCCTCGAGGGTAGCTCTGGCTATAAATTAAGCCACCGCCTGCAGACATTGTGCCATCGAGGGGTCACGAAGGAGGGCGCTCCTTCCTGCAAGAGCGGCAGGATTGCCTCGTCGTCCTGGCCGTTCGCATGATTGATTGTTGCTGCTCCTTGCTGGCAGGAAGCAGCTGAATCGTAAGAGTAACCGAGTTAAATCCACTGACAACTCACACAAGTTGCCCGCGCAAGCGGTTAAAGAGTCTCGTTTCACTCATTTGCGGATTTGATTTCCATCGATTGATAAGAACGCCCAGCATCTCGCACCCCTAATCCAATCCCATCCCATCCAATCCAATCCTTTTCTGCCGGCATTGGTGTGAATTTAATTTACCAAAGAGACTGAGAACGGAAAATCCTTTTTGGGCCTTATCTAGATGGGCCTGCCACTGCCAGCAGCACCACCCTGCCTGCTTCGCTTTGTTGTCCTCTCACATTGAAATTTAAATGATGCTGAGCATGATGCGATGGCCGAAATGATAACTTGGCCGGCAGCTGATGCATTTTACTAATTGAAGCCATTTCATCTCGCTGCTTTTCTCTTTGGCTTTCTGCTATTCTGGTCTTTTGGTCTTCTGGTCTGCAGGCCTCACCTGTTTGGCTGTCATCTTCAAATGTCCAACACGTCCGGCTAAGTGCACACGAAGCAGCCTACGTATTTATATATCCGTATGTTTGTATCTGTACATTCAGATACATTAATTATGTCATTCACGTCGTCGTCAAGCGTCAGCTTCGATTGCAATTAAAAGGCGCTTTAAGCCGGGGATTTCGAGCTCGGTTTCGGTTTCGGTTTTGGAATACGGTTTTCGAAGCTGGCTCAGATGGACAGGCGCTGAGAGCGTTGAGCGCTGTCAAACGCTTTTAAAACGCCACAGAAATGTCCAAGAGAGAGGGAGGGGGGGAGAGAGAAAGAGGGAGGCGAACGGGCCGAAAGAGAGCGGCGGCTTTTAAGGCTTTGATCTGTCAGTTTGAAGAAATCAAGCGCAGGCCAAAAGCTTCAAAATGTTGTTTTTTAACCGCTTTTGTGGCTCTTGCTGTTTTTGTTGCTGTGTAGAACGTGTCAGCCTGTTTTTTGTTTTTTTTTGTATTTTTTTGTTGTTGTTTTGGCCTGGAGACGACCAAGGGCAGCGTTTTCCAGCAGCACGAGCTTTGCATACCGCCAGAGCAACAACAATACAGCATTGGCAGCACAGAAATGTCGTTCTTTTTGTTTCGAGTTTGCAACTTTAATTGCTGTGTACTCAGCTTGATTTATTAGCGAATTGTTTTATACGACCAACAGCCACAGTAAACGGCAAAAACAACAAGAATAAGAAACGAGTAATCTGTGAGTCATACATATATACGAGAGTATACAATATAAGTTGCCATATAGCTCGGGATTAACATTAACAGCCCGCTGATATCGCCAACACCATCGGCTGGCAAATTGAAAGTTTCGCCATGCCAATTAAAGAACGCATCGGACATTGATTTGGCAGCGGGCTGAAAGATGCAACCATCCTCCTGCGACTATATAATTTGGCATGACCAATGGTATTATTTCCCTCGATCTTGCCAAATTACATACAATCGATTCGAACCGAACCAAATCGATCCGATGACGACTTCATATATGGGCGATCCTGGGCATCTTTGTGTCGTTGGCGCAAAAGTGTGAACTCGGCGGCGCAGATCGGGAAAAGCAATAACCACATTTGATTGAGGCATTGCACTGGGAAAAGTCTGGCCAAGATGCCAAGATGCCATGTTGCCAAACATGCTGCATGTCGTTCCGGTGGTGATGCGTCTGCTTCTGCTGCTGCTGCAGCAGCTAATTTCTATAATCAGGCACACGTACATATAATATCGCCACTAAAGCACTGTTATTAGGATAATCAAATGGATATTATCGCAGCCAGCGATCCAGCGAACCATCGATCGGGTTTGTGTATGCCTGCCCTCTACCGATCACTGAATACCCTTTCTCGAGGTGGCAGCTACCACTTTGTGGCATCCTTTCTGAAAAAGAGTTTCTTAATAATCAGTTATAAGCCACTAATTCTGTAGTGATCTTGATGTTTGCTTAAAATGCAGATAGTTTTATGATCAAATCACTTTGTTATGATTTTTTGCTGTTAGAGCATTCCCTATTCCTCGAACCCCTTGCTACTTAGAGTTACCTATCGACTCTCGTCTTGACTTGGCCTAATCCATCTCGGCTCGGCGTGCAATGAACTGACCTACTGTTGGCCAACCAGCCTGCAACGCTGATGTTGCTGCCGTAGATGTTGCTGCTGCTGCTGCGGCTGCTGCTGCTGCATAATCAAAAATAATTCCACATACAAACAAGCCCCGAGGGCCACTCGGACTTGCGACTCTTTGGGGAGCTGCAGCCGATATTAATGATAATAATAAGAATAAGTGCGCCCCAAACAATTGCAACGTGCCTGCCCCTTTGGGTAGTGCCCCTTACCACCCCTTCCCCCTCCACTTCTGGAAACTACAAAAAACACCCGCTGCGAGGATATGGGCATCTGTCGGATCCGTCGATCGGACGACTGGGATGGGATAGGATAGGATAGGATCGGTTCGGTTCGGATCGGATTGGATCGATGGAGTAACCGGCAGCATTGGCGCACATAAATCTCACTTGGTGTCTGCTAAATTATACACTGCCAGACATTTAGGCTACACTTTTAGCCCGGCCAAAAGCCGAGGTGAGCCGGCCCGAGCCGGCCCGTTGATCGATCTTTTTAGCTCTGGGACAAAAGTTTAACGCGATTGTTTATGATACAAATTAAACAATTTATGACAATGCAGAAGTCCCAGTCTCAGTTGCAATCGCAGCCCCGCCGCACCCTTCACCCCCCAACATTTTGGCCAGCTCTTGTGGTCTTGGCCATATGCAAAGTTGGCCCGAAGGCCGCGAGCAATGAATGGTGGTTCCTTGTCCGAGTGTTTGCAGTTTGGTGGTCAGAGGTTCTGTGGCGGCTCCTTCTCTCTTCGCGCTGGCTGGTGTTTCATAAATTATAACGCAGCTTTTCCGCAAATTTGCGCGGCAGCCACAGAGGATGAACAAAAAATGAAAAAAGAAGGGAGAGAAAATAAAAATGAAAAGAAAAAGAAAAACACCTCAAAAACAACGTCATTTATTATGCATTTTGATCGCTTCTGGACGCGGCTTAGTCGGTTAATCTTCGTTATAAATTTGGGCCATAATTGATTTAATGCAGCATTTAACTTGATGCGACGCACAGCAAGAGTTTATTAAATTCTTATACCCTTTTTTTTTTTTGTGATTTCCTTGCAGCATCCCGCATGCCCTCCACCCATGCCTCGCCCCAAGTGTGCCGGCCGCACTTCCACACCCCGCTGAGTCCCTGGCTGACCAGCGAGCACAAGTCCTTCGCCCCCGCCAGCGCCTGGAGCATGGGCCAGTTCGCCTGCCCGCAGGAGCCGCAGGTGGAGCACAAGCTGGGCCAGATGGGCCAGAGCCACCAGACGACGGCCGCCGGCCAGCACTCGTTCCCCTTCCCGCCGACGCCGCCAAAGGACTCCACGCCCGACTCCGTGCAAACCGGTCCATCCGAGTACCAGGTGAGTGGTTTTATCGATATGCCCAGCGGCTCCGTCGAGCGATCGGCGATTATTTCGATTACCGAAAGCTTCTTAATGGCAATACAGCAGATATTAACGAATTATATCTTAAATATGGCAATATTCAGTTCTTTAATCGTCATTATGAAATCAGCATTTGAATATATATTGGCAGTCAATTATTGTTGAACATTCAACAGAGGCATAAAATACTTAGCTGTGCTTTAAAGATTTGAGTTTAACGAGCACTTAGGTTTAATGAATCCTCATTTAACTTTTTTTTCAATAATTTTCTTACAGGCCGTGATGAACGCGTTTATGCACCAGCAGGCCACGGGCTCTACCTCACTGACGGACGCCAGCTGCGCGCTGGACATCAAGCCGTCGATCCAGAACGGCAGTGCGAGCGGCTCCTCCGGCAGCGGCACCACCCACACGTCGACGCCCAAGCAGCGCGAAGGTACAGCCAGCACCACTAATTCCAGCTCCAACTCTAGCAGCAGTCAGCAGCAGCAGCAGCAGCAGCAACAACAGCAGCAACAGCAGCAGCAGCAGCAACAGCAGCAGCAGCAGAGTAGCAGCAACACCACCGCCAGCAGCAACACATCCGCCTCGTCCTCCGCCGCAGCAGCATCCCTGTCCGCCGCCGTAGCCGCCTCCGCAGCCACATCCTCGAACGGCTTGTTCGACGGCACGGCGCAGGCGTACAGCAGCGGGGGTGGTGGCGGCGGCGGGGGCGGTGGCAGCGGCAGCGGTGGCTACGACACCAGCAGCTATGCCTCCTATCACCATGCGGCGGCGCACCATCAAGCGGCCGCTGTGGCGGCGGCGAATATGTTCCAAAGTTCCTCGGTGGCGGCGGCTGCAGTGCGTCACAGTATGGCTGCGGCGCAGGCGCACCACCATCACCATCACCACCACAGTGGCCACCATCACGGCGGCAGCTCGGCCGGATTGCATGGGCTGGGCGGCGCGGTGGGCGGCACCGCCGGCATGGGCAGCATGAGCGGCAACAGCGGCGGAGCGGGATCGCTGAGCGGGCACAGTGGCGCCGGCAGCAATGCGGGCAGCAATTGCCTGGACGTCAAGCCCGTGCGGACCAAGCCGCGGACCAGTGCTGGTAAGCAAGACAAAAGCTTCTAGACATTATGCGATCTCGGTGTGGGTGAATATTCATTGTTACTCGCCATCGATTGTTTAACTGTTTAACCATTCAATTATTACTATTATTACGTCGGTGTTGTGTGTGCACTGAGACTGCCTGCAAATGTGCATTATTCGTATTAACATTACAATCTATTCAGCTTGTGAAACAAAATGCATTGATTAAGCTTTGTATGCAGTCTCAAAGTGAACCACTTATTGTTTAGTTTTCACTTTAGTTTTAGTTATCATTTTTGAGTAACCCCTCCATTCCTGCCACCATCACCATCACCACCACCCCGCTTACTTTGATTGCCATTGCTCTTTCACACGCTGACGTGGGAAGACCGAATGTGAATCCGCGTCCGAACTCTTCACCACTTAACTCCTGCTCTGAAAAGCAAAGGGGAAACCCCCAACCCATTCCCCCATTCCCCACTTGACATGTGCTCGGGAGCAGCATGCTGGCCACATTCCCGCCACTTGAGCATGTTTCCTGCCTTCGCTGGCCGCGTAAAAATATGCAGAAAGATCCCAGGGCAAGGGCCCTTCCTCCTCCTCCTCCGCTGTCGTTGCCGTTGCGTATACGCGGTGTATTCGCTTGCCATGAAATCAGCACATTACAATGACAACAACGGCAACAACAATAGCTGCAACTGCGGCAGCAACTTCAATGCTATTGTCAACGCTTTGCTTGGCTCCACTGGCTCATGATGTTGCTGCTGTTGTTGCTGCTGCTGCTGCTGTTGTTGTGGTTGTTAATTACTTCATGTTGCTGCTGCCTCTGCTGCTGCTGTTTGAAAAGACCCACCACACAAACAAGCACACACATTCACTCGCATTCGCTGCGGAAGTTGCAGGCTGCTGCACCTGCTTTAGCGTTGCGTTTTTGCATGGCCCGACAGCAGCAGCAACAACAACGACATCTTTATAGCTGCCACTTGGGCCGTGCGTGAGGGTCGGTCCGCTGCTGACACAGCCAACCCCCAAAAACAAGCAGCAAAACAGGCAGCTAAGGAAAACCAGCTGGCAAAGGCACACACAACAGCAACATTAGTCACAGCAGCGATATTAGCCATACCAGCGACATTAGCCATACCAGCGACATTAGCCATACCAGCGACTGGCTAATGTATAAGCCGCAGCAGCAACTCTGTTGCCAACTTCTGTTTAGGCACAAGTATGTGAGAGGCAGCCGCTTTTGGACTGAAAATTAACTTTGATATGGAGAAAGCATGTTAATATGCGTGCAGCAGCAAAGGACAATTATCTGTAAATGCAGTAGGTGAAGAATTATGAAACCAGCCAAGTGGCAACGGCAGCCTTTGCCACAAGTGCAACACTGCGACACTGCAACATGGCAGCATTGCAACATCTAAAGCACAGCAGGGCAACACGAACTGTTGACGCCGTCTAACCTCTGTTAAGGGCAAATTGTTAGGCACTTGCCGCACACTTTTCGCACCACCACTGCAATTGTTCGTCGTTTGTTACCACACAAAGAGCACACCTTGCTTTCCAGCTGCACCCACCGAATGCAAATAGATCCGTAGCCACATCCATATGAGCCATATAATCATGACTGTATAACAGCCGCAAATGAGGAAGCCAAAGGTACAAAAATTACAAAAAGCTCACAAAAAAAAAGAAAAACAGAAATACCTGAAGAGGCTAAAGACGACGCCTGACAAAACGCTTGCAGATTTTATTTTATTTCATTCTCTTGGCTCGGCGACAGTTTCCTTTTTTTTTCTGCTGTATTTTCCTTTAAGCCTGGCCTTAACTAACCAGGAGAGAGAAGGGGGGGAGGGGACAACACAAAAAAAGGAGAAAAAACATTGTCTGCCTTCGTTAGTCCCGGCAGCAGCATCTTGTTGCCTGTATTTATTTATCGTTTATCGCATCGCTGGCGATAAGTTTTTCGGGCGCAAGAACATGTGTTGTGGCTTTTGTGGCTCGTTGCCACTGCAACTTGGCCGGCCGGCCAGCGAATTGATTGGATGCCATTTCGGCTTTTGTCAGGTGAAAATAAAAAATGTTGTGAATGAGCTTTAAGTAATTGATATGGGTACGGACACTGGACACTCGCAACTCGCAACCTGGGACCTTCATCTTTCGATTGTGGGTTATGGGGATATGGAATCCCCCGATCCGCAGATCCTCCGATCCTCTTGCATACCTCACTTCACTCAATCAGGAGGCTTTAAGCCCCGAACGGCGAGCATTGTTCCTTTGTCCGCGCTTTGACAGCTGTGGCCTCAAAATGAGGCGCTTGCCATTTATTTGCGGCATGCACCCCCAATCCCCCTGCCAACCCTATATGCCCCTAACCCCCCCAAACCCCCTAACCCAACGCAACTTATAACCCCTTTTTCGATGCAGGCAGCGTGCCAATTATTCATACTAGGCGCATACTTTTCATTTTGTCCTGCCACTTTTGTTCAATTTAATTAATTTCATTCGTTCGTTGTTCTTTTCAAGTATTTTATGCATTTTCATTTTGGAATTTTTATTGGAAATTTTCAAAATAAACAACAACAGCAGCAACAACTACTATTTACTCACACATCCATGTGTCTTTTGTCTTGCTCACCAGTAATTGTCTCTATCTTAACTATCCTAACCAGCCCATAAATCTGTATATTAATCCAAACAACTAATTAAAAGCGGAGATTCTCAGGATAATATCTCCCTCTCTCTCACTGCGCTCACATGCCCACATGCATGAGAAGTCCAACAAATTAACGAGAAAAAGGTACAACACATAAATTCTAGACAATTATGGCCCACTGACGCCAAATGTCAAATCAAGCAGCAACAGTTAGTTGGACCTTTAAACCCCAGACGACGATGGCCAAGAGAAGAAGGCTGCCAAATCAGGCCCTAAAAACAGGTTCAGTTTCGGTTTCAGTTTCAGTTTGGGTTTGGGATTGGGTTTGGGATTGGGTTCGAGTCACTTTTTTTCCTCTTATTTGTGGGACCCAGACAATGTCACACCGTAAAAAACAAACGCAGACGAAGAAATACCAAAGTGTGCACAAATTTCCAGGAAATTACAGCCAGATGACTGGGCCCATGGACCACAGAAGATGATGTAAGTGGTGGGGGGAGTATAGGTGGAAAACAGTTATAAGCAGGCTACTAAATCATAGCCCAACCTGCTACGTGTCTCACTGGAAAATGAAAATGAATAAAATACGAGTATATAAATAAGGAAAAAAAACAGAGAAAACAGAGGAGGGACAAGCCACAAGAGTGGAGGCAAATTGAAGCCAAAACAAAGCCGAGGGAAAATCTAAAACAAATGCCTCTTGGCCATAAAACACAGTCACACACACACACACACACAGCAAAGATGAGGTCCCAGGATCGCTATACTCGTAGTAAATAGGAATCGAATCAAAATGCAGTTAAAACCAAGAATTCCCAGTGCGCGTGCGCAGCAGCCAACTTCGTTTTGGGACTTGACTCCCTTTCAATTTCGGCCAACTTGGCTGCTGCTGCTGCTGCCTTTTTGTGTTGTCAAAAGTGGGCACATAGGGTAAAAACATCATTAACACGTTTGATTTATTAACTGCCGAGTTATTCCTCGGTTATTCCGATTGGCCGCGGAGCCCCGCAACTTTCCGGGAAGCTGAAGAACCCCATAGAAAACCAGCAACAATGGTTAGCCACACTTTATGGCTTAATATGCAACTTGCATGGGGGAGTTTCGGCTTTTATGCTAAATGCAAACCTTCCGTTGTTCTGCTTTATGACAAACTAATAAATGCATAAAGTTTTCAATTTCCAACTGCTTCTGTTCGAGGCGCAAACCGAAGACAGATGTTGCCATTAATATGCATGACTGGGACAGGTGAAAATTTATGGCCAAGAGAATGATACAAAAAACGAGCATAGGAAACGCACAGAAATTCGCAGTTTCTCGCTGCTCGAGAGACAAACAGCAGAACTTTTCTTCGCCCTGCCATAATTTATGCACTTTTAATTCAGTGGGTGTTGCTCCACTGATTGGCGGCACTTTTGCGTCGTCGAAGCAAAAAAAAACGAAAAAGGAAAACACGCCCTGCGGCAATTAAAAAGTGCCATAAAAACCAAACAAAAATCCACGAAAAATAAACCAAGGCAGCACAAACTTGCGATTAAATGAAACAAATGAACTGTTTATTTAACGCGCCTGGAGCAGTTCACAAAAAAAAAAAAAAAAGAACAGGAAAACAAACCAAAGAGATTACTTTGCCACATGCTGTCGTCGGGGAGTTGGGGAAAAACACGCAGAGCGCTTTAGTTAATTTCTTTGAAAGCTCAGTAACAAAATGCCTGGCATGCCAGGAGACAGGACGCCACAGGACTCCGCAGGACACCGCAGGACACGTGTGACAATAGCTGCGTGAACCAAATCACGTGAGGCAAACCGTCCGAAAAATGAAATTAAAGCCCGCTTCTGTCATCAAAACGCAACTGGAATTCCCCTAATGGCATTTCAGCAGGCGACCGGTTGACAAACGCACTTAATGAGATCCTAACCTTTTGCTTTTCTGCTTTTTTGTGGGTTTTGGGCGCGCCTGTGGCCAGTGGCTAATATTCAATAAAAAGTTATGCTCATGTGGCCATGTAAAAAGGTTGGCTTAATTAATTACGCCAGAGCCACCAAAAAGTAGCGTTAAATCTTTCAGTTTTCTTTTAAGCATAGCTAATGTGGAGGGGGAGTGGAGGGGGAACTTTTCGGGGGAGTGACTTTATGACTAAATTTCAATTTCAAAACAAGCGCACAACAAACAGCACAGACACAAAGCATTAAACGCAAAAACAAACCGAAATAATGAAGCCCATTTAGTGGCGTCATTAAGTGAGTGAATGGGGCAACAGTTGGGGGCGGTGGGGGTGTGTTTCAAAAGTTCCAAAGAGAAAACTCTGGGCCCCAAAGAAGACAACTGTAATATGGAACGTTAATAACGCGTTACATTTGCAACTTCATCTCGCTCCCTCGGGTCAAATCAACTCTGCTTACAAATTATGACTAAACTTATTCAAATGAGGCTGACTTACAGTTAGCCCTCGGGTGCAAGCGAGAGGGCCAGCTCCGGTTAGAGAGAGAGAGAGATAGAGGGAGTCGCAACTGCAGTCACTAGAACGGAGCCGCTGTCGCTGCTTAATTAAAATGTGTAAAGTCAGCAGCGGCAATGCGGGAGAGAGACGGAAGCAGGCCTAGCGAAAGAGACGGGGCTACACAGCCGACCCCAGCGAATCCATCATTTCCGCTTCCATGCGTTTGCCCAGCAACCCAAAAAAAAAATGAAAAAAAGAAAAGGAATGGAATGGAATGGGTAAAGCCAAGAAAAAACTAAGGAAAAATACAGCACAACCGAGCAACATACACACGAAAAACAAAAGACATCAAAATGACTGAGAAACAGCTGAAAAATGTTGCCCTCTACTACTACAACAACCACCACTGTTGTTGTTGCTGCTGCTGCCGCTGCTGTGCATCATGTCGTTGTCGCGCGCTTTGGGTTAACATTAACCCATACAAATGTGCGGACGGCGGTGCCCCAAGAAAGTTCGCCAACACAGTCGCCCAAGAATGCGACACGGAGAGAAATAATGTCCCCATTAAAGCCATTTTTCAGGTCACATTGTACACATCATTAATGTCTGCAACTAAAACTTTAATTACAAAAAGTAATATGTGTATTTCTCCATTTAGACTGTAACAAATCATCTATAATATTAGAGCAAATTTGATCTTTGCGAAACGCCATTAAGTAAATGCATATTCTGTATAATTTTTGCAGAGGGACGCGAGTGTGTGAATTGTGGCGCCACATCGACGCCACTGTGGCGACGCGATGGAACGGGACACTATCTGTGCAACGCCTGTGGCCTGTACTACAAAATGAACGGCCAGAACCGACCGCTGATTAAGCCAAAGCGAAGACTGGTAAGTTAAATAGTTAAATAGCTAAAATGCTTGATAAACGGATATATGTATGTATGTATGCCTACCCGCTGTGCCAAGCATCCACACATTCGATCAAATTAACTAATAAATTCAGCAACTGTATTGGGGAATGGGACGCAGTTCCTGGGAAATCGCTGCACATGAGCATCAATCTCTGGCCACGTTTCTGTCGCCAAAGGCCATAAAAAGCAGCGTGAAAGTTCTCAAATGTCATAATACTTGTACGATTCCGGGAACCAGAAACTCTTTACGTTTCCCTGATTGGAGCTGTTTTGGGTATGGGAATGGGTATGGGAATGGGTATGGGTATGGGTATGGGAAAAATGCTTTCGATTTGAATGCTGGCTGATAACGATCGAGGTGCATCATCATTATCACTTAGCGCACTAAAAACATAATCAGACAGCAGCCGGAGTTTGTGTGTGGGTTACGGTTTCTTATCGAGCTGGATCATCAACAAACTATGAAAATATCTGTAACCTTGTCGCGGTCAGGTTGGGTTCTTCGTTTTCTTGTCGTTTTATTTTTTGATTGGCGCCAGTACGCAACGAAACGAAAGACTTGGGCAACGAACGCGAGGAGGCCAGCCACACGAAAAATTGGTCTATTAAAGATGCGTAAAAAGGCAGGCAACAACCATAACAACACGGCCACAAACAAACAAACTGTTAAACACTGCCTTCGCGTGGCTCGGCGTTGATTTTTTATTGGCATTTAAATTCGTATGCGTTTTGATTGCATAACATTAACATAAATAAACCATTATTATCCCCCCCCCACTGATCCCCGCTGACGTAGGGAATTCCCAAGAAATTCACAGCTGGATCCCCATCTGAATCCCAGCCATTCGACCACTCGCCTCACTCGCAGATCCATTGGACTTCTACGTTGACAAAATATGCAACAAATTAAAATTTATGTGGCACTCAGCTGACTTATGGACCGAATGTCGAGCCACTCACTCCTTTCACTCCTTCACTCCGGCCGGTCGGGTCGCACAGGATGCGGCCCATCAACTTCAAATGTCCTTAGCTGCTTGAAATGCAATTCAATTGTGTTTAGCCGGCCTTCGCCGAGGGCTGACCATTGAAATCACAGTGAATTGGCCCCGAAACTCTTTGGGTGGCAATTGTATTGATCTTCGGACGAGAGGCGAGGGTCAAGTTGGAGCTCGGAGCTTGCAGCTTGGAGTTTGGCTTCGATTTCGCTTGGCTTGGCTTTTGCTGGCGATTTTTGCATACGACGCTGATGCGCTGCTGCACCTGCAGCTAAAAGGGGGCGGGGAACCGGTCCTCATTGTCTGCTTTGGGGCCGCCTTTAATTAAATTTCCGAATTGTATGAAAACAGTCAACAAGTCGTTACTCTTCGAGCGCAAGGCCCAGCAATATTCTCTTTTTCTCTGCTGTGTTGTGTTGTGTTGGATTTTGTTTGGTTGTATATACATAGCTGTTCGAACCCCGAGCGCTTGGAAACAGAACAATGCAAATTTTTAATTTATGTATTTTAGCCCGCAACTCAGTTTCAGTTTCAGTTTCGGTTTTAAGTTTTCTGTTTTCAGTTTTCTGTTTTCAGTTGCCGGCCCCATTCGCTTACATATGTTTTTCCAGTTGTTCCGCCGTTGTTCTGCTGCTCCTTTGTTGTTGCTGAACTCTGGCTAAGCAGCCCGCTGGCGTCGCAATAATTGCATTTAATTATAAGGCCCGAAAACTTTTATAAGCGTTAACGTTTCGTTTTGTTTTCGCTTTTAGCCGCCAGGCTGCCCCTGCCCTTACTCCGCTGCCATTCAAAAGCAGCCAAGCCTTTACATTTGCAGCCTTGAGTGGCTTTTGTCACATTTGTCAGATAGTGCAGCTCGAAATGGCGGAAAAACAGTATATATTTTCTGCAAATATCAACATAAATATGATAACCTACCTCAAATTTCCAACAATCATTTCCGATTACTACACCTCAAAAACAGTCTGTGTCTATAGCTAATTGCCAATCCATGTTTAAGAGCCGCAAATCCGCAAAGAACACTAAACTTTAGCTGGGGTCAATCGCAGTCAACAGGCAGCTGCTCATCTCGCCGATCGTGACTTATATAATCAGGGGGGCATCGAGGGGGAGGGGGGGCGAAAAGGGGCGAGACTCGGCGCTTGCATTTTGCATAATATTTATGCCTCAGTTGCTGCCAGCTTAATTTATGCGAATTTTCACACAGTAAATTGAACAAAACGACGGCCACGTCATGGCAAAAAAAAAATAAAAAGCGAAGTAACAACAAAGTTAAAAATTATTTATTCTTACGCTTATTACATTGGCTTATGTCACATTTGCATGTCGCTGCTTTGTGCTTGAGCGTTACCAAGAAAAGCGCTGTCGATTGCCATTTGGAAATCGTCGTTAGCAACAATAAACCCATCAACACTTGACACAATCGCTTATGAATGCATTTGGAGAATAGAGCTTAATTAATTATTAATCCGCGGGCGTATATCAACGCTAACAGCTCAACAGCTCAACAGCCAGCGGTTAAAGCCATAAACCAGGCCTAAACGA
Source organism: Drosophila teissieri (assembly GCF_016746235.2). Taxonomy (NCBI): domain Eukaryota; kingdom Metazoa; phylum Arthropoda; class Insecta; order Diptera; family Drosophilidae; genus Drosophila; species Drosophila teissieri. The sequence continues at coordinate 26,593,383 of NC_053032.1, read as the reverse complement.
TCGCAGCGGGCCAACGGATTTTGTGGCCAACCCACTGAGAAGCTGAGAAAGAGAGAGTCACAAGAAAATGAAAGAGACGCATAGAGAGAGGGGGAAAACTAATTAACACATTTTGGGGCCAGCTGTGGCATCTCGGGTTCCCCGTGGGAAAATCGAATCGATTGTAGGCTGTGACGTTCAGAAATTAAATGCACAAGGGCAGACGATCGATAATCGAACGACAGCCAAATCAAAACTAAAGCAGATCGAAGGGGAACGAAATAAAATAAAATCACGAAAAAGGAGGCAAGCTGGCAAAAAAGTTCAATGCACGTTACTCCTTTTGGCCTCTTCATCATGTTGATCATGGAACGCAGCCAACGGGGCGTATACGCAATCGCGGGCATTAAGCTTGTTTTGCTCGGTGTTTTTGTTTTTTGCTTTATTTTGCTTTATTTTTTTTTTGGTTATTCTTATTTGGGGCGCTAGGAGATCTTGTTAAGTGGGGGCCTAATGTTATTAAAATGCACTTGGGGCCACAACAGCGAGCTGACGAACCTGATCGGCGAAGAGAAGGCAATGCAGCCGCAGCCGCAGCCGCGCAGATCAATTAAAAATTAACGATACGAAGCGCAACGCAACGCAAAAACGGGGCGTGCCAATAATAATAATGAAAGAGGCTCAAACCAGGGCTCAAATGTGGCTGCAGCCCAGCCAAAAGGGTTGCCCTCCGATGATTAAGGCCAAGCCAGTCTTTTGTCTCGTCTCCTTACCTCTCATTTTGTATCAGCTCTTTTTATATATTATACTTATTTTTTTTTATTTATTAGTAAGCTTGTTAAGCGGGAATTCAGCAGCTTTTGAGCTGCTTTCGCTTTTGCTCGCCCTCCCTTTCCAGCGGCCAAATTTATGGTGACTGTTTAATATGCAAATGCATAATTTTGCACAGGTTACAGCACACACCCCCACCAGAAAAGGGTTGCTTATGCATTTTCCAACCCTTTTCCATTTTATTTACAGACAATGAACACGCAGTTAGGTGGGTTGACTAGTGCGGGGGAAGTGGTGCCAGGGGCGAGGGGGTGGTGCGCGTGTCTAGCGCACATTCATTTTGGTCAGCCACTGACCACGAGGCTCCACTGGCTCCACCTTGCCTCTTGGCCGGCTCCATAATTTATTTAGGTTCGCGCTGCCCCCATTCAATGGCCAGTGACAAATATTAATGACGATTTTCATGCCTTCCAATGGGAGCTAAGGTTACGGCAGGCGGGGCAGGGTGGTTGTCTATTGCAACTATAGTTTGCTTTAAATGCAAGTCACAGCACTAAAAGAAAATTCAGTGTTATTACCAACTAAAGATAGGCATATTTCATAGACTTTTTCTAAGCATTTAAGCATCTATCATGTCATATCTGCTTTGTAACATATTTTATTTAACTTTAAAGCTTACATAAAATACCTGCCAATTTCTCCGTGTTTAGGGTCAAACTCTGGTAGCCACTGTGGCTGCTTAAAATTCACAACAAAGGCCCGTTGACATTTTAGCATTTGCATGGGACAGAAAAAAAGGCGAATGTTCGTCCGTTTTATTTGTAAACCTCCCCAGTAAAAGCCACAGTCTGGATCGTAAAATTCATTGAGCAGCATTAATGAGCGACATTAATGGCTTGTTCTGTTTGCTGGCCATATAACATTTTATTGATTTTTTATAGCCAACTCCACTCCGCAGGGGCAGGTGTGATTTTTAGCAACAGTTTCGTGCCAGGTCGCAGCTTGAGCATGGAAATGAGTTAAGCTGATGTTTTAATTAGTCAAATTAGCTGCAGGGAAAGCCACAAACCGAACTGAGTCACGCCCACTTGCCAGGAACCCATACATATAGTAAATATAAAAAGGAAAAAGGAGAGCATAAAATTTGAATTTTTAAATTAAATTTCACAGTCAGAGATACGCGCTCACCGTTCTGAATGTAACTGCCATGTGCCAGACGCAAACTCAACAAACCCCATTTTGTCCCCACATTTTTTGCTCCTGCACCCACCCGATGTACAGCATCAGATATAGAAATTTTCTGCCCCGCTATCTTTAGTTATCTTCCCTTGATATATACTACACATACATACATCTATATGTGTGAGTGGGTGGCTCCAAAACAACCCCCAGATTGAGGGGGCGGCCATGCGCTGTGAGCCAAGTTAAGGGTAGACTGAAAAGCGACTGGGAAAAATTTAATGAATGTTTTGTTAGATAACACAGATACAGATACATTTACAGCCAAGTGCTGGGCCAGGAGAAGATACTGAAAAGCGAGCTGCACAGAGATGCTGCCCCAAGTGAAAGATGTTACACTGAGATACGGATATAACATCCACTGGGCAGAAACTCGTCCTTCCTCCTCCCCAACACCCCACAGCCCCCCATGCTTCCCCACTTCTTCGCCAGCATCTTGACTGTGTCCCGGCTCGTATCTCAGATGGCAAAGGGCATTGCCACTGAACGGCGACTCGAAAAGAGAGCGCACAAAAGCTGCGCAATAAATAGCAGTGTAGAGGGGGAGCATCTATTTACTCGGTACATATTTACTTAGCCTTAGCCACCCGTTTCCCCTCCCGCCCCCCCTCAAAATCCCCTGGCATCTTTAGCTCTGTGTTTCACTTACAATTAAATATTTAAATGCCTGTGTTTGTGTGCGTTTCTTGTGTGTGAAATGAAAACGAAATTTGCATAACATCACAAAAGCAAAGAAAAATCTCGGCGATAAGAAGACGAGTCGTCCATTTTGTGAGCTTTATTTTGAAAATATATAAATCACACAGAGCGCAGCAAAAGGTGTCAAATGTGCGGCCGCCAGCAGAGCGAAAGAGAGCGATATTAAAGCTGAGAAAGAGACAGCGAGTGCCGGGGAGTATAACAATGCAAACGCATTTTGTCATGCATTGATAAATCACAATTTATGGCCACAACACTGAAAACCACAATGCCAACGGAAAAACAACGGAGGTCAAAATTGTAGCAATTTAATTTCAGTTCCAGAGATGTTTTTAAAAATATAATATTAAATGTTTTTAAAACTAGGTTTCTTTCAAGCTAGAAAACGTATGATTTCATATTATATTCATTATAAAGATTTCCTTTTTTATTGTGAAGCTTATATTCGGAACATTTCATTTTTCTGGGGTAGCATTTTATTATCTTTTATGTTGCGGCACATGAAACATTCCTTGTATGTCTCTTGCTTTTGCTTTTGTTTATTAATCGCAAGCGCCATCTTGTTTTGGGTGTTTGCTGTCGCAGTCGCTGTTGTTGTTGCTTTTGTTGTTTTGGCGCTTGCGCTTTTTGCATTTCAATTAAACCCCAAACGCCTGTCAATGTCTGACAGTTTGTCAATTTTCCCATCAAAGCCCCCGCCCCCCCCCGAGAAGTCAATTATGCCCCTCTCGCTCGCACTTTGCATGCAGGCGATGTGACATTGATTTATGCGATTTGCCGATTGTCGATTGTTGGGTCCGTGATTGCTGTACTTACTGTACCTTATGTTGTGTTACGTCAGGGCACAGAATCAATGTGACACTGTTGGCCAACAGAAGTTGGTGGAGTTGGCTAAACGCACACCCACCGAATGGGGCAATGGAATGCGAGGCTGTGATCCTGTTTTCGCTGCTCCTCGAACTGTTTTGTTGCATTGTCATGTTAACAACTTAATTTATATACGCTTAAGCATTTCGGCCAAGTTGTCGTCGCTTCGGCGAGTGAGAGACTGCAGCATAATTACCACAAAACTTCCAGTTTATCCTCACCCATCGCACCCCTCGTAGGCGTTGAAATTAATTTTGAATCTCTCACTTTTCGCATTTCGGCCCGGCATTTCGGTCCGCGTGCGCTGTCTGCAGAAATTGTTACAAGCTCGTTAACACAAGACAGTGCCACCAAAAAAAATGCAGACACCAGCACCAGCACCGCCAGTTCAGCACAGCTCCCTTGCCATATGACCTCTGATTTATGTTAATCGCCAAATCGGGAACAGGTGAGACACACAGAGCAGAGTAGAGCCAAACCAAACTGATCGAAATCGAGATCAAGCTGCAGATCGAAGTCGAATTCAAACTCTGCGGAGACGAAGACGAAGACGAGGGCGAAGGCGATTCCCTTGTGGCAGAGGCAACAATTAAAAATCAAAGTCAAACATGATCAACGCCAGTTTAAGGCCTCGTAGCCATGTGTTGTACCAGCAGCATGAACAAGCCAAACTGGAAGGCTGCACCGAGCGAAAAATCCATTATTCTTTAAGATATTTCACAGAGTCATATAATATACATATCATTTCTATCTATTTGTTCCCCAATCAATATATATAGTTTTTATATAATGGGTATAACTTTTTTATAAGGGTTCATATGTAAGATTGTTTCCAGTGCATTTGTAGAGGGGGCCATGCCATAACGAAGACCAAAACGCAGACAAAGTCTGTACTACAGCAATGGGGGGAGGGATCAGGAACAGAGGCTGGGGTTTTGGGACTCTCGATTCTTGGCTCTTGGTGCTCGATTCTCGATTCTTGATTCTCTGGGCTCGTTGCTCGATTCTCGGTTCTTGTAGCCAATTCGTGGAAATTTAAGCGTGGCACAGACATGATCCCAGCTTGTTGTTGCTGTTGTTGCTGCTGTTGTTTTTGGGCAGTTTTGTAAAAATTGTCATTTTAATGAATTGATGCTGCTGTTAACCCAAGTCGAACGCAAGGCAGCCACAATTCTGTGTCTCCGTCCCCGGAGTTTCAGAGTTCCACAGCTCTTTGGGCTCAAGACTCTTTCGTTTAGTTTTATTTTCATTTTCTTTTTTTTTTTTTGTTGTTGGTATGCCATCTAAAAAATGTTGTTGCCCGGTGTGTTAAGCAACTTTGTTTCGGGAAGGAGGCAGAATCGTAGGGGGAGGGGCCACAGTTTCTTGTTCGTGTGGCTGACTTTTGTGCGTTAGTTTTGGCGCTGTTCAATTAGCCGTCGTGGCTGCAGCATTAGCATAATACTTTTTAAGGATATGAAAAATACATAAGAATAACCATAGTTTTGGCCACCATCTAACCCTTTTTCGTATCATTTTTCCTCCACTTACAGACCCTGCAATCGCTGCAGAGTGCGGCCAAGAGGGCGGGCACATCCTGCGCCAACTGCAAGACCACAACCACAACCCTTTGGCGACGCAATGCCAGCGGCGAGCCCGTGTGCAACGCCTGCGGATTGTACTACAAGCTGCACAATGTAAGTATCTGCACAAAATTATATGCTTACAGTATGAAAAAATATATCTGCAAAATACAAAGAGTTGTTAGCGAAAAGAAAACAGAGATTTCCCTTAGTTTCCAGATAAAATCAAGGCAATAAATACTAGATTTTGCTGCAAGCATAAAGATTTAGTTTATATCAGCTCTATTAGCCCGCGAAAGCATCCCCACTTTGTATTGATTTTCGATCTGTGCGATTTAACGCCACATTTAACATCAGAATCGGACACTCTCTCTTCGTGAGTTTTTGCCGGACAGGAAGCGCACGCACCCGGGGATTAAATGTGACTAAAATGAAGTGTCTGGGAAAAAGGGGCCGCCCCCTTTTCCGTTTTCCGGCCACCCCAGGGGGTTGACTGCCGTTTAGCCTCCGCATTTGTTGCCGCAGCAGGTTGCTGTATTGTTACCCTCACGATGATGAATGCCTGATGATTATTTAAAGATGCCAGTTAGCCACCACCCACACACCACGCACCCAAGCAACTCACTTGGTATCGCGCGATAAGCGTCTGGTGTTTGGCTGTGAAAATGCGATAAGCTTTCACCCGATTTCCCAGTTATGGGCAACGCGTGGCAGGATGCTAGAAGATCTCCCCTTTGCAGAGTTAATTTATGTAATCGACTGCCCGGCTAACTGCATTCAATTGAATCATGTTTAGACCAGCCATCCCCCTCAAAATCTCTTATTAAATATTCATTAGCCACGCTTTTCAGGGGATAAGCTCAAGTTTTTCCCCCACCCCCAAGTTTTTCTTTCGTTTTTCGTTTGGTGTCGTTTTTTGGGGTTTGTTTTTCTTGTCTCGTTTTGCCTTTTTTGTTTCGTGGCCTGCAGTCAAGTTTTAATGAGTTTTGCGGTTGAACTTTTGGCACATTTACATGTCAGTGGCCCTTAAGTGATGGGCCACCTGTCTGGCCCACTGTGCCGCACAGTGGCAAACAGTGTGTGGCAAATTAATTAAGTTGCGGCCGCAACTTGTGGCCACTTGCAAGCAAAGCGGCTGCATTTCGATGCCAATCGGCAAAGGCGAAATATTTTTAATTGAGCCCGTCCATAAAAGGCAAATATCAAAGAGCGAGCATGGCACATGCATGGCACTCTCGCACATTTGCTCTATTTTCCGTAATCTGATTTACACAAAGTAAAAACTTTTCCGACATACGAGCAACTGCACTTTGGGTGGCTGAAAAGGCGAAATTTATTTTTGCAAAAATTTTCCCTCAATTGGACAGTGGCCCATCTCGATAAGATGCCAATCAGCGCGCATTTTTGCCATTGCCATTCTGCCATCTCTGTCTGCCCCAGCGCATATCTCTCTCTCTCTCTCTTTCCCCACCTCATTCGCTGTCTCTTTCTGTTTTTTATGCTAGTGGCTTTGGTTGCTTTTCTGGCTTTCAGTTCATTTCAATTCAATTCGTTTGTCATTTCGAGCTGTGCCGCCTGTGTGGGCCTCTAGGCAAAGTGATTGGCACATTTTATGGAAATGTTGCAGGCACTAGGCATGGCACTAGTACAGTGGGGCCTGCCTAAGGGTCTCAGAGAATAGCCAAAAAACTAGTTTAACTATTTCACCATATATTTGATCCCTTTAACATATTGTACTAGTGTTCCTGAGCAATCGATAATACAAATATACCTTTAAGTTGGCATATGCTGCTCTTTAAAAACCCACAACCACTGTAATCTGGAAAACTCTCGTTTCTGTATCAGCATTTTCCTCATTTCTGGCTATGCACTTGCTACACAGATCTGGATTCCTTATCTTCCATCTGCGCGTGTCTGCTTGGGATTTCCTTGAAATCGAAGTGGTATATCTTTGAGAATCAGCATGTTAATTAACGGCAAATGAGACAATTGTTGGGCATACCAAATAGTCCTTTGTGCTAGTCCTTTGTGACCTGCTGGGCAATGTCCTGCGGCGAAGTGACAATGAAGAAAATATGTTTGAAATCATAAAGGTGACCTAACGGTGACTGGCGCCGCTCTGGTGTCGCCTGTCTCCGGATTTCTAGCGCTCTCTCTCTCTTGTTATCCTTCGGATCGGATCTCGGGTGCATATCGCCCACATGGGTGTGGTCTGTGGGTGGGCTGATGCACTGGCTCCTTCCTCCCGGCGGCTGTCAAGTTGCCAGTCAGCTGCAGCGGCGCGTGTTCGCTCCACGCTCGATTTAGATTTTATGCATAAAAAAGTTAATCTGCTGAGCTGATGCTGATGCTGCTGCTGCTGCTGCTGCGATGTGATGTGATGTGATGTGCTCCCCTTTTGGGGGGCTTTCCTCTGAATTCCTTAATGAGCTAGGCCTGGGCATTAACAACTTTATGCTTTGTTGCTGCATATCAATTAAAGCTCAAGAGATTCGCAGCTGCCGTCGAGTTGCTAATTGCCGCAATTTGCGCTAAACGCTCGAGAGACTATCAATTACGTGGGCTGCCCTGAGATCCTCCCATCTCTAAATACTGAATACCAGGGGGTTTCCTTAGTTTTTCCATATCTTGTACATATTGTATACATACATTGAACTGTAAGTGATATGTTTTTGTCGTCAAATCAACCCTCCGCCGAATCTCGGCGCTTCAAAGTGCTCGCTCGGCAATTTAACAATTTCAGTATTTGCTTTTTCGAGGGCACAATCGAGAAAGAGGCACCAACAATGTCGTAATTCACGCCCAGGTAGCCCTTGGTCCTTTGTAATGTTACTATTTTTTTTCTTTCTTTCTTTTTATTTTTGGATGGTGGCTTCCCCTTCGGCTTTTGTTGCTAATGTTGCTGCTGCTGCTGCTGTTGCTGGGAATGGGTAACCCAATATTGTAATTGTAGCGCAATGAAGCGCATGCTGCCGCTTAGATGTTCGCAAGTGATAAGGAGTTGCATATGAAGAGAGCCCAACAATGGCCAAGGGAATCGCTGTGCTGCAGCAGCAGCAGCAGAGGCAGCAGCAACAAACGCTTCAAGTAAAAATATACTAAACAGAGAGGAAAAAAAAACGGAAAAAACATTACCCGGGTGCCGTTGGGAGCGCTATCAGCGCCAACTAATCGCATTCGCAAATGTCGCTTATCTGATCGTGTAGAAATGCTTGTAATACTTCATTTTCACTTCCCGGTTGCACTCACTCACACACAAGCATAGGGGACACACACACACACACACAGACACAGACAACCACCCCTGTCTCACACAGACAGCGTGTGCAGCTAGCGGCATTTCCGGTCCATGAATTTGCATAAATTTGACCCATTTTAGTGGTCAGTCGCTGACTATTTTCGCCCACTTTTCGGCTCGTTTTTACTTTATTGATTTTCCACCAGCAGGCATACTAGTGAAAAACGCAAGAAAACTAAGTCATCACCATACTAATATCAAAGTAAAATAAATAAGAATTTTCATTTAACAAAATGCTTATGCAGTGAAGTAATTCTTGTTATAGCTGATATATTTCGCAGTACACCACAGCCGTTCCTAACTAAATATTTTTCCCAATTTTTCCAGGTCAATCGTCCACTCACCATGAAGAAGGAGGGCATTCAGACGCGTAATCGCAAGCTGAGCTCCAAGTCCAAGAAGAAGAAGGGTCTCGGTGGCGGCTGCCTGCCAATCGGTGGCCACTTGGGCATGGGCGACTTCAAGCCGCTGGATCCGTCGAAAGGATTCGGCGGTGGCTTCTCTGCCTCCATGGGTAAGCATCTTTAAAGAGCCGCATTCGCTGCCCTTGGAGTTGAAGTTGGAGCTAAATAACTAACTCTGGTTCTTCCCCCATTTTCTACGCTCTTTGCAGCACAACATGGACACCTCTCGAGCGGACTGCATCCGGCACATGCGCACATGCACGGCAGCTGGTACACCGGCGGCATGGGCGCCTTGGGAGCCTCGAGCGGACTGCAGGGCGGCTTCTCCACCGCCGGCTCTCTCAGCGGAGCGGTGGTGCCCCACTCGCAGCCCTACCACTTGGGTCTCAGTTCGATGGTGAGTAGAAGAGAGTTCTTATACGACGGGCAGCTTTGTGGGGAAAGCTTTGCGCACAGAGAAAAATCAAGTAACTCAGGAAATAAATACAAGGAATTTAAAGAATATTTATGATAACGGGGTTAAGCAACAAGTGAACTTTTCAAAATGCTAATAATAAGTATATTTTGACATTCTAATAAACACTATTTAAATATGAATCAGTATTCAAATTCAAACAAGTTTATATTCTATTAGCTGAAACTAGCTTCTTTCTGATTCATAAGACCTTTTCTCTGTGCAAACTTTTGTGTGCATGCCAACTGCTGAATTGTACTAACCGTCCACCTGGACCTTTCTCCTCCTTTCTCCCGCAGGGCACCTGGCGCACTGACTACACGTGATGGAGCGGGAACAACCTGAACAACAATCTGTTCAGTTAGAGCCGCAAACTTGCCCACGCCTGCCAATCGATGGAGATGAAGGCAAAACTAAGCGAGACAACAAGTAGCAAGAAGTAAACTGAGAAAACACAATGCCAAACTGAGGACTCCTTGGCCAGCAATTGACAGTGGCGCCGAGCCCTTGACATACCAGCTAAATAAATAATAATAATCCGATGGAGTGTGGGTGCTGGTGTGGCAACTGGACGAACGCTGGCTATTCCTAATTGTAAACATTGCGTGCAATTTTTAATTATTTAAGCTTTGTCGCTGTTGTTGCTGCTGCTGTTGCTGATGTGTTGTTTGGCGAGGCAAAAGCCAAATGGCGAGTGCCGGCAGCAATAACAAAAGGCCCATTAAAATTAATTAAAGGGCTGCAGATTACTTTTATTTTATTTTTCCTTTATGGCTTTTCTGTGAGTGTTTGTATAGTGTTTCCTTATGTTTCATATTTCGCTTAATTAATTTAATTTCTCGCCGCAAAATTCAGCGTATTTAATTGTGCTTTATGAACTGCCATAAAAACAGAATGAGCAAAAATTGCGAGGGGAAATTTCATAAATATTTATTGTGTACATATAACAGAAAACGAGAATCAAGCACACAGAGAACTAAAATTATTATATATACAATAAACAAAAACAGTTACAATGCACGTCCAAAAGTAAACATTTTTGTATAAATTAAAAGAAAAACGAAAAGATCGTAGATGTAAGTGAAGTTGCTTGTCCTAATTCGCAAAATGCAATTGAAAATTGCACAAATACTTTAGAGCGTATGCCTACTGTAAACTAGTTAAATTCTTAGACTCTAAACAAAACAGACGTGATAAACAAAAAGTAAAATCTATATATAAATATTAACATAACAAATTTCACTAGGGCGCGCCATTAGCAATTGTAAAATAAATTTGACAAAAATAATACAGTTAAGCAGAAGAAAGATCTTTTTGATTGAAAGCAAAGGCCGCCGTCAACTTTTAAAACTAAAAAACACACACTTAAATGTTCAATGTTAATGCCTAAGTCTTAAAGCTATACACACATAAACATTAACAAAAGCGTACATAGACTTAAACGTAATGTAATAAATTTAATTAAATTAAATGTTAAAGGCAATTTGTAAAATACATTTGTTAGCAATTTTTGTATAATTATAGTAAAAACATGAGAAGAAAAAAGCACAAAAAAAGAAGATACAACTAAACATAAAAGTAATCCCTTAAGTTGTGTGTATAAAGCCAGATTAGTCCTAACCTAATTTATGTATGTTTATAAACAGAATACGATATGTAAAACTATATATATAAATATGATGTATTATGTGCTAAGTGTAAACGATAAATGTATTGTAATTTGGCCATATTGATAGTTGAATATATATAAATCAAAGCAAAACTAATGTTTATTTAAAATCGAAACAAAAAAATGGAAAATTGTATTAAATTTAATGGCAATCACCAGAAAAATCCACAAAAAAAAATCACAAAAATAAATAAAAATAATTTATGAAGAAAAAAATATATATAAAAATACAGAAAAAAAACACAAAAACGATTCTAATTGAGGAACGGTAACTGAAGGCTCCGCCGATGATTAATTGCTTTCAGATGAGTGGACAGAAAATCGAAATTGGTTTGGTAATAAATCCAATAGGCAGCTATCGAAACTCGGCCCGCAATGATGTCTCTATAATGGCCATTTATGCTTATGAATTGCTCTTTAAATTTCGATGCGTCTTTGCTACACAAGAAACGTGCCTGGGTTTCCTCAACTTTTGATACTCTGTGCCTATGTTGGTCATTTGTTATGCAGCATTTGTTGCTGGCCATTGAACGCATGAATTATGAGTTGTTTGGAGGCGTGAAATGGCATGTTCGTAGCGCAGTTGTTGGTGTTTCGGTGATGTGCCACAAGAACACAGTTCGTTGCCTAAGTCTTTTGTTTTACACCGATGACCGGGCCATAGTGATGGACTAGGAAAACTCCCAAACGAACGCGTGTTAGCTGGTCGTTAATCCGGCATCCAGTCGAGCAAACTGCAATGATGACCCCTTTCGGGCCTTTGTCGCTTGGCATCCGCTTCCGCTGCACCTAGCCAAGGTTTTTGTTGCGACTTATTTTGTTATCAGTTTTCCCAATTGCAAACAATAAAATAAATGCGAACCTATCGACTGAGTATATCTCTGGGCATTGGGCATTACAATAATTGGGACAGCAATTAGGTGCACGGCACGGCCACGCAGTCAAGCAGTTCCGATCCGTTCAGTTATTGAAATATATAGCCATGGTGGGACAGTCCGTGAATAAAGTGTAAGTAATGGCCGAACACGTTAACTAATATCACTTGTAAATCTAAACTCTATTTAAAAGATTTCCATTACGTCTATCAATAAATAATCAGTAAATATTCTGTTCTTGGTGACTTATCTAGCAGAATAACTGGATATTCAGATTAATAACACCAAGCTGCCTTACAAGACCGAAACGCACTGTACTTACATATATGGAGCTGATTCGTCAGCATCACATGAGCTTATCGTGCTAGGCACTGTCCTCTGTCATTATAACAAAGTTAAGCGCAAACAAAGTAAACTGAAAAAGGTAAACCTAATTGCTATATAATTACAATATAATTGAAACAAAATAAGTCATTCGAGCCGGTGCCTTGGAAATTACCCCAAACCCAAACTCATACCCAAACACAAACCCAAACGGCCAACAGACACATGCAAAAGTGTCGCATATGTCACGGGTCAATTGTAATGGTAACCGAGACTGTTAGTCTAATTCCAATTCCAATACCAATACCAATTTCGAGCGAGTCCATCAGACGAAAAAATACGGTGATCAATGCATAAGCAATGACCAGCCATATAAATCAGTTAATCAGCATCGCAGATAAGCGTGGCAGTGGGCATATGTTCAGCCAATGGGAAACCAATTCACACACCGATACACACTCGCCACGGGATGATAATGGGGCACGCCACCTGAAACCAGTTGTGGAACATGCAACAAACGACATAAATAAACCGCACTAAATATGAACGTAAATCAACGGGTCTATCTATGGGATTGGGCCTCGTATTGATATAGGGATTGGCTTGTTGTTGGCCATCTGAATGTGGATGGGGTAGGTCTATTAGGGTAAGCTCTTCTCTCTGCTGGTCCCATTAAATATTGCTGGGGAGCCCTGCATTAACTAATTAGGTAAAGTCAAACAGCAGCAACTTGAATTTATGATATGATTAAATGGTAAGATAGCTTACTTTAGTTTTGAAGCTGAGACCAGCATCGGAGTTAATTATTTGCCCTTTAATTTACATTCAAGTACTTAATAAATGGTTTGCAGACGGTAGAGAAGTTGAAAAGGCAAAATTAAGATGATCCATTAGTTCCTGCTTCATTGTAAAAGGTGGTTATTATTCATAATCAGAGAGTTAATACATTCTAGTTAATCACTCTATTTATTTAGTTTAGTCTGGTCTTCAGTATCAATTAGAGTGCATTAATTCCAGCGAATCAGTGATTAAACAGCTGAATAGAAATCGAATTTGCCTGAGTGCTGCCTCCTCTCACTCAAGACAGCGGCAAATATTTGGTCATGCATTAACTAATTAGTGACCACGAGGACGAGGACGAGGATGTGGACAAGGAGCCAGGGAACAATGCTCCTCCGACCACGTCCTCGACCACTTCCTCATTGTCCTGGCGGAGTTCGGAGGTCGGAGGTTCTCCTCCCTTCTGTGGACTTCGTAATTCCGTTTGTGTTTCAGTTTCAGTTCGTGCGTTTCGGCTGCGTGTTTATCTGATTGGAAATGTGCACCCAACAATGGCGACACACAAACACAACACAGACATACACACACACGCACACACACACACACACACAAAACACTTCTTTAGATGATTAGCTGCGATAGGCAGGTTATGGCTTCTACCATTCGATTCGATTTAAATGAATTTTAATACCGAGCCAAGAGCAGCGAGCCTCGATTGCAATTCAATTTAGATGGTAACAAACATTATAATCTGTGGGGGTGACTTCCATTAGCCGTATTTATCATTGGACACCAGCGCATCAATGGCAATTCGGTTTTGGTTTGGGTTGGGCTCTGAGCTTTGGGTTTTGGGTTTTGGGTTTTGGGAATTGGGTGCTCGGTCAAGTCGGCTGTTAAATGTAATTGGTTCTCGCGCTGGTTGGCTGCTCCTGGCACTGTGGCACTCTGGCTTTCTGGCCATTCCAATAATTTTACAAAAGCTGCCACAGTTTCAATTAAATTTGCGTTATCACACGCTCACAAACAGCTGCATCCCATTCGCAGAGCTGGCGCTTAGTCAAACGATTGTTCGGCTGTGATAGCACCTACAACTCATTGCCCTAATTAGAATTATTCTAATGAAATTAAATTGCACAAATTGCATTTGCCCGAGCGCAGGGCAGTGCGGAGAAGGGGTGTGGGGGGGTGTTGGGAATTAATTATAGAAATTGCCATATGCCCGGCCATATGCAGCTCTGTCATAATTTGTTTTACATTCGCACAATCAACTGATTAACGTAATGAGTTTCTGCCTCTCTCTCTCACTGGCCGAACGAACAATTTCATTCCACTGCATTTCTCAGCTAATTTGATTAAATTAGGCACGGATGCCACTGCCACTGGAACAGAAACTGCAACTGCAACTGCAACTGCAACCGTAACTGCATCTCGTTTTGGCCCATGCAATGTCATCACATGTCCAGCACCCAACTCCAAACATGGCCAATGCATTGGTCCAATGGCTGTGAGCCTGCTCATATCAAATGCTTAATGGCAACGGCCCATGTCAATTCGTGGCATATTAAATAGGAAAATTGGCATTGGCAATTGCAACAGATATTAGTTACCTCGTTGGCTTCAATGGGAGGAGCAGGGCAAGGCAGGATATTCGTAGGCTCTGTAGGTAGGCCCATGAGTGCCACGGAATTGAAGTACAGGCTACGGACTCAACGCTTGCCACAGTGGATGCAAGTCAACGTTTAGTTGTAAATAAATCCTTATATATTTATTTCTGAAAGTAAATAAAATATTATGAAAAGAATTTGGGGGATAGGGATGATTTGAAAAGCAAGAAACAAGATCAAGGAATGTTCGAACTCCATAAGTGGTCGGTGATCTGCCGAGAATGAAAATGAGCTAAATTCACGGATGAATCGTCTTAATTCCAATTCATTAGGGATGCATAGAACCAAAACCTTTGGGTTGAGAACCTTGTGCACCACTGTCCAGAACCGGCGCTATCTGGGAGTGCGATCAATTTGTCGCTTGATTGTGTGCGTTTTGCATGGCACATGCAATGAGCCTTGCCTTTTTAGCCTGGCCTTAATCCAAACTCTTGGCCAGTGCCTGCAGTTGGTCCAGCCAGATGGAGTAGGAGATGACGTTGGAGGCTGTGGAGAGGTTAACTGGCCTTTGGGTTAGTTGTTGACAACCAGCCAGTGGCCATATTTGTGTATTATTGTTAAGCAAACGCACAAAACACAAAACACAAAAGCCCAAGAAACGCACAAAAACCAAACGAGACGATGCCCAAGAAGTGCCTGGCAAATATGACAAAGGCACATAAATTCGGTAGCTCTGCGAGTGGCAGGAATTCTATAAATAAGATGAACACAAAAACCGAGGGAAAAACATGCAACATGTTGCCCGTCTGTCTGGCCAAGATGCGGTGAAAATTTGTGTCGTCATCCCGGCCAAAAGTGTCAAATTTCACGCAACATGATGCGCTAAATGTGGCCAGAAACTGGCTCCTCTGTTGCCAACTCCTTGCCAATCCCTTAGCCCCTTCTGGCTGCAGCTCCACACAGTTGCATGTTTATTGTAAATATTATGAAATGTTGATACCTGCGATTGCTGGTCTTCTGGTCTTCTGTTCTTCTGGCCAGGCTTCTGCCTGGGGAGAATTTATTGATGCTGCACGATAAATGCGCTTTGAGCATGGCCAAGAAGCTGTCCTGCGAACACGGAGGCATAAATTTCCATTTCCCGAGAATTATGCCACAACGAATTATTGTTCCCGACATAATATCTTATGTAATTACTCCAGGCAAGGTGATAAGCTGGCAACACTTCATAGCCAATTGCGGGGAAAGTTGGCTGAATTCGATTTTTTTTCTTGTGGCCTAACTTTCGTCATCATTAGGGGCCAAACAACATCATCGAGTGCCTCTGACAGGCGATAAGTGGTTCGATCTGGTCACGGTCTTCAATACCGATCGCAACTCCAACGCTGGAGGCCCGGCCAAAACAATGCATAGTTCTCTCTCTTAGCTTCATTTTTTTTTTGTTTTTGTTTTTGGTTTATTCGGACCGTGGACAACATTAACCTGTTAACCCAAACTGACGGCAAACGGCGACGGGCCAAGTCGCCAAGTCCCCAAGCGAAGTCCCGGCATCCTGAGCTCGGCCTGGTGTCGCCTACTTTTGGGACCAGGTCCCGGATCGCCGGCCGTTTGGACGATGGCCCGACTTAGCTGAATGCAGTGCATGAATAATGCGCGCCCACAGCTCAATAAATTTTCACTCTTTTCGCCACAGCCCCAACTTCAGTTTATTCGCAGTCCGAGTTCCAGTCTTAGTACCAAACCGAGAACCGAAAAAATTCACACATCTTGTGCAGGCCAACCTCCCTCGTTCCCCTGTCTATCTGGATGCCTCTCTCTGCACTTAACAAAAAATTGTAGCTTTAAATTTTACATAAATTTATGCAGTCAATAGCATGCTTAAAACTCAAACCATCTGTGACTTCAAAAATCATAGGATAGTTTATTTACTGTTTATGCAATCCTTAAGTAATGAAAAAAATATTCATACATGGCATTTTATGTTTCTCGCAGTTTATCAAAGGACTGAACATGGACTGGTCACAGTGCCCGGCACTCGACGCCACAGCAGGGAGGAGCTCCTCCATGCTCCAGCTGGGATGATTCATTTGCTGGCCACAGAAAAATTCTCAACCAAAAAATAAACGAACAGAAATAATAAGAAGCCGGTGCAGGGAAACACAGATCCAAAGGAGGATGGCGGGAAAAATTGTTACGAGAACCATTTAA
Source organism: Drosophila teissieri (assembly GCF_016746235.2). NCBI lineage: Eukaryota > Metazoa > Arthropoda > Insecta > Diptera > Drosophilidae > Drosophila > Drosophila teissieri. The sequence continues at coordinate 26,576,650 of NC_053032.1, read as the reverse complement.
AGGAATTCTCGCGAGTTAGAAGTACGAGACACGATCAGGGGCAGGGATCAGGAATCAAGAATCGGGAATCGGGGATCGGGGATCGGGAATCGGGGATCGGGGACCATGGTCATGGCCAAAAACAAAAAGATACAGCCGAGCATTAACAGACCTTAGCAGACTGCTTGGGGTCTGCCACCACCTAACCCCACGCCTCCTCCTCCTCCTCCACCTTAGACGAGTATTCCTCCTCCTCCGATGCAGTTGCATTTCGCGATTCCATTTCCTTTTCGCATGATTTCTCGGTGTGCGCGCCCACAATTGTCGAGAGATTAGAGATGCTGTAATTCCATGGCCTGCGATGCCGATTGGCCTGGCTTACTCGTTTCTGGGATGGGGGCAACTGCAGCTCCAGCATCTACGATGGCAACAGCTCCAGCAACAACGCCAACACCAGCCACCACGACGACGGCGAAGATGATGATGATGCGGCTGATTTGGGCTTATCACGTTCATGGGAGACTGAAAGACGCTCCACAGGTTTACACGAACCTGGAAGTTGGGATATCTCTGAAAAACTGCAGGGTTTTCTTGGTTATCATACATAGTAGTTCTTCGTTTCTTGTCAAATATTATGATTTTCATATGATTTTTATTTTGAGAAAATTTATTGGCAACAAAATACCCATTTAGCACTAAAAAGCTATAATTTACTGTTTTGTAACCCGATACCAAACACTAAAACCATTTCATTCAATAACCAGATCATATTGGAGATCAGTCTCAAAACGGAAACACTTAAATAAACAAACTTATGACGTTTGCCCGATGAATACGGAAACTAATTTCAATAATAGTGTTTTACGATTACCAAAAGTCAATCTTTGAGCCGTCTATCAAGAAATTAAGTATGGTAATTTACATAATGAGATTCAGAGGGCCCAAAAAAGACGAGCGCAAGATCAATGAATATTTCGGGTCTATTTATAGATACTAGTTTTCCGGCAGATGTTGGCTCAAAGTTTTCGTAAGCCCATCGGTCCTGTGGCGCAATGGATAACGCGTCTGACTACGGATCAGAAGATTCCAGGTTCGACTCCTGGCAGGATCGCATTTAATTTTTTTATTTTTTATAAATATTTTTACTTAAGTTGTTTTTAATATTAAAATAATTGAATTTTACATTCACTAGATTAATAGAAATTATAATTAGTTATAACTCAGGGTCAAGATGCTTTGAAAATTAATTTTGGTTTCTATATAAATTAATAAAAATATTGTATTCCGATGATTTACATCGGTCCTGTGGCGCAATGGATAACGCGTCTGACTACGGATCAGAAGATTCCAGGTTCGACTCCTGGCAGGATCGAATTAATTTTTTTTGCTTTCCTTTTTTTTTTAATTAATTTTAAAGTGTACATAAAATATATAATGTTAATAAGCCTATGTTAGAAATAATTACATCTTAAATTTAAGTACCATATTAATTTAAATTAAGATAACAATCTTTTCCTTTATTTATTGGTGTTCACGCGTCTAACTCCGGATTAGTGAACAATATCAAAGAATTTAATTCTAAAAGCTTAAACCTGATACATATCGCTTATTTTATCTAAAGATAATCTTTTCTTAATTAATGAAAAAAAATTATTTCCGTTAGATTTCAACGGTCCTGTGGCGCAATGGATAACGCGTCTGACTACGGATCAGAAGATTCCAGGTTCGACTCCTGGCAGGATCGAGTTAATTCTTTTGGATGCCTTTTTCTAATTTAATTTTAAAGTGTATATAAAATATATAATGTTTATAAGATTAGGGTAAAATTATTTATATCTTAAATTTATGTACAATTTTAATATGTGCTTTTACTCAAAAATTAAGACATTTATCTTTCCCGTTTTTTACGCGTCTGACTACGGATTAGTTAAAAATATTAAAGACTTAAGTTTTAAAGACCTAAACTTGATATATAGGGTTACTTTTATCTATAGATAATCTTTTCTTAATTAATGAAAAATAATTATTTCCGTTAGTTTTCAGCGGTCCTGTGGCGCAATGGATAACGCGTCTGACTACGGATCAGAAGATTCCAGGTTCGACTCCTGGCAGGATCGAGTTAATTTTTTTGGATGCCTTTTTCTAATTTAATTTTAAAGTGTATATAAAATATATAATGTTTATAAGATTAGGGTAAAATTATTTATATCTTAAATTTATGTACAATTTTAATATGTGCTTTTACTCAAAAATTAAGACATTTATCTTTCCCGTTTTTTACGCGTCTGACTACGGATTAGTTAAAAATATTAAAGACTTTAGTTTTAAAGACCTAAACTTGATATATAGGGTTACTTTTATCTATAGATAATCTTTTCTTAATTAATGAAAAATAATTATTTCCGTTAGTTTTCAGCGGTCCTGTGGCGCAATGGATAACGCGTCTGACTACGGATCAGAAGATTCCAGGTTCGACTCCTGGCAGGATCGGTAAATTAATATTTTTACATATTACAAATGTCGAATTTTTAGAATGCATTTTAAACAATATAAGCCTAAATGGTATATTCTTCGGTTTATTATAAATCGTTTTCGTTATTTGTAGATTATCTCTTTTTAACCATTTTAATTAATCGAGACAAATGGTTATTCTTTTTTTACATAATGCTTATGTGATCGATTTTAATTGATGAATAAAAGTTTTTTCCGATAGATTTCAACGGTCCTGTGGCGCAATGGATAACGCGTCTGACTACGGATCAGAAGATTCCAGGTTCGACTCCTGGCAGGATCGGGAATAATTACAATTTTTTATCTATTTTGCGTATTTAAAATCACACTTATTGCCTCACTTTAAGCTGTCTAAGAGAAAATAGTAAAAAAAAACTAATTTTAAATAGATTCGTCTGCAGATGGCAAAGTTAATGTTATTTTAATTATCATTCATATCACAACACATTATTATCTTACGTAATTAACAACAGGTGTTTGGCGCAGAAGATTTCATCGGTCCTGTGGCGCAATGGATAACGCGTCTGACTACGGATCAGAAGATTCCAGGTTCGACTCCTGGCAGGATCGGATATAGTTTTTTTTTTCATTTTTTTCCCTTTATTTTCATTTACTTAATTCATTAACATTTAAAAATTTCAATTAAAAAAGGTAACATTTTTATTTTACAATTAATATTTAAAAGTTAAATAACCCCACACTATCTTATTTGGACTTCTTCAAGCTCACAAGTAAAATTTCACATACCTTACAGACCCATTTTACATGCAGTAAAATTCCATTAGCTCAACCACACTATTATTTATTGTTCTGTTTTAGCTTTCTTAAGAATTAGAATCTCTAGCTGTTTCGCCCTAATTTCAAATAGCTATTTTGTCTCTTAGCGATCAATGCCTCCGTGGCGCAATTGGTTAGCGCGTTCGGCTGTTAACCGAAAGGTTGGTGGTTCGAGTCCACCCGGGGGCGACTAAAGTATCTTTTTTGAATAGTTTTCGTTTTTTTTTAAATTATTTTGTATGATAATAGAATATATTTTTTTAACATCACAAACGGAAAATGTATAAACATTTTTAAATAGTTTTTCATTATCAATAGATTTCAGTACGGCTTACTATATAACTAAACATCGCAATTCTTCAACTTCTCCAACGTGTAAACCCCAAAGTTGCTGATGCTCAAGATCTGCGGCTTTGGTGTCTGTGAGTCTGCGTCTGCATCTGCGTCTAAAAATGGCCACACTGCAGCGGGCCGAAGCCAACTCCGAGTCTGGGGCTTAGTTACTTAGTTAGTGATCCAGGTGGGGGATCTCTGGCTAGCTATTCTGCCGCTCTCCCGCCCGGCACCTCCAGCCAGCTGTATCCCTCTGGTGCATTGCATAAGAGAAATATTTGTGCAATTTGATTTCGCAGAATTGCGAATTCACTGGAATGAATTCCCTTTGCCCCCCGCCCATTTGGGATGGCGGCTTATGCGCATTATGATTATGATGATACCTTTTGCCGCTCTTTGTTTGCTTGTGCCGTTTGTTGTTACTTGTGTTGTTTTCGCCTTGTTTGCTGGTTTGTTAGCCGCTCGCCGCGATTATGGTTGAAATTCTATGCACTTTTTTCGCAGTCCGCACTGCTCGCCGTCCGCAGGCCCCCGGAGTCATGATCTGAGGGCAACTGAGGGAAATTCTGTGGAAAAGCATTTTCTTTCTTTGCCAAGGGAGCGAACCGCAGGCTGGCGAGATCAACATGGTCCGATTGTGTTTGCAATCATTACAAACGACCACGACCAAGAAAGCGGATCAGTTTTGATTGGTCGGTGCACAGTACGAGCAATTTGTTAAGGGCACCCAACTTACTCTCCCAATTTATTTGCCCCACTCCAACCAAAGTGGGTCTTTAATTAAGAAACTGTAACAGAGCAAACACTTGAAATTTAAACATAGCAGATGACTATTTATTATACATAGTTTGTATCAAGTTTCAAGTATTACTTAATGCAACCCAATCTAAAAGTTGGCCTGTTTTTAGTTAAAATGCAAGCCTAGGACATTCAAGGTCTCTTAAACACCCACTCACCCTCTGGATTCCCCTCACACCCTCCTTTCCCATAGTTAAGCACTTTAGGCGACACTTTTTGGTGTGTGTGTGTGTGTGTGTGTGGAAAACACGCCCCTGTGGCACACGAAACTGAAAATGAAATGAAATGGAAAACGTGGAGAGGCCAAAAACGAGAACTGACCAGAGAACTGGACCCTGGGCAAGCTGCTAGGAAAATGAGACGCTTATCTAAATCTTCATAGTTGGCTAAGCGCGGCACAACCCTCCCCCTCACCTTTCCGCCCCCTCTTGGTGCATTTTTTTTCTTTTTTTTTTGTAGTTCCCTTTCGTTCGTTTTTAATTGCAGCTGAAACGTGAGCGAAATGTAACCAAAAATGCAATTGTGGTAGGAAACCGGGACTGCAACGTTTCCTTCTGCGTTCTTTATGTTTTTGAGTTTTTGTCTTTTTTTAGTTTTTTGGTCATTCCTATGGCTAGTTAATCGCGCGCATTCGTGCAGCATTCCTTTGGTTCGGGACTTCCCCTCTCCCCAAAAAAGCCATCCCTAATGAGGAAGGTTCTCTATTTTTTTTCGGATCCGACCAGCGGCTGGAGGCCAGACATTTGTCATCGAAACATGTAATTATGCCACTTTGTGTCGAGTTACGAGGAGAACCATTTACAATACGCACTTCTAACGCGGGAAAAATGGGTAAAACCTAATGGAAGCCCTTTAAGCCGACGCAAAAGACCTTGACCACATTAAAAATTTGTTTAGCAGCTTGCTACTGCATTCCAATGGAATGCTTCGTAGAAAAAGTATTTAATTATGAGCAGGAATAAATTTGTACATTGCATGATTGTTTATGATAAGTAGATTACATTGCATATTATATCAGAGGTATTAATATACCAAAAGCATTTAAGACTCCATTTGCTGCTAAACTTATGTAATTTAAATCATAAATCTTAACTCTTGCGGAAATGTTGCAAACGCAAGTAATTTTTCTCAAATTCCAAACCCATCACGTTTTAATAACAAGTATTAGCATGTTGCTTAATCACACCGACCATCTAAAGTATGTGTAATGCCCGGAAGAGGCATCTCTCCCACATCCAAGGCACTTGGCAACATGTTGCAGGCAAATGGGACTGCATAATTGTCGCCTCACGTGCAACTCGGGCATTTCAGTTTTTTTTTCTTCTTTTTTTATAATTTTAAAGCATTTCAGGGTTTCAGGGTTTCAGCACCCAAAAAGCTGTCATTCGCCAAACACACAAACTCCGCACATGTCAATTAAGTGGGCGAGTGAACCCGAACCCAAAGGCGACATGCGAGCTGCGAGCTGCAGCCAGATCTGCAAAAAGAGCCCACAATGACAATGGCCTCAATTAGGCCGGTAATAAGCCATAAAAGTATACCCCTCTCCCCCTTCCCTTTTGGCCTTATAAAAACACCTCCTCCTCAGATGATCACGCGATGGTCGTCATTATACGTGGCCCGCACTTCTAAGTTTATAACTTTTCAAGTTTTATAGTTTCCCGGCCGTATTCTGAGCTCTTGGCCAAGTCAATTACACAGCTGAATGGCTGAGAAAAAAATCCAATTGCCAAAAGTCCGGCAGCATAAATCCGAAAAAATACAACAAAATCCCTGAAATTGATGTGCGATATATGTGTGTGTGTGGGTGGGTGGGCAGGATGGCATCTCGAGGCGAGTGTCCAGCTTTCGGTTTTAGCGATAAACAAACATAAAAACTAAACGTCATTCGCATCGCTTCTTCACAGTTCAATTCCTATTTACACAACAGCAACAAGAAGAGGAGAAGCCATAGCAGAAGCAAAGATATATCCCTCTGAGGAAGATATACAGTGAAGCTTCAATAACTGGCAATCGCTAAATCTATAAGTTCATATAAAGAAATCTGCTGCAACAGAAACAAGGCAACTGGAATTGAAAATAATTACATTTCAATATATAAATTTTAAGCACAGCAAATTATTTTAATTAGTCAGTTAAGTTAATTATGTACTAACCATTTACCGAAGCCCAGCAATAGTTGTGAGCAGTTTTTTTTTTACGTAATGTGTAGCTTGTGTAACATCTTGTCTTCTCCATCTTAGAATCCGCGCTAGGGCTGCTCTACTGTATTGGCTATGCATTCTGCGCCTGGACAAAATTGTATTTTATTGCCAGGGATTAGACGCAACCCTTTCGCTGCTGGCCTGGTCACTGATAAAGGCCAGCGGTCAGGTCAAGTGGAAGGGTTCGACTTGCAGCTGGAAGCCATCGGAAAGCAATTTATTTACACGTGCCCTGGCTCCGAGGATTCCTGCGGCTTAACCCCCTTATATTTGAGCTGATTTGATTCGCATTTTTATGCCCGTCCATAAAGTTTGACAACGCTAAGAATCAATTTTGGCCGAGACTCGCCTCGTTGTGTGTTTATGACCAAACCGGATTTAAGCCACAATTAAGTGTGCATGTGGGTAATGTAAGTCAAGTGGTTATCGCATGGCAAACACTCATCTCTATGCCGATCGTTCGTCCACTAACACTAATTAATGCCGGCAATTAAAACCACATTTAGATGACAATCGCCGTGAATGATTGTGCAATATTTGCAAATTTATTGATGAGCACACATCTGTTTGTTCTTATTGCTTCTATATTATTTATTGTCATTCCCGCTCCATAGCACGCACCCAAAAAAAAAAATGAAATGAAAGCAATACAAATAGAAACCACCCAGGGAAATGAAATCGAAAGCGGATCAATTGCCCAAAAGATCAATTGGCAATTGACAAAGCGATCGCTCGCTCGAGATACGATTAGATCAATTCATACCACTTCGGGTTGCATTCGAGTGTAAGTGTGTGTGCATTGTCCACTGGGGCATTAAATCTCTGTACCAATTTCAAATGTGTTGCGGTTTTCGCCACTCAAGCGCAAAACGAGAAATTCATTAATCCGCCTAGGATTGTGGACTTTTCAGCTACTATTTGTTTTTTTTTCCCCTCCTCGGTTTTTCTGAGTTTGTCGAGGGTTTGCATTTAGGGCTTGCCTTTCGGCTTAGGCCCATTGTAGATCAATGGCTGGGTTTAATTCAATTATCCCGCGCCGATCGCTTTCCCATTCCCATTCCCATGGCTATTCCCACATTTGAGCCTTGCACCTTGCACTTTCGGTTTCTGGGTTTAATGTTTCCTGGTTCTTCTGCTTTTTTGGCGGTTTTTGTGTGTTTCTACTGTGTTTTGTTTTGTTGTGTGTGTTTTATTTTTTTGGGGAATACTCGGCACGCGCTGCATTTTTAGTGCTTCATCCTGGCCACAGGTTATCCAGGCAGGTGCAATTCCCTGCGAGTCCAATTTTGAGCACCTAAGAAATGTGTAATTCATGTTTCCGCTGAGGTCAAACGTCTTTTACGAGGGGAGCTGCAGGATGCATTCGACGTGGATTTTAATTGTGTGCTTATGTTGGGAATAAATTTAGAAAGCAGCCCCAAAAAAGGTATACTGAACATAGTAATTCAACAAGGAATTCTCTGCTCTTATACTTTTTACGAACCTGCATACAAACCTGTTCTAATCCTTTTACTTCCATAAATGATTAGAGGCGTGTATATAGACACCTAAATATATGTATATGTTTAGTTACTCATTTAACTTTGCAATATCCCTACATAATCTTGTTGTGTTCAGGAACCCTGTGGCATCTGTATCTCCGCAGATAAGTGCAGATGGCGGATGCTCCGCAGGCGAGCGGATGTTTTGAGCCAGCCCTAGACATGGCCAGAAACGCGCCCGCTGATTGGCCAAAAGGCGGAGCCAGAGCCAGAGTCGGAGCCGCGGTATCGAAAGCGAGTTGTGCGCATAAATTATGGCATTAAGCTAGCGTCTGGGATTGGTGCAAGGGGCAGGCGATTCCGGAATCCAGTTGCACCAGAGCAGCAGTCGCCGCAGCCTCCACAGCCTCCAGTCCAAGCAGGTTTTTTTTTCGGTCCATCCTGTTTTGGGAGGGAAAAACTGTTCCCAGCTAGCGTTCAAATTAGTTGGCCCAAAGCCAAATACTGCAACTGAATCTTTGGCCGAGACGCGGGCAAAGATCGAAAAAAAACTGCGGCTGGCTGACATGTTTATTACGAAACGACGGGGAGACATAAATCGATGCCTTTCGTCAGTGCAAATTCAATTAAAGTTGACATTTTCCAATGAACCCAATGCAAATTGCCGGCCCATGACAAACGTCAGGCGTCAATCAGGCGGCAGCAGGATATTTATGGGCAAATGCATTATTTATCTAGCTGCTCCTCCGCTCGCCAGCTAGCTGAAATTTATTATATATATTATAATGTAACAAATGGCTCGACCACCCGATCGCTCCTCGTACTTGTACGTGAGTCCCGCCGACCAAGGAGTTTCCATTCCATTCAACTCCAATCGAATTGAAGACCTGAGAGCCGGTACCCGGAGTGGAGTTCGAAAGCCGAAAGTGCATTCAACTTGCTCTGCATCGAAATCGGCGATAACGAAAGCAATTTGTTAACCGCCAGCCAGCGAAGGGAAAGGAAATCCCACCAAAGTATGTGAAAATATTAACAACATTTTGAAACAAGTCGAAGATAGTGGGCCGAGGACGAGAACTGGTTACTCTGTCTTTGGCGAAAGGAATGCATATTTGGGGATTAAGATTTTTAAAATATATTTTCTAAATTAAGGAATTGCTTTTCTTTTCGTTTTAGTTCATTTATGATCTCTTACATCGTTTGAAATATTATAGAGAAAGTTAGAGAATGTTAGTCAAGCTTTTACATTGCGTTTCAAAAGTGATATCTTTAATATGTTATATTACCATAAATTTAACATATAATATAAGCCACACAATAAATTTGCAGTACCCCGAAATGGTTAGAGTGCGGAGAACGTAAAATGCTAAAAAACATTAAAGTAGCCTAAAGCAGCTTGATTAATTTTATGAGCGATCAGCCGTTAAGTTCAGCGCACATGAAACTCGCGATACTAATCTAGCATTAAGCATACGCCCCGTTAACGTTAACGTGCGCTTATAAGTTATAAACCCAACCCCAAATAAGCCGTGTCCAAAGCCGCAGCCCATTCCCAAAAGGTAAATACTCATTAGTGAAATTTCTTATCAAACTTTTGTTTCGTTTTTAGTTTTTGTTTTTGTTTTTGTTTATGCTCTTCGTTTGGGTTTAATGCTGACGGCGTTTGCGAATTGATCTTGATGCAATTAATAAACGGCGTTGGCCATGCATTTAATGGTCCTATGCTCTTGGATATCCGGAAGCAGGCAATAAAGGGTTCGAAATCGGGATCGCGGCCAGATCGCGATTATGATTTCGAGCTGAACCCAACTAAACCGAAGCGAATTGGGACCACCAGCGCTCCGGGGGCAATTGCCAATTGCATTCATCAACATGACAGCTACTCGTCCGAATCCTCTTCCCTTCCCAATCCCCCCCTCTGTGCAGCGAACGTATCCTTCGCCTTGGTTGCTGGGGGCCTTTGGTAAATTGACAGCCGCCGGTGCTCAATTTGAATGCAAACCACAAAATTGGATAATTTCCCAGTGACAATCGAACGGCTGCTCCTGGCTCCTGCAACCCATTCCTGATATATGCGCCGAGCTAAAAGTTTCCCAGGAGCACTTGCCGGTGGTGACCCCACAGAGTGCTCCTCCATCCGCTCCATTCGCGGTGTGCATCGCATGGCATCGCATCGATGTAGCCAAACAAAAGACAATGGCAATGGCTCCTCTGTGGGGCGAAGGCTCGTATGCAAAATAAATTTCACTTCCGAAACTGAATCGAATCTCAATCCGAATGAGAATGCGAATGCGAGTGCGAGTGCGGAGAGTCCTGCTCCCAGCCGGTTGTTTCATGGCTTGTTTTACATATGTCCGCACCTAAGCCAGAGACACAAGACCACGACGGCGGATGGAGCTGCTCACCCACTGCTCACCACCACTACACTGATAATAAAATGATAACGAAATATAACAGCTATTTGAAACAAAGATCTAACTCAAAACTCTTTCTTAAAAACCATAAGATAGTAGATCCACTTGCAAGTTTCATTGAAATCAAAGACTTGAAAGGTATTAATGACCTTACGTTCCAAATTGATGTCCAACTGCAGTGGTTTTTTCTCCCCGTGCAGACTCATCTTGAAGCCCTCTGGGGGACACTCGACAATGGGCCAAATGGCTGGCTCGAAAAGGCAAAATGCAGGCGACTCGTAAATCCGCATCGATTGCTTCGCCAGAAATCCATACTGAATTGATTGCATTTGGAGCAGGATCCAAGAGTATTAAAAAAAAACAAAAACCAAAAAAAAAGGGGGGCGCGGTGGCGGTGGTCCCTGCTCAAAATGTTGCAATTAATTTTTGCACAATGCTCTTTGTGCTATTTAGTTCTCGATTTTGCAGCATTATGGCAGCGGCTCTTCGTTGTCTCCGCTTAATTGCCCCCGAAAAAGATCGCTGACAAAAAGGCGAGGAAACGAGGAAAACGGGCAGAACTTCAACTCCAACGCAAAACAGTAGCTGAGCTCAGATACGAGAGAGATCCTAAAAAAAACCAACAAACGGAAGGTAAAAAGGCAGAGGACGATGAGGACTCCTTTTGGGTTCTTTTTGGGGCCTTTGATTTGCATATATTTTGGTTTTAATTAGTTAACAAGCTGCTTTCGTTTGTTGCGATTGCATGTTGAACCACGACGCGTATCGTAGATGCTGATGCTGCAGGTCCCTTCTTTCTCCACCGAAAGAAATCCAATCCCCCCACCACCCCCCACTCACCACTACCCCCCAAATTGCATGCATAAGGAGCGGACAACAACAGCAACGTATAAAATCAAACACGATTTTTAGCAGTTTTCAATTCCCGGAAATCTTGTACGATATGTAGCACCATACAACTGCGGATTGTGCTGATTGTTGCTGCTCGCTGCCGTTGAGCTGGCCGTTTTAGCTGTTTTCTGTTCCCTATCCTTGGCCTGGCCAAAAAGCCCGGCTCGAGCTGGCGCGCGATACGATTCCGATTCCGATTCGCCAGTATCGTGCAAATGTTTCATTATTTAACTGATTTCAGTTGGCCAGCCAAGCAGCCAAGCGGCCAAGCGGCCAAAGAGCCAAGTCAGCCAACAGCTGAGCCCACGGCAATCGAAGGCAATCGAAGAACTGGCAAACTGGCGAACTGGCGACAACTGCGGATTGGAATACCAACGAAAATTCCAAGATGTTGTCATCAATTAAGCTGCCTCGAATGCAAGTGGAGGCCTTTTCACACCTGAGAGAACTTTATTAGGCCGGTCCTAAAAATGGCAAGAACAGCAACCGCAACAACATTGGCAGCAAGATGCGTAAATTATGGTCTAGGCCATCGCGGCGACGGCAACGGCGACAGCGACGGCGAAGGCAAATGGCGCTGGCCAATAAAATGCCAGATAAATCAAGCCAGAGGTGGAAATCAGCAGTTCGGAGTTTTGTGCGAGTTCAGCAGAAATGAGCCGACTACGAGACTTATTTGCATTCGCCCGCTTGTCAGCCAAGTTGTCGTCGCGTTTTGGCCTTCTTACCCTTGCCCCTCCCTCACCCTCCGCGGAAACTTAGCATCTCGCGATCTCCGGATCTCCCGACTCCCCGGCTACTGACAGTCTGCAAGAAAATAAAGCAAAATAAGAGCCAAACATGAAAACTGTTGCCCACGAGTCTGGCGAGTACGCGGTAGAGCCTCACCATCACCATCAGCATCCAAGTAGCCAAGCCAATCCAGCCAGACAGCCTTTTGTTCCATCTTGTTAAGGCCTGAACTTTATGCCAGCTTTGGGTTATTGTTTCTGGGCAGGGGTCCAATGCCACAGTTCCAGGAACTTTTCAGGTGGCACAGCATGTTCGGGCCAGACACACTTTTGGTGGCCTCGTGCAGCAAACCATTGTGGGGGCCTTCAATTAAAATATATTTAAGAACAATTTGGTTAGAAAATGGCGATCGATGGAGGTTGTCCTACTTCCATGACACTCTGCTAAACTATTTGCTATAAGAAATGATACATATTAATACATACAGTGAACACATCTACCTTTTTCTAGTGAAAAGCTATAGTCTCAGAAACCAATCCCTAAGTCTTCACTGAATCGCAGAAACCGCAAGAGATTGTAATCCACATATTAATAAATTGTGTTGAATATATAAATTAGGTATTTCTGCGTAAATTTATGGCCAACACCCCGCCTAGTTTTTTTTTGTTAATGTTATTTGCTCATTCTTTTCTCCATTTTTTTTGTTTTCATTTTCATCATTAATTTTTTTTTTGCATTTGCTGACGGCTTTTCATCAAAGGAGTCACGATGATGGCAACTGTGGCGCATACAAATGAATGGATCTGGCTCGATGGGGTCTGCGAAAATATAAAAAACACAGCTACAACAAATTTAAATGTTGTTTGGGCATGTTTTATTTGTCATTATATAATCAGCACAAGTCGCACAAATCGCTGAAAATTAAGCAGAAAGAACTAAGCACAGTCTGCCTTTGTGGCAGCAGCAAGAATATCATTTTTAGCTTACACGTCAAATACGCTGGGGTTCATAAAGTTAAAGAATAGAGTCTCAAACCATTTATGCGAAAGATTTCCACTTGTCTAGCAAATTAACTTTGCAATCATTGCCCATTAAAAGAAATAATTAATCACCATAAAAGAGCCGATTCGATTTGCTATCGCTGACAACTTCAGATCAGATAAAATCACCTGCAATTAAAGACCAGTCAACTAATCAATACTAATGAATACGTCGATTCAATGACAAACAACCAATAATTTTTTTTCATCACTTTAATGTACATACTATATATCAATTAGTTGTTTTAAAGCTATGAACCGCACTGTTGACTTGTCTGTACGATTTTATACGACATCTAAGCAGAGGGCATATGCGTAATGTTCGTAAATGTTTTCGGCTTGTTGATGCTCGTTTATAGTTTTGGTATGAAAATTTACGAGCACGTCGTTAGCGGTATATTTTGTTTTGTTTTTTTTTTCGCAGATTCGCCTCGAGTTTTGGCCGAATGTTTGGCTTGTGGCAAATGGCTGCGCAGAGAGATGCTTATCGCTGGCCCTGTTAATGTCCCGCATTTAAAAGTGTAATTAACGCAATTTGAAATATGAGGCGAGCGACAAAACGAAAGACTTAGGAAACGAACGCGCAATGTGTGCGGCAGGATGATGCGTATGCGTACTCGTACTTCCAAAGGAAGCAGGAAGCCAGAGAGACATGGGGCATGTAAGTATTTGAGCATGACTCACTCGATCGCACGGCTCGTGCTTGACACGTATTCCTGGAAGTCGGAGCCCTTGTCCACCTGCTCCCCTCTCCTCCCCTCCTGCTGCTATTCTCCGGTAGCAGTGCCTTGATTCTGCACACAGAATATCTAATTAGCCAAGGGCCATGGTCTCCCGATATTTATGCGTTCATAGGGCTGTCTGCATCTATCAATTGTTAGCCTGCAACGTCTGCATTTGGGTGGCCGACTAATGCTGGTCGGTCGTCTTGCCTCTATAAATTACATTCGAACAAGTGTTTGGAATATTTGATGCTCGCAATCGGCGCAATCTCAGTTATTTGTAATTTATGAGACTCACTTGGGGTTTTGTAATGTTTTTATAATTTGTCTTTATTGGTTTTTCATTTTCATTTATGTTTCGTTTTCTCGCTGTTGTTTGTATGCCTTGCTCGTTTTCAGTTTTCAGTTTTCAAATTTGGTTATTGTAGTTTATAATTTGCATTGCTGTTTTATATAAATTATCATAATTAACTAGGTGAATGTTAATGAGTATAGGAAAAGCGTGACAAGGCTTAAGGATCTTAATTTGGTTTTTGGGATGCAGCTAGCAAATCTCAACAATTTTTTTTTGCGTATTTTACAATCAATCATGGAATTTCTTTAACTATGGCTTGCACTTGCTTAATTGAATTTACATTCATATTGTTTAAATATATATTTATAGTTTAAAACGTCTTTATATTTTATGCTTTTCCGCTGCTTTCGCATTCCAGTTTTCGCTAAGCAAAAATTCCAGTTAAAAATAATCCGCATCGAAGCATGTAAGCGAAATGTAAAATATATATTGAATACAAAAACAATAAAAATAATATGTATATGTAATCACACCAATAAACACTAAACATAAGCCTAACTAAACGTGGAGACGACCAACAAAATTTGTAGAGGCGACATACAATTGTGTATATTTATATAGGGTCGATCAAGTTAGAATGAAATACTAACTGGTTGTATATTCTTGAGTGTGCTTCGGCATAGATTTACTAACAAAACTTACAAAGTACACAGAACTTGTTTAGGCATCTTCCCTTTGTGAGTCTACAAATTCGAGAAAGTCGAGCACCCGAACCCTGCACTGCGAAATCACATACAACATACATGCAGACATTATTACCATACGTACAAACAGATTTTTCAAGGCATTGTTATTACTCGCTGTGTTTTAGTTATTTTGTTTTTGAATCTTGTACCCCAAATAGTTGGCTTACTGCTGGCTTTGCTCATTGTTCATCACTCTGCAAATTATTATTAGTGTATATATGTATAGATAGTTGTTCTGTGTGAGATATAGTGCCTAAGTGTGTAAGTGTAGAGGGTAGGGCGTTGTGTGTATGTGGATATTCGTTATCTAACGACTTTGGCTTTTCGAATGTTGAATTAACCACTGCAGCGTGATGTCAATGTTGTCCTTCTCCTTGCAGGAAATACTATAACAGCAGATTTCACGGTCCTGTATGCTCGATAGATTCCTGGAATTTATTTAAGCTCATTAGTTCTCCATTTCTACACTAGTTATAGTTATATTCGATACTCACATGCGTTCGATGAGTCCGGTTTCATCGAGGGCGCCTGGAAGATCTCGTTTGTTGCCCAGCACGAGCACTGGAATGCCTGCGAGCTGCGGTTTGTCCAATAGTGAGTGCAGCTCGTTCCTCGAGGCCTCCAATTTGTCCAGATCGGCTGCATCCACCATGTAGCTGTTGATTAATACATAAGAGTGTTAACTGACTTCGCATTGTTGCTTAAGTAGCATATTATTGCTTACACAATCGCATTAACGCCGCGACAATAGCGCTCCCACATGGATCGGAATCGAGGCTGGCCTCCGATGTCCCACACCTTGATAGTCACGTTGCCTCTGGTGATCTTGCGCATGTTGAATCCAACTGTGGGTATCATGTCCTCAGCGAATTGGCCGGACTGAAAAAACCAAAGACAAGTTGTAGATAAACATATGTATTTATATAACAATTATTTAAAGTAAATATAACAAAATACATCAAGTATATCTGCAATTTAGTCTGCAAAGATAGAAGCCCAAAAGTATGCAGTTAAAAAAAATGTAAAACTCGTGTCAAAAGTTTTTTACACGCGACAGCATCCAAATCAATACAATTTTGTTTTTCTTTTGGAAAATGTGCTTAAATATAATCTTTTGTTATTAATAAAACAAGGCCTCTAGATACTACACCTAATTCAATGTACCATAGTTTACGTGATTTCTATATTACTAAAACAAAAATCTTGAATTATGTTAATTATTACAATAGATGATTCTAAAATTCCTGAAATGGCCACATACTATTTTAGTGACGGGCTTTGATGGGAATATTAATTTAAATTAAAAACGTAAAAAGCTTCCCTCAAAAACCGCTTTGTTAGCAATTTGTAGTGAAATGGGGAAAGTGACTAATTACCACCAAGTTTACCCACAAGTTGGTTTGCAATCCGAACCTGACCATTACATCAATGCATGAATCGGAATCCCAACAGGGAATTAGAGTCTAATAACAGTGATAAGCAGGGGAATATTGCCGTTTTAGGAGCACTTGAGCAAACAAATTTCCCGTAGATGCGGGCAGACATTTGAATCGAATTCACATGACTCATAAGTCAGGCGGTCACAAAGGCAGTAGTAACTCCACCTCCCGAAGCGCTGGACAAGTATAACTATCTACGATTTCCAGGCTGGAAATTTCAGATCGTCGCATTATCAGCATGCAGAAATGTGTGACAAAAATCAGGGAGGCGGTACACGGGAATGGCGGGTAGCGGGGTCAGGGGTCGAAGTGCTGATAATGGCGTCATTGTGCGGAGAAACATGCGTATGTATGGTGTATAGGTTTATTGATTGCGGCGGCAGGAACGGTAAACTTTACCACTAAAAGAAAACGGTTAGCACAGCGTTAATTATGGATGCAGTGAAAGAAAAGGGGAGTACGAATAGATACGAAATAAACAATGTTGAGAGTGGGGGAACCGCGGTTTGCCATTTCCTTTGTCACTGGGGGTTTGTAACGCTCTTTAAGTAGTAGCTGATCCCCCGGCTTTCCCTGCACCCCCTCCCCCCTCTCCACACTCGACAATCACACACAAAAAAAAACCACCCTCTCACCCATACAACCACACGAATTCGCACACACCCACTGCGAAAATACTCACTGCAATAACATTGACGAACGTCGTCTTCCCGGAGAACTGCAGCCCCACCAGCGTGAGCTCCATCTCCTCTTTCCAGAAGATGCTCTTGAACCACTCGAGGATCCTGTTGATGAGGGCCAACATCCTGGGGCAGGTGTGTTTCTGGTCGGGATCTACTTGAAATTCGCGAAGAAAGGTTTCCTTTTCCAAAGAGCGTAAATGTTGGCGTGAAAAAACAACTGGGCAGGTCAGTGTGACCAAGTGCGCGGGAGTGCAGAAGAGCCAACACCTTAACCAACACTACGTACTAGGACGTATTCGTAGTGAATGGTAATTGTTTATTCTAATTAGTATCCATTTCAATGAAAATGAATATTATGAGGTATATAGAAAACATGGATTTAAATACAAATATAATATATCGTGGCTTTGGGTTTGTGTCGTAATTATAAATAATACATTTAATTAAAGTCATATGTTATATCGCTCTTGTACAATATTCACTGCACTTCCCATCGATAACTATACCATCGATTGCTGAGGTTCATTGTGACTGGCAGCTTGGGCAGAAGAAGATAGTAAACAAAATGGTAAGTGCCACGATAATTTTATAAATCTTAATAAAATGTATAATAAATGTATATTTTCAGGCGCGCAATGCAGAGAAGGCAATGTAAGTAAACTGGAAATACGCATAACATATGATTTCTAGTACTCACCCGCTTATTTTCCGGCAGGACGACTTTGGCACGTTGGCGGGCCGCCAAAGAAGTGGAATCCGGTGAAAAGGAACGCCGGCCCTATTTGGCCTCCGAGTGCCACGATTTGCCCAGATGCGAGAAGTTCCGCCTGGAGATTATACGCGAGATATCGAAGAAGGTGGCCCAGATACAAAATGGTACCTATTTCGGTTTATGAAATCTCTAGAAAGATATCCACTAATACTGACCACTTACAGCTGGCTTGGGAGAATTCCGGATACGCGATCTGAACGATGAAATCAACAAGTTGCTGCGTGAGAAACGCCATTGGGAAAATCAGATATCTTCATTGGGAGGCCCCCACTATAGACGCTATGGTCCCAAGATGTTCGAT
The DNA here is from genome assembly GCF_016746235.2 of Drosophila teissieri. NCBI lineage: Eukaryota > Metazoa > Arthropoda > Insecta > Diptera > Drosophilidae > Drosophila > Drosophila teissieri. Next base: position 26,558,532 of record NC_053032.1, on the reverse strand, counting down.
GCGGAGGGTCGTGAAGTGCCCGGCAATCGAGGCTACAAATACTTTGGAGCCGCCAAGGATCTGCCGGGAGTTCGCGAGCTCTTTGAACAAGATCCTCCGCCGCCACCCCGGAAATCCCGCGCTGAACTAATGAAGGATATAGACGCCGAATACTACGGCTATCGAGACGACGAAGACGGTGTGCTGATCCCTCTGGAGGAACGCATCGAACGAGCGGCCATTCAGAAGGCCGTGCAGGAATGGCGCGAGAAAATGGCCAGAGATGGTCGCATAATCGATGACGAAGAGGAGGACGAAATATATCCTCTTTCGGGACCAGCACGCGAGGCCATCGAGGACGCTAAGGCTCGAACCGCCGTAGAGGATCCTCACGGCCTTTTGGCACCCAAGTTCACCGCCCACGTTCCTGTGCCGACGCAACAGGACGTACAGGAGGCACTGCTGCGCAAGCGGAAACAGGAACTCCTGGAGAAATACGCCGGTGGCGATAACTGAGCTCAATAAAAATTCTAAGTTCTTAGTTTGAATATAATTAGTGTTCTTGTCCACATGTTTGAGTTATGATAATCTGTCTTGGAATATATAAATTGTTTAACAATTTTGTTAAACAACATTGCAAGGCACTTCAATGCGCTGTGGTCTATAATAACTAGAAAATGTAGACTGAAGACTGTATCAGAATACGAAACGATCGAAGTTTCGGCCTCCGCCGCCACCAAAGCGACCACCTCTTCCTCCAAAGCCGCCGCCTTCAGCAGCGCGCTTCTCCTTCATGGCTTTAAAGCGTCTAGCCATGTTGTGCAGCTCGTCGGGCACCTCCTGCTCCGCCTCCTGCAGAATGTCAATTAGTTCCTTGGCCATACCCCAATCCTCGCGGGTAATGAAGCTTATTGAGGTGCCCTTTCGGCCAGCACGTCCGGTGCGGCCTACGCGGTGCACATACTCCTCGATGTTGCGCGGAAAATCATAGTTGATAACATGCCTAAGTAGAGGGAAAAATAATAAATAATGCATAAAAGTAATCGCAACATTTGCTTACGTGATGTCCTCAATATCCAGGCCACGGGATGCCACATCGGTAGCAACCAGGATGTGCACGGCGCCGGACTTGATATCGGCAATAGCCTGCTCACGATCGCTCTGATCGCGATTACCATGAATGCACTGGGTCATGAAGCCATCCAGCGTAAGATCACTGGATAGGTCATCAGCACGAGCCTTGCGTCCACAAAATATGATGATTTTGTCCGTGATGCTCATGTTCTTAACAAAAGATTTAATGGCGCTGAACTTCTCTCTGTCGTCCTCCAGCAACTGAATCACTTGTTTCACCGAGTGCGTGGCCGCCAGATCGAGCGATCCGACACACACCTGGATCGGATTCTTCATGTAGCTCTGGGCCAAACGACGGACTCCCGGTGGCCAAGTGGCCGACGTCATGATGGTCTGACGGTCCGGACGAATGTCTAGCATCACCTTTCGGATCTGTGGCTCGAAGCCCATGTCCAGCATGCGATCTGCCTCGTCAAGCACCAGATAGGTGATGGTGCTCACATCAATGACGTTGGCCTGGACCAGATCGTTCAGACGTCCCGGCGTGCAGATAATGATCTCCGCACCGCGCTCCAAGTCCGAGATCTGCATGCGACGATCGCCACCGCCGTACACACAAACGCTGCAAATTGTGACGAGTTGTTAAAAGGGAACCCACTTAAAGATCGCTTAGGATACTCACGCTTTCATGTCGCGGAAGGAGTACTTCTTCACCTCCATTTCGATTTGCAGAGCCAACTCCCGAGTGGGCGCCAGCACCAGTACGTTAGCGCCGCCCCTCGTGCCTCTGGGCGTGCTCTGGTACTCAGTGTGAATCATTCCGGGCAGCAGGAAGGCTAGTGTCTTGCCCGTGCCCGTTTGGGCGATGCCGATCATGTCATGACCTTGGAGGAGAATGGGCCACGCCTGCGATTGGATGGGCGAGGGCTTGGGGAAGCCCATTTTAGTAATCTCGCCCAGCAGATCTGGATATTCGGCAAAGCATTGCTCGAAGGTCCAAACCGGATTTGGAATAGGCGGCGCAGTTTCCCCCTCCTTTGGTTCAAAGACATGGGCCACTGTTGTCTTGTTATTCTCCTCGCGAATGCGCTCGATCTGCGATTCGCTGAGATTGGCCACCTCAGGAGCCTCCTTGTAAAAGTTCTTTGTTAGCGGTGGACACTTGGCCCACCGTGCCGCAGTTGCTGCTTCCTGCAAGGATCAGTGGAAATTGGTTGAGGTTTAAGGTGATATGAAGAATACGTAAAGTTATCTTCAAGTTTCGCGGGTGTCATGAGCTTTAAATATAATTGTGAGGCACCTATGTCGATAAGGAACTGAGCAACTTGCCGCTTAAGGTATACGTTTTTTGTCACATCTTTTCGAATATACATATGTATAAAATCTTATTTATAATTTTCACTCACCGAAGCCTTATTCAGGGCTGCCCAATCGATGGTGCCCGTAAGATCCCCATCGTCGTTATTGGACTCGGAAGCAGGGGGGTTGAACTCGTAGCTACTCCCCTTGGATCTCTCATATCCGCCGCCGCCTCCGCCATATCCTCCATAGGAACCATGGCTCCTACTATCACGATCGCGATCCCGATCGCGTCCCCTATCCCCCGAATCAGTCACCTGCTTGCGAACGTGATTGATGGCATCGGTGACGTTGCTCTGGATGCTGCCAGTTATCTTGACAATTAGATCGCACTTGTCCACATTGACGCGGACATTGAAGTCGGTCTGGATGCGGGATATATTTGCGCCGGCTCTTCCAATGACTTTGCCAACCATCTCGGAAGCGATGCTCAAGGATTCGCTGAAAAAGCCTCCTCCTCCTCCACCGTCGCGACTCTCACGACGCACTGCGCCGTAAACATCTCGGTTTTCCCGATGGTCACGACGTCCTCCGCCATAGTCATCGCGTTTACCGCGATAATCTCGTCCTCCTCCGCCGTAGTCATCACGATTTCCTTTGTATCCACGTGAGGTAACATCTCGCCTGATACTCCTATCGTACGTGTCGTTCATCCTGGAGTAGGAGCCCTCCTGTGCCTTCAGCGGCGCCTCCACATAGTTTGGATCGTCCCAATCGAGCTCAGACATTTTGAAATCCGATTGCCGCTTAATTTTAAAATTTAGTGGAAAAAACACAGCACACGTGAAAATGCTGACTTTACAATTCGCTTCTCCGTTTTCAAACGGTAAACTCTGCCTGCGTTTGTGTGTGTTCGGCGGCCCAATATTGAGCTAACACAGCGAAAATTGAACGCTTGAGTTTCAACCAGCGAAGAGTGCCAATCGATTAATTTTAAGAATTTGATTAATTGTCCTCGAAATAAAATTAAAACTTAAATTTAAATCTGTGCTTACTAAATCTGTTATTATAAATCCAGCTAATTAAAAAAATAATGAATGTTTATCACGTTAAATTAGCTTTTACCATTTAATATTTGTATATTACATGATTCAAGATAAATAAATAAAAGCTGTGGGATTCCCAAATAGTAAATGAATACAATACAATTCGATATACTCAGTTACATAGTTATCGATGTTGCCAAGTTCCATTGGCAGGGCTGGCTGCTCTCCAGGGCTACAAAGCTGCATTGGTAGGTCCCCGAACTTCGAAATGTATAACACTTTTCACCATTTTGGCGGTCCTGTTTAAATGTTTAAATGCAAAAGAAAACAGCAGTTGGTTTGGTTACTATTATAATTTCCTTTTACTTAGCACGCGCGTTACACTTCTCAGGTGTAGCTTAGCCTAATAGACTTACGAGCTAATACAAATGAATCATAATCCTCTCATACGCTCGCTTCATATAAATAATTAAAACTAGAAAACACAAACTTTTTTCACTTTCAAGAAGTAACTAAACTATTAGAGTGGCTATAGCGGATTGATAAAACTTAGAACAGTTTTGATAAGATCTTTGCTGTGTATATGGCGGGGTTTATAATATTTTTGGGAATTGGATAGGGATCGATTTGTGTGGCAAGTCAGCAGAAATAGTTGCAGTGCATTTTGGATTTCATTGTTCTATGTGAAGTTTAATATAGTTTATGTGTGTATAGGTATAGTTAAGAATCGCTTACAACTAAATTTAAACTAAATTAACATGTACGAGGTTTTCTTTCTCTTAAACAATTTCTCCAGCAGCTTGTTTTGGATTATTTTTAGTGGTTTTTCGCTTTGTGTTGGTTCAGGGGCGAAGAGGAAATACATTACAAAAGCTCTTAAAAGGTATTGCAAGTACATAGTTTAAGCTGCAATTGGTATTTCTTTCCCTTGTGTTTTGTTTTAGGTACGTTTGTATGTACAGATATTGAACGTTTTTATTTACACGTTGCAGAGGCTTTGCGGGCTTGAGAAACCATTTAGCATCGCCTTGTTTAATAGGAAGTAGCAGCCCTCTCGCCGTTTCTGACTTAATAAAATCTATATTTCTTCAGCCAGGTAAAAAATTCCTTAGTTTCAGTAAATTAGTAGTTATAAAATACATCAAAACTGGATCATTTTCTACGTGTTGTTGAAAAACGTACAGCTTTATCAATTCTAGTTTTGATCATAATGAATGCGGCAATTGGCTGCACATTTTCTTTCTTTTCACTGCTGCTAGTTGACGGCGGCCTTTCGCGGGGACCTTATCTCAGTCCCTCGTCAAGTTGCTGGCCAACTGATTAATCCTGCTTTCCGGTGCCTCATCGCAGACGGGCGTGGATGGCACCGAAATCCAGGGCATGGTGTTTGGGATGGGTGACGCAGGCGCATAGCTGGACTCCAGATCCAATCGCAGTTTGGCGGGCGAATTCCGCTTGAACAGAGCCAACTGCCTTGTGGGCGACAGCAGATTTGGCTTGCTGATTGCGCAGGGTGATACGGATGAGCTGGTGGACTGCAGCAGAGAGCAGATGCCACTGCTGCTGCTTGTGGAGCTGGGTGAATCAAGTTCCGAAACCGTCGACGCTGCCGCCGAAGTGCTGGGCGCCTCATCATCCGGGGTAATCGGCGGCGAGGTTAACCGGGAGGAGCAGTTACTGCCCGCCAGGCTGCCAGCGCCGCTGTCCACATCATCGTAGTCGAACGCATCCTCGTCCATAGCCTCGCTATCCGACTTGGATTTTCCCCGTTCCCGCTGCTCCCTCTTCTCCTCTATCTCCTCCTCCTCCGGCTGCTCCACCAGTTGACTAGATTGGCTGCTTAATCCCACAGCAGATCCTGATGGATTGCTAGGACTATTCAGGTGCGGGGTTGCGGGCGCCAGGACTCCGCTCTTGCGCAAATTCTGCTCCAGCTCCAGCAGCTGGCCCATGAAGTTCAGATTGGGCGAGATGATCGGCCGGGCCACTTTCACCAGCTTGTAGGCCTCCAGCAGGGAGAGCGACTTGTACCGCATGACGTAGGCGATGGCGATGGTGGCGCTCCGCGAAATCCCCGCGTGGCAATGCAGCAGCACTCGGGAACCCGTTTTCCGTGCATCTTCTGCAAAATATCAAAGGGAAACGGTACGTTTTAGTCGGCTGATACGCTGATAAGACGGTAAAAAGTTTATTGATCGAAAAATATGGTACACTAGAATTGGGACTCGTAATGATTATGAGCTATCTTATCACAGAACACCCTTGACTGATGAATTTTTTCTAGGTAGGTATTTTGACTTGCGCTAAATATTGTGATGAGGACAATTTTGGTTTTCTGATCTTGATTGGGCTAATTTGATTGTTAAGATAACATTAGGTTAATATAGCCAGTTCGTTCAGTTCTTTAGCTTTAGAATTATCTTCGTTTTTGTTTAGCTTCTTCTTTTAGCTATTTTTAGCCTTTGTTTTGCATCTCTGGCGACGGAGAAACTTTTCGACTTTTCGAATTTTGAGTGTCGGACGTGGAAGCTTCGATGATGTTGCCGTTGTGTTGATATCGCCCTGTCGATACTTTCAGTGTATTTGTGTTGCGGCTGCTCGCCTCTCCCACTCTCCCACTCTGCTGCTCTCTCGCTCGGCAACTCAACTGTGTGAATTTTGCTGATATGAGTCATCATCATCGCCAGAGGCAACAGCAATAGCAACAACAACAGCAACAACAAAGCGACGAGGCTTATTGACAGAACATTTTTATACCCTCACGCGCGCACACTCGCACACTTACACAGGCGCACACACACACGCACACGTGGGCACATTAACTCATAATTTACGTTGTTATTTTTGGCCAAAGATAAGCGGCAGAAGGAAGAGGAAGAGAAGCCAGAAGAATCCGCAGCATACGGCGCACTTTTTTCCAAGGCTCACCAAACTTAATGTACAGTAGAAACTCACTAAGGTCGATGTGTTGTAATACAAAAGAGTACGTTTTTACTCAACAAAAACTTGAATTCACTTCCCTTTTTCTATAAATGACTAAATTATATTGTAGAATGGGAATTTATATGAAGACTAGACAATGGAATATTAGTCCTAAGAAAGCCAATTTATCAGCCGGTGTGGAAACATAGGTTTTGTGATTATAGAAGTATGACTGTAACCATATTAAGCCACCATCGAAAAATAAGCTTTATATCTTATCGCACAGGAATTGGTTGTGGTGTGATTTTGGGTGGTTGGTGGTGTGCACAAAAAAATCGGTGGCTTCCGAGAGGGGTTTTTATGGGGGAATGGGGGTGGTGCGGTGCCGGTTGCCTTTGCGTTTCCTAATCGATGCTTACTCATAATGCAAACAAGGCAACACACTTGTCTGATTTCCAAACAGTTGATAACCAGCCAGTCGGGCATAAGCCTTGTTAGTCACCATGCAGGCGCCTACCTCCTCCAAACCGCACCCCCACACCCTTTTCTCGCAGTGCACGCTGCACACGCCCCATTATAAAATAAACCCCTCCAGTCTGTCATGTAGCAAGGAGGTGATATCAGCGATAAATCTGGAAGGCGCGTGTAACTCACTCGATTTTGCAGCCATATTGTCACCCCTCGCCATAAAATACCACCCCAGGACCCACCCCTTTTTCCCTTCCCCTATTTTACCTGAAGAGGTGTGATAGCAGCAGTGTGTTTGATTTATCAATGAACAGTGGGGGCACAAAGTGGACCCCGATAAGGAGACCTTCCCTACCGCACAACTTCGATTTCACAAATTTCGAGTACAACACAGATGTGTGTATGAATTGCAGTTTACACACCAACCAGTCAGTCAAGTGACATCAAATCGAGTTAACCGTGTTATCGGAACGATGGTGATGATATAGCAACTATAACCGGCCCCGGGGAAAATCCATCATAAATAAATAATCAACTACCATTCAAAGATAACCTTTGAAAATGGAGGTTCTGGGTGCTCAAGTACCCCGAGCTCGGGCGTCATAGCCTCCAAATGGTTTCTTGCCTCAGAAAGCCAAACAGTAAATAGCTAGAAGATATACAAGAAATAACCGAAATGGGCAATTTGTCATGGTTTCGACTTAGAAAGGGGGTTCACAAAACTATCATACTGAAATCCATACAAGATCCAAGACACACATTTCCTATACATGTTAGTTATACGAAGATATGACCATTTTCTGTTAGTGTACAGTGGCACAATCAAAACTGGCAAATAAAGAGATGACCAATCTATAGGCTGGCCAAAAATAGATCGGGGGGAGGCCAAAAAAAAAGACAGACAGAGGCGTAGATAAAGAAAGATGGCCATTAAGCGTACAATGGCAGACAATTGGTCACCGTCCCCGTTCCTTGCAGCTCAGTTCCGTTCTCTTCAGCCGAGTTCCATTCACACGGCGCTCATAAATCCTCTTAGTTAATGACCCCGTCGCTCAGACAGTTAAAATCGCGCATAAAACGCGCAGTAAACGCGCCTGCCCCGCGCACACCACACACCACTCCACATGACTCATATGTGGGCTAGAACGGTCCAAGACATTATAATGCTGAATGAGGGAATGAGGGGTTAAGGCTAAGGAGTTTCGCAAAAACTAGCCACAAGTAGCTGTGAATGGTGAATGAATTTCGCAAAAGTCTAGTTTGAGTCACTATGAAGTTGGCTAATTGGGCGTGCATGGGTTCAATTTAGGAACTCAGAAGTAGAAGTGTTGAGAAATCAAATTAGTCGGTTGATTAAATATAAATTTAGTTTTTAATAAAAAATAGTTTAGAATAGTTACCATTCTGTAAAACGTTTTCAATGCTTTGACAGCAATCTTCTATTGTTTATAGCACCCTAAAACTGTCTACTTAAAACTATTCATCATGGGTATCACCAGAGCAAGCCAACAATTATCTGTTTGTTGATCTTTTTAGTAATTTTCGCATTTTTCTGTGTAAATTTCGATCCCAGAGAACGGAACTCGAGGCGGACGCCGCTTTGATCGATTATTGTGAAGCCGGGCTTTGGTAATTGTTTATTGTTTATTGTTCGTGACAAATATGCGGCCATATATGCTGTGGGGAATTACTAATCGCCAATAGAGCCTTGCATGCGTATGACTAAACCGCCTTAGTTCACCGGAGCACATATTCCGGCGATGAGTGTGAATGACTGATGGATCCCGGGGAGTCGTGCCTATAATGGGACAGTACACGTTGCCGGTAGCCACCATTCCAAAGGGCTGAGAGTCGTGACTCCATTTTGGGGGCGATGCGTAATGCCAACATTGGGTAGTCGGTCGTAGTCACCGAATTCTTACACCGATGAATGTATGATTAAGTGCAACAGTAGCGATGTTTCTTCTCTTTTTTTCTGCTTTTTTTTACTGTCCGGCCCCCGGGTGCGTCATCTGGTGATTTCGGCTCAGAAGTGGGCCAAGTGGCAGACGACTGTCTGACAGCTGGCATGGATGCCTGGGCGATGGTATGGGATCAAATGGGGCTATATGGTGGATGGTATCGCCATCGCGCCAGACAATGATGACGACTTGTCGCGTCGTTTTTGGTTCTTGTTCTCAATGTCCGCTTGCCCAATGCATCATTTCACTTTTTCACTTTTTCTCGTGATGATTAAGTCCCGGATCTTGGACCCAAGGGTCAACCGAATGTGTCCCAGGGCGCGAAACTCTCGCAACTCCCTCTGAGTCACGGCCAGAAACAGAAACGGCAACAGAATCGGAATCGAAATCAGAATCAGAATCGACCTTTGAGCAGGGGTAACATGATACATGAACAGCAGTGTTCAGGGAAATATAACTAAAGCAAAGGATGCGTGATTGGCAATTACACGAGGAAATATCCTTAAGGATCATAATAAAATAACTAAAATAGGAATATTTTTATTCTAATGCTGTCTTGGTTTCAACTTGAATTGTATAAGCAGTAAAATTAGGTTTCTTACTTCAAGTAAATATTTTGCAACCCTTAACTTTTTTATGAATAACTATAGCTCAATGTTATTTTTATGCTGCTGACTGTTAAAACCAGAGAGCACGTTGTCAAGCAACAAGTAGTTTTGTTTATATTCGAAATATTTAATTACTTTCGGCGTCCGTTTATCATTAAGAACACCCGCTTACTCATACGGGTTTCTGATTCAGCCAGAAAGAGACGGCCGCATGCCGATCGAAAGAGACAGCTGTAGTGCGAGTCTGAGTGCGGCAGGTGCCAGTGCCAGTGCCAGGACACTTAAATGGCGATAAGACGCCGCTGAATCATCCGAAACAAAGAGAGTGGGGATCTCAACTTGACCTTCAACTTGGCGAATCTCGACTTTGACGTGTCGAGTCATACGGAAACAACAAAGCCCCCAAGACGACAGCCTGCACTTTGGAGTCGCCTTCGCCTTCAACTCAACCAGGTCGGGGTGAATGGTGTGAATAGTGGGTAGTGAGTGGGGATAAGGCTGGGGGTGAGGGTGAGGGAGACAGAAGTAGTGGAGCAGGGCTCTCCTCGGGTGATTCATGAAGAGCATGCGCAGCGGCGCAATAACAACAAACGGAATGTTTCATAAACAAATTGCGCGCAAATCAAACACTTGGCAAATATACAGTGAGTCTCAAAAGCGAGGTACTGATGTGTAAGTACACAATGAGTTGTATTGTGTATGCTCTCTTATTGACGAGACTTTTTCGCTGAAGTAATAACGCGATCCTATCCCACGATCTTACTTACAATTACCATTAAAAGTGAGTTTCTACATAATTCATGGGTATTAATCATATTTTTTCCCGTGTAGCGAAACACGAAGAAGTGTGGGCTTCGGGTTCCCTGTAAAATGATTAAGAGCCTTATAATTTCGATACAACAATAAAAAGAACGAAGCCGCAACGCAAATTTCAAATTCGAAATTCCTGTGCGAAGATTTTTCAGTTTATTTCGCTTGGTCGATTTTTGCATTTTAAAAATAGCCGGCTGACGAATATTGAAATTATGCGCACGGGGGCCAACAAAAATGTCACCTCGGGTTTTTGGTTGTTGTTTCGGTTAATTCGTTTTTGTTTGTTGTCTGCCAACGGATTCTCAATTCTCGATTCTCGATTACTCATTAGCCGAAGGATCTTTTGGGTTCTCTCATTTTATACTCTGTAATTTGTATCTGCGATACTTGGGCTTTTGAAATTTAGCTTTAGTTTTGGGACAGCAATTTGGATTTTTATATTGGAGCCATCTATTTTTTTTAACTGTCGGTATATAATATTTGAACATATGCATTCATAGTTTTATCTAATCAGCTGTCCAATTGTATGTATATAGAATGTGGCTATCACCAAATGTTCTCGAGGGGCCTCCGCTTTCAGTTTACTTAGCTGCTTCTGCGACTGTGTGTGCACAACCCGTAATTGTACCTGAAATGTCCCGTAAACGTAAACGTAACCCGTAACCGTATCCATATATATGTACATATATACACGTATGTACATATGTACATACATACATACATATGTAGACTCCGTTGTAGATTAAGTTAGTTCGCCAAAGAGGCCTCCTCCGTCGTTGGCAGATAAAAGTTGACGGCTTGATAACTTGATAGCTTGGCGCACAAATAATATGGGTACAGTTAGTACAGACATCGCGGCAATAACTTGACAAATTGGTTGGCAATCGTGGGGAAGGATGTGGAATCAGCTAGAAAGCACGAAGATACTAGATCAAGCATTGCTGTGAGATCTCTATTTCGAATTTAAACCTTGGTATTCTGTTTATTTAGCTCAGCATCTGGTATTCTTGGCCTATTTAGGCGGAACGAACGGTTGTTTATAATTATGGCCCTGTGTTTGAAAATGTCAGATACCTTGAGGGAAGTAAGATTTTACTTTTTTTATGGTTGAAGATCTTTTCCTAGGCTATGAAACAAAACCTTACTGTACATATATTAAAGCAAAACCATTTTATCCACGTCTAAACTTTTTATCTGCAAAATCCTTGTAACGTGCACAACTCGATTACATGTGCACTAGAGCGAATAGTACCGATTGCAATACCGTTCAATTTCCTGACAATTGAGGCTTTGATTGCTTTCTAGGCCAAGTGGCTCGGCTTAGTTTATCGTTCATGTTAATGACACAGCATAATGACATTAGCATTATCCGACTACAACTACAACTACAACAGCAATTGGGGCCTCGAACTCTGCCGTCGCCTAATGAGCCTCTGCCGCCGCCGCTGTCGCTGCTCTGCCGCCGCCTCTGCCGGCGTTGAGCTCATTTCAAGCTCTGCTTCAAAATAGCGGTGCTTCCTCTTTTCCTACATCCCCCTACACCACCCCGCCACCCGCGCACACAAAGTGCTGTTATAATGAATGGAAAACGAAAAGCAGCGCAACAATGAGAAATCATAAGTTTTACCGTAGAAGAGGAAGCACACGAAGAAGGGGATCAGCATATATTCAGGCAAAATAAAACAATAATAATAGGCATAAGGTGACGACGGCAAACCAAAAACGAATGCGCAAAAGGCCGGGGCAAACACACACAAACTCACAAGCACAAACAGAGAAGCGAAATCATGACTCATGCACTCAGTACAAAAGTGTACGTATACTTTTCCCCTGCTTCTTCTTCTTTGCGCCGCCACCTCCTTCTGCTTCCTCTTCTTCTTTCTCTTGTCCGTCTCCCCACCCACCGTTACTTCGTGCCTGAGTACTAATGTGTTTCTGCGCGGGTGTGAGTGAGCGAGAGAGGTAGAGCATTTATAAAAATAATACTTGAGCATGGATAAAAGCGGCGAACTTAAGGAGGAACAATAAATAAGAGCACATTATAATTATTTTTTTAAAGCTAAAGTCTCATTTTAAGCAGAATCATTTTGTACTTAGTTTTCTTTCTGTGTACCGGTCAAAATAAGACTGAATCAAGGATTCTGATCCGACAGATGCAAATAAAACGAGCAAGAGAGAGGAAGCGATATTAACCAGCTGTTGCTGCGCCCGCACCTGAAATCCACAACAACAACAACCACGGCGACCATAAAACACCAACAGTCGAGGCCGCACGCACAAGGATAACCCACTAAAAGAAGAAAAACCGAATCGATGACTCATGAACAGGAACCGAAATGTTTACAAAAATAGAACATATGCCAAAACGAAACAGCGCCGGAGGAAAAGAGTGGGGTGAGAAGTGCCGTTGGCGGCGCAATAAATAGCAACAATAAGAAGCCAACAGAAAAATCGATGCGGCTGTACCGTTCACCCAACCTCCCACCCACCACCCACCACACACCACACACCACCACCTATCGCCCACCCACTCTCTCGCCATCTCGCTCTCTGTGTTCCACATTGCATTGTGAACGAACAACGAAACGGAATGGCGATGAGTCATCGTCGTGGCAGGGCACAGTGGTGGCCCAAAATACATTTACACTCGGGCAGCGCAGGAAGCGCGTCGAGGACACAACCCTTATCAGAAAGGACGTTTGCGGTTGGCTGGTTGGGTTAGCTAGCCTTGTTGTTGCTGCTGCAATCTGCATAAAGTTTCCATTGCCCGTGCAAACTGGTCTGCACTAACAAAAATTCCTATAGTTGTGGCTTCTATTATCATTTTTAACCAAGTTTACTCTATGATAAACCATTATCTACAAAGATCGACCTTCGCAAGGCCATAACTTTCAAGTAACTTCTATCTGGCATTTTGTTTATCGTTGGGGTTAGACTAAATATTAAACTATCTAATGTTTTGAAAATAATTATACTCGCAAAAAGCACCAAGTCTTGGGTGAAGTTTATGTAACTTGAAATAAATGATATTTTTTTTGTCAAATCCTTTTTTCCATCAGTTATGTTTTTCAGTGTGGCCAAAGTCGCAACACAGTTACGGCAGCAACAACAATGCGACGACGACGACGCTGCCGCCATGCTGTCTGCCAACGCCAACACGCAACAGCAACAACAATGCGGCAGCCAAAGAAGGAGAAGGAACGGAGGACGGAAGGAGCGAAGGAGGCGAGGAAGAGAGCGAATGGATAAGCGTAGGAGCAGCCACAACAAAAACTTTTGGAGGTGGAAGGAGCATTGCTCCTTATCAACACACCCTAATTGTGTCCATGGGAGCGAGGGAGTAAGATAGATACATGCATTCCACGGTGGAAGTTACTTTGATTTGAGCTTTGCTTTGAAATCTTTTACTGTTCACTTTTAATTAGCTATGAACTGAAGATTACAACCTAAAATTGCATTTTTAGGATTTTAAAAAGGATTCTTAGGATTACTACTTGTTTACAATAAAATCAACTTAATTCCATTTCTAATACGATAGAGGTCTAGTATCGATTTCTTTCTGGTTTCCAACGTTTTCGAATTGCCAATACCGATATTATACACATGTATTCAAGGTACTGAAATATAATCCAACAAATATCCATATTTACTTAAAATAGGGTCAAAGGCATTTAAAATTAAGCATACATATACTTTGAAAACCGAGTCCAATACAATCTGTGCAGTAGAATATTATCACTTTTTAGAGACACCTAGTTTGGAGGTCGTCGGTCGCTCGTACCGCCCACTCTTTTTTTTCTCGCGCTTGTTTTAAATGAAATATTTGCACTACTTAAACCACAGACGCTACAAAAAACATTAATAATACCGAGAAACAAAAACAGCAATAAGAACGACAAAGCTCGTGCACACGTGCCAAGACATTAGCTTGGAAGAAAAAAAAAATTATATATGTGTATAAAAAAAAGCAAAACAAAAATACTTGATGAACCGCTTTGGACATAGAAAATGGAAATGGAAAAATGCGATTGACGTCAGCATTATATTCCACGGCTAAAGCTCTCTCCCGCCACCTCGTGCCCCCTTTTTTGCGTCTCAGTGAAGCAGGGTACATATTATTATTTTCATTTAAAATTAACAATTTGTATGGTGTGCTTGGTTGTGTGGGAAAAGCGCTGAGGGCAGCACGAAATGCCAAGAGCACACAACAAGCCAAAAAAGGGGCAAACAAAAAAAAAAAAGTCAATAACGAATTTTCCGACCAGACCAAAAGAAACCAAAAGAAAAGGCGAATTGGAAGCCAGACGAAAACCGTTATGCAAAATCCACAAATGAGCCCGCTGACCGCGGAAAAAGCCCGTCAGGCATCCAATAACAAGTCACGTTTAGCAATTGCCAATCGCAAATCGCCAAGATGATGACTAAGCGTAACACGGATTCTCCGACTGAATTCGGGGAGCTCTAGCTTCCTCAGAATTTTACATTATTTTTCCAAGATTAGGCTGACAAGCCGCCTAATCTCTGCTAAATATTTGGAAGGGTTTACGACCAACCAGACGTTTTTCTTAATGACCTGAACACGTTTGTCATCTTCCTAGAACTTTTTCTATAGTTAAAACTTTTCCAAGGCTTACAACCTAAAGCAGTACGTATAGTTCCCTATGCACAAAGTTAGCTTTGAACAAGGGTTGCAAATCTGATCAGTACATATGTATCTTTGTATCTTGTATCTTTGGGATACACATCATAAATATTTTTAGTTATGAGTATAAATAGTTCTGATGGCAATGCGTACGTATGGATTAAACCATGATCGTGATATGGTGGTGGGTGCTACTTATTTCCGAGGGAAACTCACCGATGAAGTCGTAGGCCTCCTGGAAGTACTGCTTGATGTTCTGATGGGGCGTATCGCTGGCAGGTATTTGCATGTACTTGAGGCCCTGCAGATGGCTCTCATTGGGACTTTGGCAGGTAACGTTCAGCACACAGTTGGCGCCCACGCTGCTGGGATCGTCGGCATCGCGGCCATTGCCCAGCAATAGATGCGGGAAAACGGGCGAGGCGGGGTGTGTTTCAATATCTGCAAAGATACATGCGGATCGGATCATTAGTTTTTATGAGTAAATAATGGAAAAGTTCTTGCTGCCCCCAAACACCGTACAAAAAGTGCCCATTGTCGGGGAGATCTCGTTCTCTCTATAAAGCGATGGAAGTTTGCCAATTCGCGATGTCATGCAACAAAAGAGTCTGGGCAAATGATCATTGCGATGGGTATGGGTATGGGTATGGGGATGGGTATGGGCATGCCCTGTTTTCTGTATCTATTGTTGTACACAACGTCTAAATTTTGCTACAACAAATTGTTTATTTTTTGTTCACCGCTACCCCTCCTCCTTCTACTCTACCACCGCGGAGCGTTTTCGTTTCGTTTCGATTGGATTCGTCTGCTGGGGCCTCTGTTGCTGTTGCATGAGTCATGCCACACACAGAGGCATAGTCTCAGTTCAGTTGGGTTCAGTTTTATTGGCAGTGGGCGAAACCGATGGTGGGGGTGGCAAGGGGAAAGGGGGCCAGGGGCAGGGGCAGGGGCGGTCAGCGGGCCGAGGGGTGGCTTCACGTTGCCTCATGGCCGTCCCCGAGTTCGTAGCACTCTCAATGAGCCGCGCAATTGTTTTTGCTTCCCTCTCTATGTGTATCTATAATTGTGCACCGTCTAACTACACTTCGAAAAATCCAACTTTGTCTTATAAAACTACATTCGAAAGAAAAACTACCCTGCCACATCTTTCGATGGCCTGAGGCTTTTGAACAACTCCCCTGTATGCAACAATAAAACTTCTTGTTTGAAAGTTCTTTCAATTGAAATTACACACTTTTGGTTGCGAGCTTCGTTTGCCAGTGTAATGTTTAGATAAAAGTGCCGTCCCAGGGATACCAGCATATGCCCTGCGGTTTTGGCCATAGACACCCTACCCCTACCCCTACACCTCCCCATTGACTCCCTTCCATCGATTATTTGTCATTGGCTTGCGTGTTAATTGATAGCACTCAGAGCCATGGCAACGCAACTTCGTGTTTTTCATTTATATTTATTTATTTGGGCTGACTGCACTTTGTGGGTCACACGGAAATCACTTGCATTAGTCATCGGCAGCACGTTGGAACTTTACTTTACACGTAAAGATGATTGTCACTGCGGCATTTACGCAAGCCCCTTCTGATAGCACCACATACGTATGTATATGCACATACATACATACATATGTACAAAGTACACAGTAGTGTATTAAGAATGCAATTAAAAGATTTCATAAATTATTCCACAGTGACTCAGCTGACGTATCGATAAACAGGAATCGCTGGTGCTTTACTAACAAACATTGTAATACACGTTGTTTATAGTTAAACACACAGCAATCGATCGGTAATTAGTGATCCAAGGGAATTGCCAATTTCATAGAAATGTGATTATTTTTTGGGAGTTTCCTTTCTTTGCTTGGTGAACTACAAGGAATTATTTACTGTGACCTATTGTGAGTCATTACCGTCGCCTATTGCTTATTCATTTTTTTAGAAGTATGTGAAATATTTTGATGTATATTTGAAAAGTACGTAAATCGATTTGCTCGCATCTACAGAAAACAATTATCACTAAATATTGCTCTAGAAATATATTGACCGATAATGTATATTTAAATCAAACGATCTTCAGTTTTAGTATAGCTCTGAGATTGTGATTGACAGAAAAAGTATTTTTAATTTCGCAGCTATAAAAGTCTGATGGATTACTAATCCTGTAATATATGGAAAATACTGAAACCCAAGGAAGCATCACGATGTGATCACACCTTTGTCAGGTGGAAAAGCGGGATATATGTATATAGTACACACATACAAATAAGTTGAGGGTTACCCCACTCAAACCCGAGATTTAGTACGATGCCCAACGTGAGTAAATGAGTAATATGCAAAAGTTTGACATTGAAAATTTCACTGTATGACAGTTGTTGTTATTGCTGTTTTGCATGTGTTTTTGCTGCTTTTCGCATACTTTTCATACACATGTATGTACATATGTACATATTCGTACACCACATTTCGTAACGTGCAAAAATACGAGTTAAAGGTGCGAGCGAGAGGGCGCGCTACAGAGCGAGCGATTTATCTCACAGCACGTGCCAAAGCAAAAACAAAACTGTTTGTTTTTAATGTTAAAGCAGAGCTCACCAGTGTGGGAAAGAGGAGGGGCGAAATGACGGAAAGATTGTATGACAATCTGAGACAATTTATCGCCATGTTGTACTATCAGAACGGTCAGTTCGGAGCGGGGGGCTGCGGGGGGGTGCGGAACTTGGGCCAAGTAGGAAATGAAATGCAATGATAAGCACAAGCAGCACTATACATGCAAGTATGCAACAGCAGAACAATCGAGAGATTTCTCGATCGGCTGGCGATATGGTGCCCCTTGAGTTCCGTTCTCGATCCCAATGCTTTGTAACTTGGTAACTAGAAAAGTAAGTGCTATCAGCTATGGTATGCAATCTATACCATCTACTATGAATCATTGATTTTTGAACCATAGCTCAAATAGTTTTCAAGCTGCAGTGCTCCAAGTGTGCATGTGAAAATATAAGACTGGTAACTTGGTGCATACCAAAATTCATGACGATTCACAGCGAATTGGCCAAAAATTTCTAACTGACTCACAGAGTGCTGTTTGAAACCCGTCTTCGGGTCGCATACCTTTCGCTGGGTTCCCCATTCAGCCGACTTTCACTTACCGTAGACCGCCGGACTGGAGCAGCTGCGGGTTAGCGCCGGCGTCCGTCCGCCGCCGTTCATTGCCGTGGATGATGACGTCGTCGATGTCACTTCGTCACATGCCAGATTCTCCCTGGACCGCTTGTTGGGATAGTCCTTCTGATTGGCTGCAGAGAGAAAGAAAGATACGCATTAATTTGGCGTTTTAAAAACTGATTTTAATTGGCGGTTAGCGATTTGCTTAATTTTATAACCCATGATGTCAGCACGGCCCGTGTATGGACCACAGTGCGAAAAACTTGTCGCGCCAGGTTCCCCCGTTCAAATAAACCGCAAAAATATTTCGTTTCGATTGCCGCCTGCCAAAACTGACGTAAGACATTTATTTCGGCTCTAGAGTTTTTTTTGTTTTTTCTTTTTCGCCTGATTACGAGCGAATGCAAAGCCAAAGTTTTCCACATTCGCTCGCAGCTCACAAGTCGCTTATCACAATGAGCAGGCATAATTAGAGAACGCTTTGTAAGCTCGCCCGATACCAATTTGATAGTACATTATAGTAAAACACGAGCATAATCATACATTTATAAGCAATCAGAACAAAAGCTGCCAATAACAAGCAGCTGAAATCTTTTTCATTACGATAATACGGTAATTGGAGCCCCTGAAAGCTGTGATATTTGGGTTCTAAATACGTCATTCTGTTCTCATATAATATTAATGAATACCTCAGGAACATTTTTATACCAGTTAATACATATTTTTGTAAACTTCAAGTAGGATTCCTATTCTAGACTAAACTTTAATTTTAAGCCAGATTCTTTGATTGAAGGGCCTTCCGTCAACAACAACTTGATAAGATAACCAATGCTACAGTTTGTATTATGTTTTCAAAGTGGTCTTAGGAGTTCTGACTATGCTGACTTGATCAAGTCGACTTTATCAGCATTACCCGAAAGTATAGTCTCTTTTATGCTGAAAAGCAAAACAACTTCGAGCAAACTACTGAGGTACGAAATTGCTGTTATCAGCCAAGCGACCTCAAAAGCCAAAAAACAACACAGAAAAAAGCAACAGCCTCAAAAAAATACAACCAACTTTTCACGGCAGGAAACGTTGGTTCTGTTTTTCATTTTTATTTTCTGTGGTTGTTTGCGGCTAGTAAAACAAGTAAAATCGCATGCCAATAGTGCATTGCAAACCTCCAGGGGCGTCTGCGTCTGGAGCGTGTGGGTTTCGAAGGGGGCTTTTGGTGTGGGAAAGGAGTGGTGTGAAGTAGAGTAGAAAATAGGAAAGTGCTAATTGGTAGATAGTGGCTTGTTTACCTTTGGAAACGAGCTATGCAAAACGTTTCTGTTCACTATTTTGATCAACTTTTGTGTGGCAAATCTCAATTATGTTAACAGTTATTAGAAATTCGCTTTTAATAAGAATTCTGGTTGAATTGAATAATGTTAAATGGGTAGTTGGGTTTTGAATGATTCTATATGTTATATTTTATAAACTTCAATCTTTGGATTAAGAACTGCAGCTATTTTGATATACTTTGTAGCTTTTTGGAACTAAAGCTACTTTACGAGGGCACCCCTTCTACGTGCCGCCCCTGGCCCCCTGCAACTAGCCCTTCCTGCTCCTCCGCTCTTTCTCACCGACTCCCAACTTCAGTTTCGAGTTGTTGCCGCGGCTGTTGCTTTTTCTCCTTCTGCTCCCCTTTTGGCCTCCTCCTTCGCACGCTTCTCCCTTCTTCTGTTGTTGTTGTGCCGATGAATTCGTACTCGAAAGGTCGTTTCAAAGCGGGTTTTTCAGCGTTGCCAGGCCGCTTGAGAAACCTGCTTTGCTTTACATTTTTTCTGTTGTTTAATTTTTTTTTTGTTATTTGTACTCGTATTTTGTTGGACTGACTGATTTTTTTTTATTTAACCAGCCAACAGAAACGAATCGAAACGCTTCTTTTGCTTTTATTTTTGAAAGACACGCGAATTGTGAGTCACGTATGGAGCGAAAAAAAGTAACTGACTCTGAGTCTCTGATCTCTCTCGAGTTCGTTTCTTTTTGCTTGTTTTTGCTGCTTTTGTAGAAATGAAATGGAGACGCTTACGTGTGTTCGCCCCCTCTCTTTCGCGCCCCTGCAAAAGTAAACAGCATGCCAAGCGGTAAAAATCAAGAGAGCGACAGAGAGAGGGATTAATTCGTTTTCCCTGTCTCGCTCTCTTGATTGGTTTAAGTGTAATCTTAAATTGTACAATTTTTCTTATTGCTTATTTCTGTTGATTTGATTCTTTTTTTTTTTGCTTCTTTTTTGCTACTTACCACCAATGCGATTGTTGTTGTTGGTATTTTGGATTGGCATAAATAACAGAAGACACGGCGCTTCTCGCTTTATCCGCATTTTCATTTCACTTTGTATATGACTCACGCTGTTGCCGTCTCCGTCGCACTCACAGCGCCCGTTGTGGCTGTTGTTGTTGCGTGCTGTTGACGTTGCCGTTGTAGCGCTGTTGTTGTTGTGATTATTGTTGCTGCTGCTCTGCGTTTCTCGATTCACACACATATGCACGCGCTCACACTACACACATACACATGGGGCCTTTGGTTGTTTTAAAATTGATATATGTATATTTTTTTTTGTTGCTTGCTGCCCGTATAATAATCTATATTATTTAAGTATGATTTTCGGTAGGAGGGCTTTATTAGATAATCCCCGAGCCACTTGTTGAGCCACTTCCCGTTATAATGTGTGTTGCAACCAAAAGTCGGGGGCCCAGAAATCGAGTTTTATTTCCACTTGTAGCACGCACACTTATTTTTAATTCATTAATCAAAAAACGCGCGGGTTGTAGATCTCGTTTTTTTGTATATTCCTTACTTTATTTTAGTTTAAATAGTTTGCTTCCTTTTCTCACGATTCGTGTTGTAATTGTTTTATCCAATGATAAATGTTTTTTACCAGAAATATTCTAGTTTCAATTTCCTACTGTTTTCGCGCGGAGCTTAGTTTTTTTTCGAACTCGTTGTGCAAAGGTGTAGACACAACCGTTCGAAGCGGAATTCAAAAGGCGAATGAATGAACGAGTGAATGAGCGCAACACGAATGAACGGGCGCAAAACAAATTTGATAACCGAATTTGATAAAGACGCGATTAGTGTGACCAGAGGGTACTTCTCTTAAAAAGGGCTTACTTAACTCTTCGCTCGGCAAATAGTTTATCAACACTAAGGACTGCGCGGTTGTTTTAAAAATATGTATAAAATATAACCACCATTACTGACCAATATAGTTTAAATAAGCTATTTGATTTATAAAGATATGTTTATAATAAAGTTTATATTTTGGACCCGCTATGGGTGATTGTTTTCTAAACATGTTGACATTTGACTATGTCTAATCGTTTTTGACATAATGTATATATACAAATTCGCATTTATCCCGGGCTCACACCTTTTCTTAGTTTTTATTTAAAAATTCCATTCATTCATTCATTATTATATAGTAATATTACGCATATGAGTTCTTTCTTAGGTTCTTCGTTGTCCAGACATTTAGTTAGTCATCCAGGTCGTGCGGCACTGGTGGCTTCCATCCACCGAAGGCTCGTTCCAACTCCACGGCCACTCGGAGGCACAACCGATCCTGATTTGGCGCCCCAATCACAGAAAGCCCCATGGGAAGCCCCCGTTCATTCAGACCCATTGGCACATGGGTGACGGGCAGACCGAGTACATTAAACAACAGGGTGTAGTCCACGCCCCAGAGTGATAGAATGGACCACTTGTGCCGCGGAGCAGGTAGATTCAAAGTTGGAAACAGAAGCACGCCGTTATCGCCAAGTAGATTCTAAACAGAAAACAAGAATTAAATCTAAATTAATAAGTTATCTGGTAGTAATCATAAATGATAAATATATTGAGTAAAATTGAGTTCAGATTTTCTTCATAAGAGGTGACAAAATAAAACTATTTGCAGGATAAACAATGTGTTTAAACAATAGCAATGTAATGAAAGTAATTATTTCAGTAAAGATACAGTAGAGTGCAAACCAAAGCTTGCTAATGAAAAAACACTTGTTTTATGTAAGAAAAGATAAGTTTGCGTGTTAAGTAGTAGACCACTTACCTCGAACTCCCCGATCAATTCGCGAGATTCCGTCATATATTGATTGAGCTTCGATTTCGACATAAAGGCACCTGTGCGTCGCATGAGTTCAAAGATCAGGGCGTTGGTTGTGTAATTCGATTGACCCCGCAGACTTTTGACAATCTCCCAGAGAGTCTCACGCACTTTGCCCGAACCCTCTGGGTTCTCATCCGGCAATAGATAGTCCATTAAATCCTGTCCGGCGATTCCGGATAATGCCATTTCCATTGAATTCTCGAGATTGGGTAGTTTCGCTTTCTTCACGTCCAAGCCGAGGCTCTTCAAATGCGCTGTGGCTTTGCAAATCGAATTCCTGATATCCTTGTCCACCGCCACATGCATCCATCCATTGATACCCTCAAAACCCAGAGCATACTGCACTTTAATCTGCTTCAGCTGGACGGGCTCATCCAATCGCAGTTTGGATGCATTTTCCTTGCCCGCCATTACTTGCAGCAACTCGGACAGATCCTCGGCGAAGCGGCTTATGGGTCCCTCCACCAAATAGTGTCCGATGTTTGGATCCGATGAGTTGGGAAAGTGTCCTTTGGGGGAGCACACTCCGCCACTGGGCTTGTGCCCGAAGATGCCGCAATACAAGCTGGGGATGCGAATGGAACCACCAATATCTGAACCAATGCCGAAAAGAGAGGCGCCTGCTCCGTTCAAAGAGCCCTGGAAGTATTTCATAATACATATTCATAGTTAGAAACCATTAAAATTACCATCTTACCTCCCCACCAGAACTTCCGCCCGGTGTCCGTTCAGAGTCGTAGGGATTCAGGCTTTTTCCATTCAACAAGGTGTCCGTCTCGATGCTGAAACAATATTCCGGCGTGGCCGAGACCAGGAGCGGAATGGCTCCAGCTGACTTCAAACGCTTCACTGCTTCGCCATCGGCTTTGGCTTTGATATTCTTTCTGGACAGACTGCCCACGGCAAAGCTCATGCCCTCGAGGGCACATGACTCCTTTATGGTCACGGGAAGTCCCAGTAGTGGACGCTCTGCGAAGAGCTTCTCCACATCTGCTGCACTTTGGCAGCTGGCTATGAGGTCATCTGTTTCAATGGCCTCCTCCAGGGCGGCCGTAAAACGAGATTCCACTAGGGCATTTAGATGCTTATTAACTGATTCGATACGTTCGATATAGGTGCGCACCAACTCCGCCGATGTCAACTGAAATCGGAAAATATAACACCTAAATAGTTTGCCATATATACCCATACACTAGCTTTAGATATTATTTGTTATGGTATTCGGACGCCGGGCCGGGCTTATCGCCACGAACTGTGCTTTTTTGATAACGCCGATGGAATAGTTTAGTCAATTTCAGTATACTTTATATATGGTTTATTGCTTGTTAGTACGTGACCCCTGAAAATCTTGCAAGTTTATTGCAGCAGTCTAGAGCTAATTATAATAATAAGGTAATATGTTTTTAATTGCGTGATTCACATTTGCAGCTTGAACTAAAACCTGTGAAACTAGATGATTAGATGGACTTTGGAGGTTCCCACAAACTTCACCAGCAACTTTGCCAAACGAAGCGCCTGCCCAGTGTGAATACAATATGTTTACCTGGCGGCACTGAAGGCGTCTGCGCAGCTCCTGAACGCTGAGGGTGAGCAGACGACTCCTGATGGGGGGGACGAGGGTCCTCCTGGATTTGGGCGGATAAACAAAGGCCTCCAGGAGCGGACACACGCACAAAGCCACCAACTTCACCAGAATCACGAGCAGCCTCAGAAATATTTCCATTGCGCACAAGAACCGAATGAGCGGCCGTTCGCAGCGAGAATGAAATGAACTGAAAACAAACTGAACGATCGAGTCTGTGAAATTGGAGAGCAGAGAGTCAAATTCGCCGATGTATAAATATATATATATAAATATATATGTATATTTTTATGGGGTAGGGAAGGGTGTGATAAGGTGGAAGGGTCTCAAGATTAAGAGAGTTTGTGCGAAACGTAACATTTCCGCAGTGAGAGCCGCAGTCTGTTCGTATTTCGAAATTTGAGCTTGCCATTTCAATCATTAAACGTAACGATAGCTCGTTATTATTATTGTGACGAAAATTTGAATGAGATTATTGCGAAAACTGCTTTGTGCAGTTTGTTAAGTGTATAAGAATGAACTTATGGGGACTTATTTAATTCTTTGAGAAAGTTATTTCAAAGATGAAAACAACCACTTTATAAACAAAAGTATATCATATATGTATATACTGTTTAAAAGGTGAGAAAGGTGAGTAATAGGTAGAGTATCTTATATATGGATTCAACTGTTCTTGAACCAATTTTTTTAGGTTTTACTCGGAGTTCTCCTCTTCGGATACAGAGTTCAAGTCCTCCATACCCTCATATGGATGGGTTCTGGATGGATTCCTTTTTCGTCCTTGAGAACAATCATATGACAATGACTATGACAAATCCAAACTTAAAGCACTTACGGAAATTTTAATGTAGTTTTCCATTGATTTGTCCGTCTACGAGGGAAAAGCGCTGAATGAATTATTTTTGAAAATTTCAGCCGACTATTCAGTGATCCAGAAAAACACTCCAGTATAAAAAGAATTTGGTGTATTAAACGAATTTCACTTTAATCTTCACAACACTACTAGATCTTTAAACAAAATTTAACCTTGAACCTTAAATGGATAAACGAGCAGGGACTCGATCTTCGCTTGGTGTTTCATGTGTCATGTGGCACCGGTGGCACCCAGCCGTGAAAAACGGCCTCCAGCTCGGCGGCGACCTTCAGGCAGAGCTTGTCCTGGTACTGGGCGGCCACCACCTGCAGCCCTATGGGCATCCCCCGCTGATTCGTGCCCATGGGCACATGGGTGGCGGGCAGGCCAAGGACGTTGAAGAGCAGCAGATTGTCGATCCCCGTCACGTTCAGCAGCGAGGTGTGGAAGCAGAGGGCGCTCGTGTGGAAGGTGGGCAGGATGAGGACTCCTTGAGTGCCGAGCAGTTGCTGTCATGGTATTTCGATGGTCAGTATAGCTTTAAGAGTGATTTACTTTGCTTACATTCAAATGGCTCTTGATTTTCTCGGCCTCCAAGCGGTATTCTTCCATGTTTCCACTGGCCATGAGGCCATTGAAACGCTTCATCACCTCCAGAATCATGGCCTCCTTGGTGAAGATCGAGTGACCTATGATGCTGTTGAACAGTTCCACCATCAGCAAACGCATCGAGGGATCCCGATCCGCCCGCTGGGTTACGATGCTGGGCAGACCCTTCAAGTCCACCAGGGAAACCAGGGCAATCTCCAGGGAATTGCTCAGGAATTTCAGATCCAACTAATGGAGAAATGCCATTAGGTCGAGAATTTCCACAATGATGTACCCACCTTCTTGGTCTGAACTCCTCCTCGTTCCAAGCACGTGACCGCTTTGGTGATGGCCAGTTTGATGTCAAAGTCCACCACGGGATGGGTGAGGCAGTTGAAGCCGGAGTATCCAAAGGCATAGTATACCTATAATATTATAAGATTATAATCTATTTTAATTTAGTAGGGAAAACCCCACCTTCATGTCCTTCAGAGCAACTGGTTCAGACATCTTGAGCTTGTGCTTGTTGCCGCCCGCCATTATTTCCAACAGCAAGGGCAAATCCCTGGCGAATCTGGTGATGGGGCCGATCTGCAGCATCTGGGGGAACTTCTTGTCCGTCAGCGAGTAGGGAAAGTGACCCTTGACCGACGTCAGACCGCCGGTGGGCTTGTGGCCAAAGACGCCGCAAAACAAGGCCGGCAGACGAATGGAGCCGCTGATATCCGAACCCACGCCAAAGGTGGTGGCTCCACAGCCATTCAACGATGCCTCGCCGCCCGAAGATCCGGCGGAGGTCCTTTGCAGATCGTACGGATTCAGGCAACGTCCTTGGATATTGTTGCTGGTTTCGAAACTCATGCAAAACTCTGGATTGGCGGACACCAAAAGGGGTATGCCACCAGCAGCTCGCACCAGCTCCACCACGTCGCCATCCTGGGGGGCTTTCATATTTCTGCGTGCCAGACTGCCCACAGCAAAGGATAATCCTGTAAATGGATCAGTTTACAACACGAGTTTCAGTGATTTGAGGTATCTGAAGCATACCTTTAAGACCACACGACTCCTTGACCGTGAAGGGTACACCCAGAATGGGATACTTGGTGTACAGGGCCACGCGGTCGAACTCGGAGCTCGCCTTCGCGATGAGCTGATCCGCCAATCTGGCATCCTGCAGGGCAGCCTCGAATCGATCCTCGACAACGGCATTCAGAGAGGGATTCACTTCCTGCACACGTGCTATATAGGCGGTAACCAACTCCACAGAGGTGATCTGGAATCGAACCCCAACATATATGACTTGCAAATGACGCCACACACGACGAATGACGCCATTGGACTTGGAGACTCACCTCGCCGCGTCGCAATTGGGTGACCAGTTCAACGACGGACTTCTTCAGCAGGGGATTGCGAATGCCCGAAAACTTGGGTTTCTGACGGGGCAACACCAAATCCAGTATCTTGTTCACCAGCACGCCAAAGGCGTTCAGTATGAAGGCCAGCAGTCGCAGTATGATCTCCATGTCGAGCAGCCGTGCGGGTCACCAAAGGTTGTGGATATTCAAATCGCTGGACTTCGATCGGAACTCGGCGTAAGTGGGTTAGCTAAAACTGACGTTGGAGTGCCTCGGAAGTGGAATGGGAAGTGGTATGGGAAGCAGGAACTAGTGCTGCACCTGGGACACCACCGAACACCTCGACTGCGGATCGCGGACTACGCGTGGCGATTGACACTCGCACTTATTGTGCCTTGTTTTCCATTTCACTTTGAATTTAATTTCAAAGTTAGCTCGGGTTGGCATTAACCAACACTGCACACACTTCGGTTGTTCTCGTTTTCGTAAATTATATTAAGAAGAATACATTTAGAGAAAAATAGCTCTGGGCTAAAACTCATATAAATTTAAAGAATTATATGGAAAACGATGTAAATACAAATGAAAGTAAAGTCGCTACACTTTTGAAAATAAAATCATGTTTTCGAGAAATGAGGATTTATTCCGTGTGTCATTGAAAATGCCATTATTCATTCATTTATTTATTCAGTAATAATTTTAGTTATTGTTACACTTATCACTTACGTGCTAAAAGGAAACGTTCAACAAAGGCAAAAACTTGTTTAGCACATTACTCACTGGAAAACGAATCGAATCGGTTAACGAAACGGTTAACAGAACGGTTAACAAATAACAAAGTACTCCAACCGAGGACAGAGATTATCAGAATGAGAGTGAACTCAGTTAGGCAACTTGGCAAAGGCGCTAAGGAGACGTCTATATATCCGTATAAGTATAGTTGCTGGCTTGCGCAAAAATTGACATCTATGTAGCTATATGTATGTATCTTCGTATGCTCTACACTCATGAATATTCAAACAAAACTCTTGAACTTGTCTGGCCTACATCCATATCCATAGGCAATTACGCGGGCCTGTATGCTGGGTTAAGTGTTTCTTTAAAATCGTATATCTGCTGCAGGAGTGACATCGAACTGCTTAACCCCACGACGGCGACCATTCGTCGAAAGAGTTTGAACACAGTTCATATTTTAGCAATGCTCTAAGTTCTAAAACCTAAAAAAACTATATATAAAAGTTTCTACGAACCTTCGAAATCATAATTAGGTTTAGTTTTCGACAAAGTGTCGCCGTCGAAAGGGTTTCGACTTGTATATCCCTCAAAGGGTTGGTTTTCTTATAGCCTACACCATTCATATGTCATATGTCTGATTTTCATTGATATTGATACGAGTATCTGCGGAACAACAAAAGACGTATTTCTCTATATTTGGGATATGTTTGGGAGTTTTGGTTTGTGGGCTCTTTTCTAGTCTCGGTAAATGTGTATATCTTATGCCTATTTTATTTTATTAGCTATCATATTATATACTTTGCATGGTTATCATAGATTGGTTATTAACATTAAAATATTTATTGTCTAAAACATTTCGCCCCGCTTAGTGCCACTCTAGACCTATGTGTATCCCCAAACCGGATAGCTTGTATTCCCCCCCAACGATTCTAACTATTGCACACACCTTTGGCTACTTACAGATAACTCTTAACTCTTCCCTGTCCGTCCACCGATTAAATTTTGAATTTAACAAGTGTTTGATTCCAATACTCTGCTGGTGGTCGAGCATTCCGCGGATTTTCCATTTAGCGGAGCACTTTTCTAGGTGATTTTGTATAGAAAACTTATGGGCCTAAGTAGGTTGAAAGGGTTTTGGGAATAGAGATGTTGAAAGGCGCCAGACTCTCGGGGCTCACAAGTGTCTGGTGCTTTGCGCAAGTGCAGTGCCAAATGGAAATCCATCGGGGATTCAGCTCAAGCACCAGCAAGTGAACCACTTCAGCTGCCAAAACCAACTTAGGTCATGTGCAGATCCCCCTTGAGGATGCGCGTGAAGGTCTTCTTGAACTGCTGATTGGCCAGAGCGTAGCAGAAGGGATTCATCGGGCTGTTGGCGTAGCAGAGGAAGTACGAGAACATGTAGAGGTGCTCATTGATGCAGGGCGGATGCCGGCAGAATCCCTCGACGAGGGCCAGCACATGGTAGGGTGTCCAGCAGGCCACGAAGCAGCCCAAGATGAACGAGATCGTGCGAAACGCTTTGCGGGCACGATTCTCCGACTTGGACTTCTGCCGCCCACCCACGCCAAGGATCAGGGGTAGAGCCTTCTTGCTCTTGAAGTGCTTTCCTATTGAGTGGATGAATGCCCGCTTGCTGGAGTTTCGGCTGGCCGCCAAACTCTTCTCCTCCCTGTTGGCATCGTCCTGCTCCGGATTCTTCTTGGTGGCGCAACCGCCACCATCTTGATCCCCGCCTCCGCCGACACCGCCCGTACTGCTGGTGGTGCCCGAGGTGGAGGGCATCTTGTTGGTATTGCTGTCCGAGGTTTCTCGCTCCTCGATCCGTTCCAGTGGCACCGGCGGTGGAGCTGCCGTCGCCGACTGCGGCGTTCCCGTTTGGGGCGTTGAAGTCTTGACCTTGGGTGAGAGTGGCATTGGCGGCATCGGGGAATAGAGTATGGCATCCTTGCTGCTGGTTTCCATGGGACTGGAGGCCCGGCGATGGGGACAGTCCGCAGTTATCTTTCCGGGCACATCCAGCAGGCAGATGGCCTCGATGCAGCTCTCCCGCCTCACCTTGGCAAAGTCCTCGATGCCTGTGTACGAGACGAGAAGACGTTTTTCAATGGCCACCGCCTCCTCGATACTTTGACTCTGACTCTGACTTTGACTCTGACTCTGAGTCTGGTTGTGATTCGGATTCAGGTTGAGGCTGAGGCTGAGGCTTTGGCTGGGACTCTGGTTCTGGCTGGGAGTTTGACTTAGGCTCTGGTTCGGGTTCAGGTTCGGTTTTGGTGGATTTCGACGTGCGGGCGGTGGCGGAGGCAGGACTGGTGGCTTCCCCTGGACACTGTCGTTCGGGGAGGTCGTGGAGTTGGCCGTCACGCTGGCCAGCATGGCGGAGCTCTCGTCCATGTACCGCAGCTCCGAGTTCGTCATTAGGTCATAGGTCAGGGCCAGCTCGCTGTTGCCCGAACTATTGCCAAAGGGGCGATCGGAGAAGTCATCGGAGATCGGGGTACTGGGGCACTGAAAGGCGTCGGGAGGTGGCAATATGGTTTGCACCAGACTCTGATGCACTTCATCACTGGGCACCTCGATGGGGGCCAAGTCCACGGGGGACAGGGGATCACTGGCGTGGAGTAGTGTTGGTGGAGCGGACAGGTCGACCAAGCGATCATGCTCGGCTATCTGGGACAGGGTGGAGCAGGATGTGCGCTTGGGCCTGTCCAGCGGTGGGTTCGGCTGGTTTTGGTGGTGCTGGTGGTGCGGATGCTGCTGGTTCTGGTTCTGGTGGTGCAGGGAGCGCACCTCTTCCTTGCTCTGCGCCCGCTGCAACGGACTCTGGTTGTGGTGGTGCTGTTGGTGGTGGTGGTACTGGTGCATGGCCTCGATGGACTTGGAGTTGGTGGTGCTCTTCTGCAAGTTACCTTTGCCCCGCGTGGCCAGCAGGGCGGCCTGTGCCCCAAAGACCAGACCAATCGACGACCGCTTCCTCATGTTGTTCAATTTCTGCTGGGTGATCAGCTGCTGGGCCTGGTTGACGGACGACTCCTCGTCGGAATCGAAGGCCGGACTGCTGGATCTCTCGCTCTTTTCCGCATCCACGGCTGCCTCGCGTTTCTTCGCCTCCTCCTGGATTTTGGCGGCCGACGCTCTCCTCTGTTCCGGTGTCATCTTCTCCACCTCCTCCGTGGCCACGGCCAGAGGATTCGATTGACCCGAACCACTCAATCTCTTGATTACTGTGGTGCAGGCACTATCCAAGTCGGTTTGATCGCCCGCCAGTTCCACTTTGGTCTTCAGGATTTTCTCCTCAATCACACCAATGCCCGCTGCATGTCCTGCCATTCCGGACATGGCTCCAGCACTCAGGGCCACCATGGACTGCATCTTCCGTTGCTTCGCCTCACTGCGCTTCTGCATATCGTAGGCTGTTTTGTAGATCCCGGCATACAGGACAAAAAGCACAATCAGCGTGGTCCAATAGTAGCCAATGATCAGGGCCGTGTTGAAGATCG
Organism: Drosophila teissieri; assembly: GCF_016746235.2. NCBI lineage: Eukaryota > Metazoa > Arthropoda > Insecta > Diptera > Drosophilidae > Drosophila > Drosophila teissieri. The sequence continues at coordinate 26,527,814 of NC_053032.1, read as the reverse complement.
GATCCTTGAGAAACTGAACGGCGCACTGGCCGGGAAGTAGATCCCGCTTGCCGGTGAAGTGCTCCCATCCAAAGATCGAGATGAAGAAGAGCAGAGCGGGAATGATCCAAGTGATTGTGACCATATAGATCACTCTGGTTCTTGTCCTCCAACTGCGGTACTTGGCGGCGATCTTCACGGAGCAGTAGCGATCTATCGTGATCAACAGCACCGTGTATTGGGACACCAGACAGACCGTGTAGTCCACGGAGAGCCACAGGTCGCAGAGCATCGGACCCAGGTCCCAGTAGCCCTTCAGCACGTATATCGTGTAGAAGGGCATCGACACGGTTCCTGAAATAAGCGGTTAAATATGATAAAAAATTTTTAACTTACAGGGTAGTAGTTAGCTGTTACCTATCAGCATGTCCGTGGCTGCCAGGGAGGCAATAAAGTAGTTGCTGGGCTGCCGAATGTTCCTGTCCACGATGAAGGCCAGTAGCACCAGGATATTACCGCCCACCGTCAGAATGATGCAGATGGCCAGGCAGATGGCTATCAGGATCGTCTGCCACAGGGCAAATGGTGGCAGCACAGGACCAAGGATCTCCGAGTCGGAATTGGAACCCGACATGGTGGTGCCGCCATCAGAGGATTGATTTCTAACAGCCAGCAGCAGGTTGGTATTGTTCACATCGAAGTTCCGGTACCACTGCAGCTGCTCATTGACCGGCCAGGAGTTGAAGTCACTGCTCTCGCCATAGATCTTGGCCGCCTCCAGCAGGCGCTTGCACTCCGTGTGGGTCAGGACTCGCTTGAAGAGGAAGCTGCACAGCTTATCCCGCTCCCTGCGCAGGCTCCTGGAAGTGGGAAAGTAAATAAATGCTATAGAACTATCTGCATTCCTTCAGGCAAATGTATAATTAAAAGAAATTATCATATTTTACGGACAATGCTAGCAATGTTGCCTTTAAAGCTCTCCCTTTTCTAAAAGCTTTGACACCGAAATTAATATTCTGAAAGGCGCCTTTATTCTATTGAGCCAACTCACCAGTCGGTGATCCACTTGTTCTTGATGGTATAGATGGAGTCGCTGGAGTTGCCATTCAGGCCAGTCAGCTCCTCCTCGCCCGCCGACTTGTTAAGCGACCGCATCCTTAACCGCTCCGCCCTCTTCCCGCTCTTGCCTCGTCCCGCTCCCTGCTCCCTGCTCCCTGCTCCCCGCTCTCCGCACTCCGCACTGCCCGACCTCTGCGGTTTTTATGGTAATTTCAAGTTGTTCCTCCTTAATGTGCTGTCGACGGCGTTTGTCCCGGAATGCTTACATTGCCTCCACGGAATGCCAGGACTTGTCTCCGGTCAGGTGCAGCATCTGCAAGAGGCAACAAAGCAGCCACAGTCTTGGTAAGCACTTGCAAAAATATAGGGGTTGTTAAGGTATTATCAATAATATAATCAATAATCAATTAACTTTGGTTTGTGGTTATCTTTCATAAAAAAATTATGCATATATTGTATTTATATATTTATATTTATATTTATCGAAGTTGAGTCAAAAGCCATATTGCAAATTTCCGTAAAAAACTATGGGTTTTTTAAGCGAATTATTGGTAATATTAGTGCGAATATGGAATGGCATATCTTGTTGAAATCGTAATTAAATTTACAATCGATGTGTGTTTAAGTTGAAAAATTATATTTTTTGGCCATTTTTTGCAAAATTTGATGATGTTACCCCCTTCCAAAAATGCATAAATTAAAAAAAAAAATATTTTTTCCTAAGCCCGTCAAAAAGTGATAGAAATCGTTGGTATTGCTAATTAGCTGTGCGAAACTGTTATTGTTTAAATATCACGACCATTTTTAGCCAAGTTGTAATAAGAAATGCATTTAAAGAAGTCAAGTACACAGTAGTTGGTGCAAAATGTTGAAAATAATGGTCCCATTACATTTATGTTCAAAACTAGTAATCAAAACAAAGTATTTACTAAGTGCAGACACTTTCGTGCCGTGTAGTCTTCGTGGACGTCTTCGCTTCCGCCAAGTTTAAACTAATTTCGCAACCGTTAACTGGCAACTGGCAACCGGCGACTGGCGATGCAATTTGCTTGTGGCAGTTGCTTCCTGCCCGATGCTCCTGCCGGTGCCCGATGTCCTTCCTTTGTCCTGTTCCACTCTGTTATGTTGCCTCATTATGTTACGGCATGATTTGCTTATGGCCCATGGCTCTGCCACTTGAGCTTCGAGCGGCCTTCGCTCGCCGTCGCCTTTTCTACATTTCCATCTCTTGGCTTTTTGTACTCCCTATTTAGTGATTTTCTTGACCTTTTTCTACCTCGACCCAGGGCATTTTAATTTGACTGACATTTGGTAGGGCGAAACTTGATACAATATTGATGAGCGAAATCATTTCGGAGATGGCCTTTTGGGTTGCAAAGCGGGAACCATAACAATATTAATAATAGCAGGCATATATATAACTTATTTAGGCCCATCCTTTGTATGTTTAAAAATTATAGCATAATTAAGGCATAATTCTTGACTCAAATCAAAGGAGATGATTCCTACCTATATTTGGTTATGTTACATACTATTTATGATTGGATTTTGTTCTCTATTTTCTAGCGTATGTTCCCGTCCACCCCCAGATGCCCGAAGTTGACTTGATGTTATTTAAAACTAAATGCTCACATTCACTGGCAGGGCAAAGTTTCTTTCACTGAGGTCACTCGGCGGCCAGAGACCAGAAGCCAGAGGCCAGAGGCCAGAGGCTTCTCAACTTCTTGGCTGTTGCATTTGGCCCAAGGAATCCGCCAAAGTTGTCCTCGTTGTTTGTTATTTTTCGAGTGCGAGTGCGAGTTCGAGGCTGCTTACAGGAGTGGCACGGTGGCAGCATAAAGCGGCTGGGCGAAATTGAGTTTGCAACTTTTCAAATATGATTTCAAACAAATCGATAGGACAAACTTGTGGAGCGGCCTCTTTGGCAGGCAAATTCCACAAGGGACAATCGAGTTATCCGCTGTTGCATCCTTGCAAGTGTTGCATCCTTGCAGCACGGCACGTCCGCCGGCACTTTGATTGAGTGGAAATTGAATTAGTTGGCACAATTTGTTTTCACTTAATTCCCAAAACATTGCCACAGCTAAGATATCCGCCTAACCAAATTAGCTTGAAAGACAGCCAGCTGGGTGCCTTAATCCGTCAACACATGCGACAATCCCGGTCGACAGCTGTCAGACTCTGACTCTCGTCCCGCTTTTGGGCCATCGCAGAGGACCGGTAAAGGACCTTAGCCAAACCCAAATCAAGGAGCAGTCCCAATTTCTATGCTAATGGAGGGCTATTTCGCAGCAGAGTGTGCGGGTTAAGCGCTTTGATTGCGTGAAATTCTCACGAGAGGCGCCTAAATATTGAAATGGGTTGGGCCCCCGCAAAGGTAACAAAAAGGCACTTCAATTAGCAGGTTCATAATAGTGCGGATTTAAGTGGATTAAAATGTTATTAGTACTTGTTATTAGCTGTCGAGAGTGTCTTATTGCGTCTTATGAGTATCCTTATGAAAGACATTCATGTGATTGCCACTAGAAGTTGTTATATTAGTACCAACATGATTTTGCTTGTTTTTATGCAGTGCCTTGTTTCCTTTACTACCATATATTGGCATTCCATTACCCAGAAGTGCTTTATTGACGTTTATTCGATGAGTGTTCTGTTATGTCCCCTAGTGCCTGTTGGCAACACAAAGCTCTAACTGCACTGCTCCGGACCTCCGTGGTTTTTCCTAACTATGTCGTAATAACCTTTCACCAACTCCCAGCAGCACAGAAGCATTCTCGCCACACAACACGTGAAGTAATAATCCCGCTTAAGGACCTTAAGCCTTTGTCTAGTTGACCACCGAGTTGAACGGCGCCTTTTCCTGCTTCTGCTCCTGTCCGGCTGCTTCTGCTGCTCCTGCTCCTTTTCCTGGAAGCCCCGGGGCTCCGAGTTGACCGCACAACAAACACAGAAGGCAGCAGAAGCTGTAAGATCAAAGCGTTGATCTGGGGGGTTTGGGATGTTGGTATCGCGGTCACAGTTTCCGGCTTCCATGGAAACTTAAAGCTAAATGCACTTGCAAGAAAAACGTTGTATATTCGTTGTATACAAACTTCATTTCTAAATTGTTATTTAAGATAATTTTCTGTACAACTACATGGCAAACGAAACATACTTTCATGTATATTTCTAGTTAAATTTCCTAATTAACATTAAATGTTTGACAGTGCATTGGGGCGAGGCAGTGGTGGGAACTCTGTTGCATTCTGGCCTTTCGCACTCGCATCTCCCTGCAACGGACGCAGCCTGGGCTTAAAACGGAATCGAGGTTGCCGCACGAATGACACACGGTCTGGAAAGTGGGCGGTGGTTGGTGGAAGGTAGTGGGGTTTTCAGCGGGGTTTTCCAGCAGGATTTCCAGAGGAGGACTATGGCCAAGGCATTGGCTTTGTTTGCACAACTCAAAGTTGTTGGCATTCTTGGCGTGCGCTCAGAAAATGAAATATGTAAGCAATGTGTTTGCCTGAATGCCTGACAGGAGCCAAAGGATGTGGGGAGTCCCCTGACTCCCTGAAATCAGGAAAAAGCAACCGGTAAGGCAGCACCTTAAATCAGCAATTATGTCGCGCAACTTTGGCCAGGTGGCAGGTGCAAAAGGGAGCGAGAGCGAGCAATAAAAAAGGGATTGAGATCTGAGGCGCAGGATACTCCTTGTTAGATAAGATTTTGCTCGCTCTTGTTGCCATAATAACCCGCTTTTGCCTTTCGCCTTTTGCCGTTCTCCGCTTGATATTTTTATTTATTTCATTTTTTTTTATTTTTGCCTTTTAATAAACTTATTAAATGTGTAAGCCAGCCGTTGTCCCTGCCATTGCCGCTGCCTTTGCCGTACCCCAAACCCCTTTTTGGCTCTTATTTGGCAAATAACGAAAAGTAATTTAATCAAGCCAACAAAAGGGCTACGAAATTCATCAGGGAAGATAATGGAAGTCCCAAATTTGATTGGCACTTGAACCGGCTTTTTGCTTGCTTTTTGGATTTCTCCCACGATTTCGGATTTTACCCATGGGGGCCATGGGGGCCATGGGGGCCTGCAATCGGTACTCATTGTGGGCTTGTGTTAATTGCCTGCACAAAGCCCCTGCAATGTCGGTTAGCGGCTTCCAATCATGCGGTAATATCCGCATCACCAAGAGCTTTGAAGGCTGCATCCATAATCCCGGCCAGCCAAAGGTACGATGATGATGATGCTGGTTTGGCATTCTGGAGCGTCGAAAACTGTCAACGGCCGTGTCGTTCTTTTGTGCCCCCCCAAAAAAAAAAAGAAAAACCCTGGCCGCAGATTATGATTTTGACAGCATTCTCTTGCCGGAATGGAAAAAAGTGGGTGGTAATGGGAATTGTGGGGGTTTCGGGGGGGTTTGGGGGCTTGGGGATAACGCTCTTTGTGCCGCATAATCAACTTGTGCAAGTGCGCCCGGCAAGTTTTAATTACAAAACGTTCTGGCTCTTTACTCAACTTACTTTCTCCACTGCCACTTTCACTTTCACTTTCATTTCAAGCACTTTTCCCGCTGCTGTTTAATTCATCTAGATTCTAAATTAACATTCTTCACCGTTTTATTTTTCTCCATTTTTTCATGGTTCCTTGTGCCCGCCCTTTGTTGACTCCCTGGGAACTACTTGGCACGCGCATTTTAATCAAAGTAAAATTTTAAATAAATATTAGAGACGCACAACGTGATGAATAATTTCGCGCTGCCATCCTGTCAATTGTCTGCCTCGCATGGGCAATTTCAATTTCAGCTACGTCAGCCGGAGAATTGCGGTGTGCACTGTGAGAAAAACTCCTTAGTATGACAAAATGATTTATTTTTATTTAAATATTAGTTACATACTACATCTTACTCATCGAATCATAAAAATATCATTAGGAATACAATTTACATTCAACATATTTCCCCAAAGTGCATTAAGTTTTAAGTATCCTTTGTATTATCTTTTCTTTTAAATCTAATCTAAATCATAATCTAACGTTAAGAGTATGAAAATAGTAATCAGTAAATAGTTTCTAAATATTGGCATAACTTGAATCACATTTTGTTTATATTTTTCCACCTGTGCTGCTAAGAAATTCAGGGGGTGGTGGTTGAACGGGTGGCTTGTGGGTGTTTGTGTGTCGAGTCGGTGGCTGCATCCGACTTGTCCTTGACACGTTTGCTGCATGCCAAATGAAGGCTGCCTCGCTTCCTTGCCGCGAGTGGCAAGAAAGAACGCTTTCGAAGACAGCCAAAGACCGCAAATCGTTTTCGGAGACTGTTGCGCGTTTACTTTGCTCGCTGGCACACTCACACACTCGCACTTACACGTCCTTATCCACATGCCACACACCCAGACACACACACACACACATGTAAAGGCATGCACATGCAAATTTAACGAGCGCCAATGGCTAAAATTGCGCCCCAGGCCACTTAGCGTTGTCTTTTGTGGCATGAAACACACACCAACACACACACACTCACACAGATGAGCTGGCGTATATTCATACATGTCGACATCCTCGTTTATTGCTATGCAATCTGTTGTTGCTTTTATATCCGGCAGCCAGATAGCGAAGGCATAAAAAAAACCCCCCTGGGCACCATAACAAAATGGTAAGCGACACTTGCGACAAGCAGGCTGAAGTGCTCCACTGATGCTGCCAGGATGCGGCAGCCACGAGATGCCGCAGCGTAAAATCTGCGGCTTAGAACACTGGGATTTTCGAGATGCAGGCCGCTGATCGATTAAGCGCGGTAAACAAATCGGATTGTTCGCTTAGCTGCTTGAAGTGAGAAGCGCAGAGAAGGGCTCACAGCAGAGGTGACAACGTTTGTCTTGGCTTTTAAGATTTGCCCAAATATTTCTGTACTTAAAAAATCCAATTACCGTGAAGATGCCATTGATAAGCTCAAGATAAGCACTTTTGGGAATGTAACTAGCACTGGGAATTCCACACGAGCCTGAAATCCCTACACAATAGCCCTCTCAATTTGCGCTTCCTTCCGTTTCAACGTCCCCATGCCGCTGTCACTGCAATATGTTTTTATGATTATGACAATGATAATACCGTAATCGCTGTTGCCGCCTTCTGGCTTAATGCAACAACTGCAAAATGCGTTTGGGCGACACTTGCAGCAAATTGCCCCACGCACACACATACACACTCACACACACACACAAGAACTATGAGCACAAGCGATTCAAGCTGAAAATTGCTTGGCACAGTTTGTCGCATTTTTCGTCCTTGTGCGCCTGCTGCCGCTGCTGCTGCTTCTGCTTCTGCTGCTGTTTTTACTCCTGCCAGTGGGTCCTGCCTGCTATTGCCGCCTGCCCGCCTTGTCATTTAGAGCTCATTTCAGGCGAAAAACGAAACGGAATGTAAACAAAAGGCAGTGGCAACTGTGGCAGCAGGGCGGCAAAAGGACGCAGCCACTTCCGTGTCGCAGCAACCATAAAATGACAGAGCAACTGCCTCCTTCTACACTTCAGAAAAATTTAGAAAATCGATTTTTGGTTATACGCTAGACTAAGCTAAGAAAATGCGTAGTTCTACTTCTTCTTACCAAGACTGCGATTTCATAAAGTGAATTTCCTACGTTGAAGTGCAACTTCCGATTTGATATTCTAGTTACGAGTTTGGTCATTTTTCGCAGTGCATACCCCCTTACGTGCTTCCTCGTGTCGCCCTTTTTCATTCCCCTAATGAGCTTGATGCGTTTTTGATGATGCTGTTGGATCCTGCTGCTGCCGCTGCCACTGCTGCTGCTGGTGGTTGCCATCCTGCGCTGCCTGTCGCACTAATTGAATGTTTTACCTCTTGGCCAACGCTGCGTATGCGCAATGTGCAGCCTAGCCAGTTGAAATTTGACTTTTATGAGTCGCTTTCGGAATACACAATTACGGTGTCGAATTTATTAATGCCATTAATCATACGGCCCAGAATGTAGAGCGTAGAGGTAACCTCTGTGTCCCGTACACCGTCTTTCTTGGCTTGTCGGCGGCTTTAATTATGCCGGGGCTGCCGATGTCCTGCTGGGACAGCATCCTGGCCGAGACGTGCTCATATTTTATGCCTTTATAAGCAGTATTTGTGCCGACTTGAAGGGTGTTTTGTGTGGTGGCACAATTAAAAGCTAGAGCGTCCAAATGAAGTTAGGCAACCTTTTTCATCTCGTATAGGGAAGGGAATAGGTGCCAGCACGCAACCTTTTAATCACAGCAACACATAATTTGTCTATCTTATGTGGAAATCAACATCAGCACTACAATTTCACTTCCATTTAATTACACACTTTAAGAGTAGGCTTAATATAGACTAGGCTAAGCTAGGGGTCCATTATTTCTATTGTGGCCTCGTGGAATTAACACTGGTTCTTTGTTAATCGATAAGCACTCAATTAACAGGTCTTAAAGGCTTACTCGAACACCAAATTTTGCGTGTAGCTGGCAGTCGTCCCCTAGAATTTTCCGACCAACCACCCAAACCGCCTCCTGTTTTCCCATTTTCCCCAGTCACAAGAGCACACTTTCCAGTGGCAAACAGCTGGGGCGTAAATTGATTCAGTGAGCTTAATTGTGCTGACATTTTCATGTGGCAGCGATCGATCAATCGATGCGAATGTGTTTGCATGGCACGCAACTGCAGCTTTAGTTGGCCTAAGCTACAAACCCCCCTACTTACCACCCATTTGCCATCCAGTAAGCCTAATTTATGCCGTTGCATGGGTCGGGAATTGAATATGACAACTTTATAGAGTTTAGTTTATTATAATCGCATAAAATATTGTGACGTGCTGGGGCCCTCGAAACGAGCATGGGGACTTTCCCGAGCCTTCAACACCCGGAGCCTCCTGACTGACTGGCTGCCCCATTGTTGTGCGGCTCATGCATCTTTCATGGGGTCATGTTAATGCGCTGGTCCTGCCCCAGCGCTCCTGCTGCCTGCTGCCTGCCTGGCCATGATTTCAGCTCCCAGCCTGGCCTTTGCGCCAAAGTTTATGCAACAGATTTGTGAATGCCCAGCTACGTGGCTGAATTAGGCAGCTGAGGGCTTTCCCAGACCCGGGCCATGGTACACTGGTTCCCTGGCTGGCGGGAATTCGCGAGATAATAAGATACGCTCAAGAATGTTATAAACTTGGAAAGCCAAGGATTAAAATTGCATACAAAATGTTGCTACATTGCTCGCTAGCTAGTTACCCTGTATAGTGTGGAAATCATTAATAAAGTCACATTATGATTGATAAGAAAGCTATAAAGGTGTAAAAGTATGCAGAATAAATTGTAAAAAAATGTTTCCATACTTTAAGATAACATATTTATGCCTGAAATAATTATCGTTTCGTGGCTTATGAATATAAAATCTCCAGCACTTGCCAACTCGCTTTCTGGATGACGGAAAGTTTCCTTCCAATTGTCAACTTCATTAGCCCACTAACTGCTGTCTGTCCAGCTCCATTGCCGGAGTCCTGGTGTCCTGGTGTCCTAGAGTCCTGAAGTCCTTGGGTCATCTTGGCTTGGAAAGTTGTGCCTTTGTTAATAAAGTGCAACCCAATCTGCTGCCTCTGTGGCAGACATAACTCATTCATTCGGCGGAATCTTAATTGTTTGCAGCAGCTGTTGCCCGCTCCTTTTCTTTGGTGGAAAGTTGGTTGCCGCAGTCATGACAAATGTGTTGCCACCGCCTCCTGTGCAGTTTTCCACAGTTTTTCCAATTCCTGCAGATGCTAGAGAACTTTGCCGTTGTGTTAATAATTGCTCCATTGTTTGTTTTGACACGGCCCATATTTGTTTATTGGGTGATAATTGGCAGTGCAATTGGTTTAATTACAATTGTAATGCTTTCAACTGAATTATTTACAATTAACAGCTGTCGAGTGGCTGTAATTGCCCTCGGATTAATGCAAATCTGCTAAAAGATTTCCCATGGCAAATAGCAAATAGCGAATGCTAAATCCGCATTTAAATATTTAATGTGCAATTTATAGCTGGAGGATATTTGGACCACTTTCTCGCGCTTTTGCCATTTTCCTGGGTCGTTGGTAAGTTGTTTTTCATGTTTCTGCTGCGCCCTACATTGCTGCAATTTTTGTTCGGGTTTTCAACTCCGCGGATTGTTTTTTGTTTGACTTTTCAGTTTCAGCCACGCCAAGCTATCTGCAATTTTCATGGGATATGTTTTCAGCTTTTACTTTTCCGCGGTGGCTGCCTTTCGCCATAGGATAACCCTTTCTTTCTGAGGAATGTGCATCGATAATGTTTTTTCCCGGAATCGATATGATTGAAGAATTTATATTGCTTTAACTGAATTTCCAACGTATTGCAAAAATCTCTCTAAGTATTTATTTTACGAAAACTAGCTTTTGTTTGTTTGTGGTAAAAGCGTTGAAATATGCAATCATGGGCGCGCATTCTTATGATTTTGCATTTCAATGCAAACTGTTTTTGTGGCACACAAATGCATAACTTAAGCAAAGAAAAGAAGGCAAAAAATATTCGGAAACACTGCAAATGGTTTTTAATTAAAAAAATCTTTTAGCAGCCAACAGCTGCCAAAACAGCCCATAAACTAGCGCAATACGAACAATGAATACCCTAGCAAACAATTCCGCATTAAATTGTTCTTAAAGAGCATTGGCCATAAATTGTTTTGCCAGCATCGCAGCACTTGTTTGTGCTTTGCTAAAACGCTGTCAACGCATTACGTAATTATGGATGTATCAAATTATGAAAAATGTGCTCGGTATTCGCCAAGTTACGTGTTGTGGCAACATTTTATGGCCGTCGCGGTGCTGGCGTCCTTCGCCGCAGCGAATTATGTGACAAAAACGCTTCAGTAAACAGCAGACGTACAAATAGATGGGGAAAATGCCACAGCGAGACAACAGAAACGCGGACCCCGTCGTGACAACCAACAGAAGTTGCGATGAGACGGGTGCGGGACGGATACACTGAAGAAAAATGATTGCACTTTCAAAATAACCAGCTCTTAATTTGAAACCATGTTAACTCACTTACAATTAGCAGGTAGTAGTATATAAATATTACAATTCTATGAACCTGAATTTCCGAATTTGTGATAAAAGCATTTTGCTTATGTATATCCCACTTCTTTGTGCAGTGTACTTGGCAAACTGGGTAACTGTAACTGGAGAATCTTTTGGAGGACTGACACGTGAGTCCCTTTTCCCTGAATTCAGTCCCAGTGCATCGTTAAAGATTTATTTAGAATTTCCAGCGGGCACAGTAAACCGTAGCGTGTAATTGTCCATATATGTAGTGGCTGCTTCTCTCTCCTTCTATCACCGTATCGCCGTCTCTTTCGCTTTGCCCGGTCAGCATAGCACACTTTTATGGTAATAATTTCAGTTGTGGCATTAAATCAGCGGAAACGGAAATGTAAAAACGTGTTGCCAGGAAGTCATATTTCAGCTTAGACAAACGAGATACACGGAATGGCCAAGCCGAGTGAAAGGGAGGGGGCGATAGGGATAGATAGAGAAAGAGAAAGAGATAGAGCGCGGTGATGAAGCGTGAGATATAGCAGCACATGCAACACTGTTGTCAGTTGTTGTTTGTGCTGTGTTGCTGCGGAGGAGACTACAGCGCATTAATTCGGTTTTACAACATGGCCACACATAAAAATGAGAAATGGCTGACACACATGACGCCCAAGAGCCACCGAGTGCGAGCGAGAGGGCCCAAGTAATGGGTGAACGAGAGGCGAACAACAATTGCCAACAAAAATTAGCGCAAAATGAATTATAAATGCTGCCCTAATAAAAAGCTAAAGCACAAAGCGCGCCCAGCAAACATTAAGTCCATAACGAGTGAGGGAGATAGCTGTTAAGTGGAAAGTGGAAAGAGAGGTCCGAGGAAGTGGCAGAGTGAAGAAGCAGCCGCAACTCTCAACAGATGTAAACAGTAAAAATGTTGAATGTTCTTCCGCCGCTTTATGTGCAGCATCAAAAACAGATGCCGAACACGCCGAGTGCAAAGCAGAGAAGAAAAGCGGATGGGATCTGGAACAAGGGGTAGCGGAAGTGCTGGCAAGCCCTGTCCACTGAAATTGCATTAAATAAAGAAGCAAAAGTTCGCAGTACCCAGTGATTCTGCGAAAGATTGCATGGGTTCTCCTTAAGGATGCAGTAAAAATACATTATTTTTCAAAATATTACAATATAATACTTTGAACCACAATACTCAATCTAAGTTTATGATATAATGAGTTTTATTACGTTTTTTTTGTTTTTTTAATAGGTATTTCTTAAGCAACCCTTTTCCTCCTCGCTGAACATTTTTCCTTGGGAGTTTGTTAGCTTTGTACACAATAGTGTAAATTACGCAGTGCTATGCAACTCAGTACCTGCCATGAACAGTGCTGGTTTTAGTTTATAGCACACCCAGCAACTTTTATTAACCTATCCGTATCCGTATCCGTATCTGAGCTTCTGTTACAAATACCCCAATAAACATTTTCAATTTAAGTTGTATCTAGACAAGGGCTTTTCGCAGTTTAGTCGCTGCTTTATGAGCAGCTCAATGGCTAATCCCGCCAAGAGTCGTCGGAGTCGTCAGAATCGTCAGCTGGCGGCGCAAAACTTAAACCCCGGTGAAATCTTAAAGCCAGCTGCCGCTGCTCCCCCAAGGGTTTCCCTTGTGGAAGAGGTTTGGATGCTGCTGCTGGCAATTATCACATCGTGTCGCAGTGGCGGCCATAATAACACCCGGTCCGAAGATGAAGTCAAATGCTGCAAATACAACCAATCAGACGAACAGCAGCGGGATGCGCCCCTCAACGGCCATTTTAATGTGCGCACGACTTGTCCTGCGGGGCCAAACGCACACACATATATATATATATATATATATATATATGTATATACGATATCGGGGTACCGGGATACAGGGGGGGATATGGAAGTGATATTGGGTCTGGTAACTCCATGAATTTTCTTGCGTTTTCAGTGGGGAAACAGCAGTAAATTGACATAAAAACCAAATTGTCCATAAAAATGTATTTCCCTTTAGCGCAGCCAGGGATCTCCCTCCAGCAGTTGGTATTTCCTCGATTTTCCCGCTTTTCCCGGCATTTCCAACGCCTTCCCAACTTCTCCCTGTACCCCGAGATGCTTATCGATAAAGTTCAATGGCAGCTTCAGGGGCAACTTGCTCAGTTGGCCGGCGGAATTAGTTTCCTGCGGGGAATCGCTGGCAACGATTCCGTCAACAATTTAATCAGTTCATCGCCTCCTGGCCGCAGCAAATCCTGCACACCAAAAGGATTTCATGGCTTGTGTTTATTTCAACACCCTTTGGGCCTTCAAGTTTATTTAGTTGTTCCTTTCTTTTCTTCTTTCGCATTTTCCTCTGCGGGCTTACATGCCGCCTATTGACACAAAATGTGTTGGCTTTAGTTTTTGGTTTTCGGTTTTATTAGCCGCATTCTGCCGGCAGGAAATTAAAAGCCATCTGGCAATGTTTTCATTTCCTCCAGCCACAGTCACTTCATCATCATCGGCCCCCAGAATCGATATTATGCTAATGCCTGTCTAATTATTGCCCATTATCGAAATGAACAGAACACATTTCCCATCACCCAGCACCCATCACCATCAAAATTTCTATATAATCGTAGATTGCCGACTGGCTTATTCGATGAGCTGCAAACAAAACGAATGATGATTTACTTTTGGCAATGGCTTCATTATCTTCAAATTGGCTTGGCCAAGATATCAGCCGGATATCGAGTTTTGTATCATTAACAAATTTGATTAATTGGTGGGGATTGGCCAGAATCATACAACAATTTCTGCATTCATAAGTTGCATTAGTGAGTTGATGAATCGTTGTGGGTTATTAAAAACCTGCCTGTTTTGTCATTCGCCTTGAATAGATGGAAAATGATTGATATTTTTCGTAGACCCCTAATTATTAGCTGCACTGGAGTGGGAGAAACGGTAGCCAAACCAAATGGCAAATCATTTCAGCCGGGTCCCAGAAGATTTTTCTTTTCACACTTTTTGTTTGTTTTCATTTTTTTTTGCAATTTTCCACAGTGACGTGTAGGGACTTTGAATGGATTTTTAATAACATTGTCAGGGTGACACAGAAATGGCGTCAACATGTGCGCAGCTACCGACCCTGACTGTGATTATCACTCGACCTCCGGTCCCCGCAGCTGCCGTAACCCCCACTTATCCTGCCGCTGACCATCAGGGGTCAGGCTAACACATACACACGCATACACATACGCTCACGAAAGTGTTGGACGTTTTTTGTTTGTTCGGGCTGTGTGTTTTTGTTGCAGGTTCCAGTTGCCAGTACCACCGGCGATGTTGTTGGCTTAACGCCTGCTGTTGCTGCTCTTTTCGGCTGGCCAACATGCTCATATTGGCTGTGTTTTGTTGGCCTGGCCTGGCCACTCCAACGCCTCATCATTGGGTCGATCCCTTTTTTTTTGTTTTTTCTGTCTTGTTGATGAGCCGTGCAACACAAGCCAACTAATTTCAGCCTGACATTTGCCAGCTATGATAATGATGGCGATGGCTATGATGATGGTAATGGTGATGGCGCTGGTGATGGCTTATGCCGAATGCCGCACATCGCACATTTCATAAGTTTCGATGGCGGTTAATTTACATGGCCAGTGGCAGGATTTATTGCCTCTCCAACTAGGCCAGCTGTGCGAAGGCAGATATTTATTACGGCCTTTGCCTGTGCGCATGAAATGAGTTAATATCGCTTGACTTCTGGCCGGCCATTTTGGCTCAAAGGATGCCACTGAATGAATTCCCAGCCAGGCAGTCGCATGAGGAGCCCACAACCTGACTGCAGATACAACGAAAACGAAAGATACAAAACGACATACAGCTGCTGTCGAAATAATAGTACTTCTTTTCCAAACATAACATCATCATCACAACACCTCTTGAAAAGGCTTAAATTTCCAATAGATATTTATACTTATGTATTATATCGAACGTACCTTCTTTAAGATAACTTTCCCCAGGGATGTTACTTTTCTGAAAAACCCATTTTGCTTTTTCCCCAGCTGTGCGCACGGCAGTGTGTGAAATGAAAGCAGTCGAGAGAGATGTTGCATGAGACAAACAAAAGCTGCCGAAAACAAATAATCCGTTCTATGTGCTCCGTGCTCGGTTTTGCTGTTTTGCCGTTTGGATGTTTGAATGCTCGAATACTTGTATGCTTGTGTTTTGCTTGCGAGCCACACGGCTCTTAGCCTGGCTAAAATCCTTTGTCTGTTTGCGTTTGCCTGCGATGATGCTGATGAGCCTGCAACATGTCGAGTCGAGTTGTTGCCAAAGTAATAATAACAAAAAGGCTAAGGCCGAGACAACGAGATGCGAGTTGCGAGATGCGGGCTTAAAAACTCATTGACACGTTCTGCTTTAGCCAAGGCAACACTCTTGGTGTTAGCCGTAGTTTTGCATCCAGCCCCGAAGGCTTTAAGCCATTTACTTAGCCACACTCGGACAGATGTCAATGGGAATCTGGCTGCGTAAATGGATGCTCCACTGTTTGACTGCTCGACTGCTCCACTGGCTGAATGAAATCATGCACGACTGGGCCGACTTAATGCCTTTGGCAGCCGGGCGGCAGGCACTTGGATTCATTTCCATTTAAATGTTACATCAAGCCGGGTTTCCTCTGCGGGGCAACAGTGCGTATGACCGCATCCGAATGTGCATTTAATTGCATTTCAATTTCTCGATTTTCAGCTGTTTGAGCGTCGCCTGCCAAACACACAGCCTGCACATCGAGTGCCCAAATGGAGAATTGAATTAATAAATTATTGGTAAGCTGTTGACGTTGTGCCGCTGAAGGACACTGCCGGTTTCTCTGCCACTTAATTAGTTGAATGAAAGACCGAACACCAGGCCGCAGCTTTGGCCACAGTTTTACACTCAGTTCATTTGCATTTGCCTTTGCCTTTGCCCTTGCTTTTTTGTTTTTTATCACACTCGCTGTTTTTGCTCAATTTTCCTATTAACTTTTTTGCGCTGCAGAGGAAAACGAATCACACATAAAACTTAATTAAAATTATCAATCGGAAGCAACATTAGCCGGCTAGAAAGAGGAGTGGCGTTGATTGGCATAAAGGGCTTTAATAAGCATAAATTATAAAGAGTATATAATCAATTCCAGTCGTTATTGTTTGTCTGGCCAACATGAAAATGGTTTGCAGCACGCAAGCAAGGGAATAGAATAACAAAATGTAGATAAAAACGCAGTGTCCAATACCCTGATGTATGTCTGATGTTGAAACTGAATTTAAAATAAAAGCTTTTGATAGTGTTTTTATCAATATTTTACGAGTATTTAGTAGTGCAATCAAAGCCAAGGGAAACGGGTTCTGAGCAGTACGAAGCATTAGTTGTCTTTCTGAATACAAAAATGTATCTCATGCATTTCAAGGAGGCTTTCTTTGTCCAGCAATCCAAGCAAATATAATGAATCATCTAATTTCCCAGCCCAAAGCTGCCTGCCTAATGGCAGCTCCTTTGTGCCGAAATCTAAATATACCCTTCGAAAGGGAAGTTAATATTTGGCTGAGGTCATTGCGAGCAGGTGCAGCCGGCGAGATAGTGAGAGGCAGATAACAAAAGCCCTTAACTGGGCTTCCAGTGTTCGAGTGGCTGGCGTTGTTGGCCAGTTGCAGCTGAAAACACCTGAGCAAAAGCTGTGTAATTACACAGCCCGTCACTCACTGGCTGCTTGAGTGGGGCCTGCAATTAGCTGGCCATATAACTCATCCGCCACGTGGCACCGCAGCTCTGGAAATAAAATGCAATTTGCGAAGTGAAATTGCCTGTACTTGTTAAATTAATCTCGCCCTCATCTCAACGCAACTCAACTTGAGTTCCAACTCAGCTCAGCTCAACTCAGCCAGCCGCAGGCAATTTCAAGCTCGACTTGCGAACTCATCAGGCGGCGCCAGCAGCATCGCTCAGTTGTCAGCCGCAATCGCTGGCATTCTAATTAAGCCGCGGCTAATCATTAATTAAACACATCGAATCGACTGCGGCCTCCGGTTGCTTTTTTATAGGTGCGTGAGTACACAAGGCGACCCATTTAAGTTTGGTAATCGCAACAGCTTGCTAATGCCGCAAAAGCCGAAAACAAATGTCGCTTTTAATTATGGGCTTTCTTCGAATTCGACGCAAGTGCACTGAGAGAAAGGGCTCAGAGTTGATCAACATGTATATTTTGTTGGCACCTTTGTTTCAGTGTTCAGTTGTAAGCCTTGTAAGCCATGTTTCAGTATTCACTTGTAAGCCTTGTTTGGTGTTTTCTAATTAAGTTATTCAACATTTTATGAAGTTTTTTGCTCAGTGCGTCGGGCTTACATTTAGCGCCCCAAGGCACGCCACTGGGCACACCCAAGGATATCCGTGGTGGGAGGTGGTGCAGGTCCAACTGCTGGGTGTGCTCAAGGTTATGGCCAAATGGCTAGCCAACCGCTGACCAGTTGGTCAGCTAAGGCAGCACCGCGTTGAGCTGGATGACATGCTCTGATCGACAGGATGTCTACCGGTGCTGCGTGGGTGGTGCGATGGGTTATGGTTATGGTTAGGGGAAAGGTGGGTGGCGTTGGGCTTGAGGGCTGCGGTCGGGTGCTTATTTATAAAGCGACCTTGGCGCAAATCAAATGCAAAACTTTTATGCGGCCAGCGACACGCGTCCGCATTCGCCTCTGCCTCTGCTCATTAAAGGTCAAAGCCGATTTGCTTTTGTTGCTGGTTGTCCTGTCTCCCCAAGGTGTGTTCTTTCCTGGGTCCTTTGTACAGGGAATTGCGAGGAACAACACGGCCAACACAAACAAAAATATATACAAAACAAACACACAAGTATCTACGCAGGCAGAAAAGTATCACAGAAATCGGCAATTTATTGTCCACAAAACGCGAGTTAAAAGAATTTTTAAAGTAGCAAAACAACCTATACACACCATCGATTGCAGATGAAAAAGAGAAGAATGGGCTATTTTTTTCCTGTGTAGATATTTATATAAGTTTTCGGTTTTTTGAGGTCTCTTTCGAATTATTTGCCTTCGCGCGTTGCTCAATAAACATAATTAGCATTTTGCCACTCTACGTGGCACACTCACTAATGAATGACTAGGCCAAAAGGCAAACGGCCGACAAGAAAATAACAAGTCGACGTGAGAGGAAAACGAGGATGTTGGGGAAAAGGAGCCCAGATTGGACCTATTTCATATGCAAAAAGTGGCAAAGAAGTTGATTAAAAATTCGGGGAGAGCTCAACTATTTGACAGGCATGGCGCCATCTGTGGGGCAAATAAATAACAGAGTAAACTGAGCAAAGGCCACAAACAACCACACACACACTCGCACACACACACACACCTACAGTCCAGCATATACACATACATATATCCAGTAAAAGGTATGGCATAGACACATCAACACTTGCAGAGAGATGTATACAAGTGTCACTCGTGTGTAGCGCACTCAACGTCAGCACTTGGCAATTGCCATGTTGCCACACACGCACACCATCGCACACCCACAGCAGGCTGCCAAAAGGGCTACCACACACACACGAACACACGCACACACACACTTGCTCACTCATTTAGTGTCACACATGGCGTATACGTGCTGGCTGTGTGTGGCCGTGCCGCAGAGTGTAATTAAATATTTTACAGGCAATCTACATTCTTGAGATAAACTCGGCTCCATATATATATACGTGTGTGTGGGTGTGTGTGTGGGGGTGTGTGTGTGTGCCATCCAAAGCAGGAGCAACAACAGGAGCAGCAGCCACAATGGGAAAATGTTTTTAAAAACGGAAAACACGCAAAATGCTAAACAAGTAGCAGGTCCCGGAAAGTTCAAAACGATTGGGAAATGCTCTTAGCATTATATCTGAGCTAAAAAGTGGTTATTTTTATACCTTACAATTAAAAACTTAAATAATTATTATTTCCTTCATATTAATAGACCAAAAAAACATTTATTTTAAAAATTACTCATACGACACGGTGTTCAAAAGCGCTTTCTACGAGTAAATGAAAAAGAAGTTAGAAATATATGACATTATATTTGTTTATAAATTGTTATTGTTAGTTTTCTGTTTCTACGTTTCAAATACTTTTAGTACCCGAGAATATGTTTAGAACTTTTAGAACGCAATCATCTCTTCATATCCACAAAACCGATCAATTCTTTTCGCAACAAATGCAAATTGACTTGAATCGTTTTATGCAAATTTCATCCAATTGACTGTCAAAGTCAACGAACTCTGTTGAATGCCGGGCCCAAAAAGGACAACATCATAAGATACCAGATTAATGTTTGCAGCTCCCAAATACACACGCACACACACACACACACAAGGATTTTTGCGCTTAGGCTGCAATATTTTAGAGGGCTCGTCCTGGGCCGTATATACATACGTACATATATACAAATATACATACGTACATGACTCGTCGAAACATTTTTCGGGGCATAAGTCGTCGTTTTCGTTGTTGTGGAATTTAGATTAGTGTCATTTAACTTTTTAGATTTACAAATGTTGCATGAAAAGATAATCGGCTTGCCCTTGTCCGCCGGCCAAGCAGCCACAGGATGCGGCAGGGGCCATGGGATACGGGATATGGGATGTGGGATGTGGGCTGTGGGATATGGGATCCAGGACCTTGGACATAGTCATGGGCAGTTTTGTGGTTGCTGCCCCCGTGCAACCTCAGTACCAGCAACGTCCTCTCGTCTTCATCCACATCCACATCCACATCGGCATCCTGCGCCTCAGATCCTCCGCCTGCGCCTGAGTTGCGGCATCGTAGCTGGTTTTGAGGCGTGCTTTGGGTTTCTGCGGCTGGGGGAGCTGGGGCTGTGCGGACCTGGAGCTGGGGCCAGACCTCAAATTGGATTTCGTTGTTGTCTCCCAGTTGGGTTTCCATCTACATACATATCTTTGTATACATATGTACATATTTATGGATGTTTGGACGCGTGTTGGTAATTGCTCTTTGAGGTTGTAATTTGTGAATTGAAACTGTCGGCAGTAAAGTGTGGTGCGTGTGTCGGTGGATTTAATAAGCAAATTAAAAGGCTGCATTGCCCAGACTCGTAAATCGTCACTCGTAACTCTTCGGTCTCCAGCACTTTATTGGATTTTCATTAACAATTAGCTGGGAATTTAATATGCCTGCCTAATCATTTTGCGTTCAAAAAATGTAATTATGCCCTGCATTTGCATTGGCATTCCCCCAATGTTCTTAATTAATAAGTTATGCTTTTCCCCACTCACCACTCACTGCTAAGCAACAGCAGAATGCAGAGGGGCAAAAAGAGGGGCAAACTGTTTTTTAATTGCCTGCGAAAGGGGTTTTTCGAGTGGTTGGGGGCATATACTCGGGCAGTAGTAGGCCGCAGCTGTTGCTCCGGCTTAAGAGGATTGTGGATTGTGGATTGGAGAAAAGGACGAGCACAAGGACGGGCCCAGAGTCCACATGAACTGGCCACTCGAGTTGGCCTAATTGGCTGGCCAAGTGTTGGTTATTTTGGAGCTCGAACTCCCAGGTTCCTGAATGCGGTTTCCACTTACTGGCCAACAAGTTCTGGAGTTCATTTAGTTTAGTAGTTTCTCTGGGTTTCTACGATATGCAGAGAGTAAAATAAATTTTAAAAAATATAAATCTAGCTTTAAAAGGAAATTCGAATTGCATAGGTAATTCATTTCATGTTTCTTCAACGTCTTTAGGCAATCGAGATTCTTAAGAAGCGTGCCTTGTGATTAGCTGCGCCTTCGAGCAGACTCCATTAGTGTGAAGGGGGCGTGGCACGACTGCCTTATCTGCCACACCAAACCGACTAAAATCCGAAAGCAACACTATGCGTGCGCGAAAAACCCATCCATCCATCCGTCCATCCATCAGTCTGAGTTGAAATGTGGGCGTGTGAAAGGGTTACGCCCAGTTTTAGCCAAGGACCAAAACCAACACCAACACCAGCACCAACACCACATTCATGTGAATCAGCAACAGCTCCGCCGGAAACGGAAACGCAGGAGCGTGTTTGAGCTGAAGCCCATAATTTTGCATTAGCAACTACCGAAAGAGCAAAAGGTCGAGCCAAAGAAACAGAAACATCAACTGAAACAGCAAGTGAAACAGCCGCCGAGCAGCAAACATTGACAGATAACAGAATGGAGCTCAGTCACATGTGAGTGCACGTGATAAGAATTCACAGGTGAAAACACGCGCATAGAGGTATTAAATGTGTTCAACAACGCTGCCAACTCACTCATTCACATAGGATTTAGGAATTGGTAAAGAGAAATGGCAAATTAGGGAATTAGTTGAAACATTTTTGGCAATGTCGAACGCACTCATCAAATATTCATTTGCAATTGTGGGGTTACATTTAATAATTTATTCATTGAAATGGTTAGTAGTCATGATGTTTTTACACACCAACAGAATGATACAATTACGGTAATTATTATTTTTAAACATCGTCTGTAAGTGAGGTGCTGCTTGCTGTATTCTAAAAATATAAAAACATCTTCAGGATTATATTTGATGCTAAGTGGAGGGACGAAGCTGGGCTAAAAATGACTGACCTTGGCAAGTAAACCATCTTTCACCGTCGTCCTGCGTCCTAAGTATAATTAGTTTTGCACTAACTGGGGCGGAAAACGAAACTCAGACACACATAGCAGAACTGAATGCCCCCAGATCGAATCGAACTGAACTGAACTGAACCGGAGCGGAGCGGAGCGAAGTAAAGTGAAGCCTTTTTGCCGGCCCAAAAGAAAATCATTAAAAATATTTGCCTGCACGCGCTGAGCCGCCTCGTCATCCAATCAACCATTGACATGGCAGCAGCACCACCAGCACCACCAACACCATAACCACCACCACCGCCGAGAGCAGCACTACCAGAATCGACACCACGACCGCTAGCCATCCACATCCAGCTCCTGGCCATCGGGAAAGTGGAAGCGGGCCAAAGGAACCCAATTTGGGGCATAAAAATTGTTGCTTACTTGGCAAAGATGTTTATCACACCGTCGGGTGGCTGGATACAAAAATGTGGGCAAGTCCGGCAGGGACTTCAGCCGCAACTCTGCACACTGGGCTAATGGGTTGAATGGCACTTTCGCAAATAAGAAAGGATGGCACTTCAAGTATTTCTTCATGTGTCACAAAGTAAATGGCTCATTCTGAGACTGAAACGTATTAGTGGTTCTTTAACAATGATAATGAATTCATCAAAAATGTTTACTATTTAATATCTCTTAAAGAATTCCGCACTGCTGTTACACTTTTGAGCATGTCTTGTAACACTGTGCTGTGGCAAGTGCGGTTGGCAATGTAAATATTTTGCCATTCGGGCTTTCTCTTGGATTAGTTTCATTTATTTCATCATTTGCGCGTCTCACCAAACGCATGCAGCGCCTTATCCTGCCGCTCGTCGTCCTGCGTCCTGCGTTCTGTGTCCTAAGTCTGGACGGGAGCAGTTGCCAAGCTCAGTGGTCGGTCGGCGGTCCGGTGGGGGGATAAGAATTTAATCAGGCCGCTGGGGACTGTAAAGCGACGCCGCCCGCTGCTTGCACAGAAATGTAGGCGCTGCCCAGAAATGCTCACAAAAAATAACGAACAAAATTAACAGGAACGGAGAACAGAAAACACAGAGAACAGGAATTTCCTTAAGCGGAATGCTGAAGAACAAGAAAAAACAAAGAACTTCACATGTTTTTCAACATTGTATATAATATTTGGAATTACTTATATTGTATTATTTTTTTGTGTACGTAGGAGCTTTAGATACTTGACTAATTCAACTAATTTATGCACATTCAAATAATAAGTTTTAATACGGGACTGAAATCTAAAAGCTAGAATGAAACCCAAATTTTATAAGTAGGACTCATCATCTTCTAATGACAATTATTACATTTTATTGGCCAAATTGTGTGGTATTTTTTTCTGTGTGCAAATGTGGCTCCTGAAATGATGACGATGGCGATGACGAGGTCCGCCCGCCAAAAGGGAAATGTTAGGGGGACTTGGCCTCGTCGCTATTTGATTTTTTCTTCAGCACTCTCCCTTTTTTTTCTGCGCTTTTATTATTCGTTACAAGTGTGTGAAGTTGTAATTTAAGTGTGTGTGTGTGTGTGTGGTGGGGGGGTGGAGCCACTGACACGCCCACCGCCCATTAAAGACCCACCGCCTTCAAATGCCGCCGGAGGGTACATCGATTTTCCTCTCTCCATTTGGCCGCTCCACATGCCTTTAAAGCAAATTCCAGCTATGCACAGCAATCAGTTTCAGTTGCGTCTTGATTCTCGCTTTTGATTTCATCGGGATTAGTTGGCAACGAGGGGGTGTTCGTTATATGGCCATAGCCGCCTCCTCCGCCCGATGGCATCCCATATCCAGCTGACATTGACGAGTGTCAGGCACATGTCCGCCACACAGCCGGGCCGTCCTGACTTGGCTTAAGCGTGGACGCAGCTGGACATCGAGTGGCCAAATCGGAAGTGGAAGTCCGGGGGGAGCGGATCTTATTGGCTGCTGCAGGATGGACCACAGGTGGGGGGCGGTGGGTGGCTCCTCCGGCTTCCTGATCCACCGATAGTTTGTGAAAAGTTTTTAGTTCAGCTTTGGGCCAACATTTTCCGCACCACATATTGCATGCATTTATTGGATTTTTTTCGCCAGCTTCATGTGTGTCTTAGGTTTGGTTTCCTTCAAATTGTTTAATTATTTATGAAACCATTTTGCCAAAAGTATTTTGTTGTGGAGGTTTGAAAAATGAAACGGGAGCCATTCTTGGTCACTTATTTAATGCGAGTTATAAATATTTTATTTATTTCAATATCGAATTGAGACAAGAAGCTCTGGCTTTGTCCAAGTTTTACCAGTAGGATAAGCATTATGCGTTTGAAGCAACGACTTTTAAAATAATGCAAAATTCAGAACATCAGTATAAAGTATAATTCTTTGCCATATTATAGGATACATTGTGATTTTGAAATACCACAAAAGTAAAAGCTAGCCACTCAGCACGTTACAATCAAATTTCGAAATTTTCAAATAATTTCTTGATTGCATAATAGAGGCTCAGAATCGTTCCTCCATTTTGTTCTTTATCCACAAAGGCAGAGTGATTGCCGTTTGAATAATTGAACCGGAAGCCTTTTCCTTCCTTCCGCTGAAAAAAGGTGAAGGAACTCCCGCAAATAGGCCAGTGATTCCTAGAATTCAACCGCACATATGGGGCATTAAATAATGATTGGCTAGTCGGGCAGCCAAATTTCATTGGAAGTCTCTATTCTCTATTCTTTTCGAATGTCCTTGATCTGTAAGTGGATTTAGTTTCCGCCAGGTAAGTACGATTTTCCAGCTCGCTAGCAGGCGAGTCCCTAATTCCGGGACCTTAAGCTCGATTGGAAGGGGTTCATCGCCGTTCCTTGTGGCTCTTTGTGGCTCTCTGGCCAGCCAGTCATCCAGTCATCCAGTCAGCTGGTCGGTCGGTGGTTGGCAATTATTTTTAGCACATTGTGTGTATTTGCCAGCACGCGGACCAACTGTCTGGGTAGGCAGGTGAGTGTTTATTTTCGCCAATCAATATTCCACATACTCCCAATCGATATGCGGCACTTCACATGGCTGCAGGGCGCACGAGGCGTATGATTGATCTAATTGATAGCCAAGATTGATGGCGCAATCTCGGCAGGTGTGCGCCGGAGTGTCTGCTGTCACCTGAGTTGTACTCAGTGTGTGTGTGTGTGTTTGTGTGGTGTGGACAATAAATCTCAATTGCAATCGACTTACATGCACTGAGATGCCTCAACTTCCAGCTAGCTGCAACAGCAACAGTTGACCCTGAACACCTGCATTCAACTTGAACTTTAACTTTGCAACTTCCTTAAAAATACTTTCTGAAATTAGTTTGATTTTTTGTATTATTTATTGTTTTGTGGTGGTACTGCACTCGAAACCGCGTTTTGTCAGCGATCTGTTAGCGGCCAGCGAGCGACTGAGAACGCGACTTGGCAGCCCAAAGGACGAGCATGGACTGTGACACTGCGGCGGCTGACGGTGTCTATTATGGAGGCCAAAAGCAGGAGCAACATGGCCAGGAAGCCCACCGACACGCGGCCAAGGCGGAGCAACTGTTGGTCGTGCGAATCCCGCATACGATATTCGCACTTCGGCTTGCCAGCTTCGTGCTTTTGGCCATCGTACTTTGCACTTCGTACTTCGTCCAGCGTCCTTCGTCCTTATTTTTCTTCCTGTGTCGTCGGCAGCTGTTTAACTATTTTTCGGTTAGTTTTTCGCTGCGCTTGCATTTCAATGACAAATTGTTGCATCTCAGAAATACCACTACCCTTCCCCTTCAACCCAACCCCTTCACTCTCACCTGTGCTGCTGGCATTTGAATCAATATTCCATTTCTCAGGCCCTTTGTCAAGCGAGAAAAAAACAATATATATTGTTTCGAGTGCGCTTAGATCTTATGTTTTCCGTTTATTTTTGTTTGTTTTTTAGCGAATTGCTTACTTTTTAACGTCTAGGTGAGCGGAAATATGCAGCGGGAACTTTCGCAATTTCTTGGAGCAGACATTTATATTTTTGTTTTAAAATTTATTGCACAACATTCAGCATTACGGCGGCGTGGCAACAAAAATGGCATCAGCGGCAACTGATAGCGGAAAGTTTAATGGGAAATGTAAATGTTACGCCATTGTATGACATACGACAATAAAATGGAATGAAACAGAAACAATAAACCGATGGATGCCAGGCACAGGATTCCTACACAGGTTGTTGGTCCCATTTCCCCTCGCGTTCGACCGTCTTCCTCATCACTACTATACACTGGAAAAATAAATGTGATGTGTCTAGAAACAGGCTGCAGCTGCCACTAGAGTGCCTAAGATACTGAAAACTTGAGTGGCTTAGTATCTGTTGCAAATTAATTACAACATTTCTAAAAAAAGGGGTTTTAATTTCTGAGTCAGCCAAAATGAAATTATTTTTTCAACTGCCTTTGTTTAATTGCATATACAAATTTTTTAAAAGATGTTCAATCTCATGTTATCACTCACATATTTTTTTAAGCGAATGAACCCTCTATTATCTACAAATGTACCATTTGTTTTATATTTAACTACACAGTAGTTTATATGGAAGCGCAATTCTTGATTTTTTTCTCTGCTTAGGCACATCCCTTCGTATTTCCCTAGTCTCCGCTCTTTTTTTTTTATTTGCTGTTATTTTTCTGCGGCTGCGGCCATAATTTACAATAACAACAAACCCAGATGGGGGCGAAGGTGGCTCGAGGGGGCGTGGCAGCACCGGTGGGTGGTGGGCGTGGGGCGGTAGGCGGTGTGATGGTGATAGCTTGGGGAGGCAGATAGAGAAATGTGAAGCTGAAAATGAAAGAGTCGAACAATGTGGCTGGCCCCGGCTTGTGAGGCTGCCGTTTTGCATTCGATGGATGAATATGGAGGGGGGATGGGATGATATGGGGGTGAGCTTGATTCCAAGGGGGAAAGGGAGAGGAGGGGAGTTGGGAGCTCTAGAGAACCGATAGCAATGCCACCGTTAGCAGTCTAAAACGACGAAGCCATCGAAATCGCGCCATGCAGTTCTTCTGACTTCAGAGTCAGATATTGTATTTCATGGCGTCTCGCTCGATATGTCGCCTCTATACCTATACCTATGCTGTTCGTGTGTGCTCCATAATTCAATTTCAGCGTAAGCCCATCCACCATAACCACCCACCATCAGCAAACCCATAACCACCCATATTCAACCTTCTTCACCCACAGCCACCCACAGCCACCCTTATCCACCCACAGCCACCCCCACTATGCACATAAGGCATTGATCTGCCCTAGCAAAGCGCTTTATGTTTTATGCGTGTGGCTGAAAAGTTTAACGAGGCATAAACAAACATAGGGCTACTGCCGTTGGCCCACTGCCGACTGAATGAATGAAAGTTGGCCAGATGATGATATATGGTCTGCCCGGGAAGAGACATTTTTCCTAGCATCTCCCGGAAGCTGGATTAAAATCTTATAAACAATATATGTCAAAGAATTGGATTGTGTTGTTCTTGCACAGATTTATGAATTCGATTTAGATTAAATGTTCTATCAATTACTTTAGGTTGCATACCCAAAGGCAAGCATTTCACAGCTCAAACGACTATTGTTTATGAAATGCCAAAGTTTCTCTGCTCAAAATCAACAAATATTTGTTGGAATGTAGCAAGCGGCTACTGGGAATTTCATGAAATTCAGGATCGTATTTAATTCAATAAATGTTTCACTTATTCGAATGCCCAGACATTCAGACATTCGATATTAGCAACTAATTGGATTGTTGCAAATGTGCGATTAATTAATTTGAATATAAAATCATAATTGCAGATAACGAAACATTTATATGTTATATTATTTGCTGCTTAAAACAAGCTTGTTTCTATATAGATTCTTTATTTATCTATGTTTCCAAAATATCCTAGAAATAGTTATGGCTCACGATGTAGTTTTGGATCTGAAGCTGCGGCAGGGTCGAGCCCATGTTGAAATTGGCTTATCCATAATCCAATTAGCCAGGCAGATAGCGCCGTGTCACGGCCACATCCTTCTTACATAAACCATATGTTTCGTCACATGCAATTTCCAAAGCAATTAACCGGCACACTCGCACCTGCCTGCTGCAGCATCCTTTGCCCCCCTGAACGCCGAATAGAAGGACCTCCCGAATGCCTGCAGCCTGTTGCTAGATCCTGCCAATGGCAGTGTGTGTGTGTGTTCTGCTGTGTGTGTTAGTGCCAACGAATTGAATTTGTCGCGCATCGAACAAACTTGGCAATTCAATCAACGTGCCAACTGCTGCCGCCTTCAACCCACCTCACCTGATTTCTTTGACCATGAACCTGACCATCGAGCATAGAGATTCGGACATTGGACCATCGACCATAGGGACTTGTCTTGTCCGTCTGCCACCTCAACACCCCAAAATTGTTGGCCATCGTTTGTAGTTCACTTTGCTAATTGAATTGCCCTGCTTGCCGCCTCTTCCAGCGGCAGTGTCAAAAATTACGCATACGCCCGGTTGGTGCGCATTAAGCCGTTACAGCTAATGAAGCTCACGAGATTGACGGGCCAATTATGGCGATGATGGCATCGCCATTGTTTCCCCCTGCAATTGAATTACATTGAAAACTTCGTTAGGCTCGTTAGCCGAGCGCGATTTACGCGATAAACACGCCCGCCAACTTAAAATGCAATCAATGCCAGCTTGGCTCTCTCGTGCAGACTTAATCTCGATTAAATTGATTTTTATTGATATGCTCCCAGAAGTGGTACTCACTTAGCACTGCGGACATGGTACATATATATATGTATATAAAGCACCGAGGAATAAAAGGTCAATAACAAAATGGTGAAATGTTAAGAAAGTCACTGATATAGGATTAGGATATACATATATTATAGGATATTTATTTTTGATTAGGCTTACTAGCCACTTTAATCCCTCTTATCCTTATCAGAATATATTCTGAGTATGGAAAAAGTTCTCGACACAATCCTTCACCGTACAAACTCATATCCCTGCAAATTGCACTACTTTAAGGGAGTTAACGTTTTCCTTCGAAAGGCAACCGATTGCCTGAAGTAAATCCCGGTAGATTGTACGCTTTTTATTTTCAGAACCCATACTTTTTCTTACTTTTTTTTAATTGATGTGCAGTGGTGATTGGTTTTCCAGCTGCCTTTCGAGGTGTCGGGATTAAGCGGAGTGCTTTCAATTTGCAGAAATAAAAATAACAATGGGCAGTCGGCCATGAGCATAGGTGGTCGCCACTGGCAGTCCAAATTGAATGGCAATTTGATTTTATTGAACTGCAGCAACTGGTTGGGCCTGTCACTGCAGGAGCCGAGTATAATATTTCAGCTGACCAGGCAGCCGAAGAAAAGCCATGCCAAATCAGTGCAAATACATGTATTGGGTTTCCAGTTTTCGCCCCTCGTTTTTTTCTTCCCTCTCATTGGCGCCTGCGGCACGTACTCGTAATTTGCTGTTGGCCAACTTGTCTGCCTAAGGCGGGCACATCCCACTCGTCGTCCTTGTCCTTGTCATGCTGGAAATATAATTAAAGTTTTTGACAGTTATCTCGGGCCAACAATGAATGAAAGTCTGTTCGCAGCGTGATTAATGATGTCGTTTTTGGCATTTTGGAAAGCGGAAAAATAAAATAGAATTAAATTTGCAATGGGGCTGGTACTACTACTACTGACCCAATGCCCACATGAATTGAATTACTTGATCATTTATGGTTGATTATGATAATCACTTCGAAAATGCCCAACCGCAGAGCAGCAGCGGGCCTAAAATCATTTCCCCTCAAATGTTTCGCATCATTTCGAATTCCGCACGTGAGTGCAAGCAATTTGCATTTTCATAGCGCTCGCTGCGGTTGTGGTTGCAATCAAATGCAAGTGGGATATTTAGCGCACTCTAGTTGGCGCTTCAAAAAGTATCCGTCAGAAATATGGTCAAAATGGTGTATTATGATAGTTAACTAACCTTTATAAGAGAGGTTCATAGGAACAATAATGCCAGAGCTGCACAACGAACTCTTAAAGGACATGGAACATCCTGTTCTTAGCCCTGCTGAAATCCCTGCCCGACTGGGATGGGGTTTAGACAAATGTCACTCTCAATTTGCGGGTGAAATCGAGCTGTGTCCTCGCTCCGTGTGTTTGCGCACCTTTGGCAGCGGTTTGCAGCTTAGTTAATTAAAAAATCACTTGGAAATCAGACAACTCGGAAGGGTAATTAGAACTGGCAGCCAGCCAAAAGCACACACGCGGTCAGGAACTTGGCTGAGTTGCTTTTCTGTCCGGGATTTGTAGTTAATTGGCTGCCGTTGCGTGGCAACCCGGAGTTGCAACTGCAACTGCATCTGCGTTAAGTGCTGGCAGTGGATTGCCAACAAATCGCCAACATACACCCGCACGGCTAAATCGCATAGGTTGGATGTAAAAGCTTTTCGGCAGAAGGATAACTTTTTTTTAGCTAACTTTGTCTACGCTAAGTCGGCAGAGTGTCCGTGAACTGAAGACACAAAAGTGTTCCCAAAATTGAGTTGCTGCTGGACAAGAAATTGAATTAATAACTAAAAACAGAATGGGTTTGCTGGGCCAATGTGTAGCAGATAATTTCATTAAAACAGTCAGCAGCTCGCACTCCGACTCCCGAATGCCCACATTGCGTATGCGCAATGGTTCTCCAACGGACTTAACTTGTCTTTTGCGGCACTTTGTGAATGAGAATGTGTGTGCACGTTTAATATGCAATGGCTAGGCTTATGTTTTGTACAAGGAAATCCTTTTACACCATATTGAGTTCCGCTGTTGCCATTTGTGGCATCTCCTCGAACAACATAGGAAAATGATTTAGCGTTTGTAATTAGGTTTAAATATTTATACTCCCAGTGTCCATACGGTCAGTGTAAAGAGTTAGCAGCTTTTTCGACGTAAGCCTAAAGCTAATTGTTGAAACCAAGCCAAGTGGAATTTAACTGCACCTTAAAGAAACTTTTGGGAGAGTACTTGGAGTTCTGGCTAGTTGGGGATATCAATTCTGCCATTAAACTTTTTTTTTTTGCCACTTTCAGTTGTCATTCTCCGGACAATTAGCAACCGAAAGTGGGCCAAACAAACTGTCAAGCCGGCAAACATCGAATCAGAGCATCGAAGTGAAATGGAAATGAAAATGAAAAAATGAAACTACTACTACTACTAAAAAGGAAACTTGTGTTTGGCATTTTTTGTTTTGCTTGTGGGGTCACACGCCTTACCGACTCCCAGAAGGCAGAAACACAAAACAAAACTAAAATAAAAACAGGAGAAAAAAATGTTAACAACGCAGAGCAAACTGCTCGATGATAATGAAACTGCTGACGATGACGATTTGAATGGACAGAAAGTGGGCATGTCAAACAGCATAAAGTGGAAAAGTGCACCAAAAAATAATTGTACTTTTAAGAATTATTTAATTAGGATGCTGTTACTTTGTAATGCAATTAATTGGTTTATAAAGGAACATTCAATGAGTTACACATTTTAATAGCGAATTAAATATGTATTGAAGCGAATTTCCTGAGATATTTCTCTCCATGTGCCCCGTTGAGTGGCTGCTTTGTTTCGATGTGCGGTCATTGCCATGGGGCATGTTTTGTGTGGCACACGGAGCGTATGCGTAACGAGTGCCCAAGTGGACATCGCCGGCTGCCCGTGGGCATACAAAAGGAATCGTTTTGCTTGTCATTTCGCCAATTCAATTAACGGGGCAACAACTCGAAACAAAGAGGAGCCGGATACTGAAACAAAAATCCGATACACCCAAAAAGGAGCAGTAACGTGGACAAATCAGCGAGTCAAGCAGCCTGGTCGCTCTTTTAATGGGCAATTACATTTTAATGAGACTTTACCGCCGCTTCACCTCCTGTCGATAAATGCAAATTTTCCCGTTGCTGGGGGGTTGGTGCTCGCACTCCGCCTCCAAAGTCGAGCAAAGGTCGCCTTAAAGCCGGGGGGTCAGCCGAGGGTGCGCGATACTCCGATTACATTGTCAGTGTAAAGCGTAAAGTGTAAAGTGTAGGGGCCCGCCTTTGAATGCAAATTTCGCATTTCGCATCCTTGTTATTAATTTCGTGCCGAGTTTACGGTTTTCGCTCTCCGCCTCCATATCGAACGCTTGACACATCAAAGCGTTTTGCCTGACAGTGCCACACTCGGCGCATGCAGCACTTTTTGTGTTATGAGTGTGCGTGTTTGCGATTAAAAGAGTAGCAGCAGCAGCAGCAACTGAAACTGAAACAAACATTAAAGGGCCCGGCGCTTTCAATTGGAAAAAATAAAAAATATATATGAAATACAAAATGAACGAGGAGAAGAGAAGGGCATGCAGAAATATAATGAGTTTTGCCCGCTGCTCACAAACAGGCTCCGTTTGGTCATGGCCGCCCTGACAAGCGTTGACACTTCTTCGCTTCGCTTTTCCGCTTTTCCATTTTCCCGCCCAGTCTGCGGATTCTGGCGAGAGTCTCATAATGTTGATGGACACTCGCTTTGATTTGCTGCTGCTGCCACTGCTGCTGCTGCTGCTACTGCTCATGTGGCTTTTCCTTTTGCCAGTTAAGTCGGCACTAACGACTTGTCATACGTGCGGTTTCATCCGAGGACAACGACATCCATCGGTGGCTCAACGGCGCGGGTATCATCATCATCATCGCTGCCGACTGTTTGCCCTGTCCTTTGACACACTGTACTGTATACTGTATACTGTATACTGTGTGCCCATCCTGTCTCGCCCTCTTCAGTCAGCTCCGCATTTAAAATCAATTTCATGGCCCCGGCCAGACAAGCAAAACACACACACACCATCGCGTTGGGAATCCCTGTTTTTTGTGCCCCTGCCTCAGCCACAAATGCAAATATAAACATATGTGATGCCTACAAAAAAGAAATCCTTTTCAAGCTGTAAATACTTCCCTAATGGAGAGAAGTCAAGACACTGCACGCTGTCGTTTGCAAAAGGAATATATCCTTAAATATCCTTAAATATTTATTTATAAATTACTATTTTGTGCACTTTCTAATAATACGAAAAAGTGCATCACTTTATAAAGATTTTATATCTTCACAGGAAGGAATCTATTCTCTTTAAGTACATTAAGGGTATTTAGTCGGCTGCTTGAAATACGAACTTTTTGAATATTTCATATTTCGTTTTGATAAACCTTCCACTCCCAGTGAGTAGGTATTTATGTTTGAAAGCCCGCAGAAAGGTCGTTACTGATAAGTCGACCTGCCTCTGTTTAGTCAGTCAGTTGGTCACTGTCCACATCACGTATACGCCACGTATCCTTCTACATGGCGAATCAGTGCAATGCACTCGACGCAAGAAACTTCCGGTAAGACGAATCTGGGAGCATCATTTAGTTTGCTGTGAACCCCAATTAAGCAGCTGGCAGAATGCGAATTGCTTTAAGTTATTTGGCAATCCTGCGGCACCTGCTCTGTGTTTTTCTTAGCTGGCTGGCACTCAGTGTGCCTGCCACTCGCTCGTGTGCCAAGAGCAATAAAACTTTGCCGACTGACTGCCGGTGGCAGGCGGAATTATTCATTCGACATTTAAGTGTCTGCCGACACGTGCAATGTAAAAGTTTAACACAGCTGCATACATTACCCAATCCAATGGCATAAGCCATTAAACGAAAGTTGGGCTTAAAGACGCCGCTCGTCGCTGGGAATGAAAAGTATGCTTTTCTTTGCAGTTGCATACTTATAGGCCAATGGAATCTGCATATGGAATTCGCTGATGGCCAAAAGCAATCGATTTTCATCATCTTACATTGGTTCTTTTTGCGGCACCGAAAGTGATTTCCTGCCAGGCATTGCCGCCAAAAACTTCATCAAGCTGCCATCTCTTATCGCTGGCGAAGGGGTGCTACCCCCCACTTCAACCCCCTGAATATCTTCCGGTTCCGCAGCTCTTGATGTCTTCCTTTGCGAGGGGTAAGCAAAGAAGCATACGGCAGCGGCGGTAAGTGCCAAATAATAACCGCATGTTGGGAAACGAGGAATTTCAAATGCAAAAACCGAAAAACCCGAAGAAATTCCTTGTATAAATATTCGATGCAGCCAGAAACACTGAACTATGAATGCGATTTCCATGTAGATCCAGGCGGCTTTGGCACGTGCGCCAACAAACTACACAATAAGTTTGCAAAAATAATCAATTTTTTGGCGGGGAGAAACACATAAAATCGACAGATTGCGGTTAATGGTCGTTTAAAAGCGCGTGAAAAGGGTCACCTATGCTGCAGTTTTATGTAGCATACTTTCGGGGGCGGCCATAAAAAATGTGTATGCCAGTTTCAGAGTTGGCCATCTTTTAATGGGTCTTTTGGGCCATTGTTGATCCAACTGCAGCACTCGTACCTTCGTACCTATGTACATATGTACAAGTGTATGGAAAGTCGGGGCGTGACAACAACAAAGGAAGCGGCTAACACGCGCCAAGAAAGCCAAACAATCGCTGTCTAAACTCATTGTGTGCGCTTTGTGTGCACTGAAAGGGGAAAGGATCACTCGGAGACACTCGCTTCCCCCATTCACCATCAATCCCACACCATACCCACACACATACTATATATCACATACTATATAACAGTCATGTGTGTCAATGCAAATGTCTATGAGTGGGAAAAATCGCATTGATGCCGCTTTGTCGCATTGTCTGCTCAATACTCTATGCTCCATGCTCAATGCTCAATGCTCAAATGTCTCGCTGTGTTTGTGGGGCGGAAATATTGTTTGCTGGTAAACGTAAACGCTGGCAAACACAAGCAGCCGCACACAAGTTGATTGTGGTGAGCAGCCAAACACTTCACTTCACACCGTCGGTTGATGCGGCACTGCTTTATTATTATTGCCAGTCGAATGAATGTCTAAGCAGCTGAAAGGGGATGAGCTGGCAATATGAGGCAATATGCAACACAAGTTTCTCAAGCTCACCAGCTCAAGACAAGCTGCAAGTAATTACCACTGATCCCCCCTTTTGGGGGCACACTGACCCAGGTGGGTCAGGCACATCGTCGAACAGCAATCCGCATGCGACTTACACTGGGATTGAAAATATCATTAAAGAAACGGCAAAGGCAGCCAATATAGTTTGTGACCTTACACTTTGCCAATTAGGTTGGCATGCTGCAGTTGCATAGCCCAGTGCACACAACAGGAATCCAAGTCGGGCTATCAACATCTTCACGTTTCCAAAGTTAAAACCAAACTGATGCTCTTGCCTTTCATATTTAGCATATGTGTGTCAGCAAAGGTCAGATAATAGAGAAGCACTATTGCTAGGCGACGCTGTGAATAAGCAGATGAAGTGCTCATTAAATCCGGGCACGGCTTTTCCACTTTTTGTAGGCATTGTTAGATAGAAAATGGGATACACATATTAGGAAGCCACAAAACAGGTCCGTATTTATGTGCACTAAAGAAATAAATATTATCAAGCATTAGGTGTCTAACTACAACAACTGACAGTATCTATATTTATCAGCTCATTTAAATACTTGAAATTTTTGACATCATCAAAAAACCCCACTTTAGATGTCAATTATATAGCTCTCGCTAGCAGTTCAAGAAAAAGCAAAACAATG
Organism: Drosophila teissieri; assembly: GCF_016746235.2. Lineage (NCBI taxonomy): Eukaryota > Metazoa > Arthropoda > Insecta > Diptera > Drosophilidae > Drosophila > Drosophila teissieri. Next base: position 26,492,493 of record NC_053032.1, on the reverse strand, counting down.
AGTTAGTCTCGTTTTAGCATGCTTAAAACCTCTTTCTTTAATTGGCCATTATGTGAAAGTTTCTCAAATTAATAAGGAGGTAAACTTACGGATTCACCAACACTGTGGCATTTGCATTTTTTTTTTTAATTCTGTCGAATTCTCTTGCGTCTTTCGACTTCGCTGGGACTCAAATAAGTTTTTATCAGACGGTGTGGCGGACTACCGCATTTTGATCCGTAGGTGTGGCATACTCCGCTGCAGCAATCCCAATGCACGTTACACTGGAATTTAGTAATTATCAGTGATACGTATCTGGCAACTTCCATACACAAACTTACATCTCCGCCCACGGGACTACATTTTGTGCCGTATCCATGCACATTGCTAAATGTGATACAGAGCAAAATATACAATCCAAGGATCGTGGGTAACGACGACATCTTCTCGCTGGCAAAGTAAATACTCAACTGACACGATCTGCTTTTAGATCGCCACATATGAGGGATCTCGACTTTATAAATAAGCTGATGAAGTGGTTATTAAATCTCAGCAGAGCTTCTCCGCTGCATGAGTTGTTGAATAGAAACCCACAAATAAGGAAATATTTATGTACACTGAGAAAACAAATATTACGAGCCATTTCAAGCCTTTTGGTATATTAAACTCCAAACACAAAGTAGCCGATTTCTCCTAACGACACTCTGCAGACACCTGAATGCACATTCCCGAACAGCAATCCACGTGCATCCGACACTATGGTGCAAATATACATGATTTATATGGCTTATTACATGTCAAGGACTTACATATCCTCCACTAGGCTGACAATAGCTGACAGCATCCAAAGTCCTCGTAGTCTTTGTAGTCGTAGAACTGGCAGTGGTCTCCAGTTTCTGAAGTCCAACCACAAAGCTCAGAATAGAGATTAAAAACGCCAGTCGGGCAATCAACATCTTCGTTCTCGGAAAGTTAAGAGATAAGTGTTGATTTTAAACTTTAGTTGGCTTTTAATATAGAACGCGTTACGGTTTAATTTTATTAGCCAAGTCAACAGTGTCATGCTCATCTAGTTAGGAGATTTTTTATTTAAATAAGATACTTTTAGGGGCAATCATTTGTATACAACTTAGGTAATGCATCGGTAAAAACGTTTCAGGCATCTTAAACTGCAGCAGTGCTCTGCTAATGTGCACTTATTTCTGAACTGCACACACTTATCGGCCCAACGCAGTCGTTGAATCTAGTAACATAAATGTTTAATTATACAAGAAATATTTCAATTTAAATATATTTCTGTTAATTACTTGCGTTAGATTCTTAGACAACGGCAGGATATCGGAGGAATTTCTGGCAATGAATGGATAAAAGTCATCCATGCCATAGGGTATGTGTCGCTCGATGTGATGACTGGGCAAAGCGATGGCCAGGCCCAAAAACATGGTGCATGCAACACTAAGCTTCATGTTGTATTTCAAATTCTGTTCGTGTTGCAGAACTCTTTTATACCATTCCCTCGCTAAATAATAAAAAAACAGAGCATCGTTATCGGCAGTGTAATTACAGTTTGTTTGGTCAAAACAGTTTCGGATCGAATGACAAAGTTTCTAGCTGGCAAAGAGTCGGTGGCTAAAGTCAACAACTGGCGGACTCTGCCAAACACTCTGCACTGAATCGGCGGCCACCATGTTTCGATAGTCGGCTACTCCGCGGAACAGGCTGAGGAACATGTTGGTGAACATGGTTACCTCGTCCTGGTTGAGTGGATTCAGCTGCTGCTGCAGTGGTGGCTTGGATATCAGTGGCAACTTCGCATCCTTTGCAGACGAGTCCTTGTCAACGGGCAGAGCTTCTATTTGGGACTAAATAAATAAATAAACAAATGGAGAAAGGTATATGTGAAAGCTTAAATAGCGCTTACAGCCAACACTAAAAGGACCAATAATATGGCGAACATTATCACTTCAAATCGGCTTCTAACTCAAAGTGAACTAAGTACCAAAGTTGGCAGGAGCATGGCTTTTAAACTCCACAATTATTGCCCAACCAAACCAGCCGCAATTATCAATTGCAGTTGTCGGACATGTCCCTCTGTTTGCCCAAGTCAAGAAGTCGGCTTACATTTGTGTCAAGACGGCCGAGATAATTGGGAATTGCCCATGTCAATATTTAATGTCAACGCATCAGAAACGATACAAACAGCAGATATGGAACGAGATATGGGTGGAACAACATGACCTATGTTGAACAATCAGCGTTTAAGTATCATTGAGGTGGGCCCTCTGAATTATTTGTTCTGGATTTAAGTAGGTTAAGGTTACTTTCAGTGTTCTCCATTCCTGTGATGCTTTTGTGGTGTTCTCATTGTTAAAGAAATATTTATATTTACTTTAATTAAATAAAAAAGTTTGCAAGCTTTGTTTCAACATTCTTCCTGATATGTAGAAATATGTAAAGATATATATATTTTATAGCCTATCTAGTTATTATATATTATATTAAAACAGCTTTGGCATCGAATGGCGTGGAAATCTCTGAGGGTTTTCGCCACAACTTCCACTTTACAAACACATTTATCAGTTCATTTAAATACTGGGAATTTTTCCCATCATCAAAAAACCCGCACTTTAGATATCAATTGTAAAGCACTCGTAGACAGTTCATGATTAAGTAAAACAATGAGTAAGTGTGATTTTGTATTTTATTAGGATATTATAAAAAACTATTTCTACGATTTCAGCATGGTTAAATCCTTTTTTTATAACCATTTTATTTGAGCTTAAGTTGTAGAGCTGTTGTGCCCACTTTATTTGAGAGCGATTCTTATTTCCAATGAATATAAAGGCCGCACCCTGAGCTGAATTATTTTGGTAATTAGCTGTGTGTCATGTTTCCCCAATGCTACGAATTACTTCAGGTGACACATCTGTGCATATAAGTGTGACATCGTAGGTTGCAGCATTCTTCAGCCCGGGAGCACTGAAAAACACGTACATATTGTGGGTGAAAGTTTACCAAATTGATAAGGAGGTAAACTTACGGGTTCACCAACATTGTGGCATTGAGCAGCTGAATACGGCTTTGAATCAACACTAAAAACATCATTTGATGGTTCTGACTCACTAGGTAGACCGATAACTTTCACCTCATCATTGATTGATTTTGATTGTTGTTTCTGGCTACTGGTGAATTCGTTGGGGCTCAAAAAGGTTTTTGTAAGACGCTGCGCCGGATAGCCACAATAGGAGCCGTAGGTTAAGCATCTTCCGCTGCAGCAATCCGTGTGCATGTTACACTGCAATTAAGTAATTATCAGTAATACGTATCCGGCATCTTGCATACACTAACTTACATCTCCGAACACGGGACTACATTTTGTGCTATATGCATGCACATTGCTAAATGTGATAAAGAACAGGAGATACAATCCAATGATCGTAGGTAACGACGACATCTTCTCGCTGGCAAACTGAAGACCCAACTGACTCAATCTGCTTTCGGATCGCCACATATAAGGGATCTCGATTTTGCGAGAACGAAGCGAAGAGACAGCGAAAACAGTGAGTAATGGTACAGCGGTATTGTGACTACCAGATACCGTCTAGTGTGCATTCCAGTTTATTTTTTATGAGTCCATGCTAATGACAGTTTGAAAATAGGAATAGGCACGAAGGTGAGATATAAATCAATATTTACTATGAAAGGGGCTGAGTGTTTCGCTCACTATTACGAGTATATCATATATATCTTGATCATTTCATATATGACAAAGGGGTTCTGAGAAGCAACAAAGCCAATCCATATATACATTTTACGAAAACTTATACAATAAGAACTTTTGAAAACTAAGGTAATATATATTGAAAGACTGTTGCACTGCAAGAAACTGGTGATCGTGTACTAAGCCAACTTAGGGGTGGATTAGGACAAGTCCTGCCAAGTGTAGTAGCTTCAGGATAGTACCGGTATACCCCTGGGGATGGGCACCACCACCTGCTGTAGGGTAAGAGTGCGTTTTTGGTGGAAAGCCCGCATTCGGGGTGTGTGTTGTTAGTGTGCCAAGGACCGCACCGTGACCTGCTCAATGCCGCTCCCTCGAGTGTGCGACTCACTCCAAGCGAATCGAGTTCGAGTTGTTTGCCCACTTACCCGGGTATGAGTATATGTGAGTACAAGTGAGTATTCTCTTATACGAGTGCCCATCGATCAGTCAGTCTTCCCGCTTATCTAATCGGGTCTGGTGAGGCTTTAGCTATAACCATCGGCCTGCTCGTAGCCGTCGCTCAGTTGAGTTGCGGTTGCCAGGGCGCGAGCAAATACAGTTTTCGATCCGATTCACGATTTTCGTATCACCATGATTGTGTCGCCGTCGGTAGTGGTGATGTTGGTGGTGACCCTGGCCCTGCTGGTCAGTGGGTCCATGGGTGCAAGGGAGCGATCCTTGCGACTGCCGAACGCCACCTATCCGCTGTTCTACCAACTGCACATAGCCAGCGATATACACAAGGGACAGCTGCTCTTCACCGGAAATGCCACCATTGACGTAGCCATCCGGCAGTCAACGAACGAGATAGTGCTGCACGCCAAGAACCTGTCTGATATTGAGATCACTGTTCGCCGGCTGACGGACGCAGGATCCGAGATCGTGGACGATCTAACACATACGCTGCATCCCACGGCGGGCTTCCTCATCATTCACGCCACTGAGAACTACATGGCCTTCGAGGAGGGGCAGCGATACCGACTGGAGATACTCTACACGGCCATAATGGCATCCCGTCCCGCCGGACTATACTACATGGATTATATGGACGAGGAAACCAACCGCACCGTGTGAGTGTTTTATCTTTCGTAGCAACCCAGAAGAGGATTATCCGCAAGTTGACTTTGCTAAATTTAGAAAATATCTCTTGGTTTTTTGTTGCACCTCCCTTTTTTTCTAACTACCGGCTACTGCTTATAGTAAAGTGCGATAGCCTTAGGGAAAAGCTGGATATCTTATCCGCTTATAAGCTTTTTGAATACACTATGCTATTTGAAGAAAGACCCAGTAGCAAGCACGCGCTCATTGAGATTATGAGTGAGCCCATCTTACATAATCCGCAGATAGATTCGGCGTGCATTTTGTGCCGGGGACGGGGACTTCGCTTTGCCTGCGCTCTCACTTTTATTTTGTTATTATTTTCATTTGTTTGGTATTGCTTTTTAATTACTTTGCTGGCGTAGACAAACGCTCTCGCACTTTATCGCTATCAGACGTACATGTACATATGTATGTATATATGTTTGGTAGATGCTCATCGCACATATGGCGGAGTAGGTTGATCCGGACGCGTCACCTGGGTGACGATGTGCACATTAAGTTTTCTCAATGGGGGGATTCTTCATAAAGGGGAATGACTGTGTCAGCAACTGGGAGTCGCATCTTATCAGTGCGCGATTGATAGTGAAACAACAACATAAACGAACAGTTGTATTTGCTTTAGAGCGCCTAAGTCCCCGATTTGTTTTGATTCCGATTGGGCAACATATTCGCATGACCCACGACGACTGGCGTTTGGGAATAACGAGCCTCGATTGTTCCGTGGATGTGAGAGCAGGTTCTCCATGTGATTGATCATTCCGGCAGCCGCAGGCTGTGACTGGTTTTTTTCTCTGTTGAGCGTTCAATGATCTGCCAATGGGATTGGGAATTTTCGACTGAAGCGATTTGGTTTTTTTGGTAATTATAATTCCTAGGCAGACAGCAGACATCGATTGCCCGTGGCAACAAGTACAATAGTACTTGGAAGTATGTTATAATTATTATTTATGTTTTGATTTCATTTTACGCGCAGACCTATTGACCCAATTCAATATTAATCTTGCAGATACGTAGCCGCCACGCAATGTGAGCCGACATATGGTCGCCTAATCTTTCCCTGCTACGATGAGCCGGGTTTTAAGTCGAACTTTAGCATTAAGATAACCCACGGGAGCACTCACTCCGCCATATCCAATATGCCAGTTAAGGAAGTACTTTCTCATGGGTAAGTTTATTATTTAGACTATATATTTTCCTTATTAACCTCTTGTATATATTTGCAGTGACTTGAAAACCACCTCGTTTTACACAACCCCACCGATTTCCACCTACCTTGTGGCTTTCGTCATCTCCGATTTCGAGAGCATTTCCGAGACATATCGTGGGATCACGCAAAGCATCTACACCTCGCCCACTTTCAAGGAAAAGGGTCAAGTGGCGCTGAAGAATGCAGTCCGAACTGTGGCTGCACTCGAGGACTATTTCGGGATCTCGTATCCTTTGCCAAAACTGGATCACGTGGCGCTGAAGAAGAACTACGGTGCAGCTATGGAGAACTGGGGTCTAATCACCTACAAGGATGGTAATTTACTTAAAAACGTATCGTCGGATGCGCACAAACGAAAGCTGGACACGATCACCCAGAACCACGAGATCGCACACCAGTGGTTCGGCAACTTGGTGTCCCCGGAGTGGTGGTCATACACTTGGATGAATGAGGGATTCGCCACATACTTCAGCTATGTGATTACGGATTTGGTTAGTAATAAACGATTCGTATTATAGGTTACTTTCCTTCTTTATACAACTATCCATTTTCCATTTAGATCAATCCTGATGACAAAATGATGGACATGTTTATAAACCACGAGGCAGAAAGCGCCTACAGCTACAACAGCTTCTTCGATGTCCGTCCACTGACCTATTACGTGGAGGGTGAACAGGACATCATGGGTGTCTTCGACATCATCTCCTACAAGCGGGGTGCATGCGTGATCAAGATGTTCCACCACGCCTTTCGCCAGAAGCCCTTCGTGCGTGGCATCAGTCACTTTCTGGAGAAATAGTAAGTTGAGTGAGGATGGCCTCTCGAACTGGTCAATTGGAATTCATGGGTCAAGGTGCTCTGCTCTTTCGCCCAGTCGTTATAGCGTGGCCAATGAGCTGAACCTCTTCGATGCCCTGCAGTCGGAGCTCCAGGAGGATGAGTACTTCTCACAGCAGCCGTGGGCGTCCCGCATACGGGAGATTATGCTCTCCTGGACGCACAGCGAATGGCTGCCCATTGTGATGGTCACTAGGAACTACGAGAACAACACCATCACGTTTAGCCAGCGATCGGTTCACATGAAGGATGAGCTCTGGTGGATACCAATTAATTTTGCCACCTCCAAGTCACCCAACTTCGCGGACACCCAAGTGGATATGTTTATGCCACCGCAACCACGGTATACAGTTGCATTGGAGGATCTGAAGATCCAGGTCAGCGGCAAGGATTGGATAATTGTGAATAAGCAGCACACCGGCTTCTATCTCGTCCGCTACGATACAGATAATCTGATGGCCATTGCCAGGCAGCTGCAGACGAATCACTCGGTCATCCATCCCATAAATCGACTTGGCCTCTTTCGAGATCTGGGTCCCCTGATCGAACATAACCAAATCGAGCAGGTGGAAGTGGTGTTTGAGATGCTGAAGTACCTTGAGTTCGAGGAGGATGTGCTGATCTGGAACCAGGTGCAGGATTCGATAGAGTGCCTAATGCGAAACTTGCACGGCACCTCCTCGCAGAGCCTCTTCAATGAGTTTGTGCGCCGCCTGATTGGCCCGACTTTTCGACGAGTTTACGTGGAAAACGGCGTAAATTTACCCGAAGATGGCATATCGCATGGGATACTAGAAATCGCCTGCTCTGCGGATCTCCCCGAGTGCCTGGAATACACACGTCGCCTGGCTAAGGAGTATATCATTGATAAGATATATTTAAGAGTGGAAGCGGATTACCATGCCGTCATCGATTCCGTGCTGTGCATGGGAGTGCGATATCTAAGCGATCAGGACTTCCAGAGGGTAATTGATATGATGCAGGAAATTGATCGCGGTTCGGTGTACTACGATGACATTATATATGCCCTGCGCTGCACGCAGAGTCATCGGCATTTGTTGTACTATCTGGAAGGGCTGATGGGTGAAAATTCCACCCATATGGTTCTTTCCGAACTCGAAGATTTAATGTATCTCCTCTACATATACAAATCGAATCTGGCCTCTCGTCCGATCATCTGGCAGTATATCGAGCGCAACTACAAGTTCCTCTGTCGAGCACCAAACTTTTTGGAGCACTTCAAACAGCTCGCTGGATTTGTGCCCAGACATCAGAGATCACAGGTAAATAGGCTCTCTATTTTATCTCCCATTCGTTTGATTGAAATATATGTACTTTCAGTTTGAGAGGCTGCGCCAGACTATTGCGGACCACATGTTGCAGGAGGGTCTGAACTCGAACCAAACGCTGATCGCTGCTGATTCACCGCTGGTGGGCAAGAAGATGAAGATCACCGAGAATTTCCAGGACAAGTTCGAGCAGCAGATCCACAAATGGCTCCTGAACGAGCTTCCTCAGGAGTCCGGGAGGAGTGACGCCCTTCTGTCCGCCTCCCTCAGTGCGGCCAATGGGTCAAGTCGTCCTCAGGGTGTCCTCAAGGAGGCGACTCGTGTGTTGCGCAGTGCGTTACGAATAGTAGATATGTATAGGTGACCACAGTTTGGGTCCAACTAGGTAACACTTAAGTACAAGCTTAATTACGAATAAATTAATTCTTTCAAAACAATGCAATCGAGTCTATTCATTCAACACCGAAGAGCTTTTCAACACATTCTGAACTACAAATGAACCACAGAAGTATACGATTTGCCAATGACGCCTCCGTGGGGAATTGATAAGCATGTGAAAAACACAAAAGTCATCGATAATAAAAAGCCGATCAAACGACCACAGCTTTCTTTACGCAGAGCCTAGTAATGGGTATTTCTGAAAACTTAAAAACAACAATTTCGTATTGTCATGCTCAATAAATCGGTAAATTACTTGGTGAACTCTACAAATTACTGATGAAAAATATAAAAACTGAACACAGCCATTACTTAAGTTTACTTACAATAATTAATAATGTATTTAAACATACAATTATAACAGAAATTAACAGTTGTGTACTGTATAAAAACATAAAAAACCGAACGAAGCTATTACTAAAGTTTGTAAGCTTAAGTAAAATAATTACTGAATGCATGCACATTTTAAATATTTATTTAACATTTAGCACCTCGTCAACTTAATTGATACTTATTGTCGTTTTGCACGAGTATTTATGACTGTTTTGATAATGGAGCCATAACAACTTGCACTTTTTCGTACCTTAAGACTCTTACACGTCCCAGACGAAGCCATAATTCAAAATTTTACTGCATTTGGCGCAGTTAATGAAACTAATAATACGAATTCGATCAACCAAAAAAGCCTTGTTATCCTGCCAAATTTTGATAAGCCTTAAGCTACTGACTCATTTAAGTAGTGGTTAGCGAGGGGAATTTTTGTACTATTGAGCACCATCTTCAGATCTTTTTGGTATCGGCGTAGATTAATCGTTTTACAGCCCAATTACACTTCACAGTTTGACTTGGCCCAGTGCAATCTGGGCCAATAACCGGCACTTTGCCGGTTTTATCGAGTATTGCGCAACAATCTTTATGGCGATCGGTGCTGAGGATTAGATATGGCCGAGTCCATAAAAAAGCCGTGTCCAAACGGCGGCCGCTCAATACCAAAGTGTCTTTTCCGGAGCAGCCAACATGGCACGGTGGCTGCTGAACTCGTTTTCGCTGATCCTGCTCATGGCAGTGGGCAGCCTGCAGGCGCGCCTGATCCTGCCCTTATCCCTGGACGATGGCCAGTTGGAGACCAAGGGAGCAGCTCTCTTTGCCACTCCGCGCGTGGATGATAATAGTGCCGGCAATTACCGACTGCCGAATACCACGGAGCCGGAGTCCTACAACGTGGAACTCTGGACGAATGTCCACACTGGCGATGACCAGTTCAATGGCATCGTCAACATCGATATACGTGTGTTGAACGAGACCTCGAATATAACGCTTCATTACCGCCAGACGTCGAACTTTGAAGCCTCGATTATCAGCCGGGATGTGGTCACGCCCACAGCAATTCCACTCACTGTAACCCCCGAGTTGCAGCGCGAATTCCTCGTCCTTACGCGGACGACCGCTGGTGAGGCATTTGGAGCCAACACCAACTGGACCATCACCATCAAGTACAACGGCACCCACCGCACTGACATGGGCGGCTTCTACCTCTCCAGCTACACGGATGATGATGGCAAACAGCAGTAAGTGCATCTCTTTCAAAACTTGTAGAAAATAATTTAATTATTTACAAGCTTAGCCTTAACCCTAATAGTAAATAGCCTTAATTTCACAAGTACATGAGCTTATCGTGCTATTAATAACGAATGTACTTGATTGAGTGCTTGCGACTAGTTTCATTTCTTATCAAAAAACACAGTTTGGCCTATCTTTATAATCTGTGATTAGTACAATAAAGTTTAATTATCGGTTCAACTGAGACGTAATGAATATCACAATATCCTTCAGCTTCCTGGCCACCACGCAATTCGAGAGCACCAACGCCCGTCACGCGTTTCCCTGTTACGATGAGCCTGCCCGCAGAGCCAACTTCACGATTACCATCCACCACGATCCCTCCTACACTGCCATCAGCAACATGCCCGTGAACACGGATGCCAGCAGGTATGTACATATTATGGAAATGTATACCAAGTATCTAGAAACATTTGCTATTGATAGGTTGCCTGCAATAAGATAAGCACATGAACTAATTGATGATTTCGCCTTTCAGTTCGGGAATCACCGCCTTCCAGACGACGCCCAAGATGTCCTCCTACCTGGTGGCCTTCATCGTCTCCGATTTTGAGTCCACCACCGGAGAACTGAATGGCCTGCGCCAGCGGGTTTTCTCGCGCAAGGGAAAGCAGGATCAGCAGGAATGGGCTCTTTGGTCCGGATTGGTAGTGGAGGCCAGTCTCGCCGGCTACTTTGGAGTTCCGTTCGCGCTGCCCAAGCTGGACCAAGCCGGCATACCGGACTTCTCTGCCGGTGCCATGGAGAACTGGGGTCTGGCCACCTACCGTGAGCAGTACATGTGGTGGAACGAGCAGAACTCGACCATCAACCTGAAGACGAGCATTGCCAATATCATTGGACACGAGTACGCGCACATGTGGTTCGGCGATCTGGTGTCCGTGAAATGGTGGACCTATCTGTGGCTCAAGGAGGGCTTTGCTACCCTCTTCTCGTACGAATCGAACGACATCGCCTTTCCACTGTGGGACACCTATCAGATCTACCACGTGAACGACTACAACAGCGCTCTGCTTAACGATGCCCTGGCCTCGGCTGTGCCCATGACGCACTACGTCCAGACGCCGACGGAGATCTCCAACCGGTACAACACCTTCTCGTACGCCAAGCCCGCCAGTGTGCTGTACATGTTCAAGAACGCCTGGTCGGACAAGGTCTTCCGCACTGGACTGAACAAGTACCTGACCAAGAAGTGAGTGCCAAGCATCATTCTACATCTAATGTATAGAACTGTATATAGTAATTATTTGTTTTCACTCAGCCAATATACCTCCTGCGACGAATGGGATCTATTCGCATCCTTCCAGGAGTCGGCCGACGAGTTGGGCTTCAAGCTGCCCACCACTGTGGACAACATCTTCAGCAGCTGGTCCCACCAGGCTGGCTATCCCCTGCTCACCGTGACCCGTAATTACGAGGCAGGCACCATTACGATCACCCAGAAGCGCTATGTGGCAAGCAAAACCGACACAAATACCGCCACCTGGTATGTGCCACTCAACTTTGCCACTGCCAGCAAGTACGATTATCGCAACACGACTGCCACACATTACCTGCTTAATGTGACGGAGACCGTGATCTCGGATGTCGACGCTTCCAGCGATGACTATATAATCGTGAATATTCAGAACTCCGGCTACTACCGCACGCTGTACGATTCGCAGAACTATGGTCTCATTACAGCGGCTTTGAAGTCGCAGCCCCATAGGTTCCATCCGCGTAACAGGGCTCAACTGCTGTACGACACGTACATCTTTGTGACCACCGATCGCCTGAGCCACAGCATCCTGCTGGAGCTGCTGGGTTACCTGGTGAATGAGCAGCAGTATGCTCCCTGGTCCACTGCCAACACCATTCTGACCGTCTACGATCGTTACTTGCGTGGCGATGATTCGTACGCCAACTTCCAAACTTTCGTCCAGAGCCTGATCGATCCCATCTTCGATAAGATCGGAGTGAACGAGATTCCCGGCGAGCACTACCTGAACAACTATCTGCGCATCGTGCTGGTCAGCCTGGCCTGCCAGGTGGGATCCACCGATTGCTATACCCAGTCGGCCAAGAAATTGTCCGAGTACCTGTACAACGGCACTGCCATCGAGGCCACTCTGAAGACCCAAGCCTACTGTGCTGGTCTGCGATCCACTACCAATGACATCTACAGCAGAGTGCAGTCCGATCTGCTGAGCTCCACGGACTCCACCGATCGCAGCCTGTTCATCTCCTCGCTGGGCTGCTCCTCGAGTACGAGCCAGCTGATAGGTTTCCTGAACCTTTCCCTGAACACCGCCAATAGCCTGAGCTACTCGGAGCGCACTTCCCTGCTGAACTCGGCCTATTCCCGCAGTGAAATCGGTGTGACCGCCAGCTTGGAGTTCCTGGAGGCCAGCTGGTTGGATTACGCAAAGCTTTCGGAGACTGCAAAGCCCCTCGATTCCGCCCTGCGCGGCATTGCCACCTATGTGGTCAGTGAGAAGCAAAAGACGAGGGTATGTTTATTTTTTTAAATTTATAATTCAAAGCAGAATTAAGGGTTTCTAAATTATTTAACAGCTTAACGCTTTGGTGGCTGTTGTGAAGGCTGAAGGACCGAGCTATGTCAATGATGATCTGAGCGACACCATTGACTCCAGAATCACAAGCAACTTCGCTTGGTTGGAAGTGAACCGTGATCCAGTGCTCAACTGGATCGAAGATTCCCTAAAGGAGAACGGCAGTCCCTCCTTGACCGCGTCCATCTCCATGATCCTGGTCAGTGCGATGGCTCTGCTGCTGTTCAGGCTATAATAAGACAACTCATGTGGTCAAGTATTAAACATAAATTCAGTAAAGTAACATGAATCAACATTAAAGATCGAAAATAGAACTGATAATAGAGGGAATTTTTGGGCTGAATGGAGACTCCCGGTGGGAGCAGTTCAAAGTTTCACAATTTCGGGGTTGGGAAACTGAACTGATCGGTTTATGGCCTAGTTGCCACACTTCGCTTTGGTCAATCTAATCGCGATTCTGCGAATGCCATTGGCATCGATAAAGCACTGATAGTTGGGCTTAGTACGGAATTCGATTATCAAGTGGATATTTACAATGGCCGCAATGGTTTATGAAGTTCACGTGCTCATATCAGATTGTGATTTGGAACTTTCAAGAACAATACCCCGTTTTGGGCTTTTCTGCGCACTGAATGGCTTCTTAATCAATATCAATGGCTTTACCATTTATTAGCAGATGTCTGGCTGTTGCATAGTATTGCACACATTACTTAGTAACTTCCAACGGATTAATGGGCTTTTCTTATCTCAAGAGCGAACTTGAAGAGTCCATTATACCATAATAGTTAACTAGGCGTGTATATTTCACTATCATATCAGCACATATGATAAGTACACGCCAACTTTAGTTTCAATTGGTAGTTTTCAAGTTGTTGTTTCATTTAGAAATTATTGCTGTTTTCATTATTAGATAATATTCTGTCATAACTTTCAATTAATTACAGTAATGGTGTTAAATAATTTTTAAAGGTGAATGAGAACATTCTATAATAATCAGCTAACAATATCAGATCAAGGCCAGTTCATCAACTTGAGACTTTTATCAGGGCGTCTATCTCGAAATGCCCACACTTATTCACACTTATTCACACTTATTCGCCATTATCTGAGACGTGATTGTTACTAACCCTGCAGAAAATACAAATTCATCAAAGGCCAGTACCATACTTGATTTACTACCCAAAGTAGTTTGTACCACAGTGCTTGGCTGCTAACGGTCACTCTAGGTAACAAGATTGGGGTAATCTTTATGCCTGCTCCCAGATAAGATGCACTGCCTCGCTTAAAAGTGGCTCGCCGGACTTTGGCAGTTTAGTCTTTCCGCGTTTTCGCCATGTGTCGCGTTCAGGTCGGGGGCATGTCCCTATTCTTGGTCCTTCTGGTGGCCATTTCCGCCACCCAGGCGGCTGTGGTGCGCCAATTCCCGGTCCTTGACCAGCTGCACCATCTGGAGAACCCCATGCAGCGATCGGTGGTTCCCTTCGCCGACGAGGATAACTACCGCCTGCCCAACGATACGATCCCGAGCCACTATGCCGTGTCCTTGAGCACAAATGTCCACACGGGCGACACCGTGTTCAATGGTACCGTGGCCATAACCCTAAGTGTTTTAACCACCACCTCGAAAATTGTGGTCCATGCCCGCCAGCTGGAGAACTTCACGGCCTCCATTATTCAGCAGGGAGTCACTGAAGCTGTGGCCCAGGATTTGGTTTACGAATATGAAGAGGAACGCGAGTTCCTCATCTTCAGCAAGACGGGACTGAGTTTTCCGGAGGACACCACATGGATCCTGACGATCAAATACCAGGGACATCTGCGCACTGACAACGGCGGATTCTACCTGTCCACATACACGGATGAGGAGGGCAACACCAAGTACCTGGCCACCACCCAGTTCGAGTCCACTGACGCACGCCACGCCTTCCCCTGCTACGACGAACCCTCGAAGAGGGCGGAGTTCACCATCACCATCGCCCACGATCCGAGCTACAATGCCATCAGCAACATGCCAGTGGATAACAGCAGGTTGGTACTTCCTATTCCATAACGTGATAAAGTGCATAATCATTTCTGCTACTCAAATTGGTTGAATTTCATCCGAAGATATGGCAGTTTTAAAATGTTTATAGCCACCAAAGTATGCCACTGCCTCTTTGTCGTCATGGGTTTATGACAAAGATACGGCGATATCAGTGGTTCTACAAGCACAAGCGCTTGAATGAATGCATAAATTAATTGTTATTTTCCGTAGCACCTCCGGAGTCACCGTCTTCCAAAAGACCGTGAATATGCCATCCTATCTGGTGGCCTTCATCGTCTCCGAGTTCGTCTTCTCCGAGGGTGAGCTGAATGGCCTGCCACAGCGTGTCTTCTCCCGCAAAGGAACCGAGCATGAGCAGGAGTGGGCTCTGACCACCGGAATGCTGGTGGAGAAGCGTCTGTCCGGCTACTTTGGAGTGCCCTTCGCACTGCCCAAGCTGGATCAGGCTGGTATCCCTGACTTTGCCGCCGGTGCCATGGAGAACTGGGGTCTGGCCACCTACCGTGAGGAGTACCTGCTGTACAACACGGAGAACTCGACCACCAGCACGCAGACCAACATTGCCACCATTGAGGCGCACGAGGATGCCCACATGTGGTTCGGCGATCTGGTGGCCATCGAGTGGTGGAGCTTCCTTTGGCTGAAGGAAGGTTTTGCCACCCTTTTCGAGAACTTGGCTGTGGACCTGGTACGTTCGTAATCGAAAAACTCTCGTTTGTTTTTGCATCTATAGTAAGTTGTAATTTCGATTACAGGCCTATCCCGAGTGGGACATTTTCCAAACCTTCCACGCTGGCTCCTACCAGAGCGCTCTGGTCAATGATGCCAGCGCCAGTGCCCGTCCCATGAGCCACTTCGTCCAGAAGCCCTCGGAGATTGCCCTGCTCTACGACTCCGTTTCGTATGCCAAGGCCGGATCCGTTCTGGACATGTGGCGCCATGCCCTGACCAACACCGTTTTCCAGCGCGGCCTACACAATTACCTGGTCGACAAGTAGGTTTCTAGTTTGGAAGTCAAAGTCGCAGTCACTAATATCTAAATCCGAATCTATTCAGTCAATTCACTGCTGCCAATCCCACCAAGCTTTTCGCTGGCATTGCCAAGGCTGCCGTCGAGGAGAACTATGCTGTGCCAGCAACCGTGGACGAGATGATGGGTAGCTGGACAAACCAGGGCGGAGTTCCTTTGCTGACCGTGACCCGTAACTACGACAACGGCAGCTTCACGGTTAAGCAGTCGGTGTACACCAACGATAAGGACTATACCAACGACAAGTTGTGGTATGTGCCCATCAACTATGTGGACTACTCCAATCCCGACTTCCGCAACACCGAGGCCACACACTATCTGCTCAACCAATCCGAGATTACCATCAATGCCAGCCTGGACGCAACCAACTGGCTGATTCTGAACAAGAAATGCACTGGCTACTATCGCGTGCTCTACGATGCGCAAAACTATCAACTGGTCATCAACGCCCTGACCACTCGGCCCCACAAGATCGATCCCAGGAACCGAGCGCAGTTCATCAATGATTTGTACCGCTTTGCCACCAGTGGCCGCGTGCCCCATGCCACACTGCTGGAGCTGTTGACCTACTTGCCCCAGGAGGATCAGTACTCCCCCTGGTCCGCTGCCAACACGGTGATCACCCTGCTCAACCGCTACCTGAGCGGAGATGCCGACTACGAGAACTTCCTGTTCTACGTACGCGAGCTGGTGAGCCTGCAGTTCGACAAGTTCGGTGTGAATGACCACAAGGGTGACCAGCATCTGGTGCCATTTACCCGCAATGTGCTGATTAACCTGGCTTGCCTGGCGGGTCTGGAGAGTTGCCTGACCGAGACGACGGCCAAGCTGACGGCTCTGGTGGAGACGGGTACCAAGATCGAGCCGAATCTGCAGTCGCAGGTGTACTGCAATGGACTGAAGCAGGCCGATGACCAGACCTTTGACTTTGTGTTCAACAAGCTGCTGAACTCCACCGATCAGGCCGAGCGTCGTCTGCTGATCTCCGCCCTGGGCTGCTCCCAGAGCACCGCCCAGCTGGAGAAGTTCGTGGCCAGCAGCCTTGAGGATGTCTTGAGGGTTCAGGAAAGGATCACTGTGCTGAGTCCCGTCTACTCCCGTGGCGAGGTGGGTCTGCTGGTCGCCATTGACTTCCTGCAGAACAACTGGGAGGCCTATGGCCAGCTGAACTCCGGCTTTGGTGGCGTCAATCCTCTGTACAGCGACATCGTGGGCATCTCCGCCTATACGGTCAACGACAAGCAGAAGGCTGCCCTGCAGGAGCTGGTGGACACGGTCAAGAACACCGAGTATGTGCCCAGCACTCTGCAGGCTAGCGTGGATGCCAACGTGAATGCCAACTACGCGTGGCTGGCTTCCAACAGGGATCCCCTGATGACCTGGGTCGCCGGATTCCGCAGCGGCAGCTCCGCCCTGAACGCCTCCATTTTGGCCATTCTTGCCTGCCTTCTGGCCGCCAAGCTGTTCTAAAACGTAGTTCCTAAGTTAGTGATAGATGTGCACTTGTGCGCCCAATAAATTCCATTAATTCCCTAATACTCTTGTTTTCATTTCCTGCGAATTTACAATTCCCTTCACAGCTTTATGGTCGTGAATTGCCAGATCGAAGTCGATGGTCAGATAAGCGTGATGATCTCATAAATTTCCCAATTTGAAACGTCGAAAACCCCTGTTCTTACGTCCACAATGGAGCCATAAATACATGCTTAATCGGCCTTGGCAACTAAATCCATAAGTGTGCACGAAATCTTAGCCAGTAGTTTCACAAATGGGCGAATTTAATTTATTATTTTGCTGAATGAGAGGAAGGCAGTTTCAACTGCAGTTGCAAAGAAATTAGAACAAAAAGAGAGCAATTTCTTCAGGGTTTTTATGACTTTACATTTTTATAATCGGCGGCTTTTACAACTAAGAAATTACTTGGGGCGGTGTGCAGATTACTTGGTTGTTAATCATTCATATGGTTGATAAATAGTTCTTTTTTAAGTTTAATAGCCATAACTATGATTTCCTATTGTGTCGTAAATAAGCGTCAAGCGTCATGCCGTCAAGTTTTGATTTGCGTTGGACACTTATCAATCAATAATACTCATTAAATGCTTCATAACAGGAAAAAGTAACTAAAAGACTGCGATATACTTAACAGAATATGGTTTATTTGTTGATAAGCCCTATTTGCGATATCGTGTTAATCCAGTCGAATACATAGTAACATGGACGACAGTATGGGGGATGTACATTACAAATTTCAAATAGCTTATAAAACCAATAAACCCATTTATTTTTATTTCATTATTTATGAAGTATCTGGCTTTTAAACCACAGCAGCAGCAACAACTTGAAACACTTCCCCTTGAAAGACTGCAACTCACGCTCGATAAGATTGGGTGCAATGCACCATAAGGTGTCAAAGACGCAGTGCAACGCATGGCAAATGTTATGGCATCGCCTGACAATCTTCAAAAAAAAAAACAAAAAGGGAAATAATGTCAGCTTGGATTGGTAGCCGATGGCGGAGTGTGTAAATCACCGCTGCGACTGCTTATCGCTATCGCAGCTTAATCTATAGACCAGGCGAACTTTATCTGGGCCGAAATAAAACGTTAAAGTTTGCAGATAAGCCGCTGATAATGGCCATAAGTCGCCAAACGCTTTACACTCACCATATATACCGGGCCCAAAGCCAAAAGTCACTTAGTTTTCGAATCGAATCGCTGGCCGAGTGGCGTGCGAAATACTAATTCTAGTCCAAGGTTCGCGATCGAACCCTTGCAAAGTGAGTTAAATGGTGGTTATATAAGTGGTGATCCCACCAGTGAAAACGGATCTATTGTTGCGCGTATAAATTATCCTTGAGAAATATCCTTCATAAATATCCTTGATAAAATGGAACACTCTTGGAGTAAATTCGAATAACTAGACAAGTGCAAGGGATAATGTCTTACCAAAGTTATATACATATTTGTTGCTTTGCCAGTTTGTTAATTTAAAAAGAAAATCGAATTAAATTTTAAAATTATTAAGCTGTATTCCCTTTGATATTTCATTAGCAGGAAGAATGTTTGCCCTGCGAGTGGCTGTTCTCCTGCTGGCCTGCGTGTCCTTGTCGTCGGCAGGCACCCGGCAACTGGCTGTGGATGTCCAGCCGCCGGCGACGTTCGCCACCGAGCTTGCGGATTACCGCCTGGCCGAGCACATCACTCCGGTTAACTACAACATCACGCTGCGTCCCTATTTGCTGGAGACCGATGGCAACAAGAGGTACACCTTCGATGGCGAGGTGTGGATCGAGGTGATTTCCAACCAAACCACCAACGACGTCTATCTGCACACGAAAAACCTCACCTACTCGGTCAGGGAGTACTGGCAGAAGCCAGCGACCGGCGTGGCCAATCCCACGGCCATCCAATTCAGTGCCACCAACACAACGAACTATGACACGGATATTGTGAAGCTAACGGCGACAACGGCGTTGACCGCCAATACGGCATACATTCTGCATTTCGTGTACACCGGTCTGATGGAGGACGATATGCACGGTTTCTATCGCAGCTCCTATGTGGACGACAACAATGTGACCAAGTGGCTGGGATCCACCCAGTTCCAGACCCACCACGCTCGTCGCGCCTTCCCCAGCTTCGATGAGCCCCAGTTCAAGGCCACCTTCGATGTCACGCTGAAGCGCCACAGGACCTTCAACTCGGCCAGTAACACCCGGCTGATCTCATCCAATCCCACCACTGAAGAGTAAGTACTTCCACCACTTGACAGTTGTTCTGTAGAACACACATTGGATAGCAAATACAATTTAGTTAGTTATTTCTTGTTCTAAATATTATGTTTGATTTCACCCGATTTTTAGGGGATATTTCGCGGACGTTTACAAGACGACGCCCAAAATGTCCACCTATCTCCTGGCTTTCATCATTTCCGAGTTTGTGGCCCGCAAGGATGACGATTTCGGAGTTTATGCTCGTCCCGAGTACTATGCGCAGACCCAGTACCCCTACAATGTGGGCATCCAGATTTTGGAGGAGATGGGCAAGTACCTGGACAAGGACTACTACTCCATGGGCAACGACAAGATGGATATGGCCGCCATTCCTGATTTCTCGGCCGGAGCCATGGAGAACTGGGGTCTGTTGACCTACAGGGAGCGCTCCCTGCTGGTGGATGAGTCGGCGACTACGCTGGCCTCCCGCCAGTCCATCGCCGCCGTGGTGGCCCACGAACAGGCGCACATGTGGTTCGGCGATCTGGTCACCTGCAAGTGGTGGAGCTACACGTGGCTGAACGAGGGATTCGCACGCTACTTCCAGTACTTCGGCACCGCCATGGTCGAGGACAAGTGGGAGCTGGAGAAGCAGTTTGTGGTCGACCAGGTGCAGTCGGTCATGGCCATGGACTCGACCAACTCCACCAATCCGCTGAGCGATCCGAACACCTACACGCCCGCCCATCTGAGCCGCATGTTCAACAGCATCTCGTACAACAAGGGTGCCACCTTCATCCGTATGATCAAGCACACCATGGGCGAGACACAGTTCCAGAAGGCCCTGCAGGAGTACCTGAAGAAATAGTAAGTAGTGGGAAAACCAATGGCTTGACCTGTATACTATGGACTACTCTTGCTTACAGCGAATACCAGTCGTCCTTGCCCGAATATCTGTTGGGTGCCTGGCAGGCGCAATGGCCCAACTCCAGCTACAATGCCAGCTCCGAGGATATATTCAAGAGCTTCACCGAGCAGGTGGGCTACCCAGTGATCAATGTAAATGTTAGCGGCAATCAGGTCAGCTTCAGCCAGCAGCGTTTCCTGCTGAAGGAGAACGACGGAGCCAACTCATCCCTGACATATACTGTGCCCATTTCCTACACCACCAATGTGGAGAATAACTTTGTCAACGCCACGCCAAAGTTTATCCTGAAAGCCAACGAAAACACGACTATTACCCTCAACGCAACATGGATTTTGCTCAATATTCAGCAGACCGGATATTACCGCATCAACTACTCGGAGGGCAATTGGCATGCCATCCATCAGGCTCTGACCACCGCCAACTGGGCGGGAATTCACGAGAGCAATCGCGCCCAGATCGTGGATGATCTGTTCAATCTGGCCCGTGCTGGATATGTTACGTACAACCTTACCCTGGACGTGATCGAGTACTTGGAGACGGAGACCAACTACATCCCCTGGACATCGGCCTTCAACGGCTTCAACTACTTGACCATCCGTCTCGGTAACGACACGGCTGATTTCAATAACTATATTCAGACCCTGACCAGCAAGGCCTACACTCAGCTGGGCTTCAATGAGGCATCGAATGATACTGCTTTGGAAATCTACCTGCGCACCAAGATCCTCTCCTGGGCCTGTCGCTATGGCAGCTCCGATTGCATCAGCAAGGCCCAGGGCTACTTCCAATCGCTGACCACCGTGCCCAAGAACATCCGCGCCACCGTCTACTGTGTGGGTCTGCGTGAGGGTGGTGAGACCGAGTTCCAGGCTCTGTACAACAAGTTCAAGAACGAGACCGTGGCCACCGAGGAGACCCTGCTGCAGAACTCCTTCGGTTGCGTCAAGACACAGGCTCTGATCGAGAAGGTGTTCGATCTGATCATCAGCGATGAGATTCGGCGACAGGACAAGTCCTCCGTGCTGGCCACTCTCTACACGGAGAACAACGAGAACGTCAGTCCGGTGTTCGCACTGGTCACTCAGAAATACGAGGCACTGGCTGAGGCGTAAGTATACCCTATTACTTGGGATTTAACATGAATTTCATAACTCACTTCTTTCTGCAGCATGGGCGGCTACTCCGCGGTGGCCACTGTGATTTCCAACATCGCCGCCCGTTTCACCACCCAGCAGCAGTTGACCGATCTGGAGACCTTCAACAAGGCAAATGGCGCCAAATTCGGCACCTCGCAGGCCACTTTGACTGCCGCCGAGGCAACCGTTAAGGAGAACTTGGATTGGGCAACGGCCAAACTGGGCGTTTTCCGCAGCTACTTGAGCAACTATCGCAGTGGTAGCGCCATGGTCAACGCCTTCAGTGCCCTCAGCCTTCTGCTGGTGGCCCTGGTCACCATGCTGCGCAACTGAGCAGGGAGCTGGGAGCAGGGATCAGGGATTAGCGACCGGGTCACGAGTGCTCCTGGGGCCATAAAGTATTTGTACGCAGAGAAAAAAGCACCCAATAAAGTAACACCATTTTGTAGATAAGCCGCTGTTGTATTTTATTATTACTGCTAGTCGACAAATCGATCATGAAATAGGCTTAAATGACACCCGTGGCGACAGAGTTTACAATCTGATTAGCGCCAATATGGGCGGGTGATTCAGTTCGGAATCTTGAGGGGATTTTATTTAACTCAAGTTCAATCGATCACTATTTGGTCATAAATAGGGCAATAAACTATTTTTCACAGAAATTTCAGCCGAAAGGGTGTTTTATTTATTTTGTATTAGATTGTATAGGCCATAAGTGGCATCGTGGCGCCAAATAAATCAAACTAAGCTAAGCCATTAGGGGAGTTTTTTAATTTGTTGGTTTTTCTTTTAATGCAACGCAAGTTCAGGGTTAAATAATTAAAAGTAAAAAGACTAAAATATAGCTGAAGCTCAAACTGACCGACATAACTAATAAATTACAATCTTTATTGCCAGCTCTTTTACGACGTTGTCTTGCAGATATCGATCTCACCACCTATTCTGGCTAAGTTGATTCACAATTCGTGGAATCCAATTGAAAACAAAATCTTTATCGCATCTAATCAATTGTAGTATTTAATGGCACTTTGGACATTCCACCTTAGTGGTGAATGGATAGCAGAGGGACTTTTTTAAAGCGTTTAATTTTCTAAAGGAATAAGAATTATTATGCCCGTTACACCTAAAGTAATATAGGATCATGATCAGGATCACTAGCCTAGTCAATCTGGCCATGTCCGTTTGTCCGTCCGTATGAGCACCTCGATCTCAGGCACTCAACTATAGCTTTCTCTCTTTTTTTAAAGTGCTATGATATTCAAAACAAAATGGCAATAGATTCCCTGACAGAAACTCATTAGGCAGCTGTCGGTGGCAATTAAAATGATAATTGGCATTTAGCATTTAATGAGCGAGCACCCAGTGGCGTGCTGATAAGAATATTTTACTGAGAGAAGTGTGACGACATCTCGAATTATTGTTCAAACATTCCACTATCTAATCATCTGCGAACAACACCTGTTTCGCGGGGGGGACTTTTTTATTTGCTTTGATTTTCGGTGATTTCGGCGATCTAGCAGAGTGTGTCCGAATCCCACACTCCAGTACACGAGCTGCGATCGCCATGAGCAGTTCGATGTTTGGGGCCTTTTGGCTACTTTGCTCGCTGCTGATCTGCGTCACGAATGCCGCTGATTATCGGCTGGACGGGAGCGTCGTACCTGCGCACTACAACCTGACCATCGGCGTTCTGCGAAACGCGGCCGAGCCCACCGTTTTCGATGGCGAAGTGAGCATTGCGTTGCGGGTGGTCGGAACGGTGGAGGTGCAACAAATCATTCTGCATGCTGATACGCTGGACATTACGGCATGCTGGCTTCTGGATGCGGCAGGTGCGCAGGTGGAGGCCATCGATATCAGCCGGCTGATTTATGAGGCCGCCACCCAACAGGTGAGAGTTCCGCTGACGCAGGCCGTGCAGCCTGGCAAGGATTATACGCTCGGGTTCACGTACACCGGGCACATACGAACGGATATGGCCGGCCTCTTCTCCGCCAGCTATGTGGAGAGCGATACCAATGTGACCAACTGGCTGGCGCTCACCCAGATGCAGCGCATCAACGCCCGCCTGGTGCTGCCCTGCTTCGATGAGCCCGCCATGAAGGCCCGGTTCCAACTGCAGATTGTCCGGCCCGACGGGTATCGGTCCATAGCCAACACCAAGCTGAAAGAAACGACAGCTATTAGGTAAATTATAGTTTATCAATATTAATAAACTTTATAAACTTTTCCCTCGATTTTAGCCAAGCTCGTTTTGTCGATCACTTTGAGGAGACCCCCGTCATGTCCACATATCTGCTGGCCTTCATGGTGGCCAATTATTCTGCCCGTGGAAATGAGAGTGAATTCGCAGTGCTCATTCGTCCGGAGTTTTATAACAACACAGAGTTCAGCTACCATGTGGGTCAGCAGGTGGTATCGGCCTACGAGGAGCTGTTCCAGAGTCCATATGCTGAACTGGGCAACGATGTGCTCCAGTATGCCAGTTCGCCCAGGTTTCCGCACAACGGCATGGAGAACTGGGGCCTCATCATCTACAGGTGAGTAAACTGAACGTTGAAAGATTCCAAAGATGAAAGATTGTAATATATGTATTATGTAAGCGATGCTGTCCTGATTCAGGAACCTGGATACTCGGATGACTGGTCGGATAAGGAGTTCGCCATACGCATCATCGCACACGAGACCTCACACATGTGGTTCGGAGACAGCGTGACCTTCTCCTGGTGGAGCTACTTCTGGCTCAATGAGGCCTTTGCCCGCTACTACGAGTACTTCATGGCACATCAGGTGGGATGTGCACTCCAATATATATATATTTGCCTGCATTTTGATATACTCATTGCAGCTCTATCCAGAGTATCACTTGGACGAGCAGTTTGTGGTGCGCCAAATGCAGCTGATCTTTGGCACGGATGCGCGGAACAGCACTCAACCCATGACCAGTCCGGAATCGGAGATCCAAACACCCACCCAGATTGCCTACAAGTTCAGCGGAATCGCCTATGCCAAGGGAGCTTGCATTGTAAGGATGTGGCGAAATCTCATGGGAGCCCAAAACTTTGACACGGCCATCAGGAATTACCTGCAGCAATAGTAAGTAAAGTCTATTTTACCTTTATCTTGTCATTGCTAAAGTTAAGTTACCATGAAGAGATTCTTAATTTTGATAAGGAAATAATACTATAATTGTATTATTGTAATCTATTTGCAGTCACCTGACCAACACTGTGCCTTATAACCTGTTTTACCATCTCTTTGAGCACTGGCCAAAGAATCAGGATGTGGATCTGGTGGACTTTTTCACCGATTACACGGACCAGGTGGGCTATCCCATGCTAATTGTGAAGGCTTTGCAGGGTAGCAAAGTCGTCACCGTGGAGCAGTCGCGATTCCTGCTGGACAAAGACGATGGCAGTAACGCCACACTGCTATACACAGTGCCAATCACTTTCACCACTAATCTGGAACGGAATTTCTACAATCTAACGCCGTATAAATACCTACACAAAACCGTGAATGTTCTCTGGCTCAATTTTGATAATCAAATTGACTGGATTGTACTTAACCTAAGGCAGTCGAACTACCAACGAGTGTTTTATGATGCCACCTTAAGGGAGGGCCTTCGGTTGGCCATCTCCGCAACGAATCACAGTGGCATACCTGTTGAGAACCGGGCTCAAATTATTGATGACCTCTTCAATTTCGCGCAAGTTCAATATGTGGACTATGCGGATGTATTCGCGTTCCTGGAATACCTGGCCAAGGAGGTGGAGTACGTGCCCTGGTATGCCGTCTATGAGAACTTGAATACGGTGGCGAAGCGATTGGCGCCCGAACAGCTGCCCAACTTTCGGATATATCTATCCGACATCACAGCAGCTGTCTTTGAAAAACTAGGAGTTGCTTGGAGCGCCCAGGACACTCCGCTGGATGTGGCCAATCGTAACAAGCTGATTAAATGGCTGTGCAGATACCAGGTCAGCGCTTGCAGGCCAAAGGTCAACGTTCAGTTCGTCACAAGTGCGGAAGTACCATCGCCGGATTACCGGGAAACCTTCTACTGTGCAGCCAGCAGCGCCGACTACAATGCCTACACTATGGTGTGGGGTCAGTACCAACTCGAGAATCGCACCAGCGAAAGGAATCTGCTCTGGGCTGCCATCAGCTGCACGAGGGAGTACGAAACGCACTACCGCAAGATGATCATCTCTGGTCCGCAGAGTATTGAGCAAAAGAAAATTGGTATAGCCCGTATGTACGAGGAGAATCCTGACTTGGTGCAGCCCATTTTTGAAATGATTACCGAAAACATCGTGCTATTGGCGTACGAGTGAGTTTTTAACCAATATTCAATAATCCGTTAGTGCAACCTTCCTGCTTTTCAGTTTCCAGAGTTGGGCGGACACGGCCGAGGTGATCAATGACCTGGCGGAGTACTTCACCACCCGGGAGCAGCAGCAGTTGCTCAAGGACTTCTACTACAGCAACCACCAGCTTTTCGGGGAATCGGAAGAGCTGCTCGCCAAATCCTTGGTGACTGTGGAAAACAACCTCAACTGGGCGGATAACCATCTGCGGAATCTGGTCGAATATCTGGCGGACAGAAATGGCAGCTCCTGCCTGGGAGCCACTTCCTTGGTGGTGGTGCTGCTGTTGGCAGTGGGCAGGCTGTTGGCCTGGCTCTGATTAGCTAATAAGTTGTGGGGGAAATAAAGAGATTGCCGTGGTCATGCGCTGCGGGAGAAATGCCCTTTTCGTGTACGCAATTACTAGGCAAAAAGGTTTGGACGGCCCCTGCTTTATTAGGCCATAATTTACGCTGTCGAGCGGCCATTAGAGCGGCATCCGCTGGCCAAGTCGGGAGTATAAAAGCCCGCCGGCTGCCAGTGGCGCTTTCCATTCCATTTCACGCGACAGGACACTCGCAGTCGTGAGTCGACGACGAAATGCTGCGCCACCTGCTCCGCCACGAGAACAACAAGGTCTTTGTCCTGATCCTGCTCTACTGCGTCCTGGTCAGCATCCTGAAGCTCTGCACGGCTCAGCCGGATGGCTCGGTGGCCGCCACCGATAATGGTTTGATAATGGGACTTAATAACAGCATATTGTAAGCTCTAAGGGATTCCGTTTACCATCCAGATATTACGCATCTGGGCGACGATTGCCAGGTGACGCCCGTCATCCATGTGCTCCAGTATCCCGGCTGTGTGCCCAAGCCGATTCCCTCGTTCGCCTGCGTGGGTCGCTGTGCCAGCTATATCCAGGTACTTGACATATTCCTATGAATTCCTATCAATTTGCTACTAGTTTTGTGACCTTAGGTATCGGGCAGCAAGATCTGGCAGATGGAGCGCTCGTGCATGTGCTGCCAGGAGTCGGGTGAGCGGGAGGCATCCGTCTCGCTGTTCTGTCCCAAGGTGAAGCCCGGCGAGCGCAAGTTCAAGAAGGTGCTGACCAAGGCGCCATTGGAGTGCATGTGCCGGCCGTGCACCTCCATCGAGGAGTCTGGCATCATACCCCAGGAAATTGCCGGCTATTCGGACGAGGGTCCGCTCAACAATCACTTCCGGCGCATCGCACTGCAATAGAATCGCCCATCAGTTTAGCACTCATACGCCCATTTGCTCATTAATATAAATTACAATTAAAATTGCCGTTTCTGCTTGTACACAGTGAAATATGTGCCTATGAAAATGCCTGTCAGTAAAATCGAGAGTCAGGACACAAAAGCAGATACATGATTATTTTAAATTGTAATTTATTTCCCAACTATCTCATGTCATTGCTACTAGTTCGCTAAATGGTGTGTGCCCTGCCTCACAGGGTGTGTATGTAGATGCGTAACTCCGAAGAAAACAAAGGTAATCTTTACACTGCAACTGGATCTAACAATAGGAGTTCGACTACGGCATAATGCATATCCCTTGCGCCGCCTACAAGTACTCGACGATATCGCATTTGATGGATATATTCGGACAGCTCTGGCCGACGGCACTGCGGCCCCGATAGTTGGGACTCTTCTCGGTGAGGAGTTTCCGGAAGATGGGCAGAATGGCCGTCTCGCCCTCGAGCAGTTCCGTCTCGCTGCTGGCCCCATAGATGCTGCTCTCCTGCTTGCCCCGCTGCCGGCTCCGCTGCTTGTCGGGCGCCACATTGGGCGAACTGTGGTGGTGGGCGGCGTGCTGGATGTTGGAGCTGCGACTGACCTTGCGCGGCTGCACGCATGGCTGACTGATTGGCGGCGGATCCCGCTCCCGTTCGCTGTCCGTCTCGCTCTGGCAGACGGTGCCCTTCTGCGGCTTTGGCCGATGCTTGTTGCGGTTCTTCTCGGAGACGGACCGCTGGATGGGCGAGGTGGTGTTCGGGTCATAGGTCATCCCGTGGCCGCCATGATGCTCCGCACAGCGCTGCGGACTGGCGTAGTTGCGCGGCGACTGGCGCTGCTTGGCGTGCGACAGCGTGTGCGTGTCCCAGAGGTCACTCTGCGACACCACGAAGTTGGACTTCAGCGCA
Source organism: Drosophila teissieri (assembly GCF_016746235.2). Lineage (NCBI taxonomy): Eukaryota > Metazoa > Arthropoda > Insecta > Diptera > Drosophilidae > Drosophila > Drosophila teissieri. The sequence continues at coordinate 26,464,341 of NC_053032.1, read as the reverse complement.
GCGCCCATGCTGGTGCGGCGATGGTCGGAGGCAGTGGGAGCTATTTTCATTTGGAAAATCGATTAAGTAGCTTAAACTATGGGTTGGGGGAAAATAGAACTCACTCTTAATCACAGCCGGAGTGCTGGGCTTCGAGTGCGGACACATGTTGCTCAACTCCGATTGCGACGTGGAGATGTTGGTGGAGGAGTTCCGGTGCGAGCTGCTGTACTTTGGCCGGGCGGTGGGCGTCTGGCTGCCACTGTCGTAGTGCCTGGAGGCGGTCGACTGACGCCTCTCCCGCATGCTGGAGCAATCGCCGCCGCTCCGCTTGCCCGCCGTGCTGGTGATGCTCCCGATATTGTCATCGGTCTGGGCGGACACCGAGTTCCTCTTCTCCAGATGGCGATGATGATGTTGCTGCTGCTGCTGTTGCTGCTGCTGCTGCTGCTGTTGCATCTGCTGGTGTTGCTGCTGCTGTAGGTGCTGCTGCTGCATCTGCTGGTGTTGCTGCAAGTGCTGCTGCAGCTGCTGCTGGATGGGCTGCATCATGGTGGCAGCAGGGGCATGCGAGTGGTGCTCCACAATGGATTGCTTTTTCTTTTTGCTGTTGCAAGAACTCCAGAGATTAGTGTGTGTATATAGGGATCTAACTAAGAAACTTACGGAGGAAGCGATGGCGCCATCACCGTGGACTGCACCGATACAAAGGAGTTGTCCATCTCCACATGAGTCGAGGTCACGCTATCCACAGACGTCATCTCGGTAACTTCTATGACAAACGGGTTGCAATGCATGAACATATCTACGCAGTGCCCCACCTCAACCACTCACCTGTGGTGCTGGGCATCTCGCGACGCACCGGTGGAGCCGAGAGCCTAACAATGTCATCGCTGAGGATGGGCTCCAGTTCGCTACCGACATTGGAGCCACCCGTGCAGCTCACCCCATCGATCCACTTGCGTGCCTCGGGTCCCAGCTTGCGGATTAGGGCCTGCAGCTCGTTCTCCTTCTCCATCAGCGCCTTCCTGAACCGGCAGTTTGTGTTCTTCACATCCCGCAATCGTTGCTCCAGTTCGCAGACCGAGGAGTCCCTGCGTCCGTTCTTGGACATGGGTCTCAGCGTGGCCCTGACGCGCTTGTCCACCACGCCCTGGGGATTCCGCTTCAGCTCCACCAACTGCAAAACGATTCGCATGAATATTAACCAAAGATTTTACTACATGGTCAACATCTAGGAAGGACCAACTCTACGGACAGCGAAATAGGACAGTCAAAGATATGGCAACAGCAGGGAAGTGGGATGTGACCACAACCTTGCTGCTGCTCTTGGTTGTATAGTTCTATATAGTTCAAGTTTATAGTTAGTCTGTAGTGTTATATAGCATTTTAGGATCTGTTTTCGAGTACATGTTGTTTCTGTTTCAAAGTGTATAAACGCTAGACGAAAGATCAGCTTAGCTGGCGGTAACTACCGATCAGTTTGAAAGGTGTAACCAAAAAACTGATCGGTCTATTATCGCCGACAAACAACATTCATATTACACGATTATTATATGTAACATATAACAGCTACAAAAACTACAAAACTTCCTTACTACCAGTCTTACTTTCGGTACGAACACCAAACACAAAGTGGCTGTCGTACAAAAAATGATAAAAAACGAGAGTAAGACAAAAACTAAATCCTTTCGATCCGATAGCACCAGGGATATAGCCGCTCCGGCCAGACAAGTGATGAACACATTGTAAACCGAGAAACCAATATGCTTGGAATCGTTCAGAGCCGGTATGGAAACATGTCGCGTTTCCCAGGCCAAAAAGGCGCCAAAGACCTATAAAAAAAATATATAAATATATTTTATATTGTTATACAATTAGCTTATGTTTATTGTCTACTCACCAGCAACAGTCCCTTGTAGGCATAGATAATGCTAACGAATATGGTCATGTGCTCGGACTGGCAGTACTCGTTCTCGGGGATCACCAAAACATCATCAATATTCTCGTGATGCTGTGGAAAACATTCATTTGTGAGTTTTTAGTTCAAATATGTTATATTTATTAACTAACCAAAGGCTCCAACTGTTTAGTCTCGCGGTAAAAGGGATCAGCAATCTGCCAGGTGGTTATAATGGCTATGTCAATGGCCAAAAGCACGCCCACAACCATAAACAACTGATAGTCCTTGATCACCTTCTTGTTGAGCTTTAGATCGGTGAATATGGAATGCACACGCCACGTCTTCGAGAACATGGCTCCGAAACTGAGACTGAATCCAGCCATCAAGATCCAGGCTCGAGCTGTGCAGATATAGGGAAAAGCCGCCACGCTACTTAAAGTGGTGTCCAGTCCCAGGAAAATGATGCTCAGATAGGTCATCATGCAGCCCACAATGATCAGGTTGTTCAGATGGGGACTGGACATCTTGATGTATCTATAAAACAGAGTAATATTATTAACTAACTATTAATTATTGAAAGTACCATCACAAGCTAACCTTTGATTGCGATATTTGATATTAAAGGCCAGAAAAACGGTGGCAATAATCACTCCAATGACTGAAGCACTGGCCGATACGATGTATATGGTTGGGTTGACCTGGCTGTGCTCGATGTAGATCAAAGTGCGATCCTTGGGCGGCGTTTTGCCCACCCATCTGACTGGTTTTCCCAAGCTCAAGTCCAAGTGTGACTTCTGTGAGTGGTATTCCCCGATCTTTTCCATTTGCCCCAGTTGAAACTGGTTGATCAGGATGTTGGCCTTGCGTTCGTTGTTGTAGAAACGTACGGGTCCCTTAAGAAAGTAAAATAAGTTTTAAATGGAGTAAAACAGTTTCAATGACTTATTTACCGTCACACCCTCGAAGGATGTGTTGCGCAAAGCCTCCAGGAAGACACTCTCCCAGTCCTTCACACGATAATCGAAATGGGTTAGCAGATCCTCTCGCTTCTCGGCCACATACTGAATGGCCAAGGCAGCTGCCCAGATACCATCGTAGGTATAGCCATGGAACCGGGAATACTCAGTGCCTCGCAGTCTGTCGTACTCCACCAGATACTCATCAGCAGTCTAGCAAAATAAGATCATAAGATATCATAAGAAATTTAATAGACTTGCTGATACATACAATGCCAGCCACTGTGATGTCGCCACTGGTGGACAAGGGCAGAAGATCGACTAGAATGGCGCCTTCCAAGGCCGTGGCGATCTCCTCCACGCTGCACTCGCTGTCCTGCGTGACATTCCACCAATCTGTGGAATAGGTGGCCATTATCAGCCATTGATAGGCCCTTCCATACATGTCCAATCTGAAAGCGAGTTGATATCAATAAGTTAAGATCGCCATACTCATAAGTTGGTAAATCCAACTCACTTGTAAGCCTCACAGAAGGCCTTGCGTGCAAAGTGCTCGTTGAAGTTGCCCAGTATGATGCGCACGTCCTTCTCGCGGAGTTTCTTCAAGGATTCGGCCACATCGTTGACGAAGCTCTGCGTCTCCACCACCTCCACCTCCATGGCATCCAGATCGGCCACCATGTGATTGTGCGGCAGCGAATAGCGTGGCTCGTTCTGGTAAACAGTGCCCACCCTGGTCCAATTGAACTCCTTCAGCAGGGCCAGTCGCGGCGCATTGAAGGCATTCTCCGAGGGAACCACGCGGAAGAAATTGGGAAACGCATCCTTGGTGAACATGGGATGGGTGTCCGCGTAACTCAGCTGGGTGAGGTGCCAGTGCTTGCTGGCCTTGGCTATGGGATCGGTCACATGGGTGCACGCGGCGCCGAAGAGCATTACCTTATTGGGACCCGAATGCATCATATCGAAGAAGGACTTTACGCCCACGGCAGCATTGCACTGCAAACCAAATTAAATTCAAGGGAATATGGAAAAGTTCATCAGTAAATGTTATAATATGTTTCAATTTTTAAAGTGGGCTAATTCAACTTTAAAATCTACAAGTTCTTCAGAGAGTGTATTGACTTCTATACTTCATAGTTATCCCCAACTCACCTGAGTGTCGTTCCACCACATGTGCAGCCTGTAGTTGGCCAGTATCTTGCCATGCTCATTAACGTGGCCCAAGGCGAGCTTCACGCTGGGCATAACGCCCCTTCCGGTGTAGGAGTTCTCCACGCCATCGCCGTAGGGAAAGAAGCCCGCTATGTAGACATCCGATCTCTTGGCTGTCCTGCCCCAGGCGGTGCTCCAAAGGAGCAGGAACAGCAGCTGGCTGGCGAATGGAAACCAACTTGGCCGGAACATGTTGACCGCGTGGGCTGCAAAACAATTCTAAATGTGAATGGCGCATATCGAGGACGTGAACTTGGAGCCAACTTGTGGGTGGTGACTGGCAGTGGGTGCTTTTGGGTGAGCCAAGGCTGTCGAGGCAAGGCTGCGCCCACCAGTGGGTGTGTATTTTCTACGCTCCACCTGCGCCTGTTGGTACTCGCATGCAATTTTGCAGGACAGGTGGGGCAAGGCTAAGGCCAGGCCAGCAAAATTGCTTCAAATTGCCGCAGCAATGCTGGCACGTTTTGCAATTATAAAGCAATTTAATGATCTAAGGGAGTCGTGCATTATTTAGTACCCTCGTTAACGCGAAGAGGCAACTCCAAATGTGCTGAACTCCATGATTTGCATCCTCTTTTATCTTATTTTCATATGCTTATAGAAACCTACCTTGTTTAGTCCCAGAATTGGCTTTTACTTCACTACCGCTGCCATTTGAAGCACTTATTTCACATCAAATCTCAGCCAACGCAGAACTTTTGCAGTGCGAGGGTCCGAAAAATTATGTATCCCCCTGACTTGACACTTGGCTGACAGGAGGAATTCGAGGCAGGAAGTGCGCATGTCCTTAAAACCGAAAGCTGTCACTACTCCGCCTTGGCCTAGGCTTTCCAACCCCCGTAATTGCCACAAACCCACTGCGTTTGTAAACATCCTGCAACAGGTGGCCCCGTCAGCTGGTCCTGCGGCATTTGTTGTGGCCGTGTTGCCATGGACTACTACGTGACGAACAACGATGTGGATAAACACCTCGGAAAATTACCAGCGTGAATAGTGTGTGGCATCATAATGGAGGACTATGCGCCAAGCCGCTATAAAATGCTCGAGAAAATCGGCGAGGGCGTCCATGGCTGCGTGTTTAAGGCCATCGATCTGCAGCGCAACAAGGAGGTGGCCATCAAGAAGGTGGCCCTCAAGAACAAGTTCGGAAACATAGCCCTAAACACATTGAGGGAAATCAAGACCCTGCAGCTCTGCAAGTCCGAATATGTGAGTTAACCATGCCTCCATTTGTTATGCTTTTAATTATGTAAGTAATTGCAGATTCTGGACATCATCGACATATATCCCGACCTTACTGGTCTCTCCTTGGTGCTGGAATACCAGCCGGACACCCTGTACAATCGGCTCAAGAGCGAGGTGAATCCCCTGAGCCGCCAGCAGGTGCGCAAGTTTGCACACCAAATGTTCAAGGGGATTGCGTATCTGCATGAAGCGGGTCTGATGCATCGGGATATTAAGCCCGCTAACCTGCTGATCAGCGATGCAGATATGCTCAAGATTGCCGACTTCGGACTGGCTCGTCTATACTTCCCTGAAGAGGAGTCGCGCCTGTATTCGCCCCAGGTCTCAACCCGGTGGTATCGGGCTCCGGAGATACTCTTTGGCAGCCAGAAGTATGGAACCGGCGTGGATATGTGGGCGGCAGGTGAGACCTGGCACTTTGATGGGCTCACATATATCTTGATAGCTAACTACTATCGTTATTTAGGCTGCGTAGTAGCGGAGATGCTGCGCGGAGTGCCTCTGTTCGCGGGAACCACCGACATCGAGCAATTGGCCATCATCATTCGCACCCTGGGCAGTCCACGTCTGAATCAATGGCCGGAGCTGACTTCCCTGCCGGATTACAGCAAGATACGGTAGGTATTCCTTCCTTCCACAATTACGGAGTATATAAACCTGCTGTATGTTGACGTAGGTTCCCCAACTCCGTGGGCATTCACTGGGACAACTTGTTTCCCAGCTGCACGCATGCGGTGGAAATCAATCTGGTCTCGAACCTGGTGGTCTACAATCCCAAGAACCGACTCAAGGCCAGCGAGGTGGGTACTGCACCAAGATTAAGACCGGTTAGCTATTACAATTGGTAAATTATATATTTTCCAGGCCGTCGAGCATGACTATTTTCACTAATTATAAGACTATATACACGAACATTGCTAGCAACTAAGAGTTTTCCGATTCTTTGAATCTGCAAGAGAGAATGTGTGTGTGATTAATATACAAAGGGAAGGACTGAAGGATTATCAGGACACCTACTTGCACTTGAGGCAGGTGAAGAACACCGTTTGGCCCTCGTCCGCCGATCGCAGTTGCAGGGTGGCGTAGGACATCTTGTCGTGGTTGCACTTGGGACACTTCCTCTCCACGACGGGCCCATCCGCGTCCGATTCCGACTCCCTCTTCGTCCTGTTGAGCACCTTGCTGGGATCGTAGGTGTTGAAGTGTATGGTAAACTCCGACTTCTCGCCGCTGTAAACTATTTTCAAAAGTTAAATATAATATAATAAAATGTATGGTGTAAATTCTGTTTTTACCGTCTGGCTGAAACTCCTGCCTGCAGTTGCAGCAAATCACGTTGCCCTTGACTTGCAGCTCGGGCAGAATGGAGCCGCAGGAGGGACAAAAGCCCGGGCAATTGGAAAACATATCCATGCCAAATATATTTTAAATAAATTTCAGGCAAAACCGAAATTAAAATCAAAATACAAACAGCCGCACGTGCTATTTTGGATTTCAGTATGAACGTAAGTGCACCATTCATAATATACCACAGGGTACTGAAAAAATACCAACAGAAACGTAGAAAGGTGGAAAACTGAGATTGGTGTGGTTGGAAACTTCGATGAAACGGGTGCAGCAGTTTACCCGTTTCGAAACCCGCTTCTTACTCAAATTCGAATTCCAATTACAATACAATTTAAATTTCCAGTATTAAGTAATTAAAACATAAAGAGTTTTACTTTTATCATCATTTTGTATTAAAGTTTAAAAAACTAGTACATCAATAAGGCGATCTTACGGGCTAGTCAGCTGAAATGCAAGTCAGATGTGTACTCTGGTTCAATTAAACTACCTAAAACTATCACAGGCAGAACATTAACTACGCACTAGAGGTTCCTAACTACAACTAAGCATCTAGGAACTATTGATCCTTGGCTGCCACATATCGCACATATCGCACAGTATATATATTCAAAATGCAGCTATCGGCTGGGCGGATTCTGCGGCATGTTGAGCTCCCAGAGCTTCACATTGTTGTCGAGCACCTCGTGGTACCAGCTCTCCTTCTCCGGCTCCGCCCGGAAGATGGGCTTCAGCGACTTGAGGTCCAGCTGCAGGATGGCATCGTTGCCCAACAGCGAGTCCAGGGATCGCAGCAGAGTACTGTTACCGTGCAGCTTCAGCAGTGTCACATACTTGACCACATAGTATTCGTACTGCAGCTTCCTACGCGCCCATCTCTCCACTGTGGCATTGGCACTAGCCGATCGAATCTGGCCCAGATGCGTGGCAAACCAGGGCGCAAAGTAGTTGTACAGATCCAGCTTGGACAGCCCGTTCAGACCTTTGCTCTTGATTCGCTCCTTGATCATGCTGTAGTTCTTCCTGCTGTACACAAACACCTGGTACAGCGAGTTGCCGGTGGTGTACGAGTTCACGTAGTGGGTGCCCACGTCCTCCATGAATCGCACTGCAGAAGTTATGTTTCCGATTTGCAGTTGTTCCATTCTCGATTGCACATCCGGCTCCAATGGCTGGTGTACCGGAATCTCGGCGTTGAGACGACCTGTTTCCCTGAAGCGGACCACCCTCACCAAAACATACGAGTAGTCGCCTTGGATAAAGGACGTATTGATGCCCAGCTTCTTGGCCGCGTTGTCCGGAAACCATCCGCCCGCGAATGCCTCCCACGGCTTGTCCATTTGCTCGATGGAAAAGTCACGGAAATAGGCCTGGAATAGCTGCCTCCGGTTCTCGCAGAACTCCATGTGGAAGTCGCCATGGAAGATCCCGGGTGTGGTGTCTTCATGGCTCTCCGCCAGGCCACTCAGGTTCTACAAGGAAAATACATTAATGATATGGTTTTTTAGTAAGCCAAATTAAAATCAAGTTCTGTAATTAATACTTGAATAATCGTTTGTAATGATCGTTTTCCCATAATCTAGTCAAACAAACGACACACGCGGCGGAAGTAAGCCAAAATAATTACAACTAAAAATAGTTTTGAGTGATAAGCACTTTGAACTCGACTTTAAAATTTTGATTATACTCAAAATGATTATGGTGTTTGTGGTTAAAGGTTAATACAAAAAACTTAGAGTTTGTCAACCCCATTTAACTAATTAAATGTAAGCTAAAAGTGGCTTCAAGTGGCTTCCCTTACCCTGTAGATGTTTTTGGTGGGCTCCTTGAACACCCAGCGATCCGGCTCGGGGTTTTCATTGAGCGGTATCACCCGCATGGAGATGCCCAGGTAGCCGTAGCGCAGGAATATATTGATGGCCTTGCCGATCCGGAGCTGGGACTCGCGACGACCTCCATCCGCCAGGAGCGCCAGGGTCAGCAGCCAGAAAAGGCCAGGCCACGACCTCATCGCTCAGCATTCAAGGTTAGATCTGCAGGTGATAATGAATAGGAAGTTAATGGATTTTGCAAACTTACGACAACCTACGAAAAAGCTTTTCATATCGTTAAAATAATAATATACATTAAAAATGTATCACGCTGCTATTAAGGAATTTTTAATTGAACCAAACTCTGATAAAGCCTGCAATTTAACCATAAATGGGATTCAATATATACATCTTGGTAATGAGGCAGATCTATTCGCCAATAATTTAATCCAGCGACTAGCCAACTATTGAAGGCAATGTGCATATTGATGACAAGTCAGTAAATCACTATACCATCCGAACTCATAAGTCACTTGGACTTAAACCGGAAAGTTTTCCACCGAGCAACTTTAATGGTTTGTTTATATTTTATAGCCAGTGCAGCAGTTGCGATACAGAGGGGCTAACTAAACAGCAATAATTGCAGGGCCGCCGTGTTTGTTTTCCACTCTGTAAACTGGCGATAATATAAGCGCGCTCTAATTGGCCATGAACCTTCAGTGGCGCTGAACTTGAACCACCGACCAAGTCGAGTTGCGTCGAGTTCCGTAGAGGCCACCAGTCAGCAGCCACCAGTCAGCAGCCAGGTGATGATGAGCAGGAGCAGTGCGAGCTCCACTCCGATCACCTTAAGTGGTTGCAATTAGCCGCTGGCTCTGTGGCCGTAAAAACGGCTACAAAGTATAGCCATCAAAATTGGTTCGGCTGTCGCTTTGACTTGCAAATTATTTCCTAAAAACATTTCGCATGCCTCGTAACCGTTTTCCTATAGTTGGCCCACTACACCTCAGAGGACCGGTTATGCCGTTGTTTTTTTCTTCTTTTTTTTTTCTGGCCAAGCATTATGGCCGGCAAGGAAGCCAAACAACTTGGCTCAAGCCACATACACATACACATTCTAACAGCTTGGTGGCGAGGTAGCTTTTAATTCGAGCCGTTATCACAGAACGAGCGACGTGTTTGATGGGCCAAAAACACAAAGGTTAGCCGGGTGTTAGCCACGTTCGTGAGTCACACCTGTCGACCCGACGCACTGAAGCGCAGCGCCAGACAAAAAGAAATAAACATAAAAAAAAAACGCAGCCATGATGAGACTCAAATTGTTAACAATTTACGTGAACCATAAAATGTAGGCGACGCTAAACTTGTCCAGCAGCAAAAAAACAAAACAGAAAAAACAGCAGGAAGAATGACTGAATGAAAATTGGCCGTAATGAAACTAGCCCTGAATGGAACAAAGAACGAAGTAAAGAGGCATTTGTCTGCCTACTGCATCTCGTTATTTGCCTATAGTATCTATGTATATTTCTGCCCATGGGCTGTTCCAGGAAATATTTGTTTGCACATCTCATAAGCACATGAATATTTGCTAAATGCTGCAATCAGCTGTCTTGACCTTACAGATGAACCTCACAGATTGCAACCGCTCTACGGATTCTGATATTCCCACTCGCTGTAGAATCCGCTTTCGAAGACTTTCGATGACTTCTGGCAAACATCTAATGCCCTAATGAGCTTAGTTCTCCAAACCGTCGCACAATTGCCAAACTTGAGGTTCAAAATCCGCGTGCCGCTTGAAAGGCATGTGTTATGTGACTTAATGATAGTTAGTTTTGGCGGTGGGGGTATTTACAATAGCGGACGCATAACCTTGTGCAAAAGACCCAAAAAAAAAAAAAAAAAAAAAAAGAAGAAGCCGCGAACCGGAGTTCGAGATGAAGAAGACGAATTAAATCAAAAATTCAATGCGCGCACTCGGACTCCAAAGCAAAGGCAGCTAAAAATCAACTCGTTCAACTGTGACTCCCTGTGCACTGGGAGAAAAAACCTGTGGTTTTCTGGCAAAATAACTGATTTTAGAGGTTTCAAGAACAGATTTCTTCAAAGTGAAGAAACGGTAACTATTTGGTTTAAGCTTTTTAGAATCGAATTCCAATTGTTTATCTCTTCTTCAGATTGTAATCATTTTAGAGTTTTGTAATGTTGTGCTTTTAGGCTTGATATTATATTTTCGCTTGAATATCCTTAAAACCCCCACACATTTCTCCCAGTGCACCGCACCGTGGTTGTCCACGGCCCAGTCAATTGGAGATTCTTTATGCGCATTTCACGAGCTCTTCTGTGGTATGGTATTGGTCTGGAGTAAACGCCGCACGACGAAGGGCACAGACGTGGGGCAAAAGGTCTGCAGTTTATATCGCGCTTAATTTTATGCTTGGTCCGTGTGCGTTGTTTCCTTGAGCGGTGTTAAACAAAAGTTGTCTCAACTGCGAGGTGCTGCTGGTGGTGCTGCTGTTGGTGATGATGGTGATGATGGTGCTGCTGCCACTTTTGTTGCGTTGCGTAGTATTATTTACCTGCACGAGAACTCGAACTCGAACGCGAATTGAAATTGACGTAACCATCGACCAGAAGCGGCTTGTTTTTATTTTGGGCAGAAACTTGAAGCTCCGGCTAATTCTATACATATGCCACTCGCCACTGATCCGCAGCTCTAGAGTGCTGGCTCGCCACTGGTTAGCCTTATCGCTCTGATACCGGGGGCCATTGCACAAGGCTGACTGACTGACTGACTGACTGGCTGGCTGGCTGGCATTAGCATCGTTAAGACTTCGATGTTTTACGCTTTGTGGGTCAGAGGTCGGCGGCTTGGTTGGCGCCCTCAAGTGATAAGACGGAGCTATGAATAGATCGCTGTGGTTCGAATTACACATACGTTTGCGCGGATTTCAACAACCAACAACACACACACACAGGCAGTCACAGAGGCAGTCAAGTACCCTGAACAGCAAACACACTAAAACAGACTTAAAACGAGCGACGACGTGCCTTCAATTGCAATTATAAGCCGGATTATAAGCGGCTGCACTTACACTCCAAAACGCGAGCAGCGCACAACTTCCAGCGCGAAGACTCAAAACCAAACTGAAACTGGCTACCAAAAACTCGATCGCCGCAGAGAACAAGCCGATCCGTTCCAACATGTTGCTGCTGGTGTTGTGCTGTGTGTCGTGTTGTTGTCTGTTCCAACCGAGCAACTGGCAACTGGCAAGTGGGAACTGGCAGCAGTTGCAGTTCAATGACTGGGCGGCCGGCCAGCAGAAGTTCTACTCCTCCAACGGTAGTAGTGGCTATGGATGTGGCTATGGCTAATGCTAATGGCCTGGCACAAATATCTATTGTTGACATCTGCCGTTTATCCGTTGGGCATTTTGGGGGGGACAGCTTTTCCGCTTATTAATATTTCCAAGCACGTCGTTCAACTTCCAGTTTTCTTCAAAGGGGGCGTGGGGAGAGTTGGAGGGCTGCCCCACAGCGAGGCATATTGAAATGATTGCAGTTTACTTGGCCCAGACTTGCGCAAGATTCCCATAGAACTGTGCGGCCGGGCAGTAATCAAAAACTTTTGGTACTGCTTCATAGAAAAAAACTAATAATGAGACCAAAAGTAAGCCGAAAAATAAATACGAAAACGAAAGTATCAAATTCGCATTACCTTGAAAGCATGCTAACAAATTTGGGTCAAACGTTGAGTGTTGGGCGACAACGTTTGAAGTTCGAGTGTAATGTTTCAATTAGAAGCTCAAGATACAAATGTATCTGTATCTGTATCTGTACGAGTCGAGTATCTGCTGCTCAAAAAGCCATGGCTGCAGGGCATCCGCTTTGTCGCATTCGCCTTGACTTCCACTGGCCATTGGGTAATTCTGCAAAATTCGCTGCTGGCTTCTAAGAAATGAAAAGGTTCTGATTTTGAGTCTCTTTTCTGCTGCGGATATGGGGTTCTTCTTTTTGTTTTTTTTTTTTTTTGAGGGTAGAGGGGTTGGGGGAAGGGCTTCCGAAAAGTATTGCAAAAGCTGGTTGAAATTGTATCTCTCGTATATTTTTCTCTTTTCATATATAGAAGTTCATTTTATTACTTTTGTTTCGGTTTCTGTGTGGGTTTTGCTTTGTCTTTGCAGCATGCATGATTCAAAACTTATGTATTTAAAATTCGGTATTTCAGTGTTTACTCGTTTTTATTTAATTCTCATTCCAGTTTCGTCGGTTCTCTTCATCTTCATCTCCATTTCCATTTCCGTTTACGTTTACTTTTTCATTTTAATTTATTATTATTAATCCCATGTTTAAACTATGTATATATAATGACATTTTTATCATTTATTTTAAATGATATTTACTAACACCGCGGCCTTTTGCGCCCCAAACGATCGATCGATCTGCCGATCCATTCATTTCATTCTTCATTTATTATTATAATAACAATTCACTCAATTAGCTCAAATCGCGTCAATCTACACATATTGACATTGGAGATCATAAGCATTTTCAACTCATCTTCACCATCATTACCCTCGGTATCATATCATCATCATCATCTTCATCATCCTCATCATTGACTTATGAAATTAGAGAAAAATTCTAATTCATTTGGTTTACGTGACCGTGTTCATCTCACTTCTGCTTCTTCATCATCATCATCATCTTCCTTTTTTTATGTAATATCAACAATAAATTTTTACTTAATCTTAGTGTGAAATTATTCTTAGAGTACAGCTACAATCTGCTCGCATCGGCTAAGAAAAAAGGATCAAGTAAAAGTACGAAACGAATCCTTCGAAATCCTTTTGAAATCCTAGCTCAATCTCGGGATACTCTCTATCTCTATCGGTATCGGTATCGTTTTCCCCCCAATTTGCAATTCTTTTCAATCGTTCCTAATCATTGTAATACCGTAAAATATAAGATTTTGATTTGAGCATTCTTTTTTCCTAATCATTTCATCGATTTTGGTGTTTTCTGGCACACTTAGCCCGGTTTGGGGGAGCTTCAAAAAATGTACATACGTCCATCTCAAGCCGTGTCCTCTATAAGGTTCCTCCTCCTATCTCATCTCATCTCATATCATTTCGTCTCGTCTCGTCACGTTCGTTCGATCTATCGTTCGCTTTAAGGTATAATACTTAGTTAATTTGGCCACTTGGCTGCATTTGTGGTTGTGGGTAGGTAGTTAGTTCTTCAGTTTTTCGGGTAGGTTCGGTTGTTCTCCTTTTCTTTTTTTGGGATACTTCTATGATTTGCATTGCCTCACTCCATCCATCCTCCATCTTCATCATCTTCTTCATCCACGCTCAGAACCGAAAAGTTATAGCCCAGCGTCTAACGATAATACTCTATGCAAAATTGTTCAACCATTTTGAAACCATAGAATTGTTCTGGATATAAGTATGTTCTTCATCTTGTGTGGTGTGCGGTTGGGAAATTCAAGTGGGTCGTGTGGTTGGTTGGTTAGTGGGTTGGGCTCGAATATAAGCTCAGGCTTAAGTTGTTTTTGAGGGACAGCTAGAGAATAGAGAATTGTGTGGCACGTGTATACAAATGTGTTTGCTTTACTACTAAGTTCGATCTCAAGTGTGTGTCTGTGATGTATCTTCGATGCGATCCTAACCCAAAGTAACTACATACGTGTTCTTGGGGCTCATCCACTACGTATAGTATGTGATTGCTTGTGCACTCCGTAGTCGTAGTCTAAATTCTGTTACTGTTTCTGTTTCGTCCATCTCAGAAGCTCTATGTGAGGGAAGCTAATAAAAAATTTCCAAATTTCTACAGTGAGGGAAAAAAGCGGAATTACTGAGCGCTAGTTGCTGATCATGAAGCTGCACTAAAAAAAATGCCAGGTTTCTTCATTGCTAAGACAGTTTGTCGGTGTCGTTTGTAAAGTATCTCGAAAATTTGAAGCTGCTGCTTGCTTGGGTGGTTACTGGGCCAGTGGGTGTACGATTAATTCAATTCAATTCAATGCAAAGCGACATAGGATCTTATTCGATTCGATTCGATTCGACTCGGTTTTTGGGTCTCCTTGTTGAGTTCTCGTTTGTTTTTTTGGCTGTGGGTTAAAAGGAAGCGCTCCGCTATATTATTCTTATTGAACTTGACTGATTTTCAATGTATCCAACCTGAGTTTGAGTTGTTCGAAAAATATATATATGTGTTGTGTATACATATTTTCTGAATTTCCTACTTTCATCTTGTTTTCTTTTTTTTTATTTATTTTTCATATATATTTATACGGTTTATCTGCCTGTTTTGCGTTGACCTGCAATCTCCTCATTCTTTCGCTAATTATTTTAATTCGTAATTGCAGTTAGTATGTGTGTTTTGTGCTCACTCTATGTTTTTTCCATTTGTTTACTTTGCTTTTGCTTGAATTAAACGCGGCTGCAATTATTATTATGTATTTTTTGTTTTATTATGTTTGATTGCATTTTGTTTTTTTGTGGTTTACTCATTTCTCATGGAATTCAATTAAACGTCAACAATTTGGTATTTTGGTTTTTTATAGGTTTTCTTCTTTTCCTTTTCCTCCGTGTGTAAGTGTTGTGATCTGAAATTATTATATATTTTTTGTTTTTCTGTTACCTTTCTTTTTTATTGCATTTAAAACGTGCACTTTGCTTCACCACTGTCTTCAGTTGATCTTCCATATGTTATTAATTAGTTCTTACTTGGCTTGAAACACTTGAAATTGCTCACATCGTAATTTGTTTATTTTTTTTCTTCTGTTATTCGTGTTCTTTTTGCTGAGTTGTGTCTCCTTGTGTCTATGTTTATTTATATTTAATTACGTAGTTTTTCTATAATTTACTAACTCGTTCAACGCCCTACCTGCGCACACAAGACTCTTACCGGAAATAATCGTTAGGTAAAAACAATTTGGAGTGCTTCGGTTTCGATTTGTCTAACTCCAGTTAACTTAGACACTAACAAGTGCAAGATTTACATAAGCGTTTAATGCTGTTTTGACTAAATGCATAAAATGAACAAAACAAATACAACAAAACAATAATCGTAAAATATAACACATTGAGCATGGAATGGCAAATAGAAATACAATACAAGTTAAAATTAATACAAAATAAACATACTGTTAAAACAGAAAACAAAATATAAAAGAGGCAAATACAATTGGTTGTCTGTCGTTTAACACACACGTTTTGTCATTGCGTTGCGTTGCGTTGCGACCGCAGTTCCCATAATACCCATTTATTCTTAAATTATATAGCTCGGCGCCAGGCGCCTTCTATCCTCCAGTCCTGACTGTCATCTCTCGTAGTGGTTGCTGTGTTGCTTCTTCAGTTGCTGTTGCTGTTGCTTGTGCCTTGGTAATACTTTAATGGTGTGGTGGTGTCGTGATGTGGCGTGTATCTGCATCGTCGTGCGCATCTGCATCTGTATCTGCATCTGCATGTGTGCCTCAGTACAGGGCTACGTTGGAGGCCTGCGTGTAGGCGTCCCACTCGCAGTCACAGCCCTCGAGGCAGTCGGGGCATTCCAGTTCGCTGTCTTGTCAGTACAGCCAGGACACGGGCACCCACTGCGGGGTGGTGTGCACCCGGTCGATGGCCGTCTCCAGCGTGGCAATCGTCTCGCTAATGTCGTTGTTCACAATCGTCAGATCGAAAAAGTGACCGTACAGCTGGCGCAGCATCTCCGACTCCTTGGCCAGTCGCTCCAGGCTGCCGTCGTACTGCCACGGGTACAAAGGAAAGCAATTAGAAGGCTGCGACTTGAATCTATCTCTGATGCTCTACTACTCACATCTGCTATGTTCTGCAGTGAGGGCGCCGCTATAAACACGACGTAGGGCGTGAACTCAGCCGTGCGGAGTATCTTCAGTGCCTGCGGCTCCACATCCAATATGGCCATCTTACCCTCGGTGTGAATCCGCCGGATGGTGTCCAACTTGGTGCCGTACATGGCGTCCTCATGGGTGCCTGCAAGCAGTTAAACGGATGCGCATGAGATTATCATGGCTATGTGGCATATGAGCGCGTTCGTTACCGTATTCCAAGTACTCATTCGCGCCGATGTCCGCCATCATTTCATCGTGCGAGACAAAGTAATAGCTGCGTCCGTTCTCCTCCTCGGGTTTGGCAGGTCTCGTTGTATCTGAAATAATTTGTAAAGGTTTTTAGTTTTAGTACGTGGACTAAGCGGAAACTCATTTCTGAATTGGTTACTGCCAAAAGTTTTACCATTCGCATTAAGTAACCTTCAGTAATTTAACAACTTGTTCGGTAAAAACTCATTACCAATGAAGTGCAAATAAATAAGTATTATTAGCAACCCATTAACTATTTAACAATTACATGTAAGCACCTTTAAAATGCTTTAAAATCGGAACTGAACAGGAAAAACCACCTACTGCACTACATTAAAATGTATGTTGCTGAAACAAGTAAGGTTTATCCACAGCTAGAAATTTATGATGATTCTATTTTATGGAGATGAATACATCGATTTCTGCCCCATTAGTTCGACCAATTGAGCCGTATCTTTTTAACGTGGAAAATGGGCTGATAAATCATAATAATATTAGTAAATGCCTAAACCAAATCTGTATTTAAGAGAGCCTGTTGAACGTGAATTTATGTCCACCTAGGCACCAATATGACATAGAAACTTACGTGGTATGGGATAGGCGTACTTGTCGGGATACTTCGATATCAAGGTGTTCTTGATGTGCCGCCTGCCGACTCCATGAGCACCCAAGAGCACCAACGTCTTGCGCTGAAAGTTCGGGTCGCCAACTGAAAGCCCAGGAGGGGGTGCAAGAATAGAGATAAGAATCAGTTCACCTGTGGCCCTGTGGATGAGCAGGAGGCTCAATCAAACGCACCTGGCACCTTGACAACCTCCTCGTACGTGACCACATCGAGCGTGTCGAAGATGGCATTGTGCTTGGCCAGATATTTGTCCCGGCATTGCTTCTTCTTGCGCCCGAAGATGGAGCAGTTCACTGTTGGTTATAATGGAGAATCAAATGTTATTGAATTGTTTCATTAGATGGACGCTAGAGCTTGGGTAAGTTGAGAGCAGCATGCTTATAGAGCAGGCATAAAAACATGCTGTACATCAGGCATTGATTGGATAAGTTCGAGCATGAAGCAAGCACGATTTTGCTCAGTTATGACAGATGAGATCATGATATCCCTTCGGATGATACATGGATTACATATTAATTCTTTCTTTGGGTACTTTTCCTGACCCTCCCGACCTAGAACTTCTTCAAATTAGATATGCGGTGTGTTCTTTCAGCCAGCCTAACGTGCAGTGTTGTGAACATGTGTGGATGTATTTCTCAGTGGATCATTACAGTTTGGTGGGGCATTACGTTTGGGGATTATAAGCGGGGAGTTCAGTACTGTGGGTGTCACAAACAACGATGACTGAGGTGCATCTACTGTTTCGGATGGCGATCGTGAGCATGGGGGGCGCTTCTACGCGATTCCTTGCAACTGGAACTGCAACTGGGTGGTGGTTCGGTGGTGCCGTCTACAAAAGCTACAACTTTCGGGCAGTCGGGTGGTTGGGTGTTTGGGTGGTTAGGTGGGTGGCTAGGTGATTGGGCGTGGGTGTGGATTAATTCTTTATACAAAATGGCTATCGATAGAAATTCTGTTGTTTAGAACGAGTAGTAGTAGTAATTGGTTGGTGTTGTCTGGTTTTTTGTGGCATAACAAAACGAGTCTTGGCAGCTCTCCCCATTTGGAGATTCGCTTGATTTGGTGGTGTGGTGGTGTGTGGTGGTTTGGTGGTTTTTGGTTATATGGTAACTACCTGCTGATCCATCACACCCATCTGCGTGAGCGGAACATCCAGCACCCGGTTCTCCTGCATTATATTATCATACATACATAGTTTATAGAAGTTCTTTGGCTTGGTTCGAGATGCGAGATTCATGGTTAGCAAACTAGGTATTAGAGTTTTGTACAGGTGTGCATATGTCGGTGTCATTGGGTCTTTGGTTCTTTGGATCTTCTGAGTTTTCAGCTAGAAATTTGGCAGCGGGGACTTTGGCTTTCCCCATATTTTGGTTGGTTTAATTTGAAAAGGTTTTACCATCGACTACTTTCTGGGGCATGCAACTCTCTGTAAGTGTTTTAGTGTACAGATGTGGCTGTGTGTGTGGCTGTGGGTGGCGCGTGTGTGTTACTGGGTACATGTGTGTGTGATAGAGAGATACATATAGAGAGCGAGAGAGAGAGGGAGAGAGCGCGCTTTCCCTTTCGGTTAACTACGAGTTCGTCATACACTTCCAATATAAGTACAATTATTCATATAGCATTCGATTGTTTGATTATATCGAGCATCCAATTACACATAGAGAACACGGATAGTTTTTTGGTTTCGAGACGCCTGCCGCTGGCCAGGATCTTCCCGGTCACTCACCCTGCTCCTGCTTGGTCTTGTCGACCGTCTGGCAGGCGATCCGCCACTCCTGCAGCTCCGGCGACGGTATCAGTCCGGCCGATCCGCCCACCGTGTCCAGTCGCGCCTGCCACCAGTGATGATCGTCCTTGCTAATGATCTGCAAGGACATGGCCGTAATTACGCGATTATTATCGGCAAGTACTTTAAAGTAGAGAGTGCCAGTGCCTACCTGCAGTATGTCGCCCACTTGGAACGATATGCCCGCCTGGGCGCAGGGTATAAGCTCATCATCCAGCGGATTATAATCGAATTGGGCGCGCACGAATATCTGCGAATGCAAAAGGAGATGGAAAATGCACCAGATGAGCACGAGGCGAGTTGGAAATTGCAAATAGTTGCTTGCAGGTCGATGATTCGGTTTGCCATTACCATTACCATTTCTGTTCACTGTTCGCTGTTTTCTGCCATTTCAGCTACTTTTGCTCGGCAACTGCAACTGAGTTGCGGCTGCCTCAGCGAAATGGCTTTCGGTTTGCGAATTACATGCAAAACTCATTTGCATGTCAAAAGCAGCAGCCACAGCAACAAAATCGGTAGCAACAAAGACACAAACAACAACAATCTGGCAAGCAGATGGCTCACAATGTTAGATGCCCTTACGGACTGCAAATTATAATGGAAGGACTACATAAACCGTATCGGGCATTTGCAGATTAAGCTGAAGGCTTACAAACTGGCAAGTTCATTTAGAACATTGCAATTCAAATACATAGTTCTCAGTTTTGAGATGAAAATTTAAGCCAAAAAGATGATGGAAGCCACAAGAAATTCGGAACAAAACAGTTTATCAAATAATTGTCTGCGAAAATGCTTGAATCGAAATCAAATGCAAACATGTAACTTTTTGCAAATTAAAATGCCGTCAAGTGGCAACTGTTTGGAACAAAACTTTGGCTCATAATCACAGCACATATCCCCAAACAGGGCATCCAAAAGCCGCTTGCCGTATCGTTGTTGTTGACTAAGTGATGAACATAAATTAGACAAATTTACGGCTCTTGTGTGAGTTGTGCCTTTTGACTTGTCTGTGGGTTAATGAATATGCACATCTACCAGGATGCGGGGTGCTGGATGCCTCTGTGAGGGGTGAAGATGGGGGGTAAATGGGCGGGTGTTTTCGAGTAAAAGTAATCTCGACTGGGTGGTGCCCTGTGCGTGGGCTGTTTTGTCTTTTGTGGGTGGTATATATGGTGTGTGTTTGGTGTGTGCGTGATTTCGTGTCTATTGTGGGGAGCGTGATACTTACAAGCACCGGAGCGGGTCTGATCCTGAAAAGCTGCATGGTGGCATGAGTGGGGCGAGATAGAGAGGGGGGGTGGGGGTGGAGATAGGTATAGGTAGGAGGTATTTTGGAGGCAGGAAGCAGATTGAGAGATAGAGAAGTGTGGAGTTGTGTTAATGCACTGCGAAATAATTGCATAATGGATTATAGCTACAACTACTACAAACACACCGCGAACGGTTCGTTTATTATTATCAGAATACCTCATAAATATCACACACCCGTACATTTACATGACTACCTCTATACATTGGTATGTGCATAATGCACTCCATTGACTTGGTTTTGGTTTCGGGCTCGCATTGCATTGTTTGGGTACCCACTGCAATTCACTAATTAATCCCTTTTGATATTTTGATTTCTCCAAAATGGCAAACAATATGTGCATTGCGCTTCATCGCATCTAAGAAGTTAATGCCCCAACCGAAGGAGCTTTTCAAAAAGGATCATTATTCAATTATGCGATGTTAATAAGCAATGAGGTATATAGTTATTTTCTTATTCGATGGGGAAATCATGAAGCTTTTATTTTAATGCGAGTCATTTATAATTGCTGAAACTGAATATCCTCTTCTTGTTATTACTTGAAAGATATTTGCTGTAGTCTGAGTAGTAACAAAGTACAAATGGCGAATGGAACACATAACTCAAACGCAATGAGACGGTACTGCCATGACTAGTTTATAGTTTCTTGTATGATTAGTATGGTGATTAGTCAGCCTCAAAGTACACTAGCTATATACAGATATATACTAAGAGTGGGCAGCATCCCAACTCGATGCCGATGCCAACTTACCTCGCAGGGGGGCGGAGCGCTGCGGTACGAAGGAACTATCTTGAAGGTAACAGAACCGCGTGCCTCGCGCTGCAACAGAGGGATTAAGAGGGGACACATTCAATTAGCGCGTGGTCAAAGTGTGGACAGGATTTGGGGCTAATGGGTAAGGGGTGGTAATGGGATAAAGGAGAGCAAGTGAAAGTGGAAGGAAGTGGAGGCGGAAGATTGATTGGCGGGCTCACCAGCATTCGTTGCAATTGGCCAACCGACTGGTGCTGCACCGGCTGGCCGTTGATCTCCCGTATCTCGTCGCCCACGTGCAGCGTGGCCTGGCGATGAATCATCCCGCCGTGCATAATCCTGGCCACAATGCACCGCCCGTCCTCGGTCATCTTCAGCGTGATGCCCTGCGCAAAAGGGATTAGATTCGTCGGTCAGTGCCATGCCCCATGCCTCATGCCCCACATGCCGCATCTACACTCCGCGTAGGCACATGCAGCTTACTTACCATGGGCTCGTCCGTGTTCTTCTGGAACTGCACCAGTCGCACCCGGGTCACATGCTGCAGTTCGCCGCCCTCGACGTTGTCCAGCTCGTCGCCATTGAGGTAGGGCACCATGGGGGGCGGGGTGACGCGCAGCGCCTCCTCCCCGTAGACATCCCGGGCCACCACATCGTGGCTATGGAGCAGAGCCTGCAAAGAGCAAACACAGGTAACCAGGTTATATGGCACTTGCTAGTTTCGGCGCAGTGCAGTTGCACAACTAGACGGAAAATTATTCTCTTTGCCTTTGGCTATGAAGCCGGGATTAAAATGCTTTTTAATGAGCTTTAAGGCGGTCACTTTTTTCCATTTCAACTCTTTGGACTATTTAAATTTGTATACTAAACTCTGTTTAGCTGATGTGGTGACGAAAAGTACCTATTTCTTATTGCCATAATTTATGGGACAATAAAACTATTAAGCTCCGAAGGAAATTCAAGCGATTTTTGCATGGAAATTGCATTATGGCCAGGTCCTTTTCGTACCCGGCAGTAAATGGGTTGAAAGGGAAATAATTTTGATTTAAACACATGCTAGGCATTCGAAAGCCGCTGCTCGTGGTGCAGGCTTCGGTTTAGGGTTAGCCTAAATTATGGCCGGCAATTAAGCTGGCCGTTATGAGCTTCGTTCTGGCCATGTGGATGGTGGGCTCGTTTGGCTGGGAAATTAAATTTCCGATTTGCCACGCCTGCCACATACATCATATAACGCCCAAATGGGAGGGGGGTGGGACACCCGACCGCACGGCACAACTTGTTTACAACATTAACTGTGCGACATTTGTTGCTCAGCCACACAGTTTGCAGGGAGGGGAGGGGGGAGAAGGGGGGCAGAAAGCATCGAGAACAACACAAACGAGCTGGATAAAAAACACATGGCAGCCATCCAGAGGATGAAACGCCCATTTCGGAAAAGCCGTTAAAAGCGGCGACAGCCACAAACGAGGGCACGCACATGACCCCTAACCCCGTGACCCCCTAACCCCGTGACCCCATGGATAACCAGGGATAACCGGGCAACGACAAAAATCTCAACAATTTATGGCAACTCCCCCCGTCGCATCCGTCGTAGTCGCGTTGACTTGGGCCCGGACCTGATACAATTTCGGTTTTAATAAATTATGTTTAATAACGCTTTGAATATGTTGCGAAATTAATTTTTCCTGCCCTTGCCCTTTATCCTGCGCCGCATTATCCTGGCGCAGGAATGTCAGAAAAAGGAGCAAACGCAGTTCAGGACCTCAAGCTGCTGATGCTGATGGTGCTGAAGCTGAATCAGAATCTGAGGCATTGGGCTAGGCCATAAAAAAGGATTTTACTGCGATGCCATGCCGTGACACTTGTGCCACTCACACGCACACAAAGGCACACACAGAGACGCACACAGACGCACAGCAGGGACGCACGCACAGCGAAAAGGACGATGTGCTCGATGTACAAATTTACACTGATCAAAACAGTGCCTACTCAGATTACGTGCTCAGGCAGCGAGTGGAATATTTTCGAGTAACATGTGAGCAGTAAATGTTTGATTTCCGATCGCAATTTCAGATTGGTTTATTATGTTATGAGTTGATATCGCTTGTAATGGTTACACAATGTATTTATACCCCATTTCTGGATCTTAGGCGTCTCCATGTGCCGAGTTAAGTAGCTAAAAGGGGAGCATTTAATTAAAGATTTACGACTAATTTAAATCAAATCCTTCAAGGGATTAACTCTTGTTGTTTGAGGAATATTTATGTCGCAGCAGTAAGCTTGGGAAAACCCAAAGTTAATGTTTGCCATCTGTATGCGAGTGTACATCTACATATATATATGCTAAGTACATCTAACGCACCGCCAGCACTTTTTCCCGCTGCCCCGACACCTTGCCACACCTCCCTGTCCCTTGTATTTTATCCTCGCCCCCCTTTAACTACCCCATCGGGTTCATCCCCTAGCACCATTCATCCCCAATCCACTGGAACTGAAACTGGCACTGGCACTGGCCCCATAAAAAACGCAATTTTCAACGCTGATGATTACTCAATGCCACAAACACGGGCACGTAGCAGACCCACGCACCCACACACACACACACATTCGAAAACACACCTACAGCAGCTCACCCACACATCTAAGCCACATCAGACGCACACAAATACACATACTTAAACAGAAAGCACGTTTCATTTCCGCCACAGACATCGCTGCCGACATCGACCGCAAACTTAACTGAGCAGCAGCTCCTCTCTTTTTCGAAGGATATCGCATATATAGCTCTCCCTCTCTATCTCTCTCTCTCTCTCTCTCTCTCTATGTGGGTTGATTTTCCGCTTTTCCAGCGTAGTGCACTACAGGAGGAGTCTGCACTGAGGACTCGGCACTCAGCAGTTTTGAGTGAATATCCGCAATGGCGCGTGCATAAATATTTCATAATACTTGGGAGCACATCGCGCAGCAGGGGAATCCCCAAAAAAAAAAAAATACTCAGTTAGCTGTGTAAACAAGGATACGAGTATGATTGCGAGGATTCGTTGGGGGGTTTTTGTTTGGGGGGTGTGAGGGGTTTTGGGGGCTGATGGTTCGGGGATTGACAGGTGGTAATCGAGTTTGGGCTTATCGGGAAACATCAATTCAATAATTTCGACGTGTTGGATTCGAACGAATCATTTTCCGGGCGGGTAGGATATCAAATTTAGTGCGCCTTGATTTGTGATTGGGAAATGGAAATACCACCATCGAGCATCCTTCAGATGGTCTTTTGATCCCGCCGTAAACATGCTAACCGATTTCATTCAATTTCGAACTGTTTCGAATGGGGATAAGTAACCCTATTCGATGGGGTTGCTATAAATGGTTTTCGGGGTACGGGATAGTACAAATCCTTGAATGGGAAAATTAGAAGATGTTTACCGAATGCCTAAACAAATTACGAGCCTAAGAGTGGAATATCCATTTGTAGAAACCTTAAAGGATAAGTTTACAGTACTTTATTTGAAAATCTTTGAAAATACAAACAAAGTCCTTGCATTCATAACAAAATACCATTAAATGCGCCTTTTTCGATGGAAGAAGCTCTTTAAGATTCGCTCAGATGTTATTTTCCAAGCAGAATCAAATCACATTCCGTAGTGTGTCTGTCTGCAATTTATTGTATTTGCTCGTTTTGGCAGAAGTTTGCAATCCAATTACGCCGGAACTTGCAACTACCCATTAATGGGAGTTAGAAACACCCTGGCAGACAACCACGCCTACCATCAAACCATCAGCAGCCGCAACGGAATTTCACTAAATGAATGGGTAATACAATTTCCTTTTTGCCAAGCAGCAAAATTAACTACATCGAATAAAATTTGCTGAACTTGGCAACTATTTAAATGCGGCAGCTGCCAGAAGGACAGAAGGACGAGGCGTGTTTCCTCGGGAAATGGAGGAAATCCCGAGAAGGACACACGCCTGGTTAGCTAAAAACCAAGTCGGCGCTGAACGATAAACAACGTAATCTGATTTCACTTAAGGCCCAGCATCCCTCCCCCTCTCTCTTCCGCCCAATGGCCACGCCCACTGACCACTGAAAGGGGGGCTGGGTGGGTTGTTGGTCCATATTTAACACCAAGTTGGTGGACCAATAAAACGGTAAATTTAATAAGCGCTTGACAGGCGCAAAGTTGAGCAGTTAAGTTTAATGCCTCATTAGGCGCTCCGTTTCTGTGACATTGATAGCCAACGTGGCGAACTTTTGGCCCACACACACTAACCACACACCCACAAAGGAGTGGGTGTGGGACTGGCAGTGGGAGTGGCCCACAGCTGCCTCTGATTTCCATGATTAATACTTAAGTGCTTGTTAAAGTTTTGCCGAGCTCCCGAGTTTCCCCATTTTCCCATTTTTCCCCGCCTCCCCGCTCTCCGCTGCCCCGATCATAAGTATGCAGATGCCTGTTGTTTGCTGAGGTCCTGGCCTAAACAATCAGTATAACCCCATCCCGTGCTGGGAAAAGCCCAGCGCTTTATTTGTTTGCTGCTGAGGCAGCAGCAGCAGTAGCAGCAGCAGCAGTAGCCGCATCAGAGGTGAACTCCACCGGAAACTGGACGGCAGCTGGGATCTAAATGTAAAGAGAAAAATCCGCATCTGCAGCCATAGCCAAAAGCAACGACAACTTCTATTAGTCGCAAACAACTAGGTTTCACTCTCACTTTGTACTATTTTTCGACCAAGAAGAACCTGAGTGCCGAGCACGGGCTTTTCAATAATTCAAACGGCAAAGTTGTCCATAAATTTGCGCACCAGTCTTTGACATAAAACTAACTTTGCCAAACGAAATCTTGAGCTCCGAGCTCTACGGTCTGAATAAGTAAAACTCAAAGGTTCGAGTTGTAAATACAGAAGCTATTTTAAACGAAGGAAGTAGTGTAATTGACTCGCAACTTCAGCCAACTAATTGTTAAGTTCACGTCACTTAGGATTTGTAGAAAAGCAAAAGCTATAGAAGCAGAAGCTATAGAAGCCAAAGCTATAGAAGCACATGTTCTATTTCTGGCACATCTCTTTCTATTTAATATTTTAAAGGAAAATTAACAGGACATGCAAGTGAGTGCTGAAAACAAACTTTGCCATCGACATCGAAAGGTATGGAGTGAAAAGTACACTTTCAGGCTTTGTAAAACTAATACGAGGCTATGGTAATTGAATGGATAAAGACATTAAAGATATGCCTAAAGCCCATAATAACTCTCTTAATAAGGTATGATATTTCAAATCCCTATTACACAATTTAGCTATTTTTCCGCCGATTGTCCAGCAGCGACAGCTGAGTCAGGTCCATTGTTTGGCGGCCGGCCAGTCCATCCAGGGAGCTGGTCATTTTTCCAGCTTTATGCTAAGCCACTAACCAACGGACCAGCAACCACCGATGCCCAACCACCGACCCCAAAAACCACCCAACCACCCAACCACCAACCGAGGACCGACCACACGAACGTTATTTGTTGGTTTTAATAATTACACAGCATGGCCAAAGGAAGTATGGTTTGGGCACTGCGAGAAAGCCGGATATATATAACATTTTCCTTTTTTCCCCCATCCGAACGAGGGGAGGGGAGGGGAGGGGAGGGATGAGGAGGCGGTGCTCTAGGATTCGTCGCTCTTTAATATTCCAGGCCACACGTCAATTACACACGTACGCGCGACTGCGAATGGCTTCCGCATCCATTTCGGGATTTTGGAGGTGGGCAGGAAAAACACGACAGCACGCGGAGCAGTGAGCAGTGAGCAGTGAGGAGCAGAGGGCAGCAGCCGTTGACAGCTGAATCATCTGGATTAATGCCGAATTTTAATTAGTACCATGGGCACTCGCCACTGGCAGATACCCAAACTCCAAGAACCCCCAAAAACCCCACAGCTCCTAGTCCCCCCCAGCTACGTTGCCGTACGGACTTCAGTTGTTAATCCCATTTTGTGGGCGAAGCCCGCCAGGATAGTTGCCCACATTTGGCACCTTATCGGGTTTGCAGCAGCGACAACAGCGCCCGAGGTCGTGGCAAAGATTAAGTGCACCCCACATATGTGAGCCGACCGCCAAATGAATCTTCTCCGGCTTAATTAATCCCAGCTCATTGCCACCTCTCCACTTTGAACTTTAAAACAGGTGGGCGCTCACGTTCCGAACTAAGGATACCTTTTAAAAATCACTTTGGAAATATATTTAGCCATGAAACTAAATAAATGTGACTATAAAAAGTTTGATTTTACGTTTGAATCGGCTTTTATTTTAATCAACGCTCGCTAATTGCAAAAAACTGATATAAAACGAAATATTGGAAGTACGATAATTGCTGTTTGCTAATAAAATAAAGTGCTGCAATCAAAAGCGAATATATACGAAAATTGCTATTTGAACTTGCAAATTTTTGAAAAGTGATTGTAATTGTTTTTTAAAAATATAAACGACCCACTGTCATAGTAAGTTTTGTAAATAAAGGTATCCAATCAGTGATATGCAATGATAATGGCTGTTTGGTTGTAACAACAATAAATAATATTGCAAAGGTAAATCATTGTGTTAGGCCAAGTGAAACGAAGTGGGCATATTATGTACTCCACTCAAACCCGATAAACCCTTGAACTTGAAGAGTACTCGGTATGGGTGAGCTCGGAATAAAGGCTGTTTAAAGTTGATGGTTGATGGCTTTCGGCTGAGTGTGTGTGTGTGTGTGCACCAGTCGGCTGTCAAGCTGTCAGGTCTGGCTCACATCTCGCATCCCGGGGCTCAAGTGAGCTCCCAGAGCTGCCAGAGCTACCGGTGCTACCAGAGCCACCAGGATTCCCCAGTTGGCGAACTTCCAGCTCAAAGGACCCAAAACATTTGTGGCCTGGGCTGCTGTCTGTTTCGTGTCGCGCATTCAACGATAAGCAGCAGCAGCAGCAGCAGCAGTTTGCTGCCAGCTTTGCGTGGAGTTAGCCCATGAAACTTGGCAGTGGAGCGAGTTGTGCTATCGCTAACTTATCACCTGGCCGAACTTATTGTTGCGGTCCGGCCATCTTCACTTCCACACATACCATACACATCCGGTTTTTGGCATTCAATGCGTTGCGATCCAAGTTGCGATAGTGAGTTGGTGGCTGATGTGGCTTGGCTGGCAACCACCGAGACACAGTCTTACAGTTAACATTGGTCTCCAATACACAACATTCACCGTATGACTATGTCGGGGTAATTGAGCGGCATCCTTTCTTCTCCGTTCATCGACTGCGACGGCGGCGGCTAACACTTCCTGCCTATTAGCTGGCGTTATTATTGACAGACAATGTCCTTTACCCGAGCAGCCGGTGATGTTTGACGAGGACGAGAATGATGACGATGACGATGACGAGAACGATGACGATGACGACGATCATAATGAGGATGCTGGCGATGATTATTATGATGATGTCGGTTCGGCGGGGTGGTATTGATTGACAGGTGGGCTCTCGTTTCAGAGGGCCAGGTAATAGTGCGCCAGGCTCCCTTATCAGCCAAACAATGGCTGCGACATCCTCCCACTCATCATTCAATTTACCGCCACGCCGAAAAATCCATACGTATATATACATTTATTGATATTTTCATAACAAAAGGTTGGTTTTTCGTTGTCGCTTTTTGGTGTCGTGTTTTGGTTTTTTTCCTCTTGCAACTGAGGCTGTGTGGCAAACAACCACAAATTTCCGGTGTGTGCGTGCATATTATGCATTTATCGCCGACATCTATCAGCGTTGCAAAGGAAAAAGCGGACTCCTTTCCGTTGGCGAAACATATTGTCATCGCTTTCACCTTGCCACCTCCCAATTTTCCCTCCCATCTGTCTTTCTCCATCATTTCTCCATCCCACTGCTCCCAGTGCTCCCACTGCCGCACACTCCAAAAAAAATATGGCTTCTGCATATTAAATATGGGTTTTTGCTGTCTGAGTGCCGTATGTTTTCAACGGGTCAGCTTTCGATTTTTCCCCCAATCTGTTTTAATTTTCCAGAAAGGTTTTTCCACCTTCATAAATCCGCATGTAATGATATTAAATTGAAAAATTGCTATATCACTTTTTATGACTTTAAAAACGATGGAACTGCGTACGCTTAATTGTTCGAAAGCATTGCATTCGATATTCATTTGTTTCTGTTTTTTTGTAAAAATATATGAAACTGTGCACTTTAAATGTTATAATGGTTTGCAATCACAGTAAGAAGCTTAACTACAGACGCTGTAAACGATGAGGAAACTGTCCTTGGACCCAAGAACAATTTGTGCGTGTTTTTGGGAAATTTATGTATTCTATGTAAATCGGACAATGCATTTTGTTGTGAGCATGAAATTATGCCGATTTAGGACATCTCCATTTACCTTTGCCATTGAGGAAATGCGTTTCTGTAAGTGTGCCATTTCTCACGCGCTTTCTTTGTGTTCGTGTGACTAATGACGCCGTTAGGTAGGCAACACTTTCTTCTTGGCGCGCATACACACACACGCACACACGAACACGCAACAGGACACTCTCATGCACATCTGCATATGTAAATGTAATTTTATAGCCCGCCTTGTCGCCGCTTTCTTTGCTGAGCTGTTCCCAGGGTGTAAGTGTGTAAGTGGGTGTAAGTGTGAGTGTAAATGCGCACACAGCACACACATTATTATTTTTGCCCACTCGGCAGATTGTCTATGTGTGCGTGTTTGTACATCATGTGCTTATGCGTGTGCGTGTGAGTGTGAGTGTGCGCGCGTGTGTGTGCGGCATGTAAAATTTGTTTATTCAATTTCAACTAGGCAAACAACGGCGCAACGGCTGCAGCGGCACAAAGGGCGATAACTCACTTTCGTAACAAGTAAACTAATTATTTCTTCACTTTTTTCATACTTTCTTTATCCCCCTCCCCCCTCTCACTTCTTACCCCTTCCCCCGTTTGCCATTCCCCATTCCATATAACTTTTTCTTTGTTTTCTTTTGCTCAAGTTGTTGTTTTATGCTTGCCTTGAAAACATGAGGGGGCTGTATAGGGGTAGGGGGGTTCATATGTCCTGCGCGGGGTGGGGATTGTTAAATTGCAAAATAATGTACACACTTGCTGCTTGTAATCGGCGTTGTTGTTGTTCTTACAGGCTCTAACTGCTTGTTTCAGGCCATTGTGCTTGTTCATCATCATCATCATCACCAGCAGCAGGCTCATCATGGGCAAACACACACACACGTCCTTTTTAGGGTGGACCAAAATATGCCAGAGAGTTTTGACAATTTAACTCGCATTACCTACAAGGACTTGCGCTTTCCACTGGCAATTAACATTTTCCAACCAAATTGAATTTAAAAATTCGCCGCTTTGGAAAACGAATTTTACACAAATTACTCATACGACATGTAATCCGGTTAACAACTTTGATCGTCTTTTGATAAGGCTTTTGAAATTTATAAATTTTGAAATGTATAAATTTTGAAATTTATGTAAATTATGTTTATAGATTGCAAGCAATTCAAACATTGCTTGTAATATACCCCTAATACGGCTTGTAAGCTAGGCGATTTTAAAAGTTTTTGAATTTGGAGTTTGGCATTGGGTTCAGAACTTTAGAAAAAAGTTTTAACAAGGACGAAAAGTGTGCCGAAAATTGGACACGCACTTGGGAGCCACTCTAATGCTCTCATACGAACATCCTCGGGCGCAATTAACGCATTCACAAATGAAGAGTGTCAAGGCTTCAGTCAGTCAGTGGGTTGGCTGGTCCTTTGGTCCTTCGCTCCTTTGGTCCTTCGTTCCTTCGGTCCACCAGTTCACCAGTCCACCAGTCACTTTGTCAGTTAGGCAGTTTTCGCCCTTCCATTTTCCTTGCCATTTCCATTTCCTTGCCCTGTCTTCGCATTCTATTCTTCTTTGGCAGCTTTTCTTCTTTTTTTTTTTTTTGGGGCCGGTAGCCCGAAAAAAGCGTTGCTCAAGTCCTTCTATCAAGATAAAAGTTTTTGTATGCCTGCCAGAGGGAATGCCAAATGTATGACAACACTTTCGTGAATCTGTGTGTTTGCGTGTGTGTGTGTGAATGCTGGGTGGGTGGTATGGCTGGTATGGGTGGTATGTGCGGCATGTGGCATGTGCCACACGCTGTGACGGCCACCATCAGGCAGGTGTAAGTTAGTTAGTCTCGAATCTCCGCAATCAGCTGCCTCCTCCGTCTCCGCCATGGAAATTACAAATTCTCTCATGCATTGTGGCATCAATATTGAGGTACTTAGGCGGCTAATGTTCGCGATGAGAGAAATTTTTGGAATCATTTGTCGGATACTTTAGATAAAACAGCAACAATATGTTTACGGGCCCGCCTCCAGGGAGTTAATCAAATGAAATGGCTACGACTTAAGGGCTTTCTGGCGGCTAATGAGAACGATATGTCCATAGATATGGCTCGTGAAATTTTAGTTATGTTGTCGAACGGTTTTGGAAAATGCCTAAATAATATGTAATGTTTTAGCCACGTTGTTTAACACCTTGTAATTTAAGCCATGTTATTTTCTACATTTAATTTCTAAGTTTAGCCATGTTATTTTCTACATTTAATTACTAATTTTGGCCATGTTATTTCCTACATTTAATTCCTTATTTTAGCCATGTTATTTTCTACATTTAATTCCATATTTTAGCCATGTTATTTCTTGCATTTAATTCCTTATTTTGGCCATGTTATTTCCTACATTTAATTTCTAGTTTTAGCCATGTTATTTCCTACATTTAATTCCCAATTTTAGCCATGTTATTTCCTACATTTAATTCCCAATTTTAGCCATGTTATTTTCTACATTTAACAAATCAGTTTCAATAAAGAGGATCTCATAATAAATCCCAAATTATGCGGAAATCTTTTGAAAAGTTCGAAACTCTGATTATTTGTGAGCCCCATTTACCTTTGATAGGTTGTCAGGACAATGTCAACCGAACTACCCATATTAAATGAGCAAAATTATCAAACACTCTGCTTCGTTCCACCCACGCGGGAAAACTTTCTAAAGGTCTTAAGAGTTTGCCTTTTCTGAGAGTGCTCAACTTTTGGCCAACTCCATTGCCAGAGTTTAAGACTCTGCCTAAGCTTTATGCAGTGCTCAGTTCGTTCCTTTTATAGTTGCTGCGATGTAAAATTTATTTTTTTGAAAAAAAGTTGGCAACTCAATTTGAGGCGTTGGTGACCACACCTTTTGCTGGTCGCCCTTGGCGGGATGATCTTTCAGAACCGTCAGCCAGCCGGCAGCGTAACGAGCCTATTTGCTATGCCTCATGCCCTTTTGGCCAACGCCCCTTCGCCATCAGCCCATCATTCCACCCAGCAGCCAACCCACATTCAGTGGCCTGGTCTTGTGTAATATTTATGTAAATTTCAGCCCTAGCGCAAAAATTGAAAGGCGTAATGGTCCTGTGTCGCAGCAACCTTCGGAACCTGCGGAGCCAGCGGAACCTTTGGAACCTTTGGAAAAGCCCGCCCCTCGACATTCTGGCAAACCCACTTTGCATATGATTCGCTCCGTAACTTTGCCGCTTGTGCGTGTTTCGGTTGGCTTCTCATAATAAATGACAACGAGCATATTATGCTCTATAATCGAGTGGAAGAGAATTATTTTGTGTGAACTAATTGCATTAGTGACATTCAATTTGACGGCGGGGCAGAGGAAAGCGTAGTGGTGGCGGAAAAGCGGGCAGCAAAAGGGGCCAAAAAAAGAAAAGCGAGCGAAAGGAAAACAACGTTAAATGGCAATTGTCACAAAAGGGCCGGGATTTCTGATAGTCGATCCCCTGTTCGCTGTTCTAGTTTCTGTTGCCACATCATAGTTTACTCCCGGACCTGTTTTATGCCCGGCGCAGTCAAGCAAAAAGCTGCGCCTGTCGCTGATTTAGGAAAAGCGACCCAAACCCAAACCCAAGTCCAAAGCCAAACCCAAAGCCATAGCCAAAGCCAAAACCAAGGCCCAAAAACCCCAAGCCCAGCGCCAAAGGACGTGGCAGGACCCTCAGCCCAGGCGCAGAAAAGGGAAAAAAATAAAAAGGTAACCGGGTCACCGCTTGGGCAATCATGTGAATCGAGCTCTTTATAATTTGCGAAACTATGTGAGCCGTGGGCCCAGCGAGAGTTGCTATGGATGTTCCTTTTGTGTGCGGATTATCTCTTAACAGGAATTGGAATATAAAGCGAGGTGCCCATTTTATGATACTGTTTGATACTGCTTTTAAGTGGCCAGTTTCCATGGGTTTACTTGTGCCATTCAACTGAAAGCTACTTGTATGAAATACATCTGGCTACCAAACAACTGGTTACAAATAACTTATCTAATCATTCTGACTCCATATGCAATTTAATAAAATATGTGCCAGTCTGGTGGGATTTAAGGAAATCCATTTATCACTTGTATTTACTTCACCTAATGCACTTGATGGGATTTGTGCAAGGTATCCTTGCAATGCAGAGCATAAATAACTTCAAGAGGATTCAGTTCACTTATTTACGAAGAATTAAGTCGTTCATGTGAGAAATCAGCTTAAATTAATTTGCGGAAATAAGAAGCATCATCCTTAAGACGATTACTTGCAATGACCACAATATGTTTATCATTTAAATCGTGAAAACAAATAGTTAACAACCCGTGAAACCCCCCTCGTTATCCTGTGCGGTCTGTTTCGTGTAAGTGTGCACATGCGGTATGCGTATTTTCCTGATCTTGTGTGTTTGCTTTTTTGTTTTTTTTTGGTCATTTGGGCTGGCCAAAATGAAAATAATCTTACATGTCGTTGACACATTTCGCAGTAGTGCCAAAATGCTGGGTTTCCGCTTCAAGTTGCTTACCTGGCGGTCCGAAAAAAGTCAGTCAGTTAGCAAGCGGATTTTTGGGGAAGAGAAAAGAGAAGAAACAAAGAGAAATAAGTCGAGATGCGATTAGTGGGGCTAAACTAAAAGCTACTTATCAGATACAGTTAATATGTACAATTTCTAGATGGCAACAACTGAAAAGCGCAATAAACATTTTGTGGCAAGCTGAATTAGTCAACGGATTTTAGCGACTGATTTTTGGGGATTTTATGGCCGGCATATGACCAGGCCACAAATAAAATACATGTATGTACATTTTACGAATCACGATCAGAGACGACTCATCTCATCTCATTGCATCGCATCGCATCTCACCTGGTGTCCGGAGCAGATGGAGCCGTTGGGCACGCGCACACGGAACGGACTGTGGACCGGGCAGGAGGTGCGCGGTCCCCACCTGGTTACCGCTGCCTGCTGCAGCGACAGCGCCGAGCTGCACGGATTGAAGAGCGCCGGCGGCGGCGGCGGTATGCTGATCGAGCTGAGGCCGCTCAGGCTGCGGCAATGGCCGCCGGCTGTGGAGCCAAGCATGGCGGCATCCGCGGCTGCCACGGCGGCCGGACATTGGGGCACACTCTGACCGCTGCTGCCGACGCCGCTGCCGCTCATACCGCTGCTGCCGCTGCTGCCCAGCAGGGAGATGTGCGAGCCACCGGACATCAACGACTGTGATGTCAGCCCATGATGCTGGCACATGCCAAGGGGATGGTGGGTTTGGGGCACTATACCGCCACCACCGCCGCCGCCGCAAGAGGTCACGCCACCGCCACCGCCGATCGCCGCATTGGACCATTGACCCGCCTGCTGCGATGGCCCGACGCCGCCGCCGCCGCCACCGCCGCCCGCTCCAGATCCAGCCGCTCCAGGTCCAGGTGCCGCCGCCGCTTGTGGGTCGCCGCCGGCGCAGTAGTGATCCACCGTAAAACTGTCTTGGCTACCAGAGCATTGCAGGCGATGCGGGGGCGGTGGCGACGAGTGGCGCGGGTAAATGTTGTGTCCTTTCGGGGATTACTTCGATTGCTCCCCCCTCCTCCTGTGCTGCCCTGCACCTTCTAGCCTTTTGATATGTGCTTTCGGCCAGGAGTTGTTGCCAGTGTGCTGTTGCTGTGGCTTATGTTGCAGCTGTTCTCACTGTGTGCAGCGTTTGGGGCAACAAGCATTGCTTACAGGTTTATGGTTTTAACTCTCTCCCTCTCTCTGTCTCTTTCTCTATTGTTTCAGTTTGTTAACAATGGTTTGTGCTTTGTCATGTATCCGTCTGCGATCACAGCTTTTCCAACAACAACTTCTATTTAATTAGGATTAATCAACAACAAGAAAGTCTACAACAATTTGGTTTGTCGGGTTTGTGGGGTTTCTCCTATGCGCTTATTACTGTCGTCTATTATTCATTAATGGTTATGTAAATTCTGTTGCTATCACTGGTAATATAATGTGTCCGATTCGTCCAATATCCAATCTGCATCTGTATCTGCATTCGCATCTGCAACTGCATCTGTTTCAGTATCTGCATCTGCAACTGCATTCGCATCCCACGACGCCGAGTTGATGTGGCAATAAATTATTGTATCCTTTTTAATTGAGCCTGCCTGGGCAGCAGATATATACTTTTGTTTCGGTTTAAGCTATTTTAAATGCTTGAGTTTTTATGTGCTGCAATTGATGCAATTAACTTGTTCATCACAATTGTAATTAATTTGTTGTATTTGGTTTTTGGTTTTTGGGTTTAGCTTGGTTTTAATCTTGGCTTTATTATTGAGTTCTCTATATAGATGTGTGTGTTTTAATTTGATGCAACTTTTAGAATTTAATTTTGAATTGATTTTGTTTTGTTTTTGGTTTAGCTTTTATATTTTCAAATTTTCTAGCATGCGATTTCTGCAAAGGAAAATCGTTGAAAAGCTCAAAATTTAACGAAATTTATTCGACTTGCGAAGGTGTGGGCGTGTGTGCGTAGGTGGGGATAGTAGGTATGTGTGTGTGTGTGGGATTCAAGGGGTGTTAACTATATACAAACTCAGCACAGCGGGAAAAGGAATTTCGGGCTTAGGGAATTTCAATTTAATGTTGCACGCTGCTGCGAGGAGCCTTTCCAGGAGCACTTGTTCTCGCATCTAATACAAATAAATTAAATATTTAATCCCTTAGACACACACCTGTACAATTGAAATTAGTGAAACGATAGGCAACCCCTCGAATCCCCCTTCCCCCTTCCTCCTTCCCCCGAAAGCAATCAACGAAACAGATGGGAACCAAATGGAGCACAATATGCACTGGCGAAAAATCGATTGACAAATGAAAAGGCCTACAAAATCGTTTCGTAACAGTTAATTCTGGATATTTCCATTTCCATTTATGTTTTTACTTGCTAAAACTGATAGAAACTGTCTTCAGATAACAATGATTTTGTCAAAGGATCTACCTCTTTTCTAACTCTACTATTCAAGATTTAATCAATTGTTCGCTTTGTTTTTGGGCCCCAGAACTTTGCATTGTTTCTGTGTAGACAGTTTTCTATTCCGCGCCTCGTTTTAATTAAACTCACTGTCTAGGCAACTGAAAATGTGTATTTTATATGCCTCGGAGATAAAAATAAAAATTTACAATATAAAAACCTGTGTTGTCCCCGGGGGAAAGCGAAACCAAAACCGAAACAGGCGAAGGCGGAACGGGGCTGTTTATCTAAACGGTTCCAAAAGGCAATCGTTTGGGGAAAAAGCCTTAAAAATAAAAATAAAAACGGCGGCAGGGGAAGAAAACAAGACTGTGAAACAAAATAAAGCCAAATAAAAAACAAAATCGAGAGGAGAGGAGTGGAGTCGAGAGGAGAGTAGAGAAAACATGGAACTCGGGAAATTATATGCGCTAATAAAGACAGGAGAGTGAGGGGGGGGGCTGAGGGGAAGTTAAAGAGGACTCCCAAGGACTCCATTGCCAGGCAATTCCCAAGGGCGACTATCGGGACCGCAGGCGGAGACTATTTATGCTAAATAGTTTTCAACAAATTCCAAAAACACACTGACTGCCGAAAGTCTGCAGCAGCGATGGCATCGTTGGCATTGCTGGCATCGAATTAAATTAAAACGGAATTGTGAATGCTTAAATAATATTCGCATAATAAAAAGAGGGACCCCACGAACCGGGAGGCGTTGAAATGTTTGCTTTTGGCGCAGCTTCCGCTGAATGCTAATGTGCCACATGCCGCCCATAATTGAATGGGAACGTGCCCGTCTCGTCCTGGCTTCTGGTCCTTCTGCTTCTGCTTTTCTTCTGGCTTTCAACTTTGGCTTTGGCTTTGGCTTTCTCTTTATCCTGCGGGGCAGGAAGTCAGCCAAGGACGTGGAAGCCACGTTGCCGCGGTAGCTGGAACTTTGCAGCGGAACATACGCGTTCAAAATAACCAAATTCAATTCATAAAAGATTCAAAAACCAACAAAGAAAGTATGGCAGAAACACTGAGAGAGCGAAAGAGAGAGAGAGCAGCAAAGTCTGAAAGAAAGCAAAACGATGAAACGCAGAAAAACAAAAAAACAAGACAAAATAAAAACCAAGTTGAGGTAAAGTGAGTTTTTACCAGTCTAGCTGGATTCTGAGGACCAAGGACCCAGTGGGGAAATGAAGGACTTCGTCTAAACCACTGAGCTGCACTTGCCACTCGCTGGCAAGGAGATGCGGTGCTGATGAATTTCCAAGTGGAAAACGGGCAAAAATGGAAAAATGCAAAAACGGGGCAAATAAAAATCTGACAAATTTTCAAGCACAGTGGTCGCTTCATCAGTTTAGCTTTAATTGGCAGTGAATTGAGTGCTCCTTGCATATTTTGATTTACCAATCAACTCAATTAAGACCGCAAATCATTGGAATCTAGCTGAGATTTCGAGCATTTCATTGACTATTTATGGCTAGTAGCAATCTTGAACATAATGAAGTCATTTGAGTATTCCAGAACAAACAAACATCGATTTAGCTTCATCCTCTTAACAGCATTATGTTCACAGCATACGTTTTGTATGATAATATTGGCCCATCTGGAACTGTGTTTTCAATCAAAATAAACCAACCTACCGCTGCAGGTAAATATTCAAATCTAGTATCTTCGACTCGTGCAGAAGCTGGAGTGGAGTAAATGAAAATTCTAATTTCCACGCGACCACTGTAGTTGAATTCTCTTGCAGCTTCTCTTCGGCTTCTCCCCATTTTGCCCCCACTTTCCCCGCTTTTCCCAGTCTTTGTGTATATATACACATTTTTGATAAGGCAAACGGAAATGGCATAGGATGGCGGGGGTAGGGTGAAAAGGGGCGGGGGGCGGTACTGTGCTGAGTGGCAAAGTGAAGTGAAGCGAACTTCAGTTTGTTGAGGAATTCCAAGTTTGCAGGTGGGTGGTGGTGGGTGGATTTTCGTTCAGGTGTTCTACGCTTTTCTTTTTTCGCATGTTAGTACTTACTGCAACGAAATGTTGTTGTTGTGCGTATCTAACTCGTTGTGTAGTCTGTGTTTTTTTTTGGGGTTTTTTCTGCTTTAATGAATTAGGGAGTACATATTTTTTGTTCTTTATTGTTTTAATTTATTTAGCTTTTTGCTTGCACTGGCTGTAGTTTTTTCGGGATAAATTGATTTAAATTAGTTTTTGTTCTGCACCGATTTCATTTGATTTACACCGCATAAATCAGCGCACACACACACACACCCACACAGTCACACACAAACACACGCACACAGATAAGCGTAGGCGAAATGCGATTCATTTAATTCAATTGAGGAGTGAATTTTGGTGGCGCGTTCGTGAAATCATTGATAATCGTTTCTAGCAAATCGATTTGGCAATGCGGTCGAAATGGTTTCTCTGCTGGCGTCGCTGCCTTATCCTTGTTGCGGTTGTTGCTTCTCCAAGAGAGCGCGTCAGCGGGGGCAGGCTCTCTCTCGAAAGAGAGAAATCAGAAACTCCCACACATACATACCAAGAGCGAAGAGAGGGAGCGGGGGGCCATAGAAGGCCAGAAGCTGACCGGATCGGACAATATGAGAAAAAAAATTCAAAGGGAAACCAGAGAGGCTGCGAAAAAAAGTCGCCAAAACGACCACGCACACTTATTTTTTTTTTCACTCTTGTGAAAATGTGTGTGAGAATTTTCCTTGTGAAAATCAATGCGTTCGCCTTTACACTTTTTTGTGTTGCCTACTTTTTTGCGCGCAACTTTGTTGGGTAACGAAAGTGTGCACTGCTTGCAATTAAAAAGTTTCTATCGCCTTTTTCGACTATCCAAAACTTTAGTTGGCCCGATGTCTTCCGTTTTTCTTCACTTTTCTTGGCGTTTTTCCTGGTTTTTGCATTTCGCTGCGCCGTATGGCAACTCACTGGAGTGTGTGTGTGTGTGCGTGTGCGTTTTTTTCGTGTGCAGCCGTTATGCGTGTGTGTGCTGCTGCGGGCGCTGCTTGCTGCTGCGGATGCTGCTGCTACTGTATACCCGTGCTGTCCAGGCAAGGGCTCGCGTTAAACTGGCACAGAACCAGTCAGCAAGGTGCACAATTATAGACTGAATCCTCGAATTCTGATTCTGTCAGCATCCAGTTGAAGCTCTCTGTTCTGTCCTTGCTCTCGCTCTCTTTTGCTCCGCACTGCTTGTCCTTGCTCTCCTGGCCTGGCCTTGCTCTCCCTCTCTCTCACTGGCTTTCAGCTGAATGCAGCCCGCTGCCCCCAATCAATTTCCTGTGTGCGAGCGCGACAACTAGTGTTCGCTGACTTGGTGGCCTGACTTCTGTGCTGCTTGCTGAATCTGCTGTGGGATGCAGGATGCTGGCAGCGAAGCCAACAGCGACGCCAACTGCAGCTGCGGACATGCGCAGTAGTTGTCTCTGTCTGGCAGCCACATTCCTCACTCATTGGCAATCGCAGACGATTTTGCAGCTGCACAGTGGGCTAAGGCCATTTGTGGCCATTAATAATTGTAATTCAAATGGAAGTTAAAATGGAAAGCACTTTAGCAGATATTATTAATATGCAACGTTGACCCACGAATAGCCATACCATGCTTCAAAGCCTATAATTAAAAGCCTATCTAAATGGGTAGCCATCGCTTTAGAGCACACTAATTGGCCAACTAGGCCAGTGTGCTCTGCCACCGCCTTTTCGTCTAACGCACAACGTGGCGAGCGTGCAAATATTCGTAATTTATGGCACAATGTCTGCGCCACGTAGTCGTTAACCCAATCATTGCCAACGTCAACGCTGGCGTCATCATCAGCATCAACATCATCCGTTTTCTGCATCATCCTCATCATCATCATCATCAGCAGCAGCAGCATCAGCGTTTCATCAGGACGCTGAAGCTGAGGCTGCAGCTGCAGATTGGTGAGCGGTGGCCAAAAAACTTGGCCAAAATAGGTGTATTGTGAACAGCAGGGTGGTCCCGGGCTTTCGAGTGTAATTTAAGGTTATAAAAACAGCACTTTTGGTGTAAGTAAGTCATAAAAAACTCATAACAACACTTGCTTTCAAAGTTTATCACTCATACGAAGCGTTGTCTTTTTTTTGTATGTAAAAAACCTGGCATACGCGTCGTATGCGTAATATTCTTTTAGGCTCAAATTGATTTTAATGAATATAAGAATGCCGAAATTGTTTTTGTGTGTAACGATACGGTACGAAACTAAAAATTGCGCAAATTCTTCTGCAAGTCTAGAGTATTTTAAAAATATAAAGTTTTAATTACATTTTTGGTTGGTGTGAAAACTTGGCGAGTTTTCTTTTATTAAAGTTTTTTAGACATGACATGGTGAGTTCTGATTTTACTGTGTTTAGAAACGTGATGCGTACGAAAATGGTGGCAAATATTCGAGCATATTTCGGTGGCGCATAGGAAGAGCAATGTGTACAGTGTTCCTAATTGCCTCCGATAGCGGCTCACCCTAGAATCCTGGCACACAATCACCAAGACACTCAGACACTTGCCAAAGAGGATGCGGGCGTGTGGCAAAAGGATTCATTGCCAAAAGAGGAAGACGCAGCAGTGTGGCAGAAGCGGCAGAAGCGGCCGAAGCGGTGGAAGAAGGTGGAAAACCGCAACCTAATTACATGTGGTAAGGCCCCAGCTATCCATTGGGGCCAGGCAAACAGCAGAGAAAGGACGCAGAATGCAGGACGAGTGGGGCAACATTGGGGTGGCAGAGGGGAGTGGGGACAGTGGGGGGATGGCAAATGGACAGACAGTCGGAGAGACAGCCCCTTTATGAGTTATGAATCTGTGCTGAGGCACAGCAAATATTTATGGAGCGCTTGTTGTGAATAGCAGGCCAACTGACTGTGGGCTCGGAGAGGGGGGACAAAAAGTGTGGGGGGTGGGGGGCAGGGACAAGAATGAAGACCTTTGCCTGCAGATTGAAAATGGGAATACCCTGCCAGGACAATTGTTTCCATGGCAGCTAAATACGTTGACTATAATGCCAGCTTCTTCTACCTTAAGTTTTCGGCAAGTCATTTCAGTTTTAATAAGACATCTGATAGCCTTGATATATCAACTTTGTCCACTTAAATACGGTGCTGGGATCATTCGAATTGAACTTGCTCCAATCTGGTTGATTATGTTAGCTTTTGACTGCACTGCAGCAAACTAATGATGAACATCAGAACATCCTTTCGCAGGGCATTCGAGTGCTGCAGCGGCATCTTTTCAGCCTCGCAGTGCAAAGAAAGCAATTCAGACAATCGATTGATGCACAAGGACAAGAACGAACAGCAGCCATCATGCGAGCTTAACGCGCTGCATAACGGGCTTTTAATTAATGCAAAATAAAGCACCTCCCACTATCTCTGAGCATCAGACAGATTGCACCTCGGCAAAGCCACCACCCACCCACCATTCACCACCCACCACCCACCTCCAACCACCCAGCGTTATGTTATGTCGAGTGATTTTCGGTCGGAATTCATTTGGGCCCAAGGTTCCAGCAGAGGCAGTGTAGGTCAAGGCCCATTCGGAAAATGGAGCCCGTGTAATCGCATCCTGGCCATAAACTATTAACTTGCTGCTGTCGCCAGCGTTTTGTGTTGCGCTGCCTGCCACACGCCAATGCAAAATGGAATCACCAGGGGCCAAAGGGGCGCAAAAGGGTGCAAAAGGATACCAGGTGCACTGGACAGTCAGCTAGCCGCATTTATCAGACACAAAACACCACTATGACTCAGGATTTGAAATACTGCTCAAGAATATGAGCGCATAGTAGTGGGAAGTAGGAAAAGACTAAATAATAATATATATTTTTTATATCACACAGTACAGTGCTAACTTTTTGTTTCAGTGCATGGAAAAGAGTGAAAGCAATTTGGCACGAATTTGTCATCTCATCGAAGTGGCAACAAATTTGGCTGCAACACAGCAGCAACAATGGCAATAACAATAACAAGGATGATGGCAGTTACAGAGCTGCAATTTTGGGGGCAACCAATGGGGGGGGGGGGGGATAGGGGCGTGGCAGGCGACATTTATGTGTGTTGTGCAGCCAAAAGAGTAACCCTAATGTGTCAGTGGGGCAGGTAAAGTGGAGGGCAGGACATCCTCCCTACATCTGGTCCTGTAACTACTGCTCCTGACAGTTTGCTTGCTTAGCCTCGTTGACACGTTTAGTTGTCAACTAACCCACACACACTTACATACACACACATACTAACACACTGGGGGAAAGATGAACACGTGCACAAATACCACACACACAGACACACATACACATCCGTAGTAGTGCCTTCTGTGTATATCCGTATCCGTATTCCGTGCAAATCAGAATCAAGTCAAAGGTAAAACGACCGTTGTAATAATGCTGATGGCATCCCAGAAATCGAGCCAAAATGGGATAGCACACACATGAGAGTGTATGTGTTTAAGTGTGTGTGTGAGTGTGTGGCACACAAAAATGCAAATTCGTTGGCCATTTGGCAAATTGATTTTGCCACTGCAATTGGCCAATATTCAATGAGTGTCCACTGGGCAAAGGACAATAAACAAAAGCTGGCAAAAGGAAGCGTTTAATGTTCCTTGAAGTCTTACTTAAGGATGAGACTTTCCAGCTCTCAATGTGGCAAGTTTAATGCTGCTGCTGTTGCAGAAACTTTGCTTCCAATGGGATTAGCACTCACATTGTTGCTTTCGTTGCTTAAGTGAAGCGCATGAGTTTAGTGAAGGGTGAAAAAAGTGAAAAATAATTATTAATTTAAATTCATTATAGGCGCTAATCAATTTTTTATTGAATCAATTTTTTATTGAACCACTTTTTATTCGGAAATAACGTTTTGTTGGAATTAGTCATTTCCTTTATTTAATTTATTTGTTTAAACACACAGAAATACACACGCCAAACGCACTTTGAAATATGTAATTATCACAAGCGGCGTAAATCATGGACGTTAATTAATGCACTTGGATTTA
Source organism: Drosophila teissieri (assembly GCF_016746235.2). NCBI lineage: Eukaryota > Metazoa > Arthropoda > Insecta > Diptera > Drosophilidae > Drosophila > Drosophila teissieri. The sequence continues at coordinate 26,421,019 of NC_053032.1, read as the reverse complement.
ATTAGTTTAGTGTTTAGTTATGCAAACACTGTACATAAATTTAAATCGCCATATCCAAGGGTGCCGGGATAATTTATAGTTTAATAAACATGCTTATTGTGATTTATCCCAGTCTAGACTTTCTTCTGGTTTAAAGTTAACTAGCAGACTTCAAGTGATTTAAAGTTAACTGGCAGACTTCTTGTAATTTAAAGTTAACTAGCAGAGTTAGAACGCCTTGCTAGTTTATAGTTGATAGCTGAAATAGTAATCCAACATATTCGAGCTCACACTACACATATACAAATGTACGTCCAAATGAGCACATTACATTAATTTGATTTAAATTGAAAAGTAATTAAGTGGTCTGTCAGCCCATCAGCCCTTCTCCCCCATAATCGTCAGTTTTCAAACGCATTATGCGGGTGGTGGAGCTCTCCTAGTTTTCCCATTTTCCCATTTTCACTTGCAGACCGCACAAAAACAGTAAACAAAATTTAATCAAAGTTTTGGCCGCAACTCAAATGAAAGGCCAACTCCACTGTGCATTGGGCCAGCACCACAGCACTTTCCACTTCTGCCACTGCCACATGCAGCACTTGCCCCACCCCTACACATTATCCTACATACACATATGCATATATACATATATATAGTATATTAATAATCCCCTGATGTGATGATATCGCCAGTGCTTTTCGCTTAACAAGCCGATTTACCTGATGGTGCAGATTGTTGTAGTAGCGCGTTATGTATGCGGGCAGCAGCTCGGCGGTCTCCAGGCCGATCCACTGGAAAATCTCGAGGTGCTCCTGGTTGGGCTGCAGTGGATACTGCTCGTCCAGCAGGTGGCAGGTGGTGGTGGTGGCCGTTGCCGTGGCTGGCCATAGATTGCCATCGTCGCAGCAGCGGCAACAGCAGCACGCATCCTGCTGCTCGTCCGGCTCCATTCAGTTGATTCAGTTGGGACGCAGCGCCGCCGAAAACTTGGTGGCTTTTATCAATTTATAATTGGATTATTTGCTGTTCCGTGACAAGGCAAGACATTGAAGTTTCTTCTCTATTTTTTTCGCGTTCGCTTCGCTGGCTGCTAGCTGCTGGCTGCTGCTGGCTGGCACAACAACACATAGCACACAACACATTTGAATTTAAATTGAGTTATGGGCGGCTGACAGGCGGGACTGCAGTATTTTCCTGTGCTGCCAATTTATGAGCAGGGCAACGGCGCGTCCCCAGCGCCAGGGAGCGGCCCAGTGCCTGGGATCTCGGATCCGTATCCCTATCCCTATCCGCATCCGCATCCGGCTGGCGGTTGCCATTTTGTCAATTGCTCCCATGTGGATTTTGCCGCCAAACACGTGGGCTGTCGCCTGCTGCTCCTGCCAGCTTTGCTTCTATTATTTTCTTGCTTTTTTTTTTCGTTTTTTTTTGTTTATTTGGTTTTTCTTTCGTGACGGAGGTTACGGCGGAAACTCGCGCGCGTAATTGGCACACTCACGAACGCACACAAACATACACTCCGGGGTTTTTAGCCGGGTCCGGGTAAGCGTCCTGTTAATTGGGTCAAGCGGGATTGAGGAGTGGGGGGCAGGAGTGCGGTGTATCCTCTTGAGAAATAGACTCACGGCTCGAACTAGAACTCAAACTCAATCGCCGCGAAGCTGCGGAACTCCAACTCTCCACTGAGCGGCACAACTTGACGAAGGTTTTCGGCCACAATTCTCAATTCTCCGGAGACGGGGGGAGTGGTGAGTCGGGGAGGGGGGTGGTGGTGTGGCGCCTCGTTAGGCGCCATTTTCACACATCAGCGGGCAAGTGGCAAATAAAAATCCGAGGCGTATAAATCCGTTTCGCCGTTTCGACGTTCCCCAGCGGCGACTGCGCCGCAAACTAAACTAAAATCTCGGGTGCGCGCTTTTTGTTTAAGTCAATCACGAGTGCTCCGTTGTTGCAACTTGGCCAACAGTGTTGGCATCTGGCCGGGGAATTTTTCAACTCACACTGCGGTTCTAGGTACTTGGCACGCCAGTTTCAGTACCTCAGTTACCATATGAGTACAGTACTCTACCCATAAACCATCTATGAGCCTTATATCTCATATGATTGGTCGTATTCTCAGCTAGAAATCAATTTAGTTCAAACTAAATCACATTTGTTTGTTAAGTGCCTATACTTCTTTATAGTAAATATTGCAAATATTAGAAATATGCAACTATAAACGGTCAAAAAAATCCTACAAAGCACTTTGATCGCGATTACAAATATATATATGATTACAACTGGCAAAGTAACGATTGTACCTTGGTCATTACTGCCACCACCCACTGGGTCAAGACGAAAGAGACGGCGAGATGCGAAGAAAGAGAGAGGCCAAACTGCAGTTTGCTGCAATTTGCAGATGGAGAGAGAGAGAGAAAGAGAGAGACGGAGAGATGAAAGAGAACCGCAGCTTTTGCAGCTTTCACTTGGACATTGGCATTGTTGGTGGCACTGCAGCCCTGGACAGCAGCCCAGCATCCCCCACCCCCCTTGGGGCATCACCCCTCGCCCCCCAACTCACCACCCACCACCCCCCTCGACGCCGCTCGCTGAGCTGTGTATATAGCATTAACACATTCGTTCATTGCTTTCATCGTTGGCCTGCGTTTTCCTGCAGTTGTTCATATTTTTTTTTGCCCACTATTCTTTCATTCTTTGGGCTCGTGTTTTTCCTTATTTTTTTTCGGTTTTTTTTTGCTTGCAGATTGCTCGGATTTATGAAAATGAGACTGGGCTTGCGTCACACACACACACAAAAAAGACAGACAAACCGGCGGAAGGACAGACGGATATAGCCGAGTCCGAGGCACGAGAGGCGCAAAAATAAATAAAAGGAGCAAAATCAGGAGGAACATCAGGAGGAGGAGCAGCACGCAGCAGTCAGCGCAAAAAGTGTAGTCTGCTTCAAGGAGCAATTAACGACAGTGGATGGCACAGAGTTATGTTATAGCATTGCGTCCGTATCACACACAACCAGCGACCCAGACACCCACCACCCACACCCAGCCAACACGTCCAACGATTTCTGGCTGGAATGGGTAGTCTTTATACCCTGGAACAGAAACAGAAAGACACGGCTAACATGGCGGGGAGGGGGAGGGGGAGGGTAAAGAGTAAACCAATGAGGAGCTTAGGCCGAGTCTGGCAAATAATTGGATGCTCGGCAGGATGAATCCTGGCGCACATAAACACTCATCAGAGTTGTCCTTTTCAAGTTCTTTGACTGGGCCACATTAAAGCTTACGCTGATGGGTGCACTTCATCCGGGGGGCAGCAGTAGATATAGAGGCTTTCCCACAGGAAATACCTGCATTTGAATGGGAAATACATAGTTAAGTACATACATAGTTGTACATAGTTGCTTATGTCTGACTGATCATTGTTATTTTATTGCTTTCACAGAACGAATCTGCTGGTTACAAGGAACTTATTGCTCTTTTCAATGAGAGGAAATAATCGAAAATGCTGCTGCAACAGTCCAGGTTACCAATCAACTCGGGAATCTCATGTTCCATATTATGTTGTTTCATTTAAACACATCTTTAGTTGCTAACTTCTCCCCAAGCTCTCCTTTGCGACCAGTTCGTAGGACATTATGGCATCCATTAGCAATATTACTAGCATCCAATAACGTAGCAATTGAATTCCCCACAGAACTTGTAATAATCTTTTATGGTCGCACACCGGGTCGTAAGGATATTTAAGGATTCGTCGAAACAAAAAGTAGACCCCTGTCCGTTTTTGCTTATTTATTTTTTGTTTCGCTATCGTTAAATGTTTTTGTGCCCCCCTTTCGCAGCTGCCGAGTGAAGTGGGCAGTGGGAGGAGAGTGGAGCAGTGGAGAGTGGAGCAGTGAGGGATTGAAGGAGTGACGGAGTAAAGGAGTGAAGGCGGATGGCCATATGCCGACGTAGTCGGAACAACGATGGCACTTGAGCCGTGTACTCGTAGCATACTTTTCAGCGCAGAAAGCCCTCGGGCGGCAAAATGGGAACTGTGCCCGGGAGCCTGCAGGGTGCGGATGTTGTTGCCACAGCTCCTGTTTCCCTTGCTGCTTCTGATGCTGCTGGCGTTTCTGATTCGGCTGCTGATTCTGATTCTGCTGCTGCTGCTGATGTTGCTTTAGCTGTTGTTGTGGCCCGACTACGTCCGAAATTCATTTTGGTTTATTCTGATTAAACTGTTTGTGTTTGGTTGCATTAGCTGCTATATGTGCTTACACTTGAACAAATGTTTTAAACTAACAGTTTCTTATTTACCCATAAGCTCATATTAAAACTTTCTCTAGAGCAGCTTATTTATGGCTTTTAACTGCACGTGTACAACAACCTTGCTTTGTATTGAATAGATTCATTATTTCCTCGTACTTAATAAAAGCTATATACAATGATTTCCCAAAGTGTATTTATGTGCATGTACAGCACCGAACGCCGGTGGCATGGGTCTCTGTTGAGGCAAAGGATTAGTGGCTCTGTCTGCGACTGAGTCCTGCGAGTGATGGCTGAGATCCAGGCTCTTACTTCCTCACCGCCGTGTTTGCCCGCACTAAATACATTTCAAATTTGTTTAAGCTTAAGCCAAAGCGAATTGGGCGGCTCGAGTGGACCACAGATTGATATGACCACAGAGGCGAACAAAGAAACAAAGTACCCGAAAGCCCGGTGATTGCCAGATTATTGCGAAATAAAGCTTGCCACAAAATGCCCAACAGAGTGAGAGTAAACAAGTAAGGCAGTTCACTCCTCGTCATTCCTTCTTACTCCTTCTTACCCGGCTGACTCACCTGCATGTGGGGGGCGGCCAGGAGCTGCATCAGCTCGTCCTTGGCATACTTGCCGCCCAGTGAATTGCCGCCGGACGTCGACGAGAGCAGCTCCAGGACATCGCGACATCGGCCCACGGCCTCGGCGGCCGGTGCTCTACCATTGCTGGTCACCACTGTCGCCGCGATCCTGTCGAACAGCTGCAGAAACTGGTGCAGCCTGTTGTCGCGCAGCATGTCCCGCAGCACATCGGCATCAACGTGCGCGTCCTGCAGCGAGTAGATGTCGTCCAGACAGTCCAGGATGCGCTGCACCGCCTCGATGCCCGCCTCCTCGTCGGCCCACTCGTCCGTGGCGCCGGCTATGGGCACTGCAATGAACGGAATAACATATGAACAGATTCTGACATAATTGAATGTGTATAATCTATAGGCTTATTGCACGATGACGTCTGCAATTTTATAACCAAATTGCATTTTCAGCAGCAGACAATGAACAAATGGATGTGATTGTAGTTAAACTCAACGTATATAAGGCGGAATTGAAAACAATTTGCATCATAGCTTAATAAATTGCAGGAATTTCTTTAGAGCTATCGAACATAGATTGCTCTCAAGGAATTTAATCTAGTATAGAATTTCTATTCGTACTGCACGAATCAGTGAATTCCGATTGATTTGAAGCAAATACGAGACTAAATACTGACTGTCCGCATCGGTGGCGTATAGCGGATCCATGTTGGTGCCTCCTGCGATGGCCTGAACAGCACCCTTGAGCTTGCGTCGGGCATTGTAGCGCTTCAATTCCTCCACCGTGTCCGCCAGGTGAGTGCGCTGCAGTTTATCCCGGTCCCGTATCCATGGGTGATCCAGCACCTCGGTGATGGAGAGTCTGTGATGTGGATTGGCGGCCAGCATTTTCATAACTAAATCCTTGGCGTTCGCCGAGATTGACTTCCACTCCGGTGCTTCAAACTGCAACAAATTGTTAAACATTTTAATGTTATGCATTCAAAAGATTGGGGATATTTTGTCCACTTACCGATAATCGGCCGCGAGCTATTGACTGCTGCAACCTCACTCCGGATCCCAGGAAGGGCAATCTGCCGGAGAGCAGGACGTGCAGCATCACTCCGGCACCCCAAACATCGCAGCCTTTGCCGTAAAGCCGCCTGGTCACCACCTCTGGCGCCATGTAATGCGGGCATCCTACCCGTCCGTGTGTTTCTATGGTTTCCCGGGTGCCGGGCAACTGAATGGCCGATCCGAAGCCGCCAAGTTTCACCGGCGCCGAGTTGTCGACGGTCGCGAGGAGAGCGCAGGCAGGACGCACATCCCTGTGCAGGATGTCGTTCTCGTGACAATAGCGCAGTGCCTCCAGGATTTGCCGCATATAGTGACTAGAAAAGTGGATGGGTTAATATTCGGTGTTCCTCATTCAATTCAATTTGCGCTTGCTTTGGGCGGCTACTTAATTGGGAATACTTATATACAGAAGCCATGTATAAAAGTATATATTAGGAGTAGCCTCGTTTAATTTGATTTGATTTATATTGGTTTGATTAAATGTTAAGTAACTTGTTACTTTTATTTTAGTATAGGTATGTTACTTCCGCATAGCACAAGTTTAATTACTCTTATAAATTATCTCGGTTGTTAATCTTTCGTGTAGACAACTAAATTGGGTTTGCTCAAATCAAATTACTGCCGGGCACGTCCTTTAATTAATTATAATTAATAATTTACTCCCTTTTTCGGCCAAAGCAAACGCAGATTGTCGGCAATTCCGCCCGATTCCCGATTCCCGATTCTCACCAAGCAACCGCCTCGCTGTAGACAAAACCGGCAACAGCACGCCGCACAACCTCGAAGCACAAGTCGGAGCCCTCCATGCTGCAAGAGTGCAAAGCGAAAGCACATTAGGCTGGGGCACAAGGACACCGCCGAACCACTGACAACTTACAACTCGAAGACCATGTAGAGCATTCCCTCGGAACTGTACGTCTCCAGCAGCTCCACAATGTGCGGATGCTTTAGCATGTGACATATTGTGGCCTCGCGCTTCAGATCTGCAAGAGAAGAGATGCGGAGAGTGGGGGCGTGAGTTCAGATTGGGCGGGGTAACAGCGGCAATTAGTTGACAGTGGAATGGGGCACGCGAGAGGGGGGCACGCGAGAGAGGGGGGCGCCACCCACTACACCAGCTGGCAGTGGCACTAATGGACTTAGCGCTGACTTATGTGCCTGCCATGTATCATTTAGTCAATGGCCGGATGGCTGCTCCTCGTCCGCATCCACATCCACATTCGGGTCCGTGTCCATGTCCATGTCCTGATTCAGGTTCAGGTCCTGGCGCCCTTGCACTTGAGCAATTTCTTTTTAATTGGCGTCTTGGGCCGGCAAACGGGCAGCCCTGGGGGCGTGCTACACGTGTGGCAGCGGCATAATTTTGAATAATTGAGCAGCTTAATTATAATTTATTCACACAGCACAGCACAGCGCGCGGGAGGAGGAGTCAGGAATCGTTAGCCCGGGGGCCGAATCGAACAAGGAACAAGGTCGTCCGTCTCATTGAGCCGTCAAAAAAAATATATATAAAAGTGGAGTATATACAGATATAGGTGTATTGTGTATATAATGCTCACCCGCTGTGCTCAGTCCAGGACTCGCTGTGAACTTGGCCACATCAACGATTTTGACGGCAAACTGCTGATTGGACTCCCTGTGTATGCATCGCCTCACGATGGAGAAGGGTCCTCTGTAAGAATCATTCCGGGAAGGGAAACGGGGAGACGGGGGGAGTGAGAAAGTAAATTCGGATTAAACTTCAATTGAAAGTTGATTGTGTCTAAATGGGAGCGAATAAAATTTTATCTCGCTTCGACAAAAGCAAAATATTTATATTTTCGAAGCAAACAAGATTCTTAAGCAGGAGGAAACTTAATCAACTATGTATTCTCTTTGTAGTTCCAAACGTGGAGTTTAATATAAAAGCTTGCGCTATTATTTCCGCAGTGATGATTATTTCACAAATCAATTTCGATTTTCATTCAAATTTCCATTCAATAACTCATTGAAAGTCAAGCTACGATTTTCCATAAACTTGCTTTATGAGCGTGCTTAATTTTTATTGCACTATGTCAGCAAGCTTATTTTGGAAAACTACTGCGATATGAGGTCGGCTTAGATTCGAAATTGCAAAATTAGAAAAATGTGCTGCTAAGTGACGCACTGTGAGTAGACTTTAGAATTGTGTTAATGGAAAAATACTTTGCCAACGAAACGAAACTAAATGAAACAAAGTTCAACTTAATAACATTGACAGCTTTGTGAATGAACTTCGAGCTAAACTATGATGGTCGTCACAGCAGAAGTAACTAGCACAGAAAATGTTTGGTCATACATTTTTGAATAATGCAAAAGTTGGGCGTTTGGGAAAGTTTTTTATGGGTTGGGGGTGGTGGTAACTTGGGCTTCGTCCCAGGCCAATAGTTGCATGATTTACGGCTTGTGGGTGGTTGGGTTGGGCATACGGGGCGGATACATAATACATAATGAGATAATGGCCATGGATGCCAGCTGTCAGCGGCAGAATCGGCAGAAGATATAGCAAATAGCGAAACTTACTTGCCAATGACCTCGCACAGCTCGTAGACGTCGTCAAAGAGAATTTCGTCTTCGGTCATTTTGAATAATTGATGAATTGATGCCTCGACTCAATTGCTTTTTCGAATATTGATGAGTTGTGTCCTGTTTCTCGTCGTCGCTTTTCCTTTTCCTTTGCCCGACTCCTAGTGCCCTCCAAAAACGAACATAAAAAATAAACAAAAAACTAAGCGGCCAGTGTGCAACTCCAAAACTTTGAACGTTTTCCCTCGGTTTCTTCAGATGATTTGTTGTTAATAATATTGTTGTTGCTGTCGTTGAAGCGTTGTTGCTGCTAATGCTGTTGCGGTTGCTGTTGCTGTTGCGGTTGTTGTTGATGCTGCTAAAAATGCATTTTGCGCTGCAAAAATATAACAAGTGAAAATGGTAGAGGTGAGTTTTTCCATTAGCCGAAGGCCGCTAATCAGATTTATTTGGCGTCTCATTAAGAAGCTGTCAAGAAGCTTTCACAGAATGTCTCTATTTTGTTTAGATTTTTATAAATCTAAATACAAATTAATAGTTTTGTAATTAATTAAAGAAAACCAACAACTAGTTGGAATCTAACTCAAAACATAATTCATCTTTTATTGCAATCAGAATCGCTCAAATTGAAAACGGCATTGTGACGTTGGGCGGGCGTGTTGAGGCTAATGGGTGGCACTTAGCGAGGGACCACTGTGCCGGGTGTCGCAACGGAAATGAGATTGGCCTGGCCGAAACTTGTTTGATATGTCAATCACACTCGTATCAGGTGTAAACCCCAATCAATTACAGGCGCCACACACCACACAAATGCACAAAGTGCTGTCGCAAGTGGCAGTGGGGGCAGTGAAGGAGGAAGTTGGCCCGCACCGTGGACGTTGTGAATTTTGCAACGGAAATGATGGCCAGCCGAAAAGGTAAACAAGCCAGCCAGGACCTGCCGAATGTGTCCGTTTTCGAAGGGATGCTCGTGGGGCAAGAGGCGGGGGGCGGGGCGCCTCCACCTTTGTCTTGGCCACACTATTATTATGCCTTTTGGGCCAGCACTTGAACACACTTTTCAAAACTTTGATGGCACTCCAAAAATCCGGAAGGAGACAGCAAGCGCAAGAGCGAGAGGGAGAGCAAGAGAGTGAGTGTGAGAGAGAGGGAGTGAGAGCGAGAGAGAGAGATGGCGAGCATGGATGTTGAGTGCGCAGGCGCCGTGCGAAATTCGTGTAAAGTACCAAAATTGTAATCGTAAAAAATATAAGCTATGCTTTCTTCTTGCCCGGGCCGCATGAATATTTAAATGTGCAACAATTTACGATGCACACACGAAAGGGTGGCAGTGAGCATTTTCAGGGGGTGGGGGGGTTGTGAATCCCCGCAAAGGACTCGCTGGGCGGTCATGTTTAATGCAGAGCTGCGCATGGGGCGCGGTGTTTTTGGCTCGGTTTTAGTATTCGGGCTCGAGGGTTTTACCTTGCGCTCGTGTGCCGCCGCTGTTGTAAAATGCCTTGACACTTTCCACACGACCTTACCGCCCACCGTCCACCGACCACCGCCCCCCGCACTTGCACCCCTACACACGCACACACTCACTGAGTATGTGTGTGCATTTGGCCCTGCTTTTAGGACTTGTCAGCCTCTCGAGTGTCGCACAATTGGCAAATTGATTCTTTGTCCAAAGGATTTGCATTGCTCATGTTCCACGCCCCCTTATCACCGACACCGCCCCCCTACGCCGTCATCAGCCACACATAGAGGGCGCCACACTCACACCACACACACACACACACACACGCACACACTCACTGGCACGAACAATTCGCATATAGTTTTATGTACGAAAACCCACCGATTGGCAGCGATTATTCAACGTCCGTTGGTTTTTGGCATTTTAACGGTTTGCATTAGCACACGATTGTCAAGGTGCACACCACAGATCGCCTGGCAAGCTGATTGCATTGGGTAATTTACTAATTTTAACTTAAAACAAACACGGCCCGTGAGGAATTGATTGGCGAAGAACTGGTTGCAACTGAACCGGTTCGCCGGGAACTAGAACTCCAGGGCTGCAGGTGCACGGTTCGATTGGTTCGGAACTTGGAGTTGGCTCCAAGCGCTCCAATTAAAAGTCGATTATTCAAGCTGTGTTCTGTGAAAAGAGTGCTTTAAAATGAAATATAAAAGTGATTATGCAGTACATTCATGTTTTTAATCAAGTTTTTATTCAAGAAAGTTCGTTTGAATCCCGCAACTGGTTATACTGATAAAATACCGGAAACCCTTTGGTATCTAAGCTTCGCTGTCGTTTTTCAATAAACTTTATTTGGTCTGTTCGAAGTTGCGCGGGAGTTTTTGAAAAAAAAGGTTTTGCAGGAGAGGAAGTTTGATTTTGGATTATTGTTAGAAATCAAGTCATAGTCAAAAATTAGTATGAGCTTTTATATCTAACAGGGATTTAGAAGTAGAATATACCCTTAAATCTAAATTAAAATTAAATAGAATAAACATTTTATATGGATTTTGGTTAAATAAATAAAAGTAATACGTAAATTTACCTGCACCTTTCACTTGGGAAATATTTTGCATAGGCGCTTATTTGCCTGACTTATCTGCAAAGAGCAGTTGTTTTCCTTTGATAAATACCTACTGCATGCTTGATAAATTTACTCGAAAGTAAGATAATTCATTGCACACTGAATTGTTTCCGCCTGAGTGAAGTCAAATGAAGGCAAATATTTACACGGTACGCAAGTGCATAACGCCATTGTGGGATATTGCACATACGAAATTCGAACACTTTCCAGTGTTATCGGCTATACGATGCCAATTACCCATTCACCAACTTACGAGTAAATATTTTTCTTTACGTACATGATTCACGATTTGCTTATCGGGATTAAGCCAGCAGTCTGTTAATGGAGGGATTTGCACTTCAGAGCCTTTATCAACTTGCTTTATCGCTATGCTCGTTCGCAGCCCATTGACGATTACCATATTATTTACATTACTTCTCTTTGCGCGCCATTCAACATTATCTATTATTATTATTATTAGCCCATAGCATTTGATAAACCCATTAGAATAAATTAAGATCTCGACATTAATATGCCAGGCACACACACAGGAGTCCCTCAGCCGAAGACGCGGAAAACCCACACACGCACTCCTCGAAAATAAAGAAACCCGTAGGTGCGTAATCTTTAAATCAGCCACGAAAAGGGGGCGGGGAAAGGGGCGGGGGTGGAGGAGGTGGAGGTGGGGACAGGGGCCAATACTCAAACATAAACATCATCAATTACAAAACCTCGAACAACAACAGAGCGTAACAACAGCAACAACACACAGATAAGGTGCAACAGCAACAACAAGCCAATAAGGCAGCAACAAACACAAAACCATCAGCCATCAGATGAAGAAAGAGCTGATGAAAATGAACTCAATATGGCCATATTACAACAGCCAACTCGAAAAGGATAAGCACCAACAGCCATTTCGAGATGAGCAGCAAAAACAACAAGTGTTAATGATCAGCAATAACCACAGTGGCCACTCAAGAAAGTCTACCTGCAGCCTATAAATAATAATATGCCCACTTTGGCTTTGGCTATATGGTTATCATAAAAACCTTTTTTTGCCATAAAATATACATATGTATGTATATAAAAAACAGATTTGTAAAGCTTTTTTCCATAATTGGTTTGATATTTAAAACCCTTCCTCGAAAATATTATCCAATAACCACTGTGCCCTAATAAAAAAAGGACAAAAGTGAGGAACAATACACAACTCACGGTAAGAAGTCGTAGGTCGTGGCTTTGCATTTGTTTGCTGCGCTGGTTGACAATAAAAATAAAAAAAAATACGAAAAAAGGAACACGGTAAGCAGAGCAGAAAGGAAAATACAAAAAACAAAAACAAAAAAACTCGATAAAAGGAGAACAACAAAAGGGCAGGGAAAAAGGCTCAGCCACTCAGGTGAAATCAAAATCAAATTCAACGCCAACGAACGACCCATCCCCATTTCCATTCCCATTCCCATTCCCATCTCCATTCCCATTCCCATCCCCTTCTCTCTTCCAGTTCCTTGCCCCTTGTGCCGTCTCTTTCTGCGGCGATAGCCCCGTCTCTTTCCCGTCACCGATCCTCCGATCCTCTGTCGCCGGTGATCGTCATCATTTGGACTTGCGACTGTCGCGCTTAATGCGTGTGGATGGACATGAACGTGTAGGATTCGAATTGACATTATAAAAACTGGTTTGCTGCCAATATATATTGCCGGTGGTTACGCTGCCTTCTGCCTACGTTCTGCTCCTACGTTCCACGTCCTACGCCTACGTCCCTCGCCCAGGATTGCCCCCTCCCCTCCTCGCCTCGCCGCTATCGTAACCCCAGGCTATGACTTGAGTACCTGCCTACTTGGATGCGAATCCTGTTCGCTGCTGTCTCTAGGATATTACATACCTGCTGCTGCTGCTGGCCGGGGAAAAGTGCGCGCCAAAAAGATTGGAAAGGCAGGGGATCCTCAACAATGGTAGCCCGACATCCAAATGATCCGATAATGACAGGTGATAAGGCGAGCCCATCCAAAGTGTCAGATTTGAGCATGTTACATACTCACTTTTGTGTATTGTACGGCTAATTTCATCATCGAAGAGTATCGAAATGTACTATAGAATAAATGCATATCTCTTATTTGACTGACAAATAAATAAACAAGGCCCTCTGATCAAATATTGACAGCACATATTGTGGGGCAATCAAAAGATAGCTTTATTTTATGAAGAAGCAATGGTAAATTTGTTTCTTAGAAGGAATTTATTGCTAAGCCCTTTAATAAATGTGCACATTACCGTCAATGATAAATAACCGATAACAAGTATTTGTATTATCAAGGTAAATTGCTTTGAATTTGTTGAGGAAATGCAGATGGATAAAACTATCTTATTTAGAGAGAAAATGCAGATGGATAAAACTATCTTTTTTAGAGAGGAAATGCAGATTGATAAAACCTTCCTTTTTATATGATTGATTGTTAATAGGCTGACAAAAGTAGAAAGCTAGTATGAAGCTCAATCTTTGTGCAATCCTATTGTTAAGAAATATGCATCTAAACACTGCATTATTTCTTTGCCCTACTGAAACTGTACTTGGCACTGCGAGTCGTCTGATGGATGGATTAGCCACTGACACAGCATCATTAGAGGTCGAGACCCTCCCCTCTTCCCTTCCTGCGATGCGACGGCCCCTTTGGGCCTTTCTCTTTTCGCCTGATCATGTTATGGCATATTCAGTTAATGTAGTCAAATTACATTGCCTGGAAGTGCAACGCACAGACGCATATTCGTTTACCAGACCTAAACTCCGGGCTCCCGATCTCGGATTCGATCCCGAACAGGGCCCAAACCATGACCATGGCCCATATGGCAGCAAAAGCAGCAGCAACAGCAACAGCAGCAGCAGCAGCAATTAACTGCAAAATGTCATTAACCAGCGTCGTAGGTGAGAGGACGAGAAGAAGAAGAGACGGACGACAGACTGACATATGACAGGCACATCACAAGCAGCACTCTGAAAACTCTGAAAACCCGACCAAACCAAACCGACCCAACCCAGTGGAACCCGGTTCAGCATCACTAAAAACGCCCTCGCTCGGGCCAAGCCCCTCATCCACCCTCAATGCACTGCAAAAAATGCTAATGATGCACTATGTCATATTAACCTAATGGATATATTGCGATCAGTAGAGATTAGGTTGCACACAAGTTGAATACAAACAGATGCTTATTTAAAATACAATGAAAAGATCATCACCCTTTGATTCCGATATACGAATATGTTACCAAGTTGTTAGCACTTGATTAGCAAACAAATATTAGTCACGTCAGCTTAGTAATTTGCTGGCTAAATATTTACAAACATAGTTAATAGATGGCATCAAGCGAATATAATTAAATAAACTGCATAAAGTTTCTCTCACTTTTTATAGAATTTCAAAAATATAAAAGCGCCAAATCTTTTATAGGCTTATAAAAATGTAAAAGGACTCAAGTTTATAATTACCGTTTTTATTGAGGAACTTTAATAGCCACCTAATTCACATCCCCATAATCGTAAAGGACCCTTTCTCTGAGTGTATCCACCCCTCCCCTGCGATCACTCCTCACGGCCTGTGTATTATGTTCCCTGGACGTTCCACCTCGGCATTAAACGCTTGATTAAATTTCACTACAAATGGGTTGGGCGGGGGGAAGGGCACAACACACAGCAGACGCTATAGGGATATGTATATGCATATCCATTTGTTATTGGAAAAAAGGTCATCTCAGTTTCTGCGTCCATATGTTGCGACCTGGACAGCTATCCATCCATCCAACCAGCTATCCATCCAGCCAACCGTCTATCCATTTTGTATCTGGTATCGTCGCGTATCTTGTATCTCGCAGCTGCTGCCCGTTCTGACTGTCATCGCAATTAGAAAGCTCTGCTGATCTCTGCACATGATTTGTTATTTTTGCTGTTCTGCTGTTCTGCAGGTCGCTAGTCGGTAGCATTTGCATTTAATTTCCCATGGAACAAGTTCCCTTCCGCCGGAAAACGAGGAGCATGTCGGGGTATAAAAATCGAATGTGGAAGAAAAAAGATATAGGGAATTGTGGGGAAGCCTGAAAAGTGCGGCGCAGCGAAACGCGGTGAGAAAATGTTTTGCATTATTTACATTTTTACTGCAGTTAGTTATGTGTTTTGTTCTGACTCGTTTTGGCCATTACTCCGCTGCAGGACATCCGTCATCCGTTGCGCTTGCCTTGCTTTCCTGCTCGTTTTTTTTGGATCTTTCTCGCTTTTTTTTGTTTTTTATTTTCTTTTTTTTGACTGGCTTTGACTTGGTTTGACTCGGTTTGACTCGGTTTGACTCGGTTTGACTTGGTTTGGTTTTATTCGCTTGGCTTCCTGCCGCCTTTGAGCCCTGCTGATGTTGCTCTCATTAACAAATTGTCAGGTGTGCTGGCCGCGTCAGTTATCCGTCATGGTTTGGTTAATCAGCACAGCACAGAACCCAAACGATCTGAATCCAGCTGGAGCGCGGCAGTAGACGATTCCGAAATCGTCAAGTCACATACAGAACATTTCACAAGGCAATTCGAAAGATTTCGCCTTTGTCATTATTAGACTATAAGATACTCCTTGCAGGGGTATCCGTGTATGATTTGCTTTACTTGGAATATGATTTGGTTGGTATCAGCTCATACTTTATCAAGATAGATCGCTCCTATACCAACCCAGTACTTGATCTTTAATGTGGTCAAAAGCAAACCAGATGTCACTCTGCTGAAATACAATATACCCCTTGAAACGTGCAAGTACCAGGTACAAAAACTGCCGCCCAGAGCATGCTTGCAATTCAACTGTAAAAGCATTTAAACGGAAAGTTTGTCGGCTTCCCGAAACTGAACCCCCTCCCTCCCCTGACTGATCAGCTCCGGAACCCCTTTGGTTGCCCCGTTCCTCAGCCGATTCTCCCTTTGTCTTCCCCATTTCTCTCACTGTTTACCTGTTGCGCGTAAACAAATGCCGCCTTAATCAATTCGTAAAAACTGCTCAAACTTCAAGTGATAACAAACAAAGGCGAGACAAACGCATGGATGGTTGGAAAGAAAGAAAGTCCCAGGGATCAGGTTCCCCACTTCGAACCCTTTGCCCCCTTTTGCCCCTATCACCACTAGTTTTCCATGTTTATGGCCAAGACGCGTCTGATACCGGGATGCTTTATGTTTATTTTCTCACAGAGGCGGCAAAACAAATAAATTCCGTTGCCGTTGGAGAATCGAATTTTGAAAACCTAATCAAATCGAACAGCCTCCCTGCACTTGGGTTCCCCAGCCCCTTCCTCTTCTTTTGATTGAGTGGGTATCTTGGTTGTGGGACTAAAGAGTTATGGGATTGAAGGGTATGCTATAGTTCTAAGGTTTTGTACTAGTAGTAATGCCTGTAAGGTAAGAAAGTATGTTAACCAAATGTTTTAAATGTAAAGTGTATATACATATATGTATGTAAGTATTATAACTAACTAGTTCCATCAATGCTCGCTGTATATAGGGTATGCAAGAGTCGGTCTTATGAGTGACATTCATCTTTTTTTTATTGACGACCACCAGGCCCGAAGATGCCCCATCCGCACTCGTAATTAAATATCCAAATTGAGTGTAAGCAAATGCCGCCGACTTCTAGCCCTTCCTTCTGTCAGCTATGCAGGGGTTGGATCTGCATCTGGATCGGGATCGGGATCTGGATCGGGATCGAGATCTTTATGTGAAGCTGTATCTGTTTGTGGCTGGAAATAGCGACGCATCCAAGTGAGGCATTTTGTGCAACACACGCCAAAATGGCAAGAAGTCAAAAGGGGGTGGGGTTCTGCGACAGGGGGTTGCAGGCACTGCATTTGCATGGGCTGTCTTTATGCACTTTCCGCACCGCCCGCCCCCCGCTCGCCGCTCCCCGCCCTTCACTCCAGCCACTCCCCCACCTTCTGCGCTTTCCTATTTCTGTCTTTGTTGCTGCTGCTTATGCAAACGCATGGGGCATGTCTCCCGCAACTGCAGTGACTCCAACTCCTGCACTGCAACGCGTGATCCAGTTATTTCCAATTAATTCTCAGTATAATAAACCCATTTAGTAGACACTGTAAGGGGTTACATCATTCCAATTGAAGAAATATTGGTTACCAGTAAGAAAAGCAATTAAAAGATATAAAAAACGAAAAGCCATTAAACAATAAACTAATTGAGCTATTATTTAAATGCATTTATGTTATCTTTAGGGAAAGTCTACTGTTCATCAAACCGTAGCAATTAAAGATCAAAGAAAAAAACCGCTTACAATTTCAGTTTATTTGGTAACTTTTGAATATCTAGATCTTTAAGTTTTTTGCTCAGTGCACTGCACGATCCAACTTTGGCTCCATCTGGCTGCATTTAGTTTTTCTCCAACGGCCATAGACAATGAAAAACATTTTCCTGTCGCTGTCTCTGTTTTGGAGTCCCTTGCTGTTGTTGTTGTCGATGTTCCTGTCCCTGACTCGCCGCACCCCCCCTTCTGCGGCCTCGCCCCTTTCCTTGCTCCCCCACCCTCCCCCTGTCACAGCTCAAGCCCCTGCCCCCCGCCCCTCGCCGCTCATCGAACATCAACATAAAAATCCCTGTGATGTCGATGACTTTTTTGTTGTGCCTGCTCTTTTTTGTTGTTTTCGTGCTCTATGCGTTGTCGTTGTTTTTTTTTATTCGTTCTTCTCTCTCCTGCTCTCTCCGTCACTTACATATTTAAATGTGCATATGGTATCCACTCTCTCCGAACTGTGCTTGCTGTTGTTGTTGTTGCTGCTGTTGCGTAGTCGCATGTGAATGCTCTCTAATCTGGCAATGTCGTTGAACCTTTCCTGTACTTTTTTATTGTGTCGTACTCGACTTTATTGTTATTATTATTTTTCGCGATTCTTCGTTTACTTGCTGTGCTGTGTTTGCCTTTGCAGATTCGCTCGTCTTTCGCGCAGATCCGCTCTTCGCACTCTCTTTTCGATTACTTTATGTCATAGCTCGCAACAACAGCAACAACAACGGCACAACTACTGATGACAATGATAACAGCAGCTGCAAAAGCAACAACAACTGACAAGGACAGCGTAGGAAAAGGGGGCAATGGGTGGGGGGGTGTTAAAGACTTCCTTCAATTTAAAGCAAACGAACTACCGTGATTATAAATCGGGAATAAAAGGTATAGAAGTAAAAACTTTTCAATTTTTTATATATAAAATAGAATATTGGTAAGTAAACCCCTTAAAAGTATGATTTGCAGTGGCCTCTGGAAAGTGCACACGTGCAATTCTGCCGCTGCCGCGGGGCAATTATTTCCAATTTAGCAAAACAACACAAGAGGAGCAGCATGGAGTTGTAGCTGGTGATGGAGCTGGAGATGGAGCTGGAGCATAGGCATCCAGAGCTATAGATTGGCCCCTGTCCGAGATCAGGGCTTGGCTCTTTGGCTGTGGACCTGCTCCTATTGTCTTTACATCGGTTCATTGCCCGATGCGCAGATGCAGCAGCTCTAGCATCATACTATAAAATCACACCGCGAAAAAAAACGTAATTAAATGGATCATAAATGATGGAAAATCACAACAAAACAATCTAGTCAATACTCAACAGCATTGATTTAACTTTGGTTCAGATACATTTATCCACTATGTATTCTCCTTAGTTGAAATGTAATGAAAATAATAATAATGATCAATAATATATACTTAGTAACTATTTCTCTCTATATACAATAAATTATAACTTTAATTTCCAGCAATTTCACCTCGAATGCATTTGTTTTTGTACTGAATCTTAGGATCCTAAAACCTAACAAGCTCTTTTATTGCGTGCTGTGGTTAATTCATTTAGCTTTTAGTTTTACAGCCAGTAAATCAATTTGGATTTGTTCCGGTGCAGCCCCATCCCAAAGGCGATCCCCATCACCAGCTCGGTCATCACGGCAACTGGCAACTTGCAACTGGCAACTGGCAACTTGCAACTTGCAACTGGGAACTGGCAACTGAGCACCGAAGACTGACTGGGCTGGAGACGAGAACTGGGGTCAGGCCTGCTCCATGGTCCATGCAATTACTCCATGTACTTGGGGACTGTAATAACACGGACGCGAACTGTACGTAAACTGGTTGCAGGATGCTGCTCCCGCTGGTGTTGCACTCTTGCAGCATTGGAGACTGGCGAAGACTTGGGGACTTGGAGCAGTCGGGCAGCGACTTTCTAGCCGGTGTTATCTGTCTATATATCTATCTAGGAAAACCAGTTATTGGGGGCCCAGGCTTGTTGCACGCCCATTTCGAGCCGAGAGTTGCTGCTGCCGCAGCTCCTCGCCGGTTGTTAAAGTTAATGTGGCTGCCATGGTGGCTGTCGATGGGTGCAGGACTAGACCTGTTGCTGGTTGCTGCTTGCCGATGATCGCCGATGTTGCTGGTGCCTGGCCTCTTTGCTGTATGCAACAGCTTGCTGCCACTCCGCAACTTGCAACTTGCAACTGGATTTGCCGAAGGCTGTTGACTCCGTTGTTTTTCTATTGCCAGTTGCTCCCAGAGGCTCCCGAGGCTCACGACTTCCTTCTTGGGGTTCTTCTGCTGTGCTGGCTGGGATATTCGAAGGCAACTCGTACAGCTGCGAGTTCGTTGACTTCAAGTGGAGCTATTCTAATGCCCGGCAAACGTGTTTGGCAACTTGCAATCCAATTGGGTGTGGGGGAAAATGGAAAATGGCTGTGGGAGTGGGAGTGGGAACACTGCTCCATCTACTCATACTGCTGCAACAACTCCCACTCCTCCAATTTCCATTTAAACAGCAAAAAAACTAGAAAAAACTTGGCCCGAGAAGTCATCGCCTTACTAATTGCCCACGAGTGAATTGAAATTGAAATGAAGTTCGCATTGAAGCGTTGCGGAAAAATCAAATGAATTGCACATTGCGACTCGTGGGGCACAAACTAAAGCGAATTCGAATCGAAACGAAACGAACGAGGAAATCGGGTCGAGGTTTCCAGACAGCCAGTAAACTGGATTCCAATGATAAGAAAATTTGACATATTTCATGGCGATACTTGTTTACGTACACGAACTCATTAAAGACTGTTTAAATATGTACTTGGATATTATGCTGCTCTGTTTGGATTATTAAATAAATATGTTTATAAATTGATTTTGGCATAAATAACGCAATGCTAATGAAAGTTAATATAGTTAATATTAAATTGTGTGCTTTTAAACTCGTATTTAGTACTAGGAGCAATTAAGATAATGGGTTAAAATAAGTAATTGCTCTAAATAGCATATTAATTAAAGCCTAAAATGTATTGATTATCCACTTGTTTTTGGTTAAATACAAGCCACTGATATAACATCATTCTGTAAAACTACAGAGTATATTAAATTCCCCATTAACTAAATAAAATATTATTCATTGGAATTTTTGAAACTACTTCGATGGAAAGAAACCAGCAGCATTGACTCAAGAAATTTCCTAGGAACACATAGGTTTTCCTACTCATTCGTCCATTCACCTCGTTACAAAAGTCCAATGAGAATTTCGGCCGATTTCGGATGTCCATCAACCCAAAACAACTTTATTGACACGGGCATAAATATCAATTTACGCCCTCCTTTTCTTTGTTGTTGTTGTTGTGCCGGCCGATGATGGTTTTATTTCTCGAGCACCATCTGCTGTGTGGCAGTGTGCCTGAAGGGCAAGAACAGGGCCCGTCCAAGTGGATCTGGGCATGTACATAGGTCTGGGCATGAGTCCCGGGGCTGGCCTGTCCATCATCATCGATTCCCGAGTTACCGAGTTCCCGAGCTCCGAGTTCCCAGTTCCGAGGGACCAAGGGACCAAGGGAACAAGGGAGCAGGGGAGCAGGGAACAGAGAGTCGAGTTCTTGGGGCCAATCAGTCAGCGAGGCACTCAGCGGAGCGTGAATGGCAATTGCCGATATCCACACATTCAATTAATAAAATCAACAGCAGGGCCGATAGCTACGCGGCTCCTTATCGCAATCCCCTGGACGCCAGGACATGTCCATGTCCGCAGACATGTCATTAGCCAGGCTGCACTTCTCAGTTCCAGCTCGATTATGGCCGGGCAAGGAGTGGAGAGCTGGTCGCGATTGCTGCTCCTGTGGCTATATCGCATTGCTCGTGGCTTGCTGGTGATCTCCGCGAGCTTGGACCGGGATAAGCTGCAGCTGGAGTCGCCCAAACAGGGTAGCAGAAATCGTTGCCTGAACATCCTGTGGCGCTGCATTGTGGTGCTCACCTACGTGGGAGTATGGCCCATGTTAACCTCAACCATGGTGGGCAAACGAATGGAGAGCTATGCGGATGTGTTTGCTTTGGCCCAGTCCATATCGTTGTTCGTTTTCGCAATCATATCCTTTGTCATCCAGACGAGGAGCGAGAACGAATTCCGAGAGGTGTTAAATAGATACTTATCCCTGTACCAAAGGATATGCCGGACTACGCGACTGCAGCACCTGTTCCCAACGAAATTTGTGGTCTTCTTTTTGCTCAAGTTGTTCTTCACCCTGTGCGGTTGTTTCCACGAATTGATACCCCTCTTTGAGAACACATACTTCGATGATATCGGCCAAAAGGTGGCCGTTGCTTTCAGCACCTACATGTGGCTCGGAACGCTTTGTGTGCTCGATGCCTGCTTCCTGGGCTTCTTGGTGTCCGGAATCCTGTACGAACACATGGCCACCAATATCATTGCCATGCTGAAGCGGATGGAACCCATGGACTCGCAGGAGGAACAGTATCGTATGACCAAGTATCGCAGGATGCGACTTCTGTGCGATTTTGCAGATGAGCTGGACGAGTGTGCCGCTATCTACAGTGAACTGTACCTGGTCACCAACTCCTTTCGTCGCATTCTGCAATGGCAGATCCTCTTCTATGTCTACCTTAACTTTATCAATATTTGCCTAATGCTGTATCAATATATTCTGCATTTGCTGAACGACGACGAAGTGGCCCTTGTGTCCATTCTCATAGCTTTTGTTAAGTTGGCCAATTTGGTGTTGCTCATCATGTGTGCAGATTTCACTGTGAGGCAGTCGGAAATGCCGAAGAAGTTGCCCTTGGACATCGTTTGCAGCGATATGGATGAGCGATGGGACAAGAGTGTGAGTTTGGCATTAGTTACCAAACCATTTACCAAATAAATATTTAAATGATATTAACTTTTTCAGGTTGAAACCTTTTTGTGTCAGCTGCAAACACAACGACTGGAGATCAAAGTACTGGGCTTTTTCCATCTCAACAATGAGTTCATCCTTCTCATTCTGTCCGCCATCATCTCGTACCTCTTTATCCTTCTTCAGTTTGGCATTACTGGTGGCTTTGAGGCATCCGAGGAGGTTAAAAATCGCTTCGATTAAACAACTTACACTTCTGTTTAACTTTAAGCACGAATCTGTATGTCTGTTTAGAAACAATAGATATGTATGTAAAGTGCTTTTTAAGTTTTTTCAACACCCTCGCTTTATGGACTCTGTATCTCACTAGCCGCATCACTTTAGTTAACCCCAACCGCCAGCCGCAGAAGTTCACCTGAACCGCCCCTGAGTTCATTATCGTTCATTATGCCCCATGCCACAAGACATTCTGATACAATTTTCGGAGTGCCTCCGAGATGAGCTCGTTAAACGACCAACGAAAAATTAAAGAAATGGGAATGGAAATGGGAATGAGCAACAAAAGATTGAAATTTCACGTCTGACACGGTGTAATTATCATAACTTCCCCAACGCTCGTACTCCCGCTACTTAAGTCTTGCGTCTATTACTACCCACTACACTGGCAAAAAGCAGAAACCAAAATATAAAACTTAAGAAAAATCTTAAATACTTAAGACTTGCGTCTATTACTCCCACTACACTGGCAAAAAACAGAAAACAAAACATAAAACTTAGGAAAAATCTTAAATACTTAAGGCTTGCCTCTATTACTCCCACTACACTGGAAAAAACAGAAACCAAAAGAGAAAACTTAAGAAAAATCCTAAATACTTAAGTCTTGCGTCTATTACTCCCACTACACTGGCAAAAAAAGAGAAACCAAAATATAAAACTTAAGAAAAATCTTAAATAAAGAAATATTTAGTTCGGTAATAAATATTTTAGCAAACTGTTCTGCTTTTATATATTTGTTGCAACTTCAGTTTATTGGGGTTATGAATTAGGACTTATAGATCCCATCAGTTTACGCCCCCCTTCCACCCCCGAACTTCATGCCATCATCACTTGATCGTCATCGCAATCGTCTCGACTCAAGTCTTTGATTATTTTGGGCGTCAGCGGAGCGTAACGCGCTTGTCACGCCTATTATATATGCTACGAACTTATATACATATGTATATATGAATATATGTACATACATACGGAGGGGTTATAGGGGAGGCATCTGAACTGAACCCGGGATTTCGATCCCAAGTGACCCGTGAGTGCGACGGTGGCGAAATGGAAACAAAGCAAACACAACGGCAGAAGTACGCGCCTTGGCCTGCAACTGAATTAATTTCCGAGCTCTCTGCTCCGCTGCACACGCCCTGTGTTTTTATTTTTGTTTTTTTTTTAGTTATTTTTTTCGGTGGAGGAGGGTTTGGGGGTTAACCAGAGATACAATATGTATGTGCCGGCTTGAAGCGGGGGAGGGGAATCTTTCAATCCCTGACACTGACGAGAGCACATTCAAATTTCTCGCTTGTTGCTGTTTTTTTTGCGCGCTCTCGCATTTTGGAGCCAGGGAAGCGAACCTGGCCAAAAGCTACGGCCAAGCCATGCATATTTCCGGCCAGCGGAATGAGATCTGTGATCTGATCACCGGATCCACAAAACCCACTGGGGTGCCGGTGCCACAGAACACGGCCAGCCATTCCAGAAAAGTGATGAGGAGCAGGAGGAGGAGGAGGAGGAGGAGCAGCGTTCCCGTTTCGCTGATTTCCTGCCGTTCGCAACATTTCAGGTATTTTGCAATGTAATTAGTTCGGAAGCTACCGGCAGCGTCACTGCGATTCAGTCGAGAATGGTTATCGGAATGGTGCACCGACTGGCACTTTGGAGACCCAGCTGGGGGCTGGAGCTGCGGCATTGTCGGGATGCCGCCGGCAGTTGAAAGATGCCGCCGCCAATGAGTCGCGGTTGCATGTACCACCCAATTTACCCCCATTGCAGCCACCCGTTTTGTTGTCTCTCGGCATTTGTACACATGTAACTAGCAATGCAGTAAATACAGCGACCAAGTCAGAACTAACCGATACCCATCAGATTAACCGAAACTAACACGATTACAGTTTATGTTCATTAAGATGTTTAATTGCTTTATTCCTTATCATGCTGTGCAGCATACCACAAAAGGATTATAGGTTTACATACTCTCCAAAAACTAAAGCAATCAAGAACAAGGTTACTGTAATAACACTTATCTATATAAATAGATATATATGCTTTATTACTTTCTTTTTCCAAAGGTTATATTTAAATAAAGATCCCAGTGAATCAAGTAATAGGTATGCCATTAGGGTATCACATCTAGCACTCTTCAGAACGAAAGACGTTGGGGTGCCTGGGGGTCTTATCAAGTGGGCAAACACGGCGGCGGCAAACACTTTGACCTTTGTAGAATCCACAGAAGCCGCCGCAGAAGCCGAACGGCAGCTACGTCATGTTCCACATACTTTCACTTACCACGAATCGCCAGAAACAAAATAGAAACCACAATCGCAATCAACAAACGAAACGTGATCGAGAGTGTGAGTGTGTGAGTGTGAGTGTGTGGGGGGCAATAGAAAGAGATCGTGTGTCCATAAACGTGACATAAACACAAAATAACAACTTCATTTGTCATAAATAAGAGCGTGAATCGCAGGAAGGGGGATATGGGGGGGGGGGGTGTAGTGTTAAATGGGGAGATCGGCAAACAAGCGTGCCCCAATGCGTTGTTTGAACTTCGTTTGTGGAGCAGGCCGCGGAGTCTAGACACTGCCACTTT
Organism: Drosophila teissieri; assembly: GCF_016746235.2. NCBI lineage: Eukaryota > Metazoa > Arthropoda > Insecta > Diptera > Drosophilidae > Drosophila > Drosophila teissieri. The sequence continues at coordinate 26,396,033 of NC_053032.1, read as the reverse complement.
TCCACCCAGAACGAGAACGGGAACAAGAACGATAAATTCCCTGATTGTATGACTGTTTTCACTGCGCTCAACTACATGCATGCGATCAGAATGCATAGTAAATTAAGTGGGCGACAGATACGCGAACAGGCACAACAATGCCCAAAGAATACGATCGCGAAGAAAAAACATCTGTAGGTTGTGTTTTTGTATCTCGAAGATAGAGATATCGGGTCTGAGCTGCGGGGGAGTGACCCCCACCCCGACTACACTTTTGAGATCATACATACAGTAGTATCCACACACCACACTCACACACACTCACAGACACACACCAAAAACAGCAAATGCCAAATACCCGTTTTTGGCCTAAAAACCTACAAAGCCAACAAACAACAAGTTGCTCAACCAGCGAGAATAAAGTTCTCCGAATTCGTGGATGCCCTACGCAGAAACTTACTTCAACTTTGACATACACCAAAACTGGTCTGTTTTAATATTGGGTAATTACAAAAAGGTTAATTGCTGCCCTACACAAATTACAGTTCTTAAATATACACAGAAAAGTTACACAATGTTAAAACTTATCAATCCCCTTATAGATATATAGAAATTGTTATTTATTTCGGTGTGCATTTGTTATTTACAAAAGTGCTTAAGTGCAAGCGAAAGGCTTTGGGCACGATTACACTATCAAGCCACACTCAAGTGTTTATCTTTATTACGACATCATCATTAGTTCTGAAAACAATTTGAATATTTCAAAGGGGGCCCCCTTGAATGAGGTCAAGAACCCGCCGGGGAATCGAAGTTTCGCTATCTTATCTATCCGCCTGCATTAACCGCAGTTGCAAGCGTTGCGACACAGATCAAATAAACTCCCCGCTTTCGACCACCACGAGGAGTACCCCAAAATAATACCCTACACAACGCGATCCGTGGCGTATTCGAATCGGCATGCGCCATACACTGCGTCATTTCTGATGGCTAAAACGTATTTAGGGGAGTAGCAGGGGGTGGCTTTGATCAAGGGGGGGCGATTCCAGCACGCACACACATTTAGACAACGCGTTATTTGTGTGTTCGATGAACCGAAATTCGAAATTCGATATTCGGTGTGTGTCTGACCCACTTTCCCACAATTCACGCACTTTATGGCAAATGGAATCCACACACAAAGTGGTTAGAATGAGCATAGGCGATAGAAAGAGAGGGCGAGAGGGAGCTGGCATTCGGAAACAGAAAGAGACGCAGATACGTTTAATAATGGCAAACTTGGCCATTTAATAATTGAGGTCGTCAACAGTCGATCGTAAAGGAATATTGATTTGTAGGCTTTTTACTGCTGTACCTTCTTTTTTGTGCTCCTGCACAAAGGAAATAAATTTAGCTACTTAAATTAAATAACATAAAGATATTAATTTTTATAAAGGTTTCCTGTTCTTCAATTAATAACTTATTTGAAATATTTGTCAAAATTCTTATTAAAAAGTACAACGTTTCTGTTCTTTTTGGTGGATCAATTCGCTCAGTGTGCTTGCCCATTTGTTGTCGTTGTTTAGTGCTTTTTCAAGCTTCGTGTTTCTCTTATTCTTTCGTGTAATTTACGCAACATTCGCTCGTTTGTCGTTGTCTCTCGGCTACTTGTCTTTGCATTGAGTCGAGAGCAACAACACAGCAGCCGCAACAACAACTAAGCAGCAGCAACAACACAGCAGCAACAACAACAACACAGCAGCAACAACAACTCGGCAGCAGCAGCAACAACACAGCAGCAGCAGCACGAGATCAACAACATCTGCAGCAGCGCTGCTCGGCTGGCAGTTGTTGAACTTTTTTAGCTTTTTTCCATTTTGCAGCTCCCAAATCTGAAATCACAAACCAGTTTTGAGAGCTGGGCTTGCCACACGTCTCGGCCAAATCAAAAAGCTGGCCAAAGCCAAACGAAAACTTGACGTACATCGCCCCCTCTCCCTCTCCGCTCTCTCTCTCTCCCTCTCTCTCTCTCTCTCTGCCCCCATGATGATGTTGCTGCTGTGCTGTAGATGTTGCTGCTGTGATGTTGCTGCTGCTGCTGCTGCTGCTGTTGTTGTTGATCTTTGTGGACTGTACTTTTTGTTGTTCGTGTGTGGAAGAACTTACTTTCAGTAAGTTGCTGGTGCTGCGCAGGGGGCGGGGAGGGAGTGTTGATTGAAATCGATCTGTGTTGCAGGGCAGCATGCAACATGCAATGTGCAACGTGCAACATGCAGCATTAGCCAGCTAGCTGCGATTTGACCTTGCTGCAGTGCAACGGCAGCAATCTGTTGCAGCTGCGGATATCTATAATTTGGCTGGGCTTTAAACTGATCTGCTGGCCGTGTAATTAATCGCCCATCTCCCCCCAAACTCCCCCCTCCCCCCTTTCCCTGCGGCAGCTGCCCCTTTTTGTGCCACGCCCAGTGCTTGTCGTTTTGGAAAACGAGCGCATAAATGACGCTTTCCTGTGTACTTAAGGTGTCTAAACTTGACTACCGTGTGGAGTGGTTCCTCTTCCCTCTTTCCTGCCCCCCTTCCCCGTGCCCCTGCACACCTGCGTCTATACCTACATATATCCGTGCCGAAACACAGAACCATTCCCATTCCAAAAACTCAAAATCATCCGCAACCTTGCCCAAGACAACAACTCCGGTTGCTCTTCTTGCTGTTGCTGTTGCTGTTGCTGTTGCTGCTGTCGATGACCATTATTTTAGCTGACGGCGATATATTTGCTCAGCTTCAACTCGCACAGGCGCAGTGGCAACTCGCATCTGTGCGTCTGTCCAAGTCACTACACTCGCAGAAATCTCGCACAGGTATCACTCAACTATGATGTAGTCAAATGGGAAGCTAACGAACCTTAAATGTGGCATCTTTACCGTATCTTCACGCTATTTTTAACTTAACCCTATCTTGATGCTGTTTTCAACTTAAGCATATCTAGATGCTATTTTCAACTTAACAATATCTTGATCTTCTTGAATATTCTATTATAGGTATCTGATACTTATATCTTGATCTTCTTGATTATTCTATTATAGGTATCTTATACTTATAGGATACTTGATACTTGTTATGGAATAACCTTTATGGCTGACCAGCTCACTTTTCTTTTCTAATGTGTTGCACTCAAAATCTACCTTCAATACCACATTGCAAAGCACAATTCACCAGCCGAATAGCCTCGAATCCGATCTCAAATCCGTTTCAAACGATTTATGCAAGACATATGTATTTTATGAGATTAAAAATCGAGAACAAGGCTAATTGTCACTTAAACGGCAATCATTTGTCAGTCGTGCGCTGCGCAAGGGGAATGCAAATCTAATAAATAAAGCTGACACGGTTTCATTTTTGCAAGCCAGTTTCAAAGCATATAATACATATTTTACTACCTACTAGGCACGTCGGGTTTCTTGCAGTGTGTCGCCACAGATTCTCGCTGTTTTCTTTTGGGGTGTTGGCTACCGTCGGCCGGATCATCGGCTGGAGCTTTTTGTTTTTGCTGTACCGCCACAGCACCGATGACCAGGCCAGCTGTACAGCCACCGAGCCACCGAGCCACCGTGCCACCGAGCGGAGCATGACAAACAGTTGCAGCCAAAGCAAATAATTAGTATACATCGATTATCTTGCGCCTTGGCGGCCCCAGAGCCCGAGCCAGAGCTCCAACTCCTGGCCCGTGGCTACTGTGCTTTGCAGTGCTTTGTGACTATAGATTTTGACCAGGTTCTTGATCTGCGACTGCCGCCTGCAAACTGGATCCGTCTCCAGATGGCACGTTGCACACGCGCTGAGGCCTGCAGCATCCAACTTTCAACCTCCAACTGGGCGTGTGTCGAGCGCCTACGCGCCCCCAAAACAAAAACAGCCCACAAAACGGGTTCCCCCTCGCAATTCGCAATTCGCAATCGCGCGACTTGCGACTTGCGGATACGCGATTCGCGATTCGGATTCGTTTTTGTATTGGGATTCGGATTCGCCATATGTGCGCTCGTAAAATGCTGAGCCAGAAACTGTACGCCAACCCAACCAGATCTCGGGCCATGCCCCCAGCCACAACCCAACTCCATCCAAGGACTCCATCTCCAGCTCCATTCTCGACTCCAACTCCAGCTCCCAGCGCGGGACGTGTGCTCAGCTCGTGCCAATTTCTTTGCGGCCACCAACTTATACAGTCGTTTTGTCTTTACTTGGTTTCTGCATATAAATACGAATATTCACATACAAATAAACAAGGTATATAGCTACACTAGGGTGGCTCGATGTGCCTTAATCGTATGCAATATTTGTCTAGTAGATGGAAGTCTATTCTTAAAGCCAATGTACTTAAGTAAAGTAAAGTTAGATATTTCTTCAAAGTACAGTATGAAATACAGCACAGTTAATGTTTCAAATGTTTCCTAAAAAGAAACAAGTTTAGTATATAGTGTAAAATATCAAAGGTGAGCTTAGACAACTAAAATGCCATCAGCTACTTGATTTGCTCTTCAGCTAATCCAAATTTGAGAAAGTTATATATTTCATCAACAATAATCTCACTAAATTGCATTATCTTCTTAAAATACTTAAAATGATGCACCTTAATGCAAAAAAGCCAGAGTTGTGTGTGCGTACTTAGATGGCAACGCGTCTAGAAAAGGCTGAACTGCAATTGCAGTAATGTGCCATTTTTAATTAGCTCCATGAATAAAATTGACAACCGATTGGGGGCAGAAAAGGGGGGCAGCTAGTTGGAGGGAAGGGGTCAGCAGCGATCTCTACGTGCTTTTCCAGTTCGGAACGCAATAAAGTGAATTTTAGCCGTGCATTCCGAAGTTGGAAAATTCCAATGCATTTCGTGACGGCACCTTGATTGAATATGACCTAAATTGATCGATGTGGAAGCACATTAATTGGCTTCCCAGCAGTCTAGTTGCGGGTAATTATGAAAAGCAACTACAAATTGGTGTGATAAATTTCCGAAAAAAAGGAAACATTGATAAGGTACGATACAATTTTATAGCTTATTATTGTCTTTCAAGTGCTGCGTTCAATTGAGTTATAAAGATGGTAAATCAGGGATTTATCTAAGTATCCATAAACTTCAGCGCAGGCAGCAGAGAACATTGAACTTTATAACAACACTTTTTGCTTTTTTAAATAATTTTAAGCCCGAAAAAACCCGAAGTGAAAACTCAATTGTATGATTGCATAACTTCCCCACTTCTGGTACCCAGAAATTAAAACATTCATGGCCAGATGTTCGCCCATGTAGATGAGATTAGATAACAGGTCTGCCAGGTCGGCTACCTTAAGCTGTTATATCATCAAGTCCGAAAGGGCTTATCATCATCGAGCTGCCAAGTCGAAGCCCTTTTTAGCCTAATTGAGCAATAAATAAATTAGAACTAATTACGCCCATTGTCGATCAGTGAAAAAAGGGTTGTTTTGGCGTTTGCTCACATTTTGTTTTCTCATTTCGCCACTCAATTTGGCCGGAATTATAGCAATCAACATTGACCGGCAGTTACATTTTAGCAATTCCCAATGGATTTCCGGGGGCCACGTTGAATGCTCTTAGGGCTAATGGGTCTTCGTTCCCTGCTGATTGCCAAGTTGCTACCGGTTGCCGCTCTAAATCGTGGACTCTTGATTGAAATCGAGGCTTTCATCGGCATGAACATCATCGTAATGATGATGAGATTTACATCCGCTCTGGCTGTAGCTGTACTTTTTAGCCACTAGTATGGGCCCTATGGGTTGTTGGCCAAAAGTAAGCACCGCTACCTCTACCTGCACTCAAGGTAGAGGCACTCAAGCTCCCAAGTTCGAGCTTCGGCTGGTTCTTTTGTCTAGTGAAATGTTGAAAGCATCATTAATTTTTTTGGTTTTTTTTTCCTTTTTTTTTTTTGGTTTGTCTCTCTTGATTCCGACTTTATGCCTTTAGCTTTGCCTGGCACATAGTTGCAGGTAAGTATGATAATTGCTGAATGAAAGGAGAGAGAAAGATTCAGTGAAAAAAAGTGACCCATAATTACCCGGGCGGCAGAACAATCATGGGAAAACTGACTGAAAACTTGGCTCGGTCTCATACCATCAACACCACCCCTTCTCCACCCCTTCTCCAACCCTTCTCCACCTCCACCTCTAGCCCACCCCCTGCCCCTTTCTCTGATTCTCTGTTATGTCTCTTATGAAGTACAATTATTTGAGCAATGCCATGTTTTATGATTATCTTGCCGTTTACACAGCACGCACAAAAAATGAAGCAGGGGGAACTGAACTGAACTGAACTAAAGTCAAGCCATATTTTTGGTCACAATTCGCCGACTGGGAGATACCCAAAAATAACTTTGTTAAGGTCATGAACAAGACTTTATTTCTGAGGAAAGAAAATCTCACTAGCCCAGAACAACTATAAAGAAACTTAAACCACACATAAAAACCAATAACCTAATAGTTTGCTAGTATCATTTGTATCAACATGATACTATAAATAGTTATGCGTTAATGTAAAGCCTGTAACTTTTAAGCTCCTTTACGAAACCCATCAAGCCCTCACGTGTTACAGGGTATATGGGGCACCCCAGCATTCCAGTTTAAAGAGCGAAATCTCAGCAGGAGCAGGAGCAGGAGCAGAACCGATTGGGTCATTATTCTGGGCCCAGTTCCACTACCGCGATAATAGTGCTCATCTCATCTTGGGTCCCTGCTCTTGCGGCAATTTGATTTTTTATTATCGCCGCCGTTCGACGGCCCTTTGTCCCCTGTTTCTTTTTTTATATACATTTTTTTTTTTTTTTTCTGAACCGCAACCTGAACTACAAGAACAAGTGCAGTGGCAAGAGCAAGTGCACCTTTATGGGTCTCTTTGTGTGCGTCTTTGTGAGGACCGGCTTTGTACCCTAACCTATGCTAATTAGAGCGACGGCCTCGGCCTTGTTTTTATGCGCCTTTTAGCGTGAACTGTCCGCTGATATTGCCCACTCCCCTCCCGCGTTCCCGCCAACCTCCGGAGTGGCGCATAAATTTTCTGCTTGACGTCAGCATGAATGTTTAATTAATGCCGCGACCAAGTTTCATGGGAAAAACTGCAGCGGAACAAACGGTTAGCCGGAAATTGGGAATTGGGTCCTGCAACTGCCGATTTCAGCTTGTTTCTTGTACTTTTTCCAGTTTTGTTTTATGAAATTCCGTTCTTTATTCATTGTTTTATTTGCGTGCAACCGCAGGACAGGTGGGCAGGTGGGCAAGTGGGCTTGGCAGGTGTATCGTGTCGCAGGTTTTTTGGGAGGGTGCAATGCCGCAACCAATGCGTGACGTCGAATCAAATTTGCTGCGACTGCATGCGGTACTGTACCAGAAAGACCAGATAGGTCACCATGGCCGACAGGAAGAACAGGGTCAGTTCGTTGGAGACCTCGAAGAGGCCCAAAGGAAACACGCGCAGCTCCTGGTGGTGCAGGCGGCCCAGGAAAAGCTCCAGCTGAAGAATTGGAAATTAATGAAGTTCAGTAGGTTCTATAGCTTTTGAACTTACCTTTCGATGGTAGCTCTGACTTTCAGTCACATAGTAATTCTCGAAGCTCAAACGCCTTATCAATCGCGAACCACTGACCGCTGAATGAACGGACATGGTCAGCAGCACCACATCTATGAGCAGTTTGATCACCAAGCCCCAGAGATTGAAACTGTGTTGGCTACGCAGGATGGCATGGTAGGAAACCATGGACATGGCCAACAGACTTTGTACGAGGCTGAGAAAAAGTGGTAGATCGAACAGTCGCTGGAAACTGCGTGACACCTGGTGGATCTCCTCGTAGAGATACAAACACTTGTCCAAGTTCGAGAGAGCCACTCGAGTAGGTTGCGAATTCAATGAGTTATGCTCCCCATTCAGTGATCTTAACTGAGCCCTCAGTTGGCAATCAACATAATTGTTCAGGTCCTTGTAGAGGACACCAATGCTGAGATAGCCAACAAAACACAAGTGTATTATCATGCCCGTGCTGACAGAGGTGTACAAATCACTCAGCAAAGTGAGCAGCAACCAGGGTGAGGTCATTAATCGAAAGGCCATGAATACGAAAAGTAAGGAGAATACCTTAAATAACATCAAAAGAAATTCAGCCCTATCACCGAATCTATTCTTCTCCGAATTGGTCAAAGCTCGCATGCGCCGAAAGAGCTGAAGAAAACGGTTGACCAGACTGAGCAGCTCCTTGCCGAACCCAAACTGCATCACCAGGATAATGCCACTGCAGATCAGACAGCCGATCAACCGGAGACCGAAGAAAGCCCGTAGGTACACATCGTCGTATTGGCCAGACCATAGATCATAGCTATAGCCATAAAAGCAGCTTGCCAAAAGTCTAATAACCAGGCAGATCCACAGGTAACCCCTCCGATTGATGGCCACCAACTGGGAGTTCTTTCGCTCAACTCGAAAGGTGATCACTCCAAAGACAGTTCCGTACAGAAAGCAACTGCGAAGGAGCAGCGCAGATATCCTGGAAACGTTCAAGCAGCGCAGTATTCGCGACATGACTGACAGCCCGGACATCGCAAAGCCATCCAAATACTTTATTTACCCATTAAGTAATTAGTTTGCCGACTCCTATCTGGATTTGGTCTTCAATTTGGCTAATGACATAGTATATTAATTGTTCCGCAGTGTTTACTATATTTATCTCACTTGTAGAAATGTTACAATTAATCTCACAATCGATTGGTTTGAATACCGTACTGCACCACGTAGGTAAAATAGGTGATCATACTCGACAGAAACAGCAAGATGACCTCGTTGGAGACTTCGAATAATCCCAAGGGTTTTACGCGAAATTCAAAGAAGTTCAGGCGGCTCAAGAACATTTCCCACTGCAAACGAGAGAAGAACATCAATTGTAATGATCAGGATTGCCATGACGTCCTGCCTACCTTTACATGCCACTCCTTGTGCTCACTGATGGGGCAGTTCTCCAAACTCAAACGCCGCACCATTCGTGAACTACTGACCGCTTCGTGGACCGCCAAGGTGAGGAGTATCACATCCGCGAAACTTTTCACCACCAGACCCCACATGCCGATTTTGCTGGGGTACAACTCGGCCCGGATTATGACCTCATAGGATAGGATTATGGTACTAAACATCTTTCCCAGAAGAATAATAAGAACGGGCAATTCCAAGAGTCGATGAAATGTGCGGCCCACACGTTCAATTTCATCGTATACCGATATACATTCATCCACACGATACTCAACGATCCGCAGTTGCCTTCGACTCACAGGACCTCCGGCAGGACGTTCCAAGGATCGCAATTGCCGCCGCAGCTCAAAACGGGCGAATCTATTCACCTCGGAATAAAGGGCGGCCACACTGAGGTACCCCACGAATCCGATATGTATGATCATCAGAGAGCCAATTTCCAGGAATATTTCACACAGCATAGTGAACCAGGATAGAAAGTCGGTAAGAGGCCACAGCTGATATAACTCACAGTACAATTCGTAGACCAGGCAGATAAATTTGAATAGTAGCAAGAAGAACTCCCGTTTGCCTCCAAATCCAATCCTTTTCAAGGACGACAATCGTCTGACGCGTCGAAAGAGCCGCAGGAAACTGTTGATCAGGCGGAGCAGCTCCCTTTCATAGCAGATCTGGACCACTATGATGCAGATGCCGCATATGAGACTGGCCGAAAGGCGCAGACATTGGAGCAGCCACTCGTAGGGATCCTCGATTTCCGCCACATGGGGCGCACAGAAACAGCACACAGAAGTGGCACTGATGAGTCGGAAACTCAGACAGAACCATTTAAACTCGGGCTTGTTGCGTGCCACCAGGGAATTGTCCGAGGTCCTTTGGCCGATGTCAAAGCAAATCACTCCCAGGATCCGGCCATAGTGGTAACTGCAAAAGAGGATAACCGCGGAGAGAGCTGGCAGGCTCACCTTCTTCAGACGTTCAATCATGACTAAAAGTTCAGTTGTCCCCTCGGAATTTCTAAGTACATAGCTTAGTGTTTTCGTAATATACTTTATTTTCCTTACAAGCTTGGTTTGTTTATTTACTTGAGCAACTTTATAAATGTTATGCTTTGCCTTAAGTCAATAATGATAATTGGATTAGGTCTATTAATAAGCCTGACATTGGTTGTTATACGTTAAAATATATTCAAAATTAAGCTGTTTATAAGTTGGATTCTGAAATTCCCAAATAAAAGTTACGTCTGCGATGCAGAATTACACATTGTGTTATAAAAACCAGATAGCAAACCATTCCAGATACAATGACAAGAAACAGTTCGTTGGACACATTGAAGAGGCCCAACAAGTTAACTCTGAACTCGTTTAGATTCAGTTGGCTTACAAACATTTCCACCTAATCCAAACAAAAGTATCTTATGAGCTGCACTATACTATGATTAATAAGCTTACTCACCGATTTGATCCAATTTTTTGACTTGCCAACAAAGAAAATATCCAGAGCCCGTTGCCGAGCTTGGCCAAATTGATTGGCTGCTTCTTGAATGGCCAAAACAGGAAGGAGCGTTAGCAGTAAGTTTTTAAAAGACATTGACCAAACCCAAAAGTCAGAAAACCCCAAGTCGTTTATCATTTTATACAAGGCGATGAGCACTTGCAGAAGTGTCAGGAGTGCGCTCAAAAATAGGTGAACATCGAAAATGTCCTGCAAGGAGCTTACTACAGAGGATATCTCCTTGAAAAGTGTCATCGATTTCTGTACCCTAGCTTTATGTGCTTTCCTTAAAGATGCCGTTTGGAAACTTGACTCAAAATGGAGATTTTCGTTTAGCTCGGCGTACAGAATACCCAGGCTTAGGTACCAGATAAAAGCAAAACACATTATCGAATAAGCGATGATATTCACATATGTGCAGCAAACCCACTGAATAATATGTTTAAAACCACGAAGTTCGCGTGCTATCACCATGATAAAAAGGAATTCTTGAACTTGACAAAAAACTGAGAGAATAATTAGAAACAACTCTCTGCCACCTCCAAATTGACTTTTACTTCTGCAGATGTCCAAGGATCTGTGCAGGCGAAAGATGTCCAGAAATTGGTTAACCAACTGCGTCACTTCTGGGCCATGACATGTCTTCAAGTAAATCATCGACAAATAGCAGGGTATCGAAATCCCAAGACAAGTCAAGTGCAGCATTTGTTCACTGACTAGCATTCTGCTACAGATCCATTCAGCATACGTATAGGCATAGATGCAGAGGGGTATCAGTCTCAAGGTAACAGATATCCACTTCCAACGCGAACAATTACTCCAAATTTCCTCCATCAATATATCCTTGTCCTTTTGTTTTCTAAATCGAAAGCAGACCAAGCCCATATATCTGGCATATACGGACATGCAGCGAAGGATTTCGACGGAATATTTTGAGGCCTTCATCTCCCGCAAACAAAGGAGTTCCTATTTCCATTAATCCCGGAACGTAATTGACCATTCGTCGAGAAAATCATAGACTCTCCTAGAGAATTTGGATAAAAGCCTTTCAATAAGTTCTCAGGCTGACAGGTTTGGGTGTTTATCTCTGCGACAGGTGATGGATTGGGGTGGCAGGGAAACAATCCAATCTATTTGACGAAAAAAAAACAAATTCTGGTTAACACTCATTAGTATAATTAAACTTGAGTTCTTTGCCATCGACTTAAAGTGCTTAAACTCTTTAGAATGTAGTTACAATCATTTATTGTAATAACTTTAAGCTCAGATAAACGTACATTTTAGGACAAAAAAAATACAATTATGTGATTATTCCATGCACTATGATTTAAGTTACTTTACAATTATTTATCAACCGTGTCTGCATAACAAATTGTACAACAAAAACGAAGTAATTCAGTACTCCAGACATAATTAAAAGGAACCATTTGTTGGATACATCAAAAAGATTCAAAAGGCGGACCCGGAACTTGTAAAGGTTTAGATGTGTTACGAATACTTCCACCTATGGAAAGAAGTCATTTGATTAGGGTTTACTGTTAAAATACAATACTTTAGTATGTATCCCACCGTTTTGTTCCAGTCCGTGAGATCGCTGGCAAAGAATAGGCCCAAAGTGAACTCTTGAATGCAACTGAACTTATTAATGGCTCTTTGAATGGCCAAAATGAAAACAAACAAACGCAACATGACGATAATTATAATAGCCCAATGCCAAAGCTTTAAGAATTCCAAGTCTAACAACATTTCGTGTGCGACAAAAACAACATAAAAATACTTTTGAAATTGATCAAAAAGCAAGTATCCATTATTTATGCGCTGCAATGAAGTAACCACAGCACAAATCTCGCTAAAAAAGCACATTGTGCGTTTCAATCTTTTTTGTGACTTATAACTCAGTTTTATGATCTTTGATTTCTGGTGTAAGTCCATGCACAACAATTTTTGCATCTCGGTATAAAGAAGGCCCAAGCCAAGGTACGAAATAAAATTCAAGTTTATAATCATATTGATTGCAATGGTAATGTAGCAATGGCTTGTCCAAAATGCGATGTCTACAGCACCAAAAACATACGAATAAGATACAGATACAAAAACAAATTCATAAATTTGAAAACCGTAAAAGATGACAATCATCAGTAGCTCTCGACCACCTCCAAATCCCAATGCTTCCTTGAAGCCCAAGGATCGTATTTGACTTTGAAGGTAAAAATATCGGTTTAGCAACTTAATCAGTTCGTGGCCATGGAAAATTTGTAGGTGACTCATGGATAAGCAGGTCGATGTCAAAACAATAATGTGTAAACCATGAACCATCTGCGGAAAAATCTTTTCAGTCCCAAGAAACTGGTTGAACCGATAGAGGCAAATACAAAGCGGCACAAGTTGCTGGATCACGGCAAACCACTTCCACCACGACCGATCCTCCAAGGATATAACATTATCCTTTGAGCTTTTAAATCGTACGGATACCAAGCCCATATATCTGGCAATAGACAACCATGCGCGCAGAATATTCGCGTTTATTTGGCCAATATTCATTGTGCCAGCTTAGAACTTGACTGGTTGACTTAAAACTTCGATTGGAATGGTTATGAAATGCGCATACTTGTTGGCAACTTAACTTTCGAAACAATCTTTCGTTTGACAATGACAAGTGAGAGTGAAATTTCGAACTAGTAAGCTGTCAGAAGGATAAAGTTAGAGTTCCCTGGGGGTTTTGTTAATCTCGTTCAATTTACATACTCGCAATTTACATTTTCAACTCGCAACTTGATGTCTGGTATTGGAAAGTTCCTCTTTGTTCCCTTCATTTTCCAGGCTTGAAAAGGCTACCCAGCTGCATTCAAGCAAGGGTCTCGACATCTCAATAACAAGGCAACACGTTTCCATTTTAAGATCACGTTTCAGAGATCTACGAGTACTTATGTATTAGGCTGCCCCTCCTCAAGAGCCAAGTTGGCCTGCTCATCTCACACTTTTGCTTGTGATTCACACGCTCACGATCCGCGGCAATGGGATGCGATCCTGGCTCTAAGCTCGCTCCTCTACGAGTATCAGCCAATGTAAATGACGCCCCCATTTCATGCCGTACGTGATCTTCCCCAGCCGTATCTTCTGCGCCACATCTTCGCTGTCCTATCCGAAAAACGGGGAACGATTACAGCGCGCATCTGAGAGATCTTTCGAGTCTGTCAAGCAGGGGGAATCCCCCTCGAGTGGCCCCCCACCCACGCCCACGTTTCCCCCTCTGGGATTTTTCGCCTTTGTGTGGCATTTGAAAAGAATTTTCACGTTGTATGATTTATTTTTTTCCCTCTTCTTCTTTGATTTCTGTTCTCTTTTTTTCCTTTTTCGTCGTATTTTTTTTTTTTTTTTTTTTGAGGGCAATTACAACGCTTGGGCACGTACATTTTCCGGCATTGTACGAAAATTGTGGGAACAATCAACGAAATAAACAAAAGTGCTTTGCATGTCGTTGATTTGCCCAGCAAATTGCTCGAACTTGGCCATCTCAAATTGCTATGGCAACAGCAGCATCAACAGCAGTCGCAAAACAGGGCTATCTTATCAGGCCGAAGACTGGAATACCTCAAATAACTGAGCCTCATATCCAAAACTCAAAACAAATGTTGGGATATCCAAAAATGTAAAACAAATGATAGGATTTATCAATGTAAGGGATTGATATATGTATGTATTTTGAATATATCTCATATTAATCTACTTTAAAATAAGAATCAATATGAGTACGATCATTAGTTACATCGTATTATCATTGATTAACGTTCAGATAAGATACTCAGATCTCCATTTGATTGTCTTTAAAAAGTTCTATAATAATATCATATATCATAATGTACATATATTATACAGAAGATATAACAAAACTTTAGATCTACAGATCTCAAATATTAACGTAACCGATAAAGTAACCGATAAGCTCCGAATGGAAGGGTACAGCCAATGATCCGAGTCGAGTGGGGCCAAGGCGAAGATGCGAAGCCACAAGTTGGTCAGGAGATTAGAGCATTGGCCCATGGAGCCAGCTCCACAGTGCTCCTCATTTTTTCCCCTTTGCTGACCTCACGTCATGCGGGATTTCCGAAGGTGCGAGCGAGATGGGGAGTAGGGGCACTCACTTCAGGGCTGATTGATTTCAATTTCATATGTACATACATATATGTATGAACATGCATGCACATAGATGCATACATACATACATGGGTACATACTTACTGGATGTCAGATGGCCTTGGCTCGCTTTTCACGCTTTTCCAGACATTGCACCCCACTCGAATGCAGCCGCTGACATTAATGGTGATTAATGCGAAAACGGAATGCAATTAAATTCCGCCGTTTGGTCGTGCCATAAATTATTGTGATTTTGCAGTGTACGAAAAGTCAAATAATGTGTGAAAGCAAAAAGAAATAGAGAAGCAATTCTTACGACAAAGTACGAACACCCTGTATTCAGTTGTGTTTTTTGTTTTTTTTTAATGGCACTGGTTCAACTATACCGTTATGCCAAAAAGAGATGGCGCGCTCAAATCGACGTCATAAATTTTGCTTTGCAGCTTTGAATTTATTGCGTGGCGAATGCACAAAAAACGCGAATGGCGAATTGCGGCCAACGCGACTTTGTCGAGAGTACAAACACCTTTAGCTCTCTTTCTCTCCCTTTCTCATTCGCGCACACACAGCCCACAATGGCGGGCAAATTAATAGGGCTTGCAGTCTTAAGAATCCACTCTAAAAGCCAATAACCGAAAAGTTGTGCCATTCTGCCATATCTTTACAGTCCAGTGTTTCGTTTTAAGGTAAGCTTCTTTTTCAATTTTCAAAGAAAATTTTGCTATGTTGAGAAGTCTTAATTCAGATAGTCGCTGTTTATTGATTTCACCTTGAGTGCTATTACTACATCCAGAATTGTACGCCTGAGCTCTGTTGCGTTACGTGAATGCGAATGCGTATGTGTGTGTGTGATTGCAATGCGAGTGCAGAGCCATTAAAATCTTGAAATTGCATGCTAATAACCGTACCAGACCGCTAGTTAAGTGGGCAAATATGTTGTACATGCTTGTTACTAAATGCAGGGCATGTAATTTGCCATTCTGCCAGCAGTGCCATTATTATAGCTTATTGCATTCTTGATTCGCTCAAGAGAGCAGTGCTAAATGCTTGAAATGGCAATGTTTGCTAGAAACTTTCTAATAACTACAACTATTTTATCCGGTTTCTAGAGAAAAACAACTGCCATACCTAACCAACTTAGATATTTGAAAAAGTATTTGCTTTGCTTTTGTTTAAGACATCCATTGAAGAGCGTTTTTAGTTGCTAAAACATGAAGAAATTATTTCTGTAAATCCGTAATCCACATCCGCTTGATTAGGAGGATGAATGTGGGGTAAATGCGAACGTTGGCCAGCATCAATCATCATCAAACGCCCAACGATCGTTTTGTTCGCCGGAAGTCGCAGCCAATCTAATATTAAGTGCCCACTCCACTCCACCAGCTAAACATTGTAGATACAACACACACACACACATTTGTACGAATAGCACACAAATTACGACTAGAAAGCATTTTCCGAAATGTCCGCGGGCCAAATGCACATGTGTTCCCATTGAGAGAGCCCACAGTGAAGCCTCTCAAATTGCTGCGCTTGATTAGCGATGAAAGCGAACATGGGAAAGCACACTAATTGGAAAGGGTCTACACTTCCTTTCCTATCCACTTCACTTTTTGATTGCCCACCAAACCTCTGCATCGAATGTAATTAGAACAGTGAGGACTCGAAAGAAAACTACAATTTAAATCGTTCATATAGAAACTTCTCTACATATCTAAAGAAAATAGTCATCAAATGGATGTACTTGATAAAGATGAAGATATATTAAAATTTTCTAAAGTTTTATAAATGCCCCTCAATAAATGTAGAGTCATCATGCCATTCAGGGTAACGTTGGGCGCCACTTCTCCCAATTTCTTCGCTTATTATCGGGCGTTCACTGTGCGCGGAAACAATAGAGCGGCCCTTGTCTAATGGAGCAACTGTTGCATCCGCAGCCCGAGGCTCGAAAGCTGAGTCATCCCATTCCATCCACTTATGGATCTTTCCATCTTTCCCCGCTTTTCTTTACGCTTGAGAATTATCACGCCATCTCGGCCCAAAAGGGCCCCAACAATCGCCACCCAGCCAATGTAGGCAAATAAAAAGCTTTTAAATGTTTTTTTTTTGTTTTACATTTGTATTTTTAAGAGTTTTTTTGTTTTGGTTTTTTTTTTCTGCTACAGCAGAATAGTTTTTTCTTTTTTCATCTTGCTTTCGTACAAAGTTTTTAAGGAAATATGCACAGTATTTGTTGTTGTTTTTGTGGGTTTTCTCATTTAGCTGCTTGGAGTTTTGGTAATACTCCGTACAATATACACAGTTTGGTTGTTCAAAATAGATTTTCGAAAAAGGGGGTTGGGTTTCTTAAAGGGGAAATAATTTGGCCATAGACACGAAGTTTTTATACATAGACAGTACATACAATTTAAAATGTCACATCGATAATGTACATACAATAAATATGAGTACAGTGTAGGTGGGTGTGTGTGTGTGTGTGTGAGTGCGTGTAAAAGTGTGTGTGGGTGGGGTGTGTATGAGAGGGGGTGTGTGTGTGTGAGAGTGTGAGTGTGTTTGTTTGAGGGCTAAGAAGAATTTTTAAATAATTTCAATTATAATTACATTTAGATAAACAAAATAATAAAATTGTTTTTAATAATTGAGATCATGACACAAAGTAAATTGTAAATACTTTTGGCACACGCGTGCATCTGGACCCGAAAACACGCTGAGAACGCTTGAATTGGTTTGGGTTGGGGTTTAAAGTCTATATAATGGATGCATGGCGCCGTCGATCGCTTGTCTAACATTAGCACGTATCCATAACTTAATAATTTCCATTATAAGACCGATATCGCCATGCATCCGGATATATTACTATTATTAATTATTAATCATAGTTTTGTTTTTGTTTTTTTTTTTGCCTGTTTTTGGCCGTGCACGCGCGCCGATCTTTCCTGGGTTTTTTGTTTTGTTGTTGTTTCTGATTGGCTTTGTTTTTCATAATTTTTTTTTTGTTTTTCCATTCACTTAATCATTTTTTATGCAACAACATTTTGGGACCGTCTACGTTAAAACAAACGTACAATCCATACACAAACTTGTCTGTGTATGGCGGGGGTACAAAAAAATAAACAAATTATTTTAGAAATTAAAATTACATTTACAATAAATATCATATATTGCAATTATTGCTCCACCAGGGGCCATTCGCCGTCTCCGTCTCCGTCGTCATCGTCATTCATGATCCCGATCCCAAGTTACTGCTTCTGATCCGCCAATTCGCTAGTACCATTATCCACATTGTTAATCATGTTCTTGTTGTTGTTGCTGCTGCTGCTGATGATGATGCTGTTGTCGTTGTTGTAACTATTCTTGACGTTGACTTTCGAAATACCCTTAACGGCCTTGCGAACGTTGTACATGCCTGGAAAAGATAAGAAAAAAGGGGGTAAACGTTTAGTATTTAACATTGTTAAATAGCTAAATAAATTACTATGACTAATCACACTGCAAAAGGGAAATGGGAAAACAAAACTAAAAGTGCCAGCGTCATATTTGACCTTCAGGAGGCAAAAGGGAAAGCAATACAACAAGGTGCAGCGAATCCAATTGGGAATACTATACTGCATACGTGTCAGTTGTCAGTGGGTGTGATTCGTTTCTTCACGGACAGCCTTCTTATCGCCCTGGAATTATGCACACTTGTGCAAGCCCCATGGTAGTAGAGCTGTGCTCAGAGAGTACAGTAAACCTATACCTGGTCGGCTGGCCGATATACTAAATGTCATGGTCACAGCGATAAGCGCAATCGGTAAACTGCATTTGTCTGGGATGCAATCTATCGCTATTAAAATTGAAAAAATACCCCAAAAATCATTTCAAGCACATACAAGTTTGTAACGTATTTCACAAAGAATGTTATTTCGACGGTCAGAACTGTCAAAAGCTAAATGTCAGTTCGAGTTAGAGGGCTGCGACTGTACTTCTATCAAACCTCGTTCACTGGCAGCTGCGGTTGCCTCATCACGTAAACCAAACCGCTAGAGCTTACACGATCGTACAAAGACGCTCACCAAACCGCAGACACTGCGCAGTGACCTAAAAGCTGAATAGCCGCAAGACTTTCTTAGAAAACCGAATACTTGAGCACACTAAACCATCTATTATGATTATAGTATTAAGAAAAATATTAATGAATAATTCTTGAATTATAGAACCATTATAGAATACCAATGATTCTTCGAAATTGAAAGTATCTTGAAATTACGCTTATTTAAAGCGAAGTTATAAAGTTAAGATAAGTTAATACAGTTAAGATGCTGTGCCAAATGTATCCAGTAAAGTGGAACGAAAAGCGCAGCAAGTGGAAAAACCCAACTTTTTGGGCGTTACAAACGTGTGCCTGAAACGCGAAAGCCCCCGAGAAAGAGAAGGGAAATCGCTGGCAGCCAAAGAGTCGCGCTTCTGGCGATATAATCAAATGTACAGTTATAGAAAATTATAAGCCAGCGACAAAGAACGTCAAGCGAAACAGAGGCGAAGAAGAAGAAAGGAAGGAAAAACGGCAAAACGATCGTTTCCATTGTAAAAAGCGGGTGGATAGAAAGAGAGAGAGGTGGGGAGGGCGGAAGGCGGTTGTGCGTTTACCGTTATCATTATGAGCACGCAGCTCCAACTAGTTAGCTCTGTCTCGCTCCGTCTTGCACAACAACAACAAGACGCGTTTTGTTTACGAAATGTGTGTGGAGAGAGAGTCGGCGATGAAAACAAAGAATTCCCACTATAAATATTTATGTGGGAGCCCACGAGAGAGTTTCTGCATGCATAATTAGAAAACATAAATTTCAGGGGAAATCAAAAACTTAATCGTGCTATTTGGGGCGTGGCCAAGAAGGTCGAGCAAAACATAATCACGAAAGCCAAATAGACCGCTTAGAAAACATCATTTCCGTATTAAGATACATACATATGTACATAGATACAATGGAGATGCTGTTGTTAGTGAAATATGTAAAATACCCAAGTAGATCATATGAATCATCATAGCATAGAAATATTTCCTATAGAGCGCCAACTGTTTGGTAAAAGTACAGTGGTGACCAAAACATGGCAAAAAATATAAAAATAAGAGCAACAACACACGATAGCAAGAAATGGCGAGATAACAGAACTTTTGTTTAATTGATTTGTTTTTGTTCGCTCCGCCTTTCGACCCGTTTTTCGGACCTGCCACAAAAGTACACAGCACAACAAAACACAACATTTGGCGCTGCTGTACTTACGCGAATTGCGCTCGATGGTGTGCGTGACCTTCACGACGAGTTTTGAAAAACATCCAGCCAGCAACGTGCGTGCGTAGTACTACTACGCATAATAACGCACACACACACACGCACACGCGGCAAGCTTATCAGCGAAGACGACTAAAAATAAACACGAAAATAAGAAGTTCGCGCCAAAACGCAGACAAACAGAGAGAGCGAGAGCGAGCAACACAAAATCTGACTTTCTCTCTTTGAAAACGTATTTCTCTACGTGCGTTCGCGTGTGTGTGTGTGTGTGTGAGTGGGCTGACGTCGTCGTATAAGAGCGAGCGGATTGTTGTTGTTTCCCACTGGTTGAGATTGCGTTTGTCGTTGTGGGTGCGGCCTTTACAAGAGAAGTGGAAGTGTGGAGCCCACAGACACAACTACAGTGAACCCATGTACAGTCGCCATGGTCGTGTGCCAAGTAGTTGATTTTTTGTTGTTTTTATTTTTCCTTTAGCGAAACTGCATCAGCTAGCAACAACAAAAACCACAATCATGAAAACCAGAAGGCGTTGGCGCTGATTTAAATTTAATTGAGGCCTCTCAATTAATTGCCTTTTGCATTTTACGCTTCTTCTGTTCACTTTTCTGCTGCAATCTCTTTTCGCGAAAGAAAGATGGAAAGATTTTTGGCGCGCGATTGTTATTCAACAGTTTTTATTTTGACGTACAGTTTGTTGTTTAGCTTTTTCGCTTTGACACACTGCCAAACCAAAGACAAACTGGCGACCAGTTCGCTCTCTCTCTTTCTGCCCAGCTCTCCCTCTCTCTCTCGCTCTCTCTCTCTGATTGCCACGCTATCAGCGGAATATCAGCGCTAAGTCATACATATATAACAATATGTCAAAAATTTAAGGTACAGTCGAACATCCATAAACGAGGCTTTATATTACTTTTATTGTAAATCATTAGAATGTTTTAATATTTCTCTCTTTTGTTGGTAAAACTTGAGGCATTAGAGATTCTTTTTGTTTGTTTGTATATTTTATAGTTCAATAACTTTGAATACCTTTTTTACACAAACTTTAGATACGTTCAAATTAGTTATAGAATTAGATTTGAATAGAGTTTTGTTTTTACAAATTCCATCCTAGACATGCAGAATTGATAAGAAGTGCGAACTGCGCGATGAAATCGAAGTGCGAATAAAATCCGTAGCGTTTTTGTATCGCAAAGTGGTTAGGAAACAGGGGGCCAAAATGGAGATGCGCAAAATAACAAACTCCTATCAAAACAAAAACCGAAAAACAAGCTTTCAATATAGAGAAACGATTTCAAGCTAGTACGCAAAATAAAAAAAACGTGATTGAAATATGAAAGTTTGAGTGGCGCGATGATGGGGGAGAGCTGCCAAACAAATCGATAAGAAAAAAGAGGGAACTAACGGCACTCAAGCCAACGCAACTCCACACACACACACACACACACCAGAGTGCATTTTGTGTGCACAGTTGTTGCAAATATTGATTCGAGCCCTTAGCTTAGTTAAATAACCAAACAAAGGGCCAATAATAAACACAACAGCACGGTCTGATGATTGGAACTTTCAGACACCAGAAGACTGCAATCCATATTTTGAAAATTATTAGTTATCCAACTATAGTTTCCAAGTAAAAACAGTTGAAAGTTAAAGTGTATTAATTTACAAACAATTTAAAACAATTCCCAATTGCAGCGAATTTTCTGCAATTTGACATATATACGTACCATATGGTATACCCAAGTAAATAAGGTAATCCATCAGATATGTACATGTATCCCTTTCGAGTAACCAAAAAGATGCATCTCCAGGATACGCACGTGAATGAACCCACAACGAATCGGGAAAACTACCCAGAAGAGAAGAGGAAAGAGAGGACAGAGGGAAGTGACAATAAGAATTAACGCAGAAGAAGAAGAACGAAATTAGAAAAATCAGAAAACAGGGGTGGTTTTTTTTCATAAGGGTGACGACTGTGGCAAAGGACGAGCACAAAACAAGGAGCGCAAGAGGAAGGAATAACGGAAAAGGCAACTGAAATCAGGTGTCTGCTTATTGGACATTCTATATAAGAAGTATGTACATGGACCTTCAGTAAATAGAACCTTTTGGCCATATAGCATACATACAAAAACTGTGGAGATCTATGAGAAATTCAAAGACAATATGAGCCTTTTCTAATGTTTCAATCTATTCTCGCTCTCTATTTATGTAAATGTTGCTGATTCTTTGGGAAAATTGAACTATCTATATATGTACTTGAAAATGAATTGAACTTAATAACTTGGAACCAACACAGTAATTACTATTCAGACTTTTCCCAGGTGTTTCAGGTGAAACTAAAACCATACAAATCATGGGGAAAAAAGTGCGTACCTTTGAGGCCTTGTGGCTGCGTCGCATATGGCTTTTGGCCATGTCTCGTGCTGTTGGCCAAATCCGCACTGCTGTTGCTTTTCTGGAGGATCAGCTGTGCGCTGGCGGAGATCTGGGCGGGAGTCAGGGCCATGCCCCTCGACGCGTCGCTGACTGCCTTCGGATTGCACTCATCAGCATCGGTGCTGGGTATCATCTGTGTGGTTGGATACCGCATTCCGCGCAGCGCATGGGCATCCCTATCCGTATCCGCATCCGTACCCCTAACCGCATTCGCAGCGGCATCCGCATCGCGACGAGCCTCCAGCTGGATGTCGAATCCGTAGCGCTCCTTGACGTACAATCGCTTCATGTGCTGCTCCTGGGCCAACAGCTGATCGATCTCCGAGTCCCTGGGAACGGTATTGAATAGATTGCGACGGATTCTCTTCTTCTCCGACGTGCTGGGCGGTGGGCGTGGCACGGGAGCGGCATGTGGATGACCCAAGCCCATCGGCGGACACAACATGGCCATGGTTTTTTTTGTTTTACTTGTTTCTTTTGTTTTGTTTAAACTTTAGGTATTTTTGCACTTTTTTTTTGGTTTATTGCTTTGCAAGTATTCTCGCTTTGTTTCTGCTTTCTGCTTTCACTTGAACTTTCACAGCAAACACTGCGCGAAACTCACGTACGCATTTTAGGCATTGCAATTGCAGTTTCAATCGGTTTTCTACCGCTGGCGAATTTTGTTTGTGCTTTTCGGTTTTTGGTATCGTGGAGAGCTAGCGTAACTTTACGACTTTCACGCGAGCCGCGAGAGAGAGCGAATAGAGCGCAGTTGGTGCAGACGCAAACGACCGAATTCGTGGACAATCGACGACCGAAGTCCCGCAGAGAGCGGTGTTCCTCGCCTTATATACGGTGCAGTGTGACCAGTTTTTGCCGCGCCGATTTGGGCGACATTTGTTACTTTCGCTTTTTAGGCGTTTGCTTTGTGGCTGCAAAAATGGTCACTCTGCGCTCTTACGGCGCCTCTCTTCAGCTCTTAAGGCGCTCTCTTCAGCCTTAAGGCGCTCTCTTACGTTTGAGTAACATTAACATTGGTGGGAATTGTGGAGAAATTAAATAAAAGGGAAATCCTTGAATGAACATAAACTAGATAATATTCTAAAAATTATACATCAAAATTAATAAAGTTCGAACAGTTGGCTTAAAAGTATGTTTCCTTACAATTTGTAGTTTGGCACTGCGCTCTCTTTCACTGTTAACTGCAGCACGTTTGTGACGTCATAGATTACATTTACTTCCTTCATTTCATAAAATGTGGTAATCTAATTTGCAATGCTTTAAACGGCATGACTAAGCTTTTTTAAAAAAACTAAGTTTAGAAATATGAAAACAAAACAAAAATGAATCAAATTGAATTCCATTATCAGATCTTAAACATTTTCAAGTCGTTGTATTCTCTACACAAGGCTAGACATAAAACTGAATTGCATCGAAAGCAAACATATGATGAATTCAAAGTAGTTTATAAATTAATTCAATGACATCATAACGCCCGATTAGTAACTTCACACAATGCTGCACCTCATCTATTCTACCAAATGTTTTCAATCCAAAGAGATACTTCCATTCTATTTGTACATAGTGTTTGTGGAGCTACGATATTGGCTCTATTTACATGTAACAATTATGGAAAGTGAATCTGGCTTTTGTGTGCCAATTATAGGCCGTGTAAATACAATTAGTTATGCTAGCGACTGCGTACTAGTTGCTATTTACCCAGCACAAATACCGAGCTAAACGCTAACTAACTGATATGTTAGCGCGTTTGGCGGTTGGCGTTTTGGGCCCTAACTCAAGGTCGAGCTTGGGCTTCATGCGGCATTAAACGGGCTAATTGGCCAGACGTGGCTAGTACAAATTGGCAGCGACAGGAATAAGTAGGTAAAAATTCTGGCTACAATCTGTATAATAGAGAGGGTAAAACACTTTCGCGCTTGCGGTGCCAATTCAAGCGTATCTCGAACAAACGAAAGTGAAAAGAGTTGAAAAACCGCATAGAAATAGTGGTAGTGGTAGTGGTAGTAGTTGGCAACACAACACAACACAACACACTCGCATCAATAATGTGGGCCACAAGTCATTTCAATTTCAATATTGCTGAGTCAGCCGAGCCACCGAATCACCCATCTCCATCTCCATTTCCATCTGGGGAACTGGGCCCTCCACTCCACTGGAGGAGCAGCTGGTGTTACCTCGTATCTTTAGGCCCATTTCGTCTGCTCCGGAGCGATTAGTCATTTTAAAGAGTGCCCCGGACAAAGGCCGCGCCTAAAGGATTGCGATTTATTATTGTTTTCAGGCGTACAGTGGACCCTCGCACATGGAAATACAAAGAGAGCAGAGGTTTTATAAGGATTTTCGCGGGAATGGATTCTTGATCCTTGGATCTCTATTTGTATCTTTATTTTACATCTTTATATGTATGTATCTTTATCTTATATCTTTATACATATGTATATTTTACTTATGCCTTATATTTATATGTATCTTTTACATATACCTTATCTTTATATCTAATATATACTTCTCGAAACGTACAGATACCAATTGAATAGAATCCTTTACTGAAGATTATGTGTTGCACATTTGGATTACTTGACTGCAACTTTAACTTTTATGTATCAAACCAAACATATCCTAGCCACTTTAAGTAAGAGTTTCGCTTCTCCAGCGTTCACTGTATAGAAGATGGATATATGTATATCCCTTGCTCATATTTTTGGCGCGATGTCCAAATTCGGATTGGCAACTACCTGCTGGCGAGGTGAGCAGGGGTTGAGGATCAGATGGGATGGCATCGCATCGGATCGCATCGGGTGGATCGGTGGCACAGGTCGTGCCACTCTACGTGGAACTCTATGCAAAAACCAACCCTCGCGCCAAAAAACAAATCCGTCTAGAAACGCGCCACTCGAGCGGAGGAACAATGCAGTTGGAAATGTGTGAAAGTTGGCAAAGAGATTTCGAGCCCCTCGCTTCTTCATCGATTTTTCCCCTGAATTCTGCCACCCCATTTCGACCGCATTTCAGTTGGGTTTGCTGCGTCATTTCCACTGCAAATGCGTTTCAGCTTTGGTTATTTTTGATATCGTAGCTGCGCTGATTTTTCACTGGGCATTTTATATTTGAATGCCTGAGTCGGCGTGTGTATTTTTATCTTTTCGATGTTTTGTGGCTACGTGTCTGGGTCTACTGATGGGCTACTTTTCCGCCGTCACTTCCGCTGCACGCAGCTTGTCGGCGGAAAACTCAAGCTGTTTTTCCCCGACTGGCTGGCAGAAATTAGTTTATGGCCCACGTACCATGTAACCCCGGCCCACAAAAGGCCGAAAGCAGTGAATGATAATGAAAAGAATGAACCCAACCCAAACCCATTGCAACCGATCAATGGAACTGTCGCACGCGCTGCGCATGAGGTTAACTGCTGTTTTAGTGCCGAACGCACTGCAGCCAGTTTGAGATACACAGGGGCTGACGTCACGTTCGCCTAATTAATAAATGAGCTCATTAAGGAGCCCCGTCTGTGTCTGTGTCTGTATCTGTGTCCCCTCGCTCCTGCTTTCTCCCACCCCCTACCCCCTCCCACTGTCAGCTGTTTTCTTTCCCATTTTATTTGTTGTGTGCAATGTGCAATATGGGCTGCGCGTGGCAGCCACAACCCCAGCAACTGCAAATCCGGTCGCTTGAAATGTATCTAGCAGATACTTTGCAGTGGCACATGTGTCGCAGATAAGATGTGCCCTTAAAACAAACTACTACTTAAACTACTTTTAAACGGCATATTAGAGCAGATAAGCTGCAAGTCAGATACTAAAGATTCTTAATGCTTAATCATATTTTAAGCTTAAGAGTTATAGGCCTTGCCAAAGGTAGTTAGCTTAGTTTTAGCCAATTTTTGTAAGCGAGTTACAGATATTTCGAAATCGCTGCGTCATGATTAGTGAATCATAAAGAAGTGAGGATGGGGCCTAAGAATTAGCTGGCAACTGCGACGTTGAGCAGCCTTGATAAGAATCATAATGAGTCATTGTCTAAAAAGGTGATTGATCCAGTAACCTCAGAAATTTCTTTACTTGCTGGCACTTTTCCTTCTTTTCGCTATTTGTAATGCGTGATAGTGTTTTAGTGGGGGAAGTTGGGGCCTTTCAAATGCCCCACAAACAAATGGGAACCTGTGCCGCTGCAGTTGCTTTCCATTTTTCATTCGCCTTTTTTTTTAATGGTTTTTGAGGCATCTGTAAATTTTGCGCCAATTTCTGCGGCTGCTGCTGTGGAAGTGGAAGTGGAAGTGCATGTGGATGTGGCTATATGGATGTGGATATGTGGCTATGTGGATGCGGCTGCCCTCATCAACGGAGCCACACGGATGCGAATTCGAATACGAATACGAGTGCGAATACCTGCTGCTGGTAATTTTGAGCACACATTTTTTGCGCCAAAAACCAAAACCTGAATCTGACACAGCCCGGTGCAATCTACCTCGCTCCCTCCTCCGCACCGCCTGCTCCATATAGCGCATTCTCTCTTCCCGTTTCCGCACATGAAATACATCCCCATGTGCACTGAGCGAAACTGTGCTAATGTAAGGAATATATGTCTTTCTTAAAATCCATTAATAAATATATGAATATCATAGGGCTGAATGTACCAAACCAACTACTTACCCAAAAAAGTGTTTAAGAATTTATCTATAAGAAAATCTTAACTGCACTGTTCTGAATAAATCTATACTGTAGTAAATTCTTCCTAACATTTCATGGTTACTTTTTAAACCCAAATGCTGCTGTCCGTTTCTCGCAGTGTACTGCCACATCCTCACACGCGTACGAGTATCTCGTTGAGCTGCTCAAGCTGGAACAAGTGCTTTGCTTTTTCCTTTCTCCCGACCCGTCCACCGTCTTATTTTCGGTTTTCTGGTTTTCTTTTTCTTTTTTTTTTTGGTTTTTGTTGAGCAGCAGCCGGAGAATCGGAGGGAATCGGAGAATCGGGGCAACGGCGGAGAGGAGACGAGGCTGGCTCAAAGAATTCTCGTTTTGAGCCGCCAAAAGTAACATCTGCTCCCCAAAAAGCATAGACAGCCCAGGAATTGTCGTTGTCCGCTTAGGGTTTCATTCCTTTTTTTTTTGAAGTTTTATTTTACTTTTTTATTTTTCTCTTGGCTTTTATTATGGCCTTGCCCAAAACAAAACATTAAATGAAGCGGTGGGGAAAGGGGAAGAGGGAAAAGGGTTGAGGCATGCGGTTTTATGCAGGGAACTCGGACTCAAATCAGGAACTTTCAGAGGGGCGATAAATGCGTATCAATTGGACACTCGGGAGATAGAATTACACCGAGGTTTGTAATTAAGGCCAGCTCCTGATTGCTCCCATTGTTGGCGATTGTAATTGTTCTGCATTCACTGCGGTTCCAAAAGAAAGAAAGAAAGTTTTCGGGAAGAAGGGTTTGTTTTGATTTTCCGTTTGTGCGGATCAACAACCGCAGTGCAATCGAAGATTTATTGAAAGCAAGGAAAGCAAGAGGAGATTGATGAGCAGATATGTATTATATATTTCTGATATATTTCTAAGTTGATTTATATACTGCACCTAAGAGAGTTAAGTATATTCTGATTAAGTGGTGTGTTGTAAGAATATGAAACCGCAATTCATGTGATTCATACTTTTTGCTGGGATTTTTCATATATACTCGCATGATATACATACATATATGCTGAGATATGATTCAGTTTCAGATTCGCTTATGACTTAAAGCCAGTCCCTTGTGCATAGCTTGCCCTTTGCCCTGACCCACACTCCTGCAACGTATTCCCCTGCCTGACCGGGTCGCCGAGTGCTAATTTGCCTCATTTATCTCTCCTGAAGTTGCCCCTCCTGCAGCCCGAAATGCACCACAATTACTCTACGTGACTCTGGGGCGCTTAATTGAGGCCAGCAGACGGACGGACAGAATGGTTCGAGTTTGAGTTTGAGTTCTGGTTCGCTGTCGCTGTCGCTAAGTTTATGTGATTATTTTTTGTACTCTGCCACTCACTCCGTCGGCTGCCCCATAAATCCCATAAATCTCACGAGCCTCCGATTTCGGGCTGGAGTGTCCAGTTGTAAGCGCTGGACATGTACACACTCGTATAATAGATAACCCCGCAGCAGTAATAGAGGCTACACAGATCTCGGGTTCTTTGGGAGAGGTGGCTTGGGTTTTCCTTCGCTTTCGCCCAGCTGGCCGGCGATCGTGTGACTTTGGGTAACGGGAAAGCTAATGCCTTTCCATACCATTATGACCACTGACCGAGATCATAATTCACGGCGAAAGGAAACCCAAGACAAATCGCATGTGTAAATCGCTTACGGAGAGTGGGTCGTGGGCATAAATCAAATCGGTGGGTCACTTTTGGCTATGCCTCGTTGCTTCATCTACTGTTGCTGTTGCTATTGCTGTAGCTGTTGCTGTTGCTGTTGCATGCAACACGCCAGCCACTCGCATTATGTTGTAAGTCGCGATTTGTAAGTTTGTCAGCTCTTGGCTCCCAGCTGACCCACTTGAGTGTTCTTATTTGCCTGGGTGTGTTCGCCATCGCGGGCCGTTACTTTTCACACCCAACCAAACTGGTTGGCAATGCGAAAACTAGCGACAATTGCCGCTGCCACCAATGAAATAGAGGGGGTTACACAGAGAAAAATTGGGGAACCGGCTTATGATGCAAAATGATCTTTGCCACAAAAAGTTATCACGTGTTCCAGTACCATAAACCAAAGTTTAACTGTTTACTATGAAAACATTAATGAATGATTGCTGAGTATCAAGTTTCAGACGTTAGGTTATACAGAAAATCACATATGAAGGTACCCTGTTATTATACTATTATATTAAATGGAGAAAACTTTATTTCCCTGTGCAATCACTTGGAAAATGCACAAACAATAGCGACCAACTGAGAGACCCGCCAGCATAATAATTGATCGCCGCGGCGAGCAACTTTCCAACTGGTTTTATTTGCCGCACGCAAAGCACTATCACAGATTTTCCCTAATTTCCCACCATTTTTATCCAGTTTTTATTGCCCTCGTCTGGCAGGCATTGTCTAAGATTTCCTCTCATTTCGTTTTGAATTTTTTATTATTACTTTTCCAGTCGCCGCGAACAAAAGAGTTTTCTGCTGCGGCTGCCAGCCGAAAGTTTTCCCGTTTTTCCATTTCCACCCGACTCGTCGAGTGTCTTTGGATGAATTATGAGCCCGTGGAGTGGTGACCCCGACCGGCTTTTTCTTGTTCGGTTCTTTTGCTTCAGCTTGGCCCGGTGGTTGGTGGTTCATCTGTGGCTTCATTTCATATGCACTGCGAATGTGAATGGACTCTATTAATGTGTAATGCGATCTGCGGCGCATGGAAAATCAAATGAGCTGGTCAGTTCGAAAGGCAGCCGTTTTGCTTCGCCTGTCGTAATGCCTGATGTTGATGTATCTCCGTATCTGTATCTCCGCATCTGTATTTGTATCTGCAGCTCTGGATCCCCTCGGCATATCTGTAGCTGACACGAGTGTATGCTAAGCTGACGGCATCTGGTCGAAACTATTTCTGGCACATTGCAGTTCGCGTTTAATGCGTTTAAGGCTGATTACATGCGATGGTCCACCGCAGCGAACTGCGTGCTTGTGTTTGTCAGCTGCCCAAATATTTCGCCCTCGACTGTCAAACATCCCGCATTGCATCACCCACATTCACACGAGAATTTCGGTTTTTTACAATGAAACTGGAATGTTTGTAATGTATACCTGCCATTTTTAAGTACAAAATATATTTTGTTTTATAGAAATTTTAAAGTATGTAATTTTATTTATCATTCTTATTGAAAACCCGACTATTTATTGTGTCTAAGTAAGTAGTAATTTCTTTGTGTGTCATCGGAGTTAGACTCCCTCGTTCGCTCATTCACTCATTTACTCGTTCGCTCGTGCCCTGTATCTTGTATCTTGTATCTTGGCCCTTTGTCTGTCAGCGGCATTTTGTTTATTTTTATCTGGTGCTATTTCAGTTCGCTTTTCCTGCTGCATTTCCATTAATTTTTGTGCGCGCCTGCGCGTTTTATTTGGCTTGCTTCGGTTTGCATTTGCAAGTCAGGCCGCAACTACGGTGAACCACAAATAAATATTTACCACACCCGTACCCGTATCCGTATCCGTAGCCGTGCATCTGTATCTGTATCCGTACACTTTCATCTGCGCCAGCGATCTCGTCGCCTGGCTTCCTGTCCAAATAATTGCGCATCCAGCAAATGCCGACAGATGGAGGAGGAAATGCACGTAGGGCGATGGGATCCAGAAATAAAGTGAGCGAGGAGTTGCAGTTTCTTCAAACGCATGTCTTATATTTTACCATAAATATAATACATACATATATAACTGGTCTTGGTTAAATTGAAGTTCTGATTTCCATCGGATTTCTATCTGCAACTTGTCACTTGTTTACAACTGCTGATTGTTTATACTTTACCAACTATCAAGTTCAATTAGTAACTATTTATATAAGTATTTATAAAAATTATAAATAAGGGGCTGCATATAAGGCAATCCCCTGTGTAATATCGCGTTACATTCCCTTGCTTATAGATTGGCCGCAATTTATTAATAGGCATGGCATGGATTTTTCAATTAACAAAGCCATTATGCAATCCATCGAGTTGTATCCCCGAGTTCGATGTTTGCCCTAGTTACTGGACATATGGCCACACGCATATGAATATTTGTGGATATCAATTTGTGTGGAAATAAACGCCAAGGCACTGGAAATAAAAATGCTGCCAAAGCTAGATTTCAAAAATAAAATGTTTATGCATAATTACACCTATGCAGGTCATTAAAAACTATATGATATAATAAGTTTATGAATATGTAACTGAAACGCTTTTCTGAAAATGGATCCCTTTATGATGGAGCAAGAAGGTTATGACTTGGGTTGAAACTTAATTTAAGGTGTAAAATCACTGGATGGTCTGCGGGAACCATTCGAGTGGAGGAACCAGTGGACTACTGGGCGTAGTGGTGTCGAGTGCCGCTGGGCATGCGATGGGTATCTGTTTGGGGGTCTGGATTGGTGGCCGAGTGGATCCCGCGCTAATCGGGCGACTCTCCTACCGTTAAGTGGTGCTAAGTGCCACATCGCCACGCAAACGGAGTCCAAAACAAATCGGAGGCTTATTAATGATCCGGACTGGGAGTCCGCTTCCATTTCGCTCCACTCGCATAATTAATCAGCACAGATATGTACATATGTAGATATGTTTGCAGCTCTGACGAAATTGTCTGAATTCGCATTTCGAATGATTCACGGATGGGATTGAGAGAGATCGGAAATTTAATCAGCGGGTTCGATATCCGCTGGCATTATAAACATGAGTGACTTTCATGGCTCATATTAGCAGCTGATCCGATGACGTTTTCCAATCATAATGATGCGGGCTCATCGATGAAACCCTTGTGTTTCATGCTTTCTCGTCATATTGCGAGTGTTTTTCCTTCTTTTTTGTAACCCCGAATTCGATGGGATTGCTGATTGAACTATGGGGGCGGTGGGTCCATTAAACACTAATTGAGCGGACCTTGTGACAAATGCACTTTATATGAGTGCTCAGTGGGATATCAGATGGTGTTGGCTTCGTATATGGAAATATTGCCATTTAAGCAACTTAAATTCATTTATTTAAAGGTAAGTCCTTTGTATTTACAAAATGATTAACTCAAATAATACAATAACTGTTACTTAATTTGTATATTATATATATATATATTATTCAGTACTTAATGCAATTATTTTATCATAAATAGACGTACTTTCAATTTTTATTCAATTTTATATTTAATACATCAATTTCATCCCTCCACGAAATTCAAATAGTTAACATTGCGCCTAACAGCACCCGCCTAGCACAACAGCACACTCTCTGTACGTCACGTAACTAACCGCAACGTTCCGCACTGACGCACTACGTAAGGAAAACAGCTGTTTGCCATTGTTGTGATTAATTTTACTCGCGTAAATTTAACTGATTTGTATTAAACAAATAAGCTTAAGCCACAGAAATGCGACGACGTGTGGGCCTGGGAGCCATCCAGCAGCAGAAACTGGCCGCGGAGAAGTACAAGGACAAGGGCACCGACCTGCAGGAAAACCAACTCGAACAAATGACCAAGCAAATGGAGGTTTTCCGCGTGAAACTCGAGGAATTTGCGATGAAACACAAGGAGGACATACGCAAGAACTCGCAGTTCCGCAAACAGTTTCAGGAAATGTGCGCCGCCATCGGCGTGGATCCGCTGGCCACCGGGAAAGGTTTCTGGAGCGTGCTGGGCATGGGCGATTTCTACTACGAACTGGGTGTCCAGGTGGTGGAGGTGTGCCTGGCTGCGAATCACAAGACAGGTGGACTCATGGAGCTGGACGATCTGCGACGTCGGCTGATCGCCGCCAGGGGTCAGAGTGCGGTGCACCAGGAGATCACCAAGGAGGACATCCTAATGGCCGCCCGGAAACTGAGCATTTTTGGCAACGGGTAATGGTCATTACAACTGCTTGCATTCAAGTTCATAAGTTGCTCATTTTCCAAAACGTACTTGCAGCTTTGTGGTACACAAACTGGGCAAGGGAAAGTACATAGTGCAGTCCATTCCCGGAGAGCTGAGCATGGAGGAGACGAACATACTGAATGCCGCATCCAATACCGAACAAGGCTGCGTTACGCAGAGTCAGTTGATCGCGGATTTGGGGTAAGGGTTTCATTTACACACCGAACTGAATAGCCACTTGATTTCTGCATTTCCGTTCTCAGTTGGACCGACTACCGTGCTCAACAGTCATTGGATAAGGTGCTCGGCGAGGGTCTCTGCTGGATTGATAGGCAGGCGGGTGATGAGCCAGCCTATTGGTTTCCCAGTTTGTTTCCCGGTCGAAGTGCACAGACAACAGCCGCCACATAGTGATCTCGTAAAAGTAATTTAATATGTACAGAAGTAATCATAAAATATATCTTTGTACAACCGTAAAATCAGCGGCAAGGTCTACGAAGGCTGCCTGGAGCTGTCGCCTGCGGCACCGCTCTTGAGCAGTTCGTTTTCCGCCAGCAGCACGGAGTTCTCCTCCATTAACTTGTATATTTCCGATTCGAAGCGCTGCGTGATGTCCTCCATGCCTTCGCGGTACTTGGCCTTCATCTTCTTATGCTCCATCAGGCAGCGCTCCATTTGCGACTCATAGTGCCTTTTCCTAAATGCGTTTTGATTTATATTCATATTGTCATTGAGCTGTTCACATAGTAATTCCATATTGTATACTCACATCCTGGCTTCTTGAGCATCTTCGCCGTGCACTTCGCTAAGGGATCGCTCCAGCTCGCCAAGTCGCCGGCAGGTTACCTCCAACTCGACCTCCAGCTTATCGTTCTGCTTCAGCACCTCCTTGTACTTTTGCTCCAGGCGATTGTTCCGCGTCTCCAGCATGTGAACCACCGACTTGTGATCAGCAGACAGTTTTTTCAGCTAAAATTAGTGTAACCATAAGTGAGGATCAATATAAGATTTAAGAATTGTACCTTCTCCTTGACTGTGCTAATCAAAGTGTCCTTCTGCTTGAGCATGTTCTT
The DNA here is from genome assembly GCF_016746235.2 of Drosophila teissieri. Taxonomy (NCBI): domain Eukaryota; kingdom Metazoa; phylum Arthropoda; class Insecta; order Diptera; family Drosophilidae; genus Drosophila; species Drosophila teissieri. Next base: position 26,362,116 of record NC_053032.1, on the reverse strand, counting down.
TAGCTGGCCCACCTCAACGTCCACACGTGTGGATGCCTCATCCATAATGGTGCCGATATTATTGGCCAGCTGGGTGAACTCCTCCTTGTAGGCCTCGGCCAGCTTGGTGGCCTCCGCCTTCTCCTTGTTTGCCTCTTCGCTGAGTATGATGGCCTCCTCGACTTTTCGCATGGCATCGGATTCCCGTCTGGTGCTCTCCATCAGCAAATTGTGGGTGTGGCTCAACGATAGCTCGTACTCCTTGAGCTGCTTCTGCAGAATGGACACCTTGGATTGACTCTGCTCGCTATCCCTGAGTTGGGCGTGCAGCTGCTGCAGTTGCTCCCCGCTGTGCTGTTTGTGATCGTGGAGTGCCTTAATGGTCTCCGCCTGCGTGCGAATCTCCTTCTGCTGGTCCACCACCTTCGCCTCCAGCATTTTGACGACCTTCGAGTACCGCTGGATGACCTAAAAGTGAATTCCGAAAACGTTGAAGTGGATTTTAGGATTTTTCCGCTAGTCTCTGGTCCCTAGAACATACGATTTTTTTGTCAAAGCTTACTATAAACTATCAACAATGCGATTGAATTTTGTTTTCAAACATTTCTGCCGGGTACGATGTGTGAATGGTGATAGTACCTGGTCATCTCCAGACAGTTCCAGCTGGACGCGATAGTTCTTCAGATCCAATTCCATGGTTTCGATGGTCTGTTTGGAGCAGTCGTGCATGCACTGCAGGCTGTTCCGTTCCTTGATGAGCTCGTCCACCTGCTTCTTGGCCGCGTCCAAGGCATTGTTGCTCAGCAGAAGGCGATGCTTGAGCTCCTGGTAATCGCCGCGAGCTAGGATGCTCTTGCACTTGGCCAACTCGGTGTCCAGCCGGCGGTTCTCGTCCAGAACTCCGTTGAGATGGACCTTCAGGTGGGCCTGCTCCCGCACCAGGCGCTCCACTCCTTCAGCCATGTCCTGCACAGAGCTGCTAGTGGATGGTGGATGGGCTTGCTAATGACTGGATGTGGTTAACAAATATATATTGTTGCCTTCCTACCTGAGAATGGCCTGCTTGTTTTCCTGTTGTGTCATGTTACTAGTGTTGGTGTTTGGAATCACATTTTTATCACACCTTCTGTGGCTTGCTTTACATACTTTTATTGTCCTATTATTATTTATTAACGCAGTGGTTTTTTTCAGTTTATTCTTGGTTTATATGCTGCTATCAATGAATCGTACATTTTAATGTTTGAATTGATTCGGCAATCAAGAAAGCTTTGTCTCCAATATTTCTCCGATTCTCAGCAACTTCAAAACCGTATTTTAAGAACTTTGGTTTAAGAATCTAATTGTGCGGCTAGGAACTCGCTGTGTTTCACCGATTCTATGCCACTGGCAGCCTTTTGCTGTCCGTCGTCAATCTCTGACTGCCTGCCACCCTTCAAGCAGGTACATATGGTATTACCAGCCAATAAAAAACCTGGCACGAGTCCTGCCGCGAGCGCTGACCCCTCGACAAGTGTCTGTTGTCCTGGGCAACGTGGCAGGCAAAACAAGTGGGCAAAGTAATCGAAATATGGTCAACTTTCCGTTTCAGTCACGTGCCATGCCGCTCTTCAACAAGAAGTTCGAGTCGAAGCCGATTCCAGTGCGCCAGGGACGTTGCAACATCGGACATCCGGTGGCCACCGAGGATCTGGATGACTACCGCCAGATATCGCTGACACTGGGCAACAAGGAGCTGCGCTTTGCGGACGGCATCTGGATGCACTCGTCCCGCAAGGGCGACGTGGATGACATGCTGCGGCTGAACAAGAAGTTCCGTGCCCTCGAGGAGGAGAACAACATGTGCAATCTGAAGATCGAGGTGATGCTGGATCTGCTGGCCGAGCATGCGACGGAACTCAGTGAGCTGAAGCCAAAGGAAAAGTGAAAAAATATAATCTGAAAAATCTTGACTATTTATTATTTTAAAGTCTTAATCGGACACGCTTCATAAATATGTTTTGATTTGACTAATAAAATGCTAAAATCTTAAAAATTCCTAAGCGTTGATTAGGGCTGATGAGTGTTGGAGTTATCGGTTGGGTCATTCCTCTGATTCATCCACCCAGAATGGACCTTGCTAAGTCGTGAGTACTCGGCATCATACTGCTGCATTAGCTCATCCATGTCTCTCTTGAAGCAAACCATTATTTCTTCCTGCACACCTTTATGCATTTCTACTTGATTCTTGTGCAGTTTTTTTCTACAAAGGCTAATAAAGTTAAAGAAATGTTATCATAGGTGATTATGATGGTCTCACAGTTCGGCTTGTTGCTCCTCCAGATCGGGATTGGATTCCATGGCAGAGTGTTTCAGTCGGGCCTCAAGGTTTTCATCCAGCTTCAGAGCTTCCATGTACTTCAGCTTCAGGCGATCCTTTTTTCTGAGTAAGAGAACTTTCCTAAGTAAAGATACGTATGCAGTTTGGGACCTTACAGCAGAACTCGAGGTTTATTCTGATTTGAATCATCAACGGAGCACCCAATCTTGTCCTCAGGTTTCCTATCCATCTCAGAATCTTCCTCGTATTTCTCACTGTTTTCAATCTTAGGATCTGATTTAGCCATCATTTGATGGAGCTGACAGGTGTCCTGCATGAAATAGCTAGAGTTCGCATTTCGCTCAATTTCGTTTTTGAATCGATCCATTCTTAGGGTATAATCATCTTGTACAATGTCCATGGTTTTAACGCCCAAATTTGAGGTCACATACTGAAACTTTTCATCTTTATTCATTAAATACATGTCGTCCATATTGTCCTGATTCTTGGCTTTATAACCAATAACTCGATCAATTTATACTGACTTAAATGGGAAACTAAAGGCAAAGGGATCTTGTTTCCATGCATTCCGCATACTCTTTGAAGAGCCGATGGGAAAGCGGATCGAATAATAAGCGAATTGTTTATTTATCGTAAATACCATAAATATCATTTTACCCAAAGTTAACCAATTTCGATGAAGACCCAAACACATACTTGAGATTTATTTATAATGCCACATTAATCAGTTTCACATGCCCATCGGGGAGTTATCATGAGTTCTGGCTGGGGGGCTTTTGTTGACCGGCCCATTGGGTATTAATTTGGATTTGTTGCGCATTGCGAGCATTTCGAGCCTTTCGAGCATTTTGAAGCATTGGGAGCATTGGAGCTGGTCAAATTGGTGGCATTGTTGTCGCCATTGGTAGCAATCTATAGACGCCATAATTGGTATCGCAGAGTTCCGGCGTCGAGCTGCCGCCGGTGGCTTCTGCTCCATTTATAGGCCGCTTTATCAAACGACGACGACCACCAACCGATAAGCCGCGGCAATCATTAGGTTCCATGGCTTATCACCGAAAACCAAGCCCACTGCACAAGAGCTGTATAAATACCAGTACGAATTTACATGATATCTGCAATCTATGGTTTAGAAAAGTGTTCGGATTGCCCGATAAAGCTAAGCAGCCCAGCCCAGTCCAGCCCAGCTCTCTAATCTTCGCTGGAAGTTTGATGTGGAAGTGGCAATAGCTGCGGGTGCCTTCAGTGGATATGTACATAGGTGTCTGGCTGGGCTCCTATCGGGCCACTCCATCGACTACTGTATATTTACGCACCGATATTGATATGCGATAAGCAAAACTGCTTATAAAACACATTTATTTTGTTGTTCCCAGCAATGCCAGCACCTAGAGCAAAAGTACACACGAAGAAATTTCATTGATCGATGTATTACATATGCTCAGTTTACTGTTTTAAACGAAACTACTAACCCTAAACATATTATTTTCATTTACTTATTATTTTATCTTTTTAAAATGCTGTAATTCATTGAATTTTCTCGCAGTGCATGGCCCACGGTGGCCGCTGCCGTCGCCACCGAGGGGTAACACTTGTTCGAATCGTGTATTACAGTAGTTTGTTGATAGCCAGCCCCGCGAACGGAACGCATACGGAAGAAAACGATCGCAAGATCGATGTGGCTACAATATTTACGGAGCACAATAGCCAATTGTCGGGTGGAAAGCAGAAGCAATTGGATCTCCAGACGCGGAAAATCTTGAATTTTTGCGAAATTCGCGAAATTTCAGTGACCATCGACAAATCGTGTGTGTGTGTGGCATTTAAGTAACCGGAGAAGCAGAACCCAGAACCCACACCCGGAGTTCCAACTAGTGGAAAAACTAATACGCCGTATCAGCGGAAACCAGGCGATTATGAAGCCTTCGTGTCAGTTGTCCATCTGGTCTTAGACACAGTGTGTGAGAGTGAGTGTATGTGTGTGTTTGCTCCTATTTTGATTCCAGTGCTCCACAGCTCCACAGTGGGTAAACAAATTGTCTATTAAACAATCAACTTTTCACCTAATAAATGATATCGTATAAATCAATTGAGTCGATGCCAATCAAGTGGGGCAACACAGATAAATCTCCATCACAATGGGAAGAGATCGCAGATCTTGGTAAACGAAATGCATAAACAAACGTCCCTGGTATTAAAAGTGTTTTATGAGCTTCGTGTTTTGTGGTCGAGAAATGATTGGTTCGTGACATTTCAGCTAAAGAAGATACATTTACCATAGAATGCAAACAGAATATTGAAAGAATTTAATGATTTAATAAAATTTTATATTATGCCTATCTATATATCGCTCAATCAAGCAGTATTCAAAAATTAATGTTTATGTCTATTAACCCCAAAGTAGATCCTAAATGGTTTCTACCAACAGATAGTTTTTCGCATCTCATAGATACAAAACACGATTCGTGCAGTTAGAGCCCTTCTACGCGCTTCTCAATCTATCGAGTGGCCCCGAAAGTTCTGTGGTAGCCGCCAATCAATTGATAAACGAGCATTATCGCTGCGGCAATGATTTATTGTTGCATAAATGGCACTCACTATTTATTAATAAATGGGAAGCGAAATTCTGATAATTTATATACATATATGAGCAGCACCAAGGATTTGTGGCCCAGTGTTTGTGTCTGTAAGCCAATGTAGAGCACCCGTTCGCTCGAATGGCCAAGTAAATAAACAAAAGTGGATTTTTACACTCATTGCCGCCGACAGCGCACAATAAAATGTGTGAAAAATGTGCTCGAAGCAGTGGCAATGCAACCGCGTAGACCAAATAAATAAATAGAAAGTGTGGAGAGCCTCGTTTGTTTGCTAAGAAATTAAATGAAAATCGATCATTTGGGAAATAAACGAATGGCCGGCCAGCGAACGGAATTCAAATAAATAAATGCGAAACCATTGTGTGTGCCCCAAAGTAACTAATCAAAGTGTTCGACAGGTTCCTTTTCTCGGCGATAGCAAAGTGGAAGACAATGTCGCGGATATGCTAAGTGGAAATGGATCCGATGATTTGTGATCTGTGGTCTGGCCGCAACTGGCTATTGATTCTCATTTGTCTCTGCGGCTTTCAGCAAACGCACGGCTTCTTTGTCGACTACACAGGTGAGTTGGTAAACCAATTTCGATTCAATTTAAGATTCAAGTATAAATAAATCGAAGTACTTGGAGATTTTCATTTGAAAGTGCTTTTTGTAACTACACATTTACGCGTTCATTCGTCAAAGCATTCAGAAGGTTAATCGCCATTTCGGGGAGCACGGCGCTTGATAAGATACTGTCAATTTGGCTATCATTGCCACAGAAAATAGTAAACAATTGCCATTGCCTTGATTGAATGGTTCGGAATTTTTGTTATATCTCTTTTCCTTCTTTTTTTGCCCGTGCAGAGAACACCGAGTTAATTCAACAGAGAGCCGGATTCGATGTCAAGCTGCAGTGCAATCTCAAAGGTCTGGTGGATGAGAGCATGCTGGATAACATCAAGATACACTGGTACTTCAAGGTACGTACTGACTTTACTACTTTTGTTAGTACCTATTGATAAGGATTAACTTCATTTCAGCAATGCAGCGAAAACAATTGTCATCAACTGGGCTCCGTGGAGGAATGGACTGCACTGCCTTGTGAGCCGAGTCTTTGTCGTCCGGAACTGTGGCTCCGGAATGTGACGGAGCGGTATTCGGGACTCTACAAGTGCAGCATTAATCCGCACATTTGGGACAAGGCTCAAGCGGTGGACGTTCAACTGGTTCGCACCTATCAGCTGGATGTGAAGAGTATGCATTTCCATCACGAAACATCTATACCATATCGAAGATCACTTATGAAATCTATTTTTTGTAGACACCTCATTGGCTGCCCCTGAGTTTGTGGACTCGTATCCCAACAACAAGACCACATTGGTGGGCAGCAGGGTGGTGTTCCAGTGCCGGGTTCACAGCGAGGAGCATCCCACCATCAAGTGGTTTCGCCGGCAGACCTACGTGGGAACTCAGTCAGCTGGAGAAGCCTCCGCGGCATCCACAACCTCCAACTTCAGCACCCATATTGTGCGCTACAATGGTCGCACATATGAACTGCTGTCCACCGATCCCGAAAAACTGATGGCACCACAGATATATCTCAGCAAACTGATACTGGACGGAGTGCGATTAGGGGATGCCGGACACTACGCCTGCGTGGCCATCAGCTATCGAGGCCATAAGATCCGGGAAGCCTTCCTGGACGTGCTGCCCGACGAGGAGTATCCGGATCAGGAGAAGGAGTACTGGGCGGACTACGATGGTACGGATGAGGGCGTACCGACTAGCGATCGGCGGGAGTTCCTGCTGCTCTTCCTGATGCCTCTGGGATTGGCTCTACTGCCACTGATCGTGTGGTTCAGCTACCTGTTGTACAAACGCTGCTCTGTGGGCCATGGCGACTGCCAGCGGATAGATTCGGACGAGGATCTGGACACGGAAAGGTGTGTCCTCGGGGGCAACTAGCATTAGGATCGAACTTATTTGAAGCTGCACTACGCTTACTAAGAGGATGTAATAAAGACTGTCTTTAAAGTTAGGAAAAGTAGACGTACAATCTGAAGTAAATATAAGGTTTTAAATAAACATTAAAGCTAATCAAGTCAACTGAGATGCCTACATCAATAAGAGTGTTTTGAAACATCTAGAAAACATATTGTTTTGCGCCACTTGGTTGTCTGTGATGGTAGTGTTCGAATGTAACTAAGGCAAGCTATTTAAGCAACTTTCAAAATTCTCGTCGCATGAAATTCCAAATTTGTTTCGTCTTCAGTTTCCGGCAGACAAAGTCCTCACTTGGACAACGCCGCCATCGTCATCACCGCATCTGCTTGCAGCACTCCGCCTAATCCTCTAGAGAACTGGCACTCGATTCCCCCAAAACTGATGATCCTCGAACTTTGCATGCAGTTCCACTTCATGCGCGAATTGAGTGTTCGCATCTACTTTCTGCGAATGAGACTAGCCATAGTCAATCAACTGGCGCCAGTCGAGGACTTCTCCAACGAGCATTATTCATAAGATCGATAAGAAATCCCATTTATATAAAGACAAACTGGTCACAATGTCTGGATCGAGGCGACGCCGCAGCATGTTGGGATACTACGAGTACTTTATGCCGGGAATCTATGACTATCCGGTGATCCAATGTGCCGCGAGTGCAAACCGTTCCTATAGTATGATGGACCCACTACTGACCAGTGCCTCACCAACTTGGTCCATTCCCGATGGAAACGCCGCCTATGTAGCCGGGCCAATGGGCGTGATCAACTACCTGTCGGATATGCAAACGCACTTGGCTCTGCCAACCAGCGAAAATGTGGAAACTGGCCTGATTTGTACGACCATCGAGACCCATTCATGTTTCCATGGGCCACTTCCGGAATACGTTCAAGTGGAGAATGAACTCACCGATGACGAGGGATACGGCTATGAGATTCCCGAGCTTCTTCTCTGCTTCAACCATTCACATTCGGAGTCCGGCGGAGCTGATGAGTCCGGTGATTCGCAGCGTACATCAAGTAGTTGCTCCTCGGTGGAGATCAGCGAGCAGTCAGGATCGGGGGAATACGTTAAATCCGAATCGGTTCCCAAGAAGCGTAGGAAAGTATCGAAAAAGCGCATCTATACAGCCGAGCAGGGTTACGTGGTGGAGGAACCCACCAGCGAACCATCCGAGGATGATGACGAGCAACTGCCACCCACCAAATCCAGAAAATAGATATCACTGCGTATTCGAAAAGTTTCAGTTCAGCGTTGAAGTTCGACTGTAGACCTATATATTTTCAGAAACGTTACCCAATTTGATTTATCGTTGCAATTTGTAGTGATCAAAATATATATATTTTATACATACTTCGTTGTTATACATTTATCAATAATAGGAGCTCTAGGAACATGTCAAGTTGAAAGACAAATAACTTGAACAATAGGGCTTTCTTTTCAAATGCTTTTCACATGAGTGCAAATTGGCACAGCCCCATATAGTACACAGTAGCACCTAGTCGAGACCCAATTTGCACTGCCAATGAGCGACTAATTTAATTATTCGCACATGTTCAAAGACTGCTCTCAAAATCACACGGACAACTTGTCTCCCAGTCTCTCCGTTTGTCTCTAGCTCACTCTTTCTGTTTTGTATAGCCCTCTCTCTCGCTGCCTATCGCCCCCTCTCTTTCTGGTTGTGGTGGGGCAGTGCTCCATCGACAGCCGCTCAGTTGTTATACGGCTTTTGTTGCCATCGGACGTGACTTGTATTTGTTTATTATTCGTTTCGCTGACGGGGGCCAGCGAAATCGAAAACACTCGCTATAAAATAAACAAAAAACTATTTTTAGGCTGCAAATCTGAAATATATTTTCTCGATCAACTGCAGCAGCTGAGCATAGAGGCCCCCCTCTCTAATAATGGACTGCAAATCGCGACGCGGCACCAAAATATCGGTGATCGCCCTGGGAAGTGCCCTCTGTTTCGTCATGATGGCATACTTTGTGTTCGGCGACAGCAACGACGAGCAGGGTTTGCGGAATCTACGCATGATATCCATAGTAAGCTGCCGCCACCTCGGCCATTCAGCTGTATGCAACGCCCACTGAGCACTGCGTTTATTTATCCCCACCAGCTGTTCCGACATGGGGCCAAGAATCCCAGTGGCTTCTATCCGCTGGATCCGCACGCAGCCCACGACTGGCAGGGCGGGATGGGAGCCCTCACGCCGGTTGGTATTCCATATATGTACATATATCGTCCTTTTAAAGGGGTAGCTGATAGTCGAGGAAGTAGCTATAGCGATCTCCCTTGTGTTTATTTACTTTGCAGTTAACACACTTTATCGTACGAATTTTTACACTTTAAAAAGTATTTATTCAACGCTGGTCATGTAAATAAGTTCATTTAAGATCATCTATAACTCCAAACTTATTTAATTTCCTTTCTATGACTAATATTATTAAAACCACTGCCATCTTTATAGATATATAAAACTGATATATAAATATATTATTTTAAACATATTTTGATAAAGATATTAATACTTAATTCTGAATCCACATGGTCACTTGACAGAAGGGCAGCCTGCAGGCGTACAACCTGGGAAGGAATCTGCGCATGCGCTACTACCGGCTGCTGCCCCCGAACAGCCTGTACACCCAGCAGCAGGTGCATGTCCTCAGCTCGGCGGCGGAGCGGTGTGTGGTGCGTCAATCGTTCCGATAAGAAATCCTCTATAACCATTTGCTATCTGCCCCGAGATGGAGGTGCCCTAATCAGTTGGCCGTGTGTTATCTTTTAGATGAGCGCCCAGAGCGTCTTGGCCGGCATGATGCCGCCGCTGGAGAACAAGAATGTGCTGCCCATTCCCTGGCAGCCGGTGGCCGTCAATACGCTATCTCGCAATGAAGATATCGTGAGTGCAGTCGTATAGCCATTTGGCAAGTGCAAGTCATCAACCTAATACTATCACATCTCCATTAGCTATTGGCCCAAAAGAAACCGTGTCTGAAGTACGACCACATTCTGCAGAAGCTATACAAATCCCCGCCTCCTGAACTCCAGAAGCTCAACGAGGACAACCTGGAGCTGTACAAGCTGCTAACCAAAAACACAGGCAAGGTGGGAGAGAGTTGCACCCATATTGGTTGTTAATTCCATTATAAACTATCATTTCTGACTGCATATCATCCTTTAGAACATTTCAAACGTACTGGATGTGGAGCTACTTTATGGCACACTTAAAACCGAAGAGGAGGCTAGTCTGGTGCTGCCCGACTGGACGGAGAATATATACCCCGAGGAGATTAGGCCATTAGCTGAGCGTAGCTATATGCTCTTCACCGAAACCAATCTGATGAAGCGGATTAAAGGTGGAGCCTTCCTAACGGAAATACTCATCAAAATGCAGAATAAGCGCAAGAGGAATCTCAATCCCGATCGCAAAATTTTCCTGTACTCCGGGCATGATGTGACTCTGGTTAATGTGATGAATTCCTTGGGGATACTGGATCAGACTACCAAGCTTCCGGAATATGCATCGGCACTGGCGTTTGAGCTCCATCACAGCAAGTCGTTCAGTGATGGAGACTTTGAAGTGAAGGTTGGTGATAATGTAACTATTAACGTTGAGATTCTTACTAGTTTTTATGCCTTGTTGCAGTTGGTTTACTACTACAACAGCGAAGACAAATTCCCCAAGGAGCTGACCATTCCCAATTGCGATGCACCGTGCTCACTGACCCAGTTTGAGGCCTCTGTGAAGGCCCTGCTCCTGGATAACTATGATGAGACTTGTGAGAATCATCCGACCGATTGCAAAACATAAGATGTCTTCCAGTGTTCATCGTTCCTGGTTGTTGAAAGAGTGTTGTTCTGGGTTGTTGTTTAAGCGTCTGGCCATTTCCAAGAAACAGTCAGATGTTGTTTTGGGTAAATTTAAATAATTGGTTTCAATTAATAGCTGTAACATAACACTAAGTCAAGTAGCCACACAAAGTGAAGAAGTAAAGTGTAGTTATCTCAAAAAGACAAATACATATATGGATGAGAAGTCTTCAGTGTTCTCTTCTATTTACTTGTACTAAACATTATTTACTTGGATAAGCAGCCTTTTCCTTACATTTCACATTTGGCTGTTTCAAAATCACATCAAAAGCTTGAGCCCTTGTCCTCGGCATATAGAAAGTATATGGGAACCTTTACCGTCTCGCTGACATGAACGATCTCCGTGTGACTTATTAGACGGATGGCAGCCAGTCCATAGAAGAGCATTGGTAAGCCTGTGTAGAATTTAAGGATATGAAAGTTGTCTCTCAGGAGTTGGCTTAAACTTGAAAGGGGACATTCCAATATGAATTTTCGGATTCATTGCAGGGCATATCACCTTTCCGAGTTACCGCAGTCTTATGTAGCATAATCCAGTGGCTGGACTTACCCAAATTGATCACCTTAAGAAAGCGAAAGAACTTGTCCTCCAGCCAAAGATCCTGCACCTCCCGCTTGCTACAGTGGTACTTCATATAGGGATAACAGGCGGTGCGCAGTATGTGGTAGTTGGTTCCGCTTTCCAGGGTCCAATTAAAGTGCGACATTCCCCTCTGATCGTTGGCCACGTCGTGGAACTGGACTTGGAGCATAATCCTCGTTAGATCCGGTCAAAATACTCGGTTGGGGTTAAGGGAGTCCTACCTTCACGAAATATGATGTCCAAGGTGGCTCATGGCATTGTTTCAAATATGCGCTCAATACTTCCGAGGCTCGAGGCTTCAGTAAAAGGCGGGTAAGCTGCATTCCGTATCCAAATATTGAAACTATTGCATCACAAAATAATAACAATTGGTTTTCGTGGGTTTTGTTATTATTTTTGCACTCTTATCGAATCTACAGCTGTTCTGCTATCGATAATGCTCGATATCGATAGCAGCAGCGATAAATCGATAACTGTGCGTAATTTGAAATTCTTTTTTAAACGCATATTCTCCAACTTTTAATCCAGCCTCGTGTCGGTTAGAAGCACCAGCAAGAGACCCGAGCTATCGGAGCACTTTGCGCTGGATGAGGCGGTGACCAACGAGAAGCTGCTCCAGTATGACGAGGGTTCAAAGGAACGCACCGAGCTGGAGACCGCCCTGCTGGGCGTCCTCAACAGGGTGGAGCACGTTCCCATCGTTATCAACGGCCAGGAGTTCCAGGCCAAGGAGGACTTCCAGCAGGTGCTGCCCTACGACATCCAACAGCCCATCGCCCACTACGGCCATGCCCACCGCGTGCTCATCCAAATGGCCATCGACAAGAGCGTGGAGGCGCAGGTGAAGTGGGACAAGGTTCGTCTCAGCGATCGAATTGACATTTGGGAGCGGGCTGCGATGCTGATAGCCGGAAGATATCGCTACAATATCATTGCGGCCACGATGTTGGGCCAGGGGAAAACGCTGCGCCAGGCGGAGATGGACGTGGCCGAGCTGGTGGACTTTATGCGCATTAATCCCGTCTTCCTGCGTGAGCTGGCCAACTACGAACCCATTAGAGACACCCAAAGCAAATGCAGGAACTCCATGCGGTTGAGAGGACTTTCAGGTGGGTATCCATACAATTCATATGGATTTCTATACACTTATAACTTGCTATCTGCAGGATTTGTGGCTGCCATCAGTCCGTTCAACTTTACGGGCATCGCCGCCAATCTGGCCTATACGCCCGCCTTGATGGGCAACTCGGTGCTCTGGAAGCCCTCCGACTCGGCCATCCTGTCCAACTATTTCGTGTTCCAGGCCCTGCGGGAGGCTGGAGTGCCCGATGGTGTGGTGAACTTTGTGCCCGCCGAGGAGACAACGTTTGCTTCCGTAGTAACGCAACATCCGAAATTGGCGGGTATTAACTTCACTGGTACCTCAACGGTACTCAAGGTGCTCTGGCAACTGGTCGCCCAGAATATCGACTTCTACCAGAACTATCCCCGTTTGGTGGGCGAGGGAGGCGGCAAGAACTTCCACTTCGTGCACTCCTCGGCTGAGCCGGAAACGGCGGTGGCCTGTACGATAAGAGCTGCCTTTGAGTACGCCGGCCAGAAGTGCTCCTCCTGTTCGATGCTGTATGTCCCGGAGTCCCTGTGGCAGAACCACATACGTGAGCCTCTTCTGGGGATCACTGCATCCCTGGTCGTGCGACAAGATGCCACGTACTGCGATAGCTTCTGCTCGGCGGTGATCAACCGACGGGCCTACGATCGCATCTACATGTGGCTGAGGTACATCGACCAGAGTCCCAGTTGCCAGGTCCTCGTTGGAGGAAGCTGCGACAAGCGGCGTGGTTACTACGTAGATCCCACGGTGGTACTGGTCAAGGATCTGGACAATATCATATGTCGGGAAGAGCTGCTGGCACCCATCCTCGGTGTCTACGTCTATCCGGACCATAAGCTCAAGGAGACTATGGATAAGGTGGCAACGATTAATTACGGACTGACAGGTTCGGTGTTTGCCCAGGATCAGAGCTTCATCGAGCAAGCATACGATGCCTTCAGAGTCAATGTGGGCAACCTAAACGTAAATGACAAGTCCACCGGTTTGATGGTGGGCCAGCAGCCTTTTGGAGCGGGTCACATGACCGGCACCAGCGATAAGTTGGGCACTCCCCACTCCCTGCTGCGATGGACATCGCCACAGGTGATTAAAGAGTCCTACAAGCCACACAGAAACATCTACTATCCTTATATGCAAATCAACGATCAGGAGCACGACATGGTACCTATGAAGAATGAAGAAAGTGATGTGCTCTCGCAGGATGAATCCTTCTATGGGGACTTCAAGAATGAAGGCACTAAGGTGGTATAGGAAAATCCGGGACCTTTGTTTCATCAAAATTTCTGTGGCAATAAATATGAAAATAGCAAATGGTAAAGCATAGGGGTTTGATTATTTGGCTCAGCGTGTTCATAAATCTTAACTATTATTTCACTTATGGTGACCAATTATCTATACACTTTTTGAAAAAATGTCAGATATTTTGTACAATTAAACAACATTTTTTTATAATACTAAAGATTTGAAAGCAAAACATGAGATGTCCAGGCATCTGCTTCATATTGTTTGCATACTAGTTGTACCCAATCTGATTCCAATCAGTTGCACTGGGACAGCGGATAAGGAACTTAGTATGTCTCATAAGGAAGCCTCGTCTTGGTCGAGAATGCAGAAGGACTTGAGCCCGAAACATTACAATAGACTGTATGATGCCTATCGGGAGCGTTTAAAGGGGGAGGAATCCGGTAGTGCCGATGTCGAGGCAAAAATGGAATCAAAGGATCCAGTACCACCACAAAGAGATCTCACTTCCTTACCCAAAAAAACCGAAAAACTAAAGGCTAAAGAGAAAGGTACTTCAGAACTTTCCAACATCAAATTTGATGCCACCGATGATCGACCCGTGACATCAGGAAACTGTTTAGCTCGTCTTCCATATGGGAATAGAGAAAATCAAAGTGTTAAGGCTGTGGTTGAAGCCAATGCAGAAGTCGAAGATAAATCCCCGCTGGTAAGTAGTATGATTTTGCTGAAACTGGATGTCCCCGAAGATGTGCTTCGAGTTAAAACACCAGAAAAGGTCACGGATCCTGGAGAACGTCGAATTTTTGAGCTCCATCGCGTATACAACGAGTTCTTGAAAGCCTGGCAAAAGCCAACGCCAAGCTTGACCTCCTCCAAGTCGGTTCCAGCGAAAACTCCAAGCTCGTCGGGTTCCGTGAAATTAAGTGCATTATCAGAATTAATGGATGTGATTGAGCGTCTTCAGAAAAGCGATTTAGTCAGGGAATTGGCCGAAAAAATAAACGCAGAAATGGAACCCAATTTGCAGAATCAAATCAAGCAGGATGCTCTTCTAGTAACAGATAGTAGAGCCACATTGAGGGCTATAAAGAAAAATGATCTATCCGGGATCTTTGAAAATGTGGAGCCCGGAAGTGCCACCAATGCTTTTAAAAGCTTGCTAGATGATATCAACTCTAGAAGATCCAGCATTAAGGCTGGTGGACTTTACGATGAGTATAAGAAGGGCTTCTGTCAGCTATTCAGTGATCATAAATTTCCCAGAGAATCACAAATTACCAGTGAAGCGGATTATCCTTTGGATAGCGAGTCGAGTAGCAGGACGAACGGCGAGGACATCCTTCACAGTCAGTGTGAAAAACAAAACGCAACTACTGTTGAATGCGAAAAACCAGAAAGTAAGACCACAACCAAGATCTGTGTTCCGATTGAAAAACCAATCCCAAGCAAGGACTTGACTTGTGATAAGCCAAAAGTGACTACGCCAAAATGTAAGCAACCAGAAAGTAAAACCCCTACCACAACTACAAGCTGTGTTCCGATTGAAACGCCGAGGCAAAACAATAACTATCTGAAGGCCCTGGAAACATTTATCAAAATGAACAAGGAAAGTAATAAGAACGGCGGCCTGAAACCCTACTATTTACCAAACTCCAAAAATCGTCAGCTGGTTTGGAATGACATTCCTTTGATAAAGCCTGGTCTCAACGAATCACCCAAGATCACTTTCGAGAGCAAGCCGCAATTAAAGCCCGAAAAGAAGCCCGATAAGGTAACTTCTTCTAGGCCTGATTCCAAAACAGAAACTAAAGGGGTGATATCAGTTCCAAAAACACAAGCTTGGCAATCGGTTTTCTCAGGACTGGATCCCAAGCATATAATTGGTGGGTTAAAGGCCATCAAGCACTCGTCATTCTTCAACTTGGTGGATGAGTATCAGAAGCAAATCGATAACCTCAATCAGGCGTTGAAAACAAAGCAAAGCTGGTGGAAGGAGGTCCTGGAGAGAGGAAAACATCCTGCCAGGACACCCATGAAAAGGAACATACTCATGAGTAATACTCCAGCTGGATCCGTTTTGCAAACTCCGTTTCCCGAGGTTCTAGTCAATCAGCCCTCACAGCTGGGTAGTAGTAATGTCATTGATAAGATGGCCACTCAAATGAACCTGTCCCCATTGGAGGTGGCTCAAAGGATTGTGGGAACAGGTCAGAATTCTGTCGATGGCATTATGAGATATACACCTAGTCGTTTACAACCAGGTAAGTCAGTCAGTATATAGCTGTAGATCTATTAGAAATGATGCATATCATTTAAAAGCAAGTCCGATCGGAACTAGCTTCAAAAAGGAGTCAGAAATCAAGTGCCAAGTCCCAAGTCCACCAACACAGTCGCCGCAGCAACAGCCAGAGGACCAGACGGGGATTTCCCCGGTTCTAGATAAGATCCTGGAACGACTGGAGAACATTCAGGCAACCAAGTGCAATCAGTCGTCGGATGAGGAGGAGGAGAAGGAGAAGAAGCTGCCCTGCTGCTTCGTGGACCCAGCTGATGGTAAGAAGAGGCGATAGAACCTAGATTCATGTATGAAAAGTTTAAAACTTCAGGTGCCCCCTGCGATCTGAATGGATCCTGGGAATCTCAAGTCCTTGGCATTCGCATCAACATCAAGTCCCCGCCAACAGCACCAGATGGTGGGGAAATGGAAAAGCCCACCTGTTCCCAACACAAAGATCGTTCCTATCGCCGCACTAGGCGGCAGTGCGTCAAGATGACCAAGTCGCAGTTAAAGGACGCGGCCGAATTGAAAACCCCCAATTACCAAGGCATTAAACTCAATATCAGTGTGCAGGAGACAGTGCCGCCGAGAGCCCACGATCTGCTGGATAATCTCACCGATTGGCATTTCTCCGGGCAAACTGTGATGGTCCTCGGTGGGCCGATTTCGCTATCCTTCCGCAAGGCGAATTCCAATCTGATCGGACACTTTGTTGGCTATTGTCGCACCTGCGGCTGTGTGGACACCATTTTCGGCTCCTGGAGCTTCTGTCAGCCGTCGCGGGATTGCCAGGACATCTGCATGTCGATTGTGGACAGACGGGATATGCTGCGGCGATACAGCATGGATGAGCGGCGAAAGAATCGCTTCAAGGAGCTGCTCTACATGGGCAGCAAGTTTGCCAAAATGGAAAAGGAACGCCAGCAGGTCGAACAGGAAAAGTGCCACAAACTCGAGCCGCAAGCTGCAGGTGAAACGAATGCGCATATTCCCAAAACCATTGGTCAATGTTGATCTCACAATTTATTTTTATTTTCTTACTTAAGTTACTTTTTATTTTTTATAATTTTTAAACAAGTTTGTTTGAGAGAAAGTTTCATCTAATAAAGTTAATTAGCAAAAATTCAGAGAAATTTATCAACCGACCGGCGTTTCCGACCATATAAAGTATATATATTCTTGATCAGGATCAATAGCCGAGACGATCTGGCCATGTCCTTCTGTCCGTCCGTCTGTCCGTCCGTATGAACGTCGAGATCTCAGGAACTACAAAAGCTAGAAAGTGTGCGGGGTTTTGTGTGTGGTGTGTAAGTAAGTAAAATGCTCTGGGCTGCGGGGTCTAGGTTGATCAATATACAACTAACTTAAATTAAACCGAATCAAGTTGGGAATTATTTGTAAAGTAAAATGTAAAAATTAATATGTAAAATGTAACATGCGGGCTGTGGGGGCTGTGCGGGGGCTGTGCGTGGGCTGTGCGGGGGGTGTGCGGGGGCTGTGCGGGGTCTGGGCTGCGGGGTCTGGGTAGATCAATATACATCTAACTAAAATTAAACCAAATCAAGTTGGGAATTATTTGTAAAGTAAAATGGAAAAATTGATATGTAATATGTAAAATGTAAAATGCGGGCTGCGGGGTGCAGGGTCTGGGCTGCGGGGTCTGGGCTGCGGGGGCTGTGCGGGGTCTGGACTGCGGGGTCTGGGTAGATCAATATACATCTAACTAAAATTAAACCAAATCAAGTTGGGAATTATTTGTAAAGTAAAATGTAAAAATTAATATGTAATATGTAAAATGTAAAATGCGGGCTGCGGGATGCGGGGTCTGGGCTGCGGGGTCTGGGCTGCGGGGGCTGTGCGGGGTCTGGGTAAATCAATATACATCAATATACATTATTTGTAAAGTAAAATGTAAAAATTAAACCAAAGCAAGTTGGGAATTATTTGTAAGTAAAATGTAAAAATTAATATGTAAAATGTAAAATGCGGGCTGCGGGGTGCGGGGTCTGGGCTGCGTGGTCTGGGCTGCGTGGGCTTTGCGGGGGCTGTGCGGGGTCTGGACTGCGGGGTCTGGGTAGATCAATATACATCTAACTAAAATTAAACCAAATCAAGTTGGGAATTATTTGTAAAGTAAAATGTAAAAATTAATATGTAAAATGTAAAATGCGGGCTGCGGGGTGCGGGGTCTGGGCTGCGGGGGCTGTGAGGGGGTCTGTGCGGGGGCTGCGGGGTCTGGGCTGCGGGGGCTGTGCGGGGGCTGCGGGTTCTGGGCTGCGGGGGCTGTGCGGGGTCTGGGCTGCGGGGTCTGGGTAGATAAATATACATCTAACTAAAATTAAACCAAATCAAGTTGGGAATTATTTGTAAAGTAAAATGTAAAAATTAATATGTAATATGTAAAATGTAAAATGCGGGCTGCGGGGTGCGGGGTCTGGGCTGCGGGGTCTGGGCTGCGGGGGCTGTGAGGTGGTCTGTGCGGGGGCTGCGGGGTCTGGGCTGCGGGGGCTGTGCGGGGTCTGGGCTGCGGGGTCTGGGTAGATCAATATACATCTAACTAAAATTAAACCAAATCAAGTTGGGAATTATTTGTAAAGTAAAATGTAAAAATTAATATGTAAAATGTAAAATGTGGGCTGCGGGGTGCGGGGTCTGGGCTGCGGGGTCTGTGCGGGGGCTGCGGGGTCTGGGCTGCGGGGGCTGTGCGGGGTCTGGGCTGCGGGGTCTGGGTAGATCAATATACATCTAACTAAAATTAAACCAAATCAAGTTGGGAATTATTTGTAAAGTAAAATGTAAAAATTAATATGTAAAATGTAAAATGTGGGCTGCGGGGTGCGGGGTCTGGGCTGCGGGGTCTGGGTAGATCAATATACATCTAACTAAAATTAAACCAAATCAAGTTGGGAATTATTTGTAAAGTAAAATGTAAAAATTAATATGTAATATGTAAAATGTAAAATGCGGGATGTGGGGTGCGTGGTGCGGGGTCTGGGCTGCAGGGTATGTGCGGTGGCTGCGGGGTCTGGGCTGCGTGGGCTGTGCGGGTGCTGTGCGGGGTCTGGGCTGCGGGGTCTGGGTAGATCAATATACATCTAACTAAAATTAAACCAAATCAAGTTGGGAATTATTTGTAAAGTAAAATGTAAAAATTAATATGTAAAATGTAAAATGCGGGCTGTGTGGTGCGGGGTGCGGGGTCTGGGCTGCGTGGTCTGTGCGGGGGCTGCGGGGTCGGGGTGCGGGTGCTGTGCGGGGTCTGGGCTGCGGGGTCTGGGTAGATCAATATACATCTAACTAAAATTAAACCAAAATGAAAACGTAAAAAAAGTAAAATGTCAAATGTAAAATGCGGGCTGCGGGGTGCGGGGTCTGGGCTGCGGGGTCTCGGCTAGAAAGTTCAGATTAAGCATAGAGACTCCAGAGACATAGAAGCAGCGCAAGTTTGTCGATTCATGTTTCCACGCCCACTCTTACGCCCACAAACCGCTCAAAGCTGCCACGCCCACACTTTTGAAGTGTTTTGATATTTTTTCATTTTTGTAATTTCTATCGTCTTTTTAAAAACCTTTTAGCCACGCCCACTCGGGCAAACGGCAAAAACATTCAGTGTTAAAAACTCTCCTTCGCACTTCAAATAGCTGAGTAACGGGTATGAAATAGTCGGGGAACTCGACTATAGCGTTCTCTCTTGTTTTGAGTTTCGTTTAATAAAATCAGTTTGGAAAAAAAGGTGCTCAAAGGAATAATGTGATCAGCCAAATGTCAAGCCAAGTAATAAACACAGTTGGAATTTTATAGTTTAAGTTCACGATTTATTTTGCCACTAGTTCTGAGTTTACATTCCATTGGCCTGGCTCATTTGGTGGTGAATGAAGGACATGGTGAATCCAATCGATCGCCTAACGCAGTGCACGTCCATCTGGCCATCCAAGATGCACTGCCTCAACTGACTCACGGCGTAGTTTCCGATCCTTTCCTTGGTACTCTCGTTGTCAATACGTTCCAGTCGCTTATCCACCTTGTGCATCAGGATGTAGGCCTCGGGAAAGTGGCCCACATCGCAGGGCCATTTGATGGAGTGCGGATGGGAATGGCTTAGACTTGGCACCTGGGACGAGTTATCCTCCTCAGACGAACGAATATTCCTGGCCTGGACCACAACCAGGGCCGAGATGAGTAGAATCGCGAGAGTTGAGTTCATGGCAACGACTGCTGTTAAACTGTGCCAAACAATTCTATAGCCAACTCTTTTATAGGCCACAAACGCAGCAATAACTGATAACTGATAATGCAAAAGGGCTTTGTCCTCACAATGTTGCTATTCAGCCACGAGTTTTTCAATTATTGACAGGGGTCAATGTCAAATCGCTGATTAGCAGATGGCTGCAATAATGTACTAATTAAAAAACTATATGCATCATTATTTGTTGCAAATAATTCATTCAATTAAATGCAACAAACTATGCTTACTAAATTACGTTAAATATATATTCAATATATTATTAATTAGATTTGTGAAAATATAAAAATTTGATAAATTATCTCCTGTTCCCATTGATCTTTTCGTTAATCCAATGTACGATGTCCTGGCGAGTCAGTACATGTTAAATGAAAGAATTTCTAAAATATGGAGCACAACATATACCTGAACACCAGAACCTGTCCGCGTTGAACATTCCTTAAAAGTCCAATCTCGAGCATTCAGGCGATCCAGACCCATCAAATCGATAACTGTGGACATGGACAGAGATCCCGAGGCGTCCTTTTTGTTGGACACGATCAGCAGGGGAGCCTTATCCAGTTCCTGATGCATCAGCACGTCGCATAGAACACAGCGAGCCTCGCTTAGCCGCAGTGCATCCGTGCTATCCAGTACAAAAATCTACAGTTCAGGGATTATAGTAAAATCTACAAGTTCCAAAAAGAGACTTATCTCACCAAAACCTTAACTTTTTTGTAATAGTTTGGCCAGATTTGGCGATTCTTCAGTTCCCCGTTAATATCCCACAACTGCACTCTAGAGTTATTGATTGTGAAGCTCCATTCACTGGCTTGTTTGCCAGGTTCCTTGGACTGTGAATATGTTATGGTAGCAATATATGTATGTATATTCATATATGGCCTTACATCTCCATTGAAAATCTCCGCCAGGCTGGCTGTCAAGGTGGATTTTCCCGCATTATCTAATCCCAATATGAGCAGACAGGATTTCTGAGAGCCTGCGGGCAGGATCTTTCTTATGAACGCAACAGGTCCGTAAAAACACATGGGGATCGGAATTTATTGTGTGAATCTTCGGTTCAGATTACTGGTAAAAATAAATGACTGAACTAGCACCGCCTTCTCCACTAAACAATCAGTTTATATTTATATTATATTTCATATTAGATAAATTACTGTTATTGCTGAGGTGAAACAAAATGTGGTACGTATATTTAGCTCTTAGGGACAACTTAACAGGCGAAGATTAGAATAATTTAGATTTTAGATTACTTCTTCATGTTCTTGCAGACCCAGTCCATTCCCTCCTTGAGTCCAGTGCCATCCACAGCGGTGCAGGCCTTGATCTCCCAGGTTCGTCCCTGCAATTGCACCAGGCTCATCTTCTCGGCCACCTCGGAGGCACTCATGGCATCCGGCATATCCTGTTTGTTGGCGAAAATCAGCACGGGAACTTGCTTCAGCCGATTATCCATGAGCATTTCAAATAGTTCGCTACCCGCTTCGGCCAGTCGAGTCCGATCCGTACAGTCAATTACATAGATCTTAAAGATAAACCACATATTTAGCATACTACTTAGAGTTTACAATATATATAATTTTTACCAGCACATCAGTATTCGCAAAGTAGTTCTTCCAGTATGGACGTATCTTCCATTGACCACCGATATCCCATACATTCAGCTTGAACCCATCGGCTGCCACGGACTTGATGTTAAAGCCCGCCGTGGGCGTTACCTGCGGGATTTCACTCCGTATTTTATGGGGAAAACGGAAGAAGTTCGCCGCCCTTATACGCACCGTGGTTATGTCCTCCGATGCCAGCTGCTTCAGTATCGTGGTCTTGCCCGCATTATCCAATCCCAGCAGCAGGATGCGAGCCTCCTTTTCCGGATTGGGTCTCAGTTTACGCAACAGCGATAGCAGACCCTAAAATATTGAAGCTATTAAGTCGTTTTCGTAAAAAGAAATACATTCTATCTAGTTTTTAGAAGGTTAAGTTCCAGCACCTAATTACCAGTACGTCTCTTTTGATGCCATTTAGTCTAGAGTTGGTAGTTTCCTCTGTTATAAATTCATTAAAATTCTCAAGAAATGTATATATTTTTACAAACATATGTTAGTAAACACACATGTTGTGTTATTATCAATATAGGCGGTGTAAAGTTTGTAAAAAAAGGCTTGCACTTAAAACGTGCCCTTAGTGATTAAAATTAAAAAGCTTATCAACTGGTGAACTACACTAAATATTGTTTGAATTGAGATAAGAGCTGGTCAAAGAAAACAAAAACCAGGTTGAGCTTACTGATTTTAGAAACTCATGAAAATAAAATAAATGTATTGTGTTTATTGAGTACTCAATGTAAGAATGTGTCATGTGCACGAATAACTAAGAGTCTTACTTAAAAGTTAAGAGCTCTATTTATTTCATTGTTGTAGAAACAAGGTTTTTAATTCAACAAGTGCTAATTCTTTGTTTGCCGAGCCACCCTTTTCTCTTTTGAAACCCGATAGGTGCGCGCCAAAAACTTTTGTCGCAGTGCTGAAAAAAGTTCTGCTCTAGCAAAACAGTGTTGTATAGTTGCGAAGGCGAGTTTCCATGGCGACGATCGCAAAATGAAAACAAATCGTGCAATTACGGAACAACAAGGCACTTAATTGGCCATTACGGAAGCGGGAGATAACCTACCATCGTCTAATCAACGCGGGAATATCAGCCAGGAGGCGCTGCGATCTCCGATCCGTATCTGTATTCCACAGATTTGGCAATCCGCTGGCCGCCCAACGACGGTGTCTTCTGGTGGCGAATTCAGGAAAACTCGGAAAACTCGAGAATTGGATCAACTTCAACCACCAAACACAACATCACTGGCTCGGCGCTGCACGACTACTGGCACTACTGAAAATTCACTCAACGCTCCAACAAATTCCGACAACACAAACAGCAACAACGGTCGCCGAGCAACCGCTGCAAAGGATTGAAGGGGGGGTGGGGACGGGGGCGACGTGGTCGAGCGGTATTCGAATTGGAACGGGAACGGGAAGAAGATGCCGCTGCTATTTACGGGCTTCAACGCATTTGGCCAGCATGAATGTGTAAGCGGCGACGTCGACTGCGCAGCCGGCTTCAGCGGTTTGTAACCGGCAACAAAAGCCGCCGATCACTTAGTTGCTACAGTGGACACTCGCTATAGATACCGCTGGCATACAGACAGCTTTTGCCGTCTTTGTAATTAAAAAAACTCGCCTTTTTACTATACTATGCCATTATTTAAAATTTAAAGCAGATGTTTATAAGATTTCTTGTATAGAACCTATAGCGTATAGGCAAATTTCATAAAGATATTTACAATAATAACTTTTTATATAATATCTTTAATAATCTTTGCATATTCCTGTTCATGCACAGAATACAGCCTGAATTTTAATTGATAGTGACAAAGTAAATTACACATCGGTACTTGGTGCCAATTGCTTTTTTTGATTGCCTGTGTAGATAGCAAAGAAATTGATAAATTGATTTTTTTGATTGCCTGTGTAGATAGCAAAGAAATTTATAAGCTGAATACTTAGGTCTAATCTTTGTAGGGGGTTTTCACCGTGTGTGTACTAATTCAGTCCTGCCTTTATTACAGAATTAAATGCGACTCAGAACCAGTGCACGATTTCGATCGGCTGGCGGTATGCGGCCCTCGCTTTTGGCCGGAAGTTGTGCCTGCGTGGGCTCTTGGATGATGGCCCAAATGAGTGCGTGACCCTGGAGGCAACGGGGGACATAAGAGCCCTGGCTGCCTGCGATTCCCACTGCCTGGTGCTACTCCAAAGTGGTCAGCTTTACAGGGTGCAGCCCAAACTGCAGGCGGAACTGGTGGCTGTTAGACTAGAAGCTCCGCCCAGATCCAATTCGGGTACAAAGCGCTCTATCTTTGGGGCTGCCAAGGCGCCCTCGTCGCCGATCATAGAGCATATTGCGTGTGGATCGCACATAAACGTAGCGATCAGCTCGGAAAACTGCATCTACAGCATTCCCAGTTGCCTGCATCAGTTTTCCGAGCGCCAGTTTCGGGTGAAGCAGCTCCAATGTGGCCACGAACATGCCGTGCTCCTCAATGCCAACGGTGACGTGTTCACCTGGGGAAATGGACTGTAAGTAAAGGTCATGATGAATGCGTTGCTTGTGCAAAAGTAGCTTCTTAGATTTGTAGGCCCAATTAACGAGTATCATATTCTAATTTCATATAATTTCTGCACATCTGTGTCACAATTAACAGCCGCGGACAGTTGGGTCTCGCGGAGCTGGGAGTGGAGGAGACGCCGCAACTGCTGGAGGCGCTGGCGGGGATCAAGGTATATACATATTTGCCTTATCCACTTATCTTGGCTGTGAATTATTCAAGTGTCTTACAGATAACTCAAATTGCTGCCGGTGGTTGGCACAGTGCGGCCATATCCGCCTTCGGAGACCTCTACACCTGGGGCCTCAACAGCAGCGGTCAGCTGGGAATGCGTGTGATGAAACCCGGTGGCGTCCTCAAAGAGCCCACTGTATATCCGCTGCCCCAATTGCAAGATCTGGCCGAATGTACGTGCCTCCAAGGCGGGGAGGGCAACGATGATTGTGCACTGCTGAGGGTGTTCGCTGGATCTCGTCACACTCTGCTGATCCGCCGGTGCGGGCGGCTATGGGTCAGTGGTTGGTGCAAGCACGGTCAACTTGGCAGGCAGCTCCAAAACCTGTCTTATGTGGATGCCTTTCAGGCCCTGGAGGGTATCACGTTGAATCCGACTGCGGATGATGTTCTCTGTGGGCCCTGGTCGACGCTGCTCCATTTGAAGGCATCGTTGGATTGAAAACACATAGCTTTTAAAGGGGCTTTACTTTTGTAGCAGCTACCAAGTTGAACTCAGCTTGGACACAAACCAGTTTACATGTCAATTTACGTGCATACTTTTCAGCGCGTAGGGTCATGTAAAATGTATTATATCATTTTACTTGTCTCTTATCTACTTCGTAAATAGGAAATATGCTGTACTTAAACTTCTTTATTTTATTGCATACATAGGTATGCAAGTAGGCCTTGGAATAAGTGTTTCCTCCACTTTTGTTTAGCACAACTAAATTACCAAAGACAGGCTGGAAGTGCGGATTGTCCTTGAGCATGGCGTAAGTTGAGATCTATGCAGGATCAGAGACGTTGGCCTGTAAAAAACTTCCGCCTTTCCCATTTCCACTCCCCAGTCCCAGTATATTCTTCGTTTTAATCTGGCGCCTGACCGTGCAAATGATGTATCCATACGGATACATGGGCTGTTCGCTGCAGGATGCGTTGGATAATGAGCATCTGGTATGGAACAAGGGCGATCGCATGGAAAACCAGTTGATGATGCTGATAAGGGACTCCATTCGCACCACACTCCTGTTCGTGCTGATGATCGAGGTGATGCAGTCGATGAATGAAGCCGTGAATATTCCGATCCCGATGGTCATGGCCGCCAGACTTTAGTCTTCGATCTGAACTCTGGCCCTGCTTACTTGCTATAGATGCTCTATAGAAGCTCCAGTCCGTTTATTGCCCCATCAAAACAACAGTGCTCAAATAATTTCGAGTTGGGGTAGGACCGCCATTGTGCCAACGTTCGTCGACTTTGTCGTTGTCGTCGCTGCCCATTTAATCAGTAAATTTTATTTTTAAAAATGTTATTAAACAATATTTGCCTTAGCAAAAGTCCGACGCTCGCAGTGCAATAAACTTTTCAGCACTTGAGCCGTTCGCCTGACTAAGTGACTAAATGACTGATTGACTGACCGACTGATTGACTGACTGACTCACTGACTGACTGATTGACCGAACGTACGAACGACTGACGTTGGAATTTATTTCTTTGTTTTAACTTTAACTCGACGCGATTATTTCGATTTCGTGGAAGTGCGTTACTGGCGAAGGTTTCGATAGGAATTTCATGCGTCGTATACAGGCTACACTCGTTACGATAACAGTTTAATTGATTCGATTGGGAAATGCTCAGTTTGATTGC
The DNA here is from genome assembly GCF_016746235.2 of Drosophila teissieri. NCBI lineage: Eukaryota > Metazoa > Arthropoda > Insecta > Diptera > Drosophilidae > Drosophila > Drosophila teissieri. The sequence goes on along the minus strand of NC_053032.1, from coordinate 26,335,887 downwards.
TCATGACTTCTTAAAGTGGAATTTTTTCAGAAAACTGCATGCTTCGGAGATTGGTTATGCAGCTGATTACAAAGCTTGTTATACAATAATATATTACAAAGTTATATATTGTATTATATTGTAATGTATGTATACATCTACAAATCTAGAAAATTCAGAAGTGCATTTCTTACAAATTTTGATATTTCCGAATTGGTTAATCAACACCCCAGCATTTGCTATAGTCAATGTCTACCGTTTCCTATAGGCGAATTTTCCGCCTTATAGTCCGCGAGCGAGTTCAACGCTTTTGTGTTATTTGCCAAATGAAAAAGTAAAAGCAAATGTTTATCTTATAATGCACTGGGTGGCAGTTCAGTGCAGTTCTGGCGACACGCACACATGTGGTGCGTAGACAGGCTTTGCTTTTGGGCTTTACTTTTTCATTTTATGACCGTTTCTTAGTTTTTCCCCTCTTTTTAAGTTGGCAAATATTGTTATCATCGAACAAAAAAAATGAAACTCCCGCTGGAAAATAAGCAATGAAGTGGGAAGGCTTGTCACTTTTAGGTCGCAAAACTATTTGCTGCTAGAAATTGCCACCGCACGGTGACTGAGAGAAAGAGAGGGTCAGTTGCGTCCAGAAAGAGATGGCTAGATCGACGGGGAGTTCAAGCGCCTTGCTCAAGGCAATTGCTGTCTGCAGCTTATCAGGGCAACTGGAAACACTCCAAGCAGCAAGTACGAAAAAAGTGCTAATTGTAAGCACCCCCACCCCTCCCCCCCACAATTTCCAAGGGGGCACTCTTTTCGTTACTCGAAAATTATAATTCATGCGTGCCAGCAGACGCCAAAGTTTCAACAGAACTCAGTCAATCATAACCAAAAAAAAAGAGAATAAAACCAACAACAAGAACAACAAAAAAGGTGCCCAAGAACACTCCTCTTTGGCCTGAAAGTTGTCTGCACCTTCGGTTTGGGGAGTGCTTATGTTTGCCCTCTGTCCAGGGGGAGATCCCTCCTCCAAGTGCGTGCCACTCCGCATGCAACGCTGAGCAAGTGGCCACCAGTAGTCGATTCATAGTCGGATCCATGCCCATGCCCATGCCCATGTCCATACCCATGTCCATGTCCATGTCCAGAAGTTGAACCATCAACACCCGCCTCAATAAAACTGCAGGGAGCGCTCGGCAGCGACTTGGTGTTAAGTAAATTGTGCTATTTTCGAAATTAATTAGGCGTGGATGGAATATAACTGTTAGAAACAGAAATATTTAAAATTATAGCATAGGCAATATGGCTTACAGAATTAAGCTCCATGGAACTATCAGACTAGGCTTATGTTTATAGTGTAATAATAGTTTTAAAGAGCATATCTAAATACCTTTATTTCATTTTAATGAGTATCTACTGTACTCGCATAGGCCCATTTTGGTGAGCATTAGCTGGCCCATTCGCATTTCCACTCCCATTTCCTGACCTACGTACATATCTTGGCTGGGCCGTTTTGGCCAGGCCAGCACATGCTCGTGTTGACTATCTGTGTGTGCCCACTGTCTATTTGCTTTTGGGCGTACATTGAACCGCAATGGGGCCAGAACACGGCGCCACCCCCAACTAATCATCACTTTGTTGCTGCGTTAATGACTCGCCTTGGATTTGCCAGCTCCAACTCCCTTTGGAGCTACCCATTTAAGTGAATGCACCAAAAACAAAAAAAAAACAAACACAAAATGTAGAGGGGCATGCCGCACGGGGAAAAAGGAAGTCGTGTTGGAGAGCGTGTTCCCAAAACGTTTTGGCATCCCAAATGGATGTCGGGAGCTCCGGCTCCTCCCCTATCACTCAAAGTGCCATAAAAATTATGCATGAATGTATTTGCTTCATTTCTGCACTCCTTTCTTTTTTTTTTTTAGCTTTGCGTACTTTCTAACCAAATATAAAAGTGCCGCACCCCCCGAAAAAAAGTAAAAATCTACAAAAAAAAAGGGAATACGAAAATGAAACGAATGCAGAAGCGTCGCATTTTTACGGCTCCATTCATGTGACGACGGAAGTGTCAAGTGGCTGTTGGCAACTCGTCGTCGACGAGCAAAACTTCCCAACCTTCCAGCCCAAAAACAGAAAAAAAATATGAGGAAAACCCTACCCCAACCACCCACTTTTCCTGGGCGTCCTTTTCGTCAACGTCGCCTCTGTGCATCGAAAATGCCGTTATTGTTGCCAGTTGTCTACATGCTCTATGCTCCCATGTACATCACATCACATCGCATCGGAACCCCGGATCCCCGGGTGCCCGGGTCTCCCCATTTCGTTTTTTTTTTTAGTACCACCATGTGGCTCCTCCGAAACCTTTCCACAAATGTCTACTACGTGTGCCCAAGTTGCATTGCCGCTCTCTTTCACACCCGCTATCCCCGTCTCTTTCGCCAGTGGCGTCTGTCGTCGAGTGGGCAAACTTTTTAGCGTATGAATGTGTATGTTTCGTTTTTCACCATTATATTTCTTCTTCTGTTTTTTTTTTCTCACATTTTTCCCCATTTTTGCCATTTTTTTGTGTGTACTTTGCTTCATTTTTCTATGCCCTTCATTTAGCTGGCTTTGTTCTTTTTTGGGGTACAGTTGTGCTCGTAGGGTTAAGTAGCCTCCGACTCGGACGAATAAGTAGCTGCAGTTGACAGATCCGAAACTTGACGTTTGCACTTTTCGAATTAAGAAGCAGAATGGTTCTTGAGACGACAGGAAGTAGGGAAAATATCTGTCAAAAAATAATGATTGGATAGAGTAAACGGTAAGGCGTAACTATAGACAAACATATGGTATATTGTAGGTTTCATTCATATTAATAGAAATTCAGATATTTAATTGCAAATATAACTTTGTAATTTCTTAGAAATTTCTTCAATGAATCTAGTTATTTGGAAATATATTTCCCTGGGAGCTGTTTTAAGCTTTTTCTTGGAAGAAAAACAAAGTGTTTTATGAGTTTTTCTTTAAACCGCAAGTCTTATCGCGCAAACTTCTTCGCGATTATGGGTTTAATTCCATTACGCACAACTCTAAAAGCATGCTATTGCAGCATATAAAAGCCAAGCAGCATGGCAACGAAACTTCCCAGATAGTCACTGCAATTAATGACATTTAACTATCAACCCTTGACCCCCGCGCGACCAGGAGTGGAAAACTCCATGTTTTGGCACCCACTCCTGCTGAAAATTCCATGACAGCTGTCTAATTTGTCGCCGTAATTTGCGTTGACAAGTTGATTGTCCCGTTCATGGCAGGCACTCCCTAATTGCAGTTAGAGCCACTTACATAACCAGCAATGATAGACCCGATTACATGATTACGCCGGATGGTGCAGCCACAGCAAGTGGCGCTGCATGGCCAACGGGACCCGCTGAGTCCCGGCCCAAAAACCATGGGGCTTTCGCTTTCGATGCTTGTTTTCTGGCCTAGCGCATCCTCTGTTCGCTGTCCTCCGTCTGCTGGCCATTTGCATTGCACTGTAACTGCCGGTCTAATGAAATTCTGCGTTGCCAGTTTGCGACCTTCACTGCCGGCTGCCCGCATTTCCCCCTTTTTCCTCTTTTTTCCCAGCACTTTTTGGCCAAACAGAATGCCCAAAACGGCGTCCATTCGTGGCCATGGCCATGACCAAGCTGTCTTGGCCTGCCCCACTCCGTCTGGCCAGGCATCTGCCTTCCCCTCTCTCAGTCGTTATTTTTGGCATCAACATCAGCAGCAGCAGCATCAGCATCAGCATGGTAACGAAACGAAACGAAACGTGCCGCCTGCCAGACTGCATTTCCCGGCTTTGGCCGCGTGCCACCAGCTGCCTGTTGCCTATTTGGCGATGCACTGATACAATAAATAGGTAATTTACTTTTTAGCAACATTTTATGTAAGTTAGGGAAGTATGAAAATATATCATATAATATATACCTTGGGAAGTTCTGATCCAGGGATTAATTCGCATACAAACTCTACTTGATTTAGTATAAAGTTGAATATAGCATACATCTTTTCTCCTTGTGCACTTATATCTGTGGCATTGGGGCGATGCCGGGCAATGGAGTTGGACTCCGATTTGTGTGGCACTGCGTCCTCCGGCGGTTGCGATGGCGATGGAGTGGCGGCGGTGGTCGTGGTGGTGGTGATGGTGGTGATGGTGGCGATGCTGGTGGTGGCATTGACATTGGTGGCGAAAGTGTGGCATCAGGCAGGCAAGCAGGCACACTTCGCAATGGTAGTATTTTTGGCTTGTTGCATGCCGCCATGCCTGCCATTCGAATGCACACTGCGTATACGTAATGTCAGTGCTCTATTTTCGCGTGCGCTTCAATCAAATGATTCCATTGAAACATCATGAATGGAGATTACGGCATTATGCTTAAGTTGGATGCTCCAAGTCGAGTTGAAAAGTTTAGGAGCGACTGAATATACTTGGAGCTTGCGACTTGTGCATTTCAACTTTGCCACTCCACAACTTTGGCACTCGACGCTGTCTTCGGTCTCGTATGCGAATCTATTCCCATTTTTTAATCTCACTCTCCTTACGATAATATGCGCAATTTTTTCCAATGTCTGGCCAAAAACCGACGTCCACATGGCTGTCTTGTCTATTTACATGTTTTTTTCGTTTTTTCATTTTTTCATTTTTTCGTCTGTCTTTCGGCTTACTTCCCCGAACCCAAGCCAACCATTCGATTTACATGCTTCGATACTTTGCAATTCTCCGTTTCCTTCTCCAACTCCAACTCCAGCAAACGAGCAACTTCATCTCTATGGGTATTTTTCTGCTGGTCTTTCCTACGTTTTGATTTTTTTTTTACCCTCTGCTTTTTGCTCGTTTGCATATTAAAATTTCATATATGAATTTTTGCTTTATTAATATATCTTGCAGTTATTTTCGTTGGTTGGCTACGGGTTAGTTGGGTTCTTGCTCCATTTGCCCCATCAAACTGCAAGCTGAAATTAAATTTCATTTGTGTCTTCACAGCTTAGTGAGAAGCACATACTTACACACACATACATACATACGTACGTGGCGAGTATCTGTGAGAGGAAGAGGATGGGAAAAGAGCATTGCGGTTCTGGGTTTTGCATCTGGCTGTGGATGGGGTTTTTTCAGTTTGGGGCTTGGGGTTTGGGGTTCTGGATCTCGATCGGGATACGGGGCTTAGCCAGCGCGAATTATTGAATTATTTCGCCAGCAGCTGGTAAATTCGATTTGCGCGCTGGCTGCCATATCACTTGCAGCATATGTATCCGCGTATCTTCCTCAGCATTTCGTATCTGTATCTGCAAATGTATCTGTGTCCCATGTACATATTCCCATCAGCGTGCGGAGTTCAACTAATTTGTTTTTACTTCATTGCATCGACGGAGCGTCGATGGCGACGGCGACGTCATTGAAAATTAGACAAATTGGAAGAGTCAAAATGGCAAAAAAATATAAAAATAATGTGAGCGGGGAAATCAGCCATTCCATAAACACCAGAATGTGTCTGAGTCAGTGTGTGTGTGTGTGTGCGTGTGTGTGTGTGTCTGCGTTGAGTGTGAAGAAGTTGCAAGTTGGCGAGCCAGACCCATACAGCTGCACAATCAATTTGCACACACCAATACTGCGATGGCATATCATTTAAGTAGCAAACATCGCGCCCCCAAAAGTGAAGGCACTAGGGGTATTCCATTTGCCCAAATGCGCCATTTATTATGCACATAAATGTGCGTTTATTACGGAAGTTATTTGCATTCCATTGATTGCGTTTTAAACTACAGGTAATGCTCATCAAAATGAAAAAAAAAACATATCAACAAATATAAATTATATTCCAAACTTTAATTGTTATACATTTAGGCTTGAATTTCTTGTGCTGCAAATCGTAGCCTACTTTTAGGCGTAAACCTGTTTTAACTAGGGGTAGGAAAAGAAGCATTTATAAAGGTGCTTAAATGTATGCAATGAAAAGTGCATTTGCTAATTTGTTATACTTTCGTAACATACTTTGCGATACCTGTTATTCCTATTCCTAGATTTTATAGAAACCTCCGGATTTGATAGAAAAATTCGCATATAGTAGAGATCTAATGAGTAGTTGATAAGTAAGCGCTGACCATCCCTACTAAAAGACATTCCATCTGCGCTGTTTTGGTTGTTTTTGGCTTTTGTTTCTGTGGTGTTTTTTGTTGCTTGTTCTTTTTGTGCGCTTCGACGCGTCACCGATTCGCAATGCGTCTGTGTGCGTGCCAGTGTGTTTGTCTATATGCGTGTGTGTGTGTGTGTGGGAAGTTTATTCAACCAAAGGTTCGGTTCATTGAACTTGGTCAAATGGAATGGCGAATATTCGGTTGTCGTAGGTTAGTTAGGCAGTCAGTCGGTCGCCCATTGTGCATTCACGAAATGAAGTTGCGGCGAGCTAAGCACCCTCACCCCCACCCTCACTCCCTTTCCCTCTCTTTCTGCGCCCATATGTCCGCCTCTTTCTTCGCCTCTTGCTGTCCCTCTCGCACTTGGGAGGGGGAGTATGAGTATGGCATTTATGAGAACGCACAAAAGACGAACACTGAATGTACGGCTGGTTGACAAGCTGACTTGACTGACTGACGAAAACTGTGACGAAAAGTGCAATGGCAAATGCATTCGCACTCACACACACACACACACACACGCACACACACACACACACACACACAGATGCACATATCAAAAGCGCATAAAAAGCAATAAGTGAGCACTTTATGGCACTGAGGAAACGACGCGACGTTTGGGCAGCCTTTGCCATGTGTCGCATGTTTGGCAAGTGTGGGTTAAGCACTGGCGGGGGTTAAGGGGACTTTTGGGGGCCGGACGACCCGCGTAGGGCACTAAATAAACAGCAATCGTTGTACAAGTAAAAACAACAACAAACAGCGGCTCAGTTCTGCAATTCCCCTAGATATCGATAAACGTGCAATGAACCCATCCGTTCTTGAGTACTTTATAGACACATCAAATCTCGCACCCATATCAATCGTGGTAACTATACATTATATAGAAGGAAATCAAATCGGTGAGATACTTTGAGATACATTGATTTGCTGACGCTTAATTAGGAGTAATTCAAAACACATGTCAGAAGCTCTGCAAAACTCTTTAGAACAAGATATTTTACTGATTCTTTACGACAGTTTTTGATGTGTGTCCTTTTATGTCCTTGCCAAGGATCCTGAGCTGATAGACAGCTGGTTGTCCTGCCAAAAAATGCATTTTTTTCAGCTAGTTCTGGTTGCCAAATGAGCCCTTTTCCGTTGCATGAAATCGTACGCCTTGATGGCTTCTGCTCCGCTTTGATTCCCGCTGCCTTTCAATTGTCACCGACGAAGATGCACAAGTCAACGCCAACTTACCACAAAATCTGCTGGGAACGGGAACAGGAATGGGGCTGCACCCAGCGGCAGGAGGAGGCCTGGTTCGGATTGGTGGCGTCTTGAGGCTTGGTGAAGTCAGTTGGCAGTGGAAGACCAGAGTGTCGGAGGCCCAAAGCTTTCATAGACGAAATATGAGGCGCAACCGAAATGCCAAACGAAGCCGGGTCGGAACCAGTAGACCAATCTTCTGCCGCTGCTCCCGACTTTCCCACTTTTCCACTTCCCTACCCCGTCCCCCGTGCCGCCATCCAGCACTCATTTTGCATATGGGTAATTTGAGAACATTTGCGCTTTAACTGCATGGGAAAAACAACAAAAATAAAGGAATGAAGAGATCCAGCAAGAGAAATATGTGCACATGTGTCGCCTGCTTTGGGCTGGCCTGGATATCGACAGTGGGACCTCGATAGATCGAATTTCCTTCCCCCCAATTAGGCATTCATTCAGAGATGTATGTGATGAATGTGATTTTTAGGTATAAGTAATAATAATAAATAGTATGATAATAATAAATGGTATGATTCCATCTTAGTCGTTTACGCCTGTAGTCACATATCTCGGCGGCCATGTCCATGGTGTAGTGCTTTCAAAGGCCTAAACCGATGTCGCCTTGTTGCTGGTTGTTGGTAGTTGGTCGTTGGTCGTCGCTTGTTGCTGCTATTGTAACTGACTTTGAGGGCTTCATCATCTGCTTTCGGCTGGTTACTTGGCTCCGCCGACGAAAACTGACAGCGACCATGGAGTCGACTCGAGCAGATCCAAGTGGCATGGTGAGGCATGGCATGGTATGGCATGGTGTGGCATGGTGTGGCATGGACTGATGTGGCATGGTATAGTGTGGAGTGGCTTAGGCTTAGGTTTTGGAGTAGGCGCTTCCACGGGTAGGAGACACCAACAACGTCAACTGGCGGCGCATTTCAAGTTGACTTTATTTTCAGCGTCTACTCGGCCGCCGTCCGTCTTTTGGCCATTTCGGTTCCTGTGCCTCGGCCTCTGGGCCTCTCGGTTTGCGTTTTTACTTTGCACTCTCTTTATTTGCATTTCTTTTTAGTTGCTTTTTTTTCTGATGTAAGTTCCTTTGGCTCCGAAACTTGATGAATTGGGTATTAATCCACTTTGACATTGTTTTTCGAGCATGTAAAAAGAAACGGCAGTAAGGATCCTAGTGAGGTACCTTCTAGAGTTTTCAGTCCATTTAACTTGGTTAAAAGGGCTGGGAATAAAATTGTATTACGAAAGAAGGTAATACTAATAATAACAATTTAACTAAAAATTTGTAATAATTTTTTTAGCTCTATCAGTGGCATGTTAGTGCAAAGTTTTGCATAGTAATGATTTGATAGTTAAGAATCTATTAGGTAATTTTAAACGGATGTTTAAATTGTAAGATCTAATATATTTATATATAGTAGAGTTTGAGTTGTACATGTACTCCTTCCAAAACTTATCTTATAGCCAAAGCTTTTCGTTTTATTTTCATCCTTTTTTTGCGGCATTTCGGGCATTTAAGATCTTTTGTGGCTGGACTCAATGAATTCGTTCTTCAACTGGCACTCTCACTGTCACTCACTCCCTTTTCCGGCACACACACACTCACTTACACACACACAAGTATAGGCATTTATTTACACATTGGCTAAGCCTGTGACTTTTCCGCCAAAACCCCCCTCCCCCGCCCTTAACCCTTTCCCCCGGGATTCCCCCAATTCAGCGCTTTGGCCAAAGTTCATTGCACTTTTTGCGCAGAATTTGTTGCCTAACCAGCCGAAGAACAAACGCACAGGCGGACAATTTGTATTGTTGTTCTTCTTGTTGTTGTTGTAGCCGCTGGTATTGTTATTGTTTTTGTTGCATTTATTGTTGTTGTTGTTGCGCTCCTCTTTGGCTTTTTAGTTTCCTTGTGTGCGTCTGTATGAGTGAGTGTTTTTTTCGTGTTTGGCGTTAACATTGGCAGCAGGTGTTTGACATTGCGTCAAAGGTATGGCTCTTGCTGCACAGCGAGAAAATCGTAGTGAATCTGCAGTATAATTACTTTTAGTTAAGCACGCATACTAGTCTTACAGTGATGGACTATAATAAATAGTTGGTAATTGTCAGAAGCTAACATCTGTAAACCAAAGAATAGCATATACCCAAAAATAAGTTTTCACTTTTCCTTGCACAAGGCATACATCGTAAAATGAATATAATTTAAACTTATATTTGAGTAGATAATATATATATTTTATATTTTATTATACATATTTTCTCGCTGTGTGCGGTGGTGCTTTTGTTGTTGCCGATGTTGCTGCTGCCGCGCACTGTGGACTGCCTGCCTCAATGCCTGACAGCCTGCCACAGGAAGCCATACAGTATTTCGCCCTGCTGGAGAGCGTGTGTGTGTGAGTGTGTGTGAGTGCGAGTGTGTGTGTGCTGGCCAAGTTGTTTTCATTGTTAACAAGCTTTCTGTTGTTGTAGGTCGCAAAATGTGAGCCGATTGTGAGGGCCAGCGGAGGGAATGGTGGGATGGTGAGCCATTTCAGCTTATGCGAAATTAACTTTCGGCGTGTAAATGGCTTGCACAATTAGAGCTTTAGTTGCGTTTTTTTCGAGCGTTGCAAGGGTGCTAATTATGCAGGATATGTGGCAAGAAGTGTTTTTGCATTTTTAAAACAAGCATCTGTCAGTGAAGTGGCAGCCTCTTCTTTATAATATTTTTGATCTTATTCTGTATAGTAATAGAATATTTTTCTGAACCTAAAAAAATATTTGCAAAAGTATAAGTAGTACCATTGAAATAGAATTCTGAGATACAAATGCCATAATCCAGCTTTTGTTAGCTGCACTTGATAAATTTATGCAATCGTTTGGCTGCTGATCAGCTTAATGATGCTTAACAGGCCCAATAAAATCCGTTGCTATTAAAATAATTCATTATGCATACTTCAAATGCCATAAGCCTGCAGTTCGTAAGTGGATAATAACCCCTGACCACAGGCAGATTCAAAACCGATTCGAAACCCCGATTGAGGTCCTTCAAAGGCCTTTTGCAGCACACAAAATGAACGCACGAATAAGTTTCACAACTAACACATCAATCCGGCCGAATGGAAAACTAAATCAAATAGGACTCCAGCTGAAAGTCAGGCGGAAGGCACTCGACGCGCTGCTCGATATGCCAATGAATATATATTCTAAAATAAATATCTGTTCGATGTGCTGCCCCACCGCCCCACCGCTTGCAACATCGATTGATGATGGCTAATTTGATGCCCATTTGCAATGGGGTTTTCCACGTATTTTTTCCTTTTTTTTTCGAGCCTCTTTTTAGCATTTGTACCATTGGCCAGCCAGCTGCAATTGAAAGCAAATATTGCGTATACGCCCCCTGTTCGCCGGCACTTACGCATGATGTTCTGTTTGGCCATTTCTTTTTAGCCCTGCTGCTGTTGCTGCTGCTGCTGTTTTTGTAATTTTTCTAAGCAGCAGCAGAGGGTTAAGGGGGTCAGCTTGGCCTGGGATTGGGATTGGGTTTGAGTTTGGGTTTGGGTTGGCTGAAGTCTGCATGCATAATGCATGTGTAAACGCATAAAAGGATATTGATCTGCCCCCAGCCAACAACGCGACCGCTATGCATCAGCCTGGGGGTATTTTTTTCCTGGAGGTTGGGGCCTGAGGGGGGTTTTGGGTTGGGGCCATACCAACAGCCGCAAAACTTTTTTTTTCGCAGTGAGAAGGAGTTGGCTAAGACAGCGAGAGAGTGCTGCAGGCCTCGAAAATTGCGTTCGCATTTCTGTATAATTTTTCCCCCTTCAGTTCACGAATGTATGGCTTATATAATGGGGTATATATATGCATACGCATATACATATGTACGAATGTGTGCTGGGGGGGTATGAGTTTTGTATATATACTTCGGCAATTATATGCAATTCTGCGGCACAACTTACGCACTTTTCGTTGTGCGTTTTTGTTTTTGTGCTCGCATGCGTCACACGTCCTGCGTGAGGAAGGTCCTCCCGCTGCTCCTGTTTGGCTGCTTCTTCTTCTTCCTCCTCCTCCTCTGCCATCGCCGAGTTTGTGAGTTTATGCTGCTTATGCAATATTTATAATTATAATCATATTTTCCATTCCCATTGCCGCACAATGCCTACGAGTATAACTCTAGCGACTCATTCTGCCGCACTGCTGCACAGCCTTAAATTGCATTTAAAAGATTCCCATTTCCCTACCCCCCCTGCCACTCCCAAGAAGTCCTTCTTCCTTACTTTACCTATTTTTTCAAATTTTTTTTTTTCTATGAGCTATTCGCCTTGGGGCACTTCCTGCCGGCCGAAAAGTAAAATTCATTTCCCCAACGCGGCACAAAGCTCTGTCACTCAGGGCCAAGCGAAAAATGTTTCTGGCCCAAAACAAACCGAAAAATGCAAACGGCAAAAAAGATCTCGAAAAAAGACAGAGAACTTTGCATTTATAATTAAGCAAAAAAATGAGGGACGGCAGCAGCATTGAATGGCTTTCAGATCCCTGGGGCTGATATCAAGATTTTCAGTGGGAGATAACTTTGTCAAGTTAAGTCACTTAACTAAAATGGCTATCAAAGGTTGCAAATTAATCGTACCTGCAGCACAAAATGCGCATTTAATATGTGTTTATATAAGGAAATTTTTAAAACGCTAACGAAAAAGAGTATATCCAAAACACCGAATAAACATCAACATGTTAGGCTAGTTCCCTTCAGCGAATCTCATTACACAGAGTACCAAAATCCATTTATTCATGTGCTGTTCCGTTTTTCCTTTTTTTGGTTATTTTTTTTAACAAAGGGCGGCTTGTTGTTTGAAATTTTAGCGTGTGACGAATTCTGGAATTATTTGTTTCGGCCTGCAAGTGCCGTAAATTTCAACGCTTTTCGTGTTGGCCCGTCTTTTGGGAGCTTAGCCAGGCTAAGCTAAACCGCAGCTAAATGCAAAAAAAAAAAACAACAAAAAAGGCGAAAAACAATGTTAACCTTTTCTATGCAGCCACAACATCGAAACGGCCAACGACAAATTTATGATAATTTCGAACGAAAAAATGCCGCTGATGTTGCCGTCGTTGGCCGAGACCATAGAATGACATTAGTACATCGTCCATTATTGCCTCGAAACATGCTCTTTTGTTGTTTTGGTCGAAACATTTTCATGGCCCGTAGGCGCCACGCCCCCTCCTTGTTCACATCCTGCACCGCCCGCCGCCCACTCCCCCCCCCCACTCCCTCCTCGCCGTACAAAACTGCCTTTTGCTGTCACGGCCTTTGTTGGAAAGTTATAACCGCCGGCGAATTGTAAATTATATTTAATTAAGGCTGCATTTCGAATACAAAACGTGGCTCAACTTCTTTTCATCCGTTTTCAAACCAAAAAAAAAGAAAAAACAACAACCAAACCGTCAACGGCAGCAGCGCCAAAAGGAAACATTCAATTGCATTTTTAATTAGGCGCTTGTCTCAGTCCTTCGCTCATCGCTTCCATGCTGATTACGGCCAATTGCATTTGGCTTTTTCGAATATTCATACGAGTAGGAGTACGATGTGCCACCGGACAGATATATGGACATCGCCCGATTTGTTAATGGCCAGTTGTCCGTTGTCACGCAAAGCGTTTAAAACGCCACAAATTTTGTGTATGCATCTGGGCTTCAATTTGTAATTAGGTTAAATGCCAAATGGGCTAGAAGAACTCAGCAGGACATTTAAGTTAACCAAGCTGTTTCTTTCTCAGAAGTATATGTTAATCTAAATGCAGAATATTGTTTGAGAATTTCCCTTTTGATCTATTATATAATATAAGGATTATCCTAACAACTCACAGTGAAAACAATAAATTTTATGCATTTTTTTGTTCGTTGCACTTTGGCAGTCGTAAATTTTTGGCTACCGTATAAAAAACTGGCAGGCTGTTAGAGTTCTTTTGGCCCGTCGAATTGGATTTATTTAGCCAATGTTTTTCCAATTCATACATGTATTGGCCAACGGGCAACAGCTGCTGTTGCACTTGCCGCTCCTATTGGCCAACTTAGGTGGAGGCAATTGGCCGAAAGGTGAGTGTGTGTGCGTCGATGTGCGACAGCAAATGAAATAAAACCAAAAGCGCAGCACACAAAAAAGTGGTTCTCTATATATTTTTCTAAAATCAAAATGTCCACTTTTTGCTCATCAACGCCGCTGCCTGTTGTTCTTGTTGCCGTTGTTAATGCTGCCTTTCTGGCTTTCTGCCTTTCTGGCTTTCAGACTTGGTCTTTGGCCAAAGTTGTCGCCAGGCTCTGTTTTTTTTTTGTTATTCCGCTGGCCAGTTGCAGCAATGTCATTAACTTGGCCGCCTGCCTCCGTCCGCTGACATGGCAACATGATGCGCGATTTGAGCTTTAATGTTCATTCAGTTCTAGGTACTCGCTGCACTGTTGGCAAATCAACGTGTTTACTAGTAGCTTTTATAAAGAAGTTAACTATAGATAGATATGATATGATAGGTATTGCCAGAAAGTGATATAAAACAATTGAACATCCATTAAAAGATAAAAACAATGCAGCTAAGAGGAGTTTAGTTAATAAGTAAATGTTGTAGGTACTTAAATCTTACTAATAAAAGCTTACTTTTTGATTAAAACATTAGTTTACGCTTTATGGCTTTCGGCGTATATTTATTATATTAAACTATTTGAAAATATTTCTTCGAGTGCATTGTCAATTGCGCTTGTGGCGCTGCAGTTGCTTCTAATATTTGCGAAAGTACAAAAAGTGCGTGTGCAATTATAAAGCGCATTTCATTGCTGGCCTTTCTGGAGGATCGAGGATCGCAGTTCCAACCCATTTCGTGGCCCAACCCAGCTAGAAATATCGCAGCCCATGCGATTGCAGTTTGCTGATGCAATGACTTTGATTTCGTGTCGCCAAATTGTTGAGTGGCTGCTGCAAAGGAAGAGGTTCATTAAAAAAGTATTTCAGCGCTGATTTTGCCACACATTTTTTGATTGCCCACTGGCCACTGGCCAACTGGCAGCTCCTTCTCTCTTGACCATGGTCAGTGAATCGATCGCAACGAGTTGTTGGGCCCAAAGTCGCGCAAAAAGCTGCTCTTCATCATCCCTGTCCCCATCTACAACAGCAACTGCAGCAACATCATCATCATTATCATCACCATCATCATCAGCAGCAGCAGCAGCAGGCAGAGTGATTACACTTGGTACATTCGAGATTTGTGGTTTTTCGAACTTGAGGGGAAGGAAGTATTCCTTACGGACGACGGGGTATTCTCGGCTGTATCGAGTGAATACCGCCAGTGATTGACACTCAGGAAATGTCAGGGAATTTGATTGGCTTTTATGATCGGCCGCTTAAGGTATTAGACAAAAAGAGTATTTGCATATTTTTGCCGCTGTGTCTCAGTGGCGAATAATTAGAATTCATAGACATGTGTCGCCGCCGGACGAAACGATCGAAACGAACGAAACTCCCTGAAATGCGGTAGTTATTCTCGAATGCATTCGGCCCAAAGGTTCATTGACGTGTCCCACAGCGGAGGACAGAACAGAACAGAACCGAACAGGAATCAAAGCGAAATGCGCCAAAAATAGCTTAAATACAGCACACAAAAAACCAGTTACCACGAAATGCCAATAGTTGCGGCAAAGAGTGCGCAACAGAGATGCAAAGAGTTCGAAAGAGACAGCAACAACTAGCAAATTTTCATAATTTTTGCATTTTTATAGATTGTTTGTACAAAAAGTCAGCAAAGAAGGAAATGAAGCGAATATAACAAACGCTTTAGATTCTGTAAGCTATTAAAAGCATAAGCCACTAATTTGCTTTCATCACTTTTTGATGACGAAAGTTTCGTACTTTCGTACATCTCAGGCTTCGCAAGAATATGCAAATTTGCACTTCTGTGTGGTCCTGGCTAATTGCCTGCCCGCCAGATTGGCCATCGAAAGTGCCTGCAATCTTGGCTGGCACACATTCCGATCCCCTCCATTCGATTTCATTGATGCGATCGCCAAGTGGCAACGGCAACGGCGACTCCTCATCTCATCTCATTCATTCATGCTGGCTGCCGGCGGATCCTGAGCCAGCATTTGGCTACTTCAGGTGCTCGTGCTCGGTGGCTCAATGGCTCAATGGCGGTGGCTCAGTAGCTCAGTGGCCATAATGGTGCCTCCGTTTGGGACACACCTTCTGAAACGCCACGCTAATCACGAGCAGTTGGCGAAGCGCCGCCAGCAACAACAGCAACAATGGCAGCCAAAGCAGCAAGAGCAGCGAAAGGAGCAGCAGCAGCGCGTGGATAAATCAAAATGCAGTTGCTAGACGTGAGCTGAGCCGCCTTCTATCCACGACTCCGCAGGCAGCGCCATCATCCAGCAGCCCATGCTCCATGCTCCCTGATCCATACTCCATACTCCATGCTCCTTACTCCATACTCCTTACTCCATACTCCGTGCTTCATCCTCCTTACTCCAAACTCCCTACCCTTTCCTCGTCCCCAATACTTCGGCCTCCTCGCGGATTGTGTCTGCATAATCCACGGCTAAAGAAAGTGGCCCACATGGGAATTACACTTGCAAAAAGTCCTTCACATCCATATTCCTAAAGCATTTTAAAAGTGTAAAAACAAATAATACTATATATGCACTCCTACTTCACTAATTTGTGTATAGTGTTTGGTAATCCTTAAGAATATCTATCCCCTGTGATGTTAAGATACAATATTATGAAGTACGGATTCCACTTAATAACTATTAATACAAAAACTATATAAGCTCTATAAATTTACATGTAAATATTTACAGTAGCATATGCATATGATACCTTTATTCCTTACTGAAACTCAATAAATATTGTTCATGTTTAAGTTAGATTTTCAAAATATTTTTGCAGTGCACGGCCTAACAGATCTTTGGCTCAATGGATGCTCATCGCGGCCTGGCTAAAGCGTTGTAGCTGTACACCGGCTGATCCTCATCCTCATCTGCTGCCTCATCTGCAGCCTCATCCCCACATTGCCGTGGCCAAGACAAATGCAGACGATGGCTCTTTAGCCGTATCTTTCACTTTGATTGTGGCTGGGAGTCAGCGTCTGCGACTGCGACTGAGACTGTGGCTCGTGTGGGGCTCGTGGGGCTCTAGGATGGGTGGTGCTGTGGAGCTGTGATGCTGTGGTGCCGGCAGTCGTTAGCCTTGTCTTATTGCCCGTGTTGGCCAAACACTTGGCTACTGGTTGTTTACATATGTACGGGAACGGGAATGGGAATTGGAAAGAGTACCGACTGGAGTACGGGTATAACTCAATCAGCCAGAAGAGGTGGAGCCATGGGAGTCGACGTGTGTGTGGGTCAGGTGACCTGCAACAAATTAGCCTGGGAGTTATGAACCTCGGCAGCGGAATGGAATGCATTCTCGTATCTGGTAAACACACACACACAAAACAAGATGGACTGGACTGGCCCACAAGTATGGTCAAGTTCTAATGAAAACCTAATTACAAAATCAGCCAATACTCTCAAGAGCCGCACATAATTAAGGCGCACACTTGACTTGGCTTGGTTTTTCCACCTCCTCCTCGCCCAATTGTCGCCGTCTCCAATTTCCAGCGCTTTTCCCCTCTCCCCTCTCCCCCCCGCAACGGACGATGAAAAACGCATTTAAAAGCCACATTAATGACGCGAACTCGATGCGACGACCACTTTGGTAAAATAGGAAATTGCTGCGTTCGGCTGCTCTGCAGATTCTGGTCTATCTGTTTTCCTTTTTGTTTTGTATCTTTACTTTTTTTTGTGCCATCTGCAGATAGCGACACAAAAACGGTTTGCCTGCAAGCCAAAGTCGAGCTTGCTGCTGTGTTTGCGAGCGTTTTCAGCGCATTTTTAGTTAATTTACCAGGAAAAACATTTGAAATTCTTAAAAAAGTCGCAACAAGAAGTTGGCTGCTCGCTCGGCGGCTGGAAAAAGTCACATCACAACGTTGTCTACACAACGCCTTTCTGGATTGCTCTCACCAGAAGTTGGCTATCATAGCTGTAGTGTAAGATACTTAATAGTATTTTTGGAACAATCTCAGCAAGAGCCACACAAAAGATACATACTCAATGTGATGTTTTTCCTAAAAATATGAGATAGTTTTATTTAATATTTCATAACTTTATTTAGAATTGCTTTACATTTAGAAAGAAGGAAACACTCTCAAAAAGTCTTTCCTTGGTTTTAAATCATTTATCGAATTGGAAAGAGTATCCCATATCCTCATAGCTCGTATCTTTTGCGTGGTTTGTTTGGCTAGTTTGTTCTAAAGTTGCTGTTGTTCCTTCGGTTTTTCATTTTGTCGCCACCGCCGTTGCTGCATAGACTAAAAATCGCATTCGATCATTTATGGGATTTTATTTGGCGCGTCAGTGAATGTTGCTAAGCAATTTATTTATGACATTTTTTGCTGACCAGCTTGGGTTGGTTCGGTTAGCTGAATGTGGATGGGGATGGGGATGTGGCTGTGGATGTGGCTCCGATGGATTCGTGCAGCAATTTCTGCAACGCAACGAAATAGTTGCAAAGGCACAACACAACAAAACGCAATGCAACGCAACGCGACACAACAGTCAAAGTCAAAGTCAAGTTGCAAGTTCCATATTCATCAGATGCGACACTCTTCATTCTTGGTGTTTTGCCGTCTGCCAGCTTGATTCTTTGGCCTGTCTTGGGGTTTTTCGTCTGCTACTTTTTCTATCGAAAAGCAAACTGGATTTCGTCTTCTTCTCCACCAGTCGCCGTTGCAGTTGCAGTTGCTGTTGCTATTGCTGTTGCTGTTGATTTTGCCATTGCATTTTAATTAAGTGCATTTTAATGAGGCATCATCGCCGGGCCGCCAATGCGACTTTTGTACATCATCAATTACACAAACGCATTTTAAATGGGCTGCCAGCAATGTTTGCTGGGAACTATAGTATGTGGCTGCGATTCAAACCGATTCAGTCTATCCGTTTTTCCCCATCGTTTTGTTTCGCCTTTTTATTCAGGTAATTATTAAGCTTATTTAGATTAGTCTCCGCTCCTGTGGCTTCGGGCTGTCTATTGCGGTTGCTGTCCTGCTGCCTCCATGAAATTGATGCGAAAAAAATCAACTAAAACTGTTTGTTTTAATTCGATTTGAGTCAGCCGGCGCCCAGGAAGGATGTCCTGTTTGCATCGTCCTGTTTGCTAATGCAAATGGGGAGTCCTAGTTTGTTTTACTCAGCTGACTGGGATGGGAAAATAATGCTTAGGTTCGCACGGCACTTTAGCCTTATAGAATTAAAAACTGCAATAAAAGTCCTGACTATTAGTAATAAATTTTTAAAAATTTTATATGAAATGCCTGACAGTATAAATGGTTTAAAAGACATTTGTTTATGGAAATAACATGCAAAAGGGGGAATTATGTGGTTTTGGTTTCTTCAAAGGTATCAGATATTTTTTAAAATTTATATTACAATTAAAATGAATTTTCTTCGTAGTGCAGAGGTAATGTCAGTCCTGCAAGCCGAACTTTTTAGATGTTCCTTGCCTATTTATTCACCTGCTGCACCTGCACAAACTCAAACTCATCCCCGGCGTTTTAGCCCCACCCTTTTAGTCCCCTTCGACCTGTTCAAAAACTTTTTCCATTTTTTCAAATTGCGTAATTTTCATTAGTTTGCTGCATTTGCAGACAAATTAAGAGCTTCTGCTGCTGCTGCTGCTGATGTCCTGCCCAGGACCCTTCACATGTCCTTGCCCACCAAAGTGCGTATCTGTGAGATACGCATTTGCAAATAGCTGCCTGCAGGACCACCACCCCAATGCGATGCGGTTTTTCAATTTCTCTCTCTCGGCTACATTTTTTTTTGCATTTTTGCAGCCTTTTTGTACGCAAATAATTGTGAATTTTTTCCCTCATCCATTTTTGTTGGCCTGCTGCAGCAGCAGCAGCAGCAGGTTATTGTTTGGTTTGGTTGCGAATCCTGTGCGTTTTTTTTATATTCTATGCCTGAGTGTACATATTTTTTATTTTTAATTAAAAGCGGAAGTAAAAGCTGGGGGGCATGGTCGTGTGCGGGGGTTAGGATTCTGGTTAGGATTGGTTTCGGTTTCTGTTCAGTTCAGTTCGGTTCAGTTTGGTTTGGCGACTTGTCAAGTGTGTGCGTGTGGGTGCGTTTGCCGGGCACTTTGGCCCGTTCATTTTGCACTGTGTAGTGTTTTGCTAACAATGCAAATTTCAGGGCATTGTTGTAGCCCCTTAAAACCCCCCCGCCCCAACCAACCAAGCTCCCCCCCTTGGGCCAGCACTCGACACACACATAGAAAACGCATCAAATCATCAGCGGCGATTTCAGACAGTCATCCGATGAAATGTCAAATGCGTTTCCCGCTCCAAACGGCCAAGTGGGCGAATGTAAACAGATACTGGCTATGACTATGGCTATGGCTATGGCTACTGGTAATGGCAACTGGTAGCTGCCACCGCTTAGAGCGGCACAAACTAAACCAAACTCAACGACAATAAAAACATGGCTACAATTCACCAGCTGAAGAGTTTTTCAAATAACGAAAAAAAAAAACGACCAGAATCCAGCTGAAAAACGTGGGGGAGTGGCTGCGGAAAAAGGGAAAAAGTCAGGCGAAAAAAAGAATCGAGAAAATTAAAACAAAACAAACAGCTAACGCATCCTCAGCGTCATCAAGCCATTTTGCACAGGGAAAATAGGTGATGTGTTATAGATATAGATACATTTTCAAAAAAATAATCAATTAGAATGACAAAATCTAGGCAACATTTCTTGTGAGTTCTTTTAACATTAACCAAGCAACAAATGAAGCATTGAAGTTAGTAAGCTTTTCTGGCAGTATTTTGTTTGTTTATAATTTTTTGGTAACCTTGTGCTATTAACAATCCTCTTGTAAAATGGATTATAATTATAATACATGAGTTCCTGCAACATAATCTTTCCAGCTTTCCAGCAGTGTAGTCCTGCATCCTGCCGCATCCTTTGGCCGTTATGCCCTGCTTTGCCTACTCTGTTCCACGCATGAAGAGATTTCGGTTTAGCTTTTGATTGACGAACTTGCCTCGTTGTTTGTCCCTCTTCCTGCCCCGCCCCGCCCCTCCTCCTCCTCCTCCTATATCCTGCCATACGCTGCCGCATTTCACTCAAACTCATCAACGTCAGCGACGCATTCAAATCGTTTTGATGGACTTCGTACCCCCCGTACCAACCCGCCAACTTCCCTAACCCATATCCCGATATCAAGCTCACGCAGTGCATCCTGGCCCAAGAACAAAACAGCATCGAAAACAAAAAAAAAAAAATGGGAAAAAAGGAGGAAAAAATGGTTGGAATGAGTCTGGCACAATATTTGTATTTTACGCAATTTTTACTGACGACTGCCATCATGTCTGAGTGACTGAGTTGGCTCCGTTTGCTGCTGCCTGATTTGCAAACCGATTTGCTACATTGTTCATGTCAGTCAGCGCATTGTTGATTATCAGATGCCGGGTGGTTATGGGTTCGACTTCATCTGGTTTGGGTGCTTTGGGTGCTTGGGGTTTGGGGATTGGGGGTTCGGTTTGGCTGAGAACTAAGCCCCATGTTTGCCCAGCTATTCATTGTGATTCGGTTTTTTCCACTTGTTTCTATGGTTTTTTGCTGATTGAAAGTTTGTGCGACAATTGTTGTGGTAATAGGAAATGGTACAGAGTCTAATTAAACAAAATGCATACCAGGCATAAATGGTGTGGAGGGAATTCTAGTAAGTATTTATGAACAATCAACAACAGATTTATTACATATATTCATTGCCATAACATTACGTATACGCCCCGTCTTTCGTACCACGTAATCCACTTAGGAATAGTTAATCATACTCTAAGACTGACTACAATTCTGATTACTGGCTTCATTAGCTCCTCAACAATCCTATCTACCCCGTAAATAGCTCAACAATTTCCACTGCAACGCCTTTTCACACTTAATCTGCCATGAAATATGCCAGAAACAACAGCCTGCAGGACTGCTTGCAAAATGAAATTAGCCAGTTGAAAGTTGGCCAGCTTGTGGCAGTGGTAAGGATGCTGCGGGGGAATACAAATGAACCCCTTTTGCCCATCGCCATAAACTGTTGCCAAAAAGTTTTAAGCTGCATTTGAGGCTTGTTTTCACACCCGAACAAGTTTGGCAAGCAAAGTTTCGAGTGGCGCTTGTCTTGTTTCATCATCTCATCATGGCCATAATCCGTGACGTCAACTGCGGTTAGCTGGATTCGCCATGTAAATGAGACAGACAAGCCGCAAAGTTTGGCACATTGTGCATCTGATATTTTTGGGCCACTTTTCATGTAAACTATTACCCAACTTGTTGCTCTGGCCAACTTGTTGCATGTGTGTGTGTGTGCGAAACGATGTGCGAAATTCCCGAGCTCGTTACTCGGCTCATGTCCTTGTGGTTGTTTTTGGCCAACATCCTGCTGGTATTTCCGCATTTGAATGTGTTTTGATAATTGAAAACCCATTGGGGTCGTTTAGAGTCACTTAGATCCAATTATCCAGAGGACTTTTCAGGATATTAAACGGATAAGGGAATTCACAAGAATTAAGTGAGTTGCTTTTGAGATGGCGGCTTAATATAATTTCGGAAATTTGCTTGCACTATAAAATTAGTTTAAGAGGAATTCAAAGAATTTTAAAATCCAAAACGAAGCAAATCCAATCGCTGCGTTAAAAATGTTTATGATTTATAAGAAAATAATATATATATCAAAATGATCTTGTAAATGTTTCATTTATTTATATTTTACAATTTCATGAAATCAACGCGTGTATGTTTTGGAGTATTTAAGCTTCTATGATTTGCCAGATAGTGCAGATCATCACAAGAAGGCAAGGAAATGTAAAAAATAAGAAATACGTTTTAGTACATTTTATTTATTTGCTTTTCCTGTACCCATAATAACTTGGTATCTTTTCAGAAATGTACACACAGCTATAATATATATATGAAATTCGTGAATTCTTTTGGGTGTGCCTGGATGGATGGAATAGCGAGTCACAAAATTAAGAAAACCTGTTTTGAGAGCGAGATTTGGGGCACGGTGGATGGTTGGATGGTGGGGGAGACTTAACAACCGGAGCAGGGCGAATCCAAATGTGGCTATAATTACCAAAGAGCCCTTGCTATTGAATCAGTTCCAGTGGCTCATTTGACTTGTGAGCACAGTGTTGAAATGATTCGGCTACTCACAACGCTTCTATATGGCCTGCTCCTCGTCTCCCCCCCCGCCGATGTGCTGGCCCGGCATAATGACCGCAAGTCGGCGAACGAGGCGAGTCTCTATAGCGATACAGACAATGTGATTATGCTGGACATCGAGTCGCTCAGGCCGGCTCTCAACTTGAAGAGCAGCAAGCTGGTGCAGTTCCTCAACAGCTTCTGCGGCGACTGTCATCGCTTCGCACCGGTCTTCAAGACCCTTGCCCGCGACCTCTACAAGTGGCGGAGAGTGCTCCGCATCTATGCCGTGGACTGTGCCCAGGAGCGAAATGCCCAACTCTGCAGGGAGTTCAACATACGGCAGACGCCGTCACTGCGATTCTTCGGTCCCGACCTGAGAAAGAACGATGATGTTCTTGGTGCGGTAATCCCAGGCCAAGATCCCAAGTTGATTCGCTCCACACTGGCCGAACTGGTATCCCAAAATGACTATGGACCCGGTCAGCCAAACTTCCGTCCCCTAAAACCAACTGGCATGGGAATCTTCCTCGATCCTCAAGCCGATGAAAGTGCGGTGCAGTTTCTGGCTCTTGTGCTCCAGCCAACCAATTCTAAGATCGGCAGGGACACGCTGCTGGAACTGCTGCCATTCAGAGTGCTTTCGGTGAGGATCATCGAAAGTCCGCAGATATTTGCCTCATTCGGACTGCATCCCTCCGATCAAAAACTGGCTATCATAGATGGCAATGGAACCGCCCAATACCTGGCACCTGCGTCGGACTCCAGTGAAGCGTATGCAAGCGCTGTTGGTGATTTCCTGAGGAACCTCAATTTCCAGCCAGATCCACCACTGCCCATCGCTGCAGCACCCAACTTCACCGAGTTCCTGGACCACCAACATCAAGCGATCCTTGCCAAGGTCCTGGCGCCACCACTAAAGGTCTATCGTGCCGACTTGGAGCAGGCCATCGACAAACTGCTGCACATTGAGCTGCGTAAATGGGTGCTCCTGGAGGGTAATAGCCTGAATGCCCTTAAGAATATTATTAAGATTTTCAGATACCATAACCCCTTGAACAAGGACGGCAAGCTTTTGCTGACGGATCTGGACAACTCGTTGAGCACTAAGCAGAGCATAAAGGGAGCAGACTTTGGCGATTTGGTTGATTCGCTGGAGAAGGGACGAAGGGTATTCAAAGCTAGGCGTTACATTGGCTGCATTGGATCACGTCCGCTGCTGCGCAGCTTCACCTGCTCCATGTGGACACTGTTCCACCACTTGACCGTGGAGGCAGCGAAGCCACCGAATTACTTCCAGGTGGGCTCCATACTGAGAACCTTTCATGGCTTCGCCAAGTACTTCTTCGGCTGCACGGATTGCTCGCAGCACTTTCAGCAGATGGCCATTCGGCGCAATCTGACCTCGGTGAAAAGCCACGACGAGGAGATCCTCTGGCTGTGGGCAGCCCACAACGAAGTCAATCAACGCATTGCCGGTGACTCCACGGAGGATCCCAAGTTCCCGAAGATTCAGTTCCCCAGCCCGCTGAATTGTCCCACCTGTCGTTCGAATGACTCGGAGTGGCGAACTGATGAAGTTCTAAAGTATTTGAAACAGTTGTACGATATCAAGAATGTTAGCTTCTATGGCCTTCCCACTCCACAGGGATATGATTAGGGATTTTTATTGAAAAATTAAATTTGAATAATCTTAACACTTGCTGCATGAAAAGTTTTGTACAATTGTTATCTCTCCAGCCATCAAGTTATGAAATAAATATAATACAAATAATACTAACTAAAGAAAATACAATATTTTACTCGAAAGAAATCAAGTCTAAAACCTCTTAAGTCCGCTATTCCTCAAAAACTGCATAGACTCGTGGATAGAATGCGTGTTTGACCCTCGGATAGTGACATGAAAATTGCATAAATTTGCTAAATTAAGCGTTTAGATTAAATGAAGCGACCATGTGTGTGTGCGTGTGTGTGTATTCGCCACCCACCCATTTACCATCTGCAGCCGAAGGACCATTTAGGTCCTTTGGGTCCTGGCAGGGGTCCAAGTCAACTCGTATTACGCCGATTACGCGCACATCAAACTGAACTGTACATGAATTATTTATAGAACATTTTTGCAAAATATCTACGCACTAATTTGCGTAAAGTAATCGATGTGGTGGAAAAATTTTCACGCATGCACACCTGAGGGGAGTTCGCCTGTCCGCCCGTCCGCCAGTCCACCAGTTCACCTGACAAATGGACTGACTTATTTGGAGTGGGTGGAAGTGGGTGTGGGTGGGTGTCCGCGGCCGTTCAGTCATGCCCAAATAAGCAACAGCAAAACGGAAGCTAAAAATTACCAGGTAAACCCCACGGCAATCCCCCAACTCCCCTAATTCCCCTAACTCGCCATGGAGCCCACGGTGGAACGCCCACAAAACTTTCTTCATTGTGCGTAAATTGGCACCCCGCAAAACAACCACCCCACCGCATAAAAAGAGTTAACGCAGTCACTCCGCCTCAACGTAATGATGTGTATGTAAAATTTATAATATACATAAATAAATAAAATGCACGCAGTTTGGGTTTTGTGTGGCAGGGCGAGTGCAGTTTATCGATATTTTTCACTCACCCATCGATGATGGCGGAAAAGTGGAAAATCCTTGAGTGGGTGGCAAAAAACCCTGGTACTTCGTATTTGCCGGGCGCAACTGTACTTTTGCTGCATTTTTGTGCGTGCATCCAGGAAATTGAAGGTTCCGCAAATACTCGTACGCGTATGTACTTCACAAGGCCCTTACGACGGCGGCAGGCCGTAAATTTTCGTCCATATCGCGGCACCGGAAACCGGAAACCAGCGCCCATTTGTACGAATAGCATTTGCCATTCCATGCATCTTTTGGTTTAGGGCCAAAATCGCTGCGTAAAGTGCGTAAAATATGGACAAAATGTATGGCGGCGTTCGTCTAATGGAAAACGGATATTGTGGCTTTTGTCTTCGTTAAGGCAATCGCCCATGCACATGCAGCTGAAGATCCTTGGACGAAGACCAACCGAACCAGGAGGGGAAGTGCTCTAATTGGCCCAAAAAGATTTGCATAACGTAATTGCCAGCTGGCAGAGATCGCGACGTGGCATGACTGGGATGGGTTACGTGCAATAACCAAAAACAATAAGCCCCGTCCAGAATTATGCACAAATTATTGTTTAGGCATTTAAATTGCCGCAACAGTAGCGGCAGAAGCTAAAAAAGAAAAATGAATAAAAATTACAAAAAAGGGTTACGAGAAGCGAAAACAATAAAATGCCAGCTGAAGAAGCATCATCGGCGGAGGCAAGCTCGTTGTTATAATTATGTAAAAACAGTCTAAAGATTGACTTGACTTCTATACCCACCAAACACTCACTCACACATACACACACATACACATACATACACGCCCCTGCACCTGAGTGTGCATGCGAAGGCAGCATAAATTTAGTGGCAGGGGCAGGGGTACGTTGCAACAACAACCTGGTAATTATCAGGCCTTAGCGGCAAGCAACATTGTCTGTGTATCTTGGCGCTACCGTTCGCTACATAGCCCCCACCCCCCCAGCACCACCCCCGCCATCACCCCACCCACCTTGCACCACCACCCCCTCCACCCTCAGCAATTCGCACGCAAAAAATGTAAAGTGAAATATTTTTAAGGCACTTGTAGGACAGCGCAGGTGGGCAGAGCAGCGGTACCATCAAATGGGTGGCTCCCATTTCGCCGTTGGCTTCCATCTACATCTACATCTCGATCCCCCCAACTCCCCTCCATTACCCACGTCGTGTTCTATGCCGAACTTGAGCATTTTTCTATGTAGCTACATATAATTAAAAATAATATGAATAGAACAGAAGAAACAACAACAGTAGGCTAACAAACCAGGGCTTCGGGGAAAATTCTGGGAAGCTGCAGTTGCGCCACGGATACTCTATAAATGGAAGTTATAGAATATTCTATTTTAAATACCAAAAACTACTTCCAAATATTTTGGGGATTTTCTTAGCACTTCAGAGTGTTCAAAGAATCAATCTTAGGCCAATTACCATTTAAGTATAAACACAGCGGATTGCTTTCATAGCTTTTTTCATAGTTTTTTGAAGTAATTAACTATATTGTTTTATATTTTCCAATTGAAAAATGCTCAAAATATTCATGAGCCTATATGCCGTAAACCCGTCTTTTAGTAGCCCCATTTAGCCCACTTGGGGCCAAGAGAAGCTAATCCGGGCAACGAAAAAAGGGCGAACAAAAAATCGTCAAACCGAATGCAATTTGGCAACAATTTTCCCAAAGTTAGCTGATGCCTCGTACCGCAACACCTACCGCACCGCACCGCTCCCTTCAGTCCGTCCAGAATGTGCCGCAAATTGCGGCAGCGCGTAATTAAAACAATTTGTGCATAATTTTTGTACAAGTGCAGCCCAAAGCCGAAGCCAAGGCTCAGACCCTCCCCCTTTGGTGGGCTTTTAAATAATAATTTGCTTAGTTTATGAAGTGCCTGAGTGTGCCTGAGTGTGTGTGTGTGCGTGAGAGTGTGTGTGTTTGTGGGTGTGGGTGTGTGTGTGTCTGAGTGGGTGAGCTTATGGGCTACATACCGCCAACCGCCCCAAAGCACCACCCCCTTTCTCCCAGTTGTTGCGCACAATTTACTCACTTGGTTGCATTTTAACATATTTCGTTACGTTTTCAGCCGGGCCCAGAGTCAATTGTTGCTGTTTTTTCAGTTGGCTGGCATGTATTTTTCATTTTTCTATGCCTCGTTTTTGTTGTACTCACCTTAGGTTTAATTTGTTTGAGTTTCATGCAACTGCAGCAGCAGCAGTAGAAGCAGCAGCTTCTGTTGTGAATTTCATGTGCATCTGCCGCTGCAACTGCCTTCTTTCTCCCAAGTCGAAAAATATTTGTGCACGCAAAAAATGTTAATTGCCACAGAAGCGGCAGAAGCAACAGCAACATCATCAGCAAAAAGCGAACCATCAATGTGGCCGGGGCATTAAAATATTTAGGTTGCTATTGCCGCTTCCCAGCACTTCCCAGCTCTTCCCAAGCCTCAAACTCCGACTCCAACTCCAACTACGTCTTCGAATCCGACTCAGAGTTGCAGACCCTGGCTCGAAAATGGCAGACCCTGGCTAAAACGCAGCCTCCCCTCTTGCCACTTGGGCCGTTAATGCAACTGCAACTGTAACAAATTGCAATGTCGCACATCTGTCTTCCCTGGCGTTTGTCGCTGCCTAAAAAAGTTCTGAAAAAATGAATGCCAGCTTAAAAGACTGAATGCGAAATACCCTTCTTAACAGAAACAAATATATTAGATTTATAAGATTAGGCAAGCATTTTGCAGCTGCCACCGAGTTATACTATTTTAAAAACAGTTGGAAATCTTTGGCATTTATATTTTCATATCTTAACCAAGTATTCATAGGCACCAATCGGAATTGACCTTTGGAAAGTGTATTTAAGCCATAAAATACTACCAGGGCCAGCAAGAGCAAGAGCCAAGAGACCTTAGACCAGCTTGAGGTCCAGAACGATGGACTCATATTTATTTTTGCTAAAAACTACAGAAAAAATTGTCGTTTTCCTTGCATTTGTTTTTGTGGCTATTGCTGTCGACTTGCTACTTTTTTTTTTTCGCTTTTTTTGCTTTTTTTTTTTGTTTTTTGTTGAATGGCATTGGCAATGCCAATTACCGGCGGCCGGGAACCCTAGCAATTTGGCCATATCCGGCCCCCCTGGCAGCGATGTTTCTGCTGGGCCGAAAGGAAAAATCAGGTTTTTCCTTCACTTGTCCAACTCAATGTTGCAGCAGCTTGATTTTCGCTACTATTTTCCTTTCCCCACCTGATTTCGATGTTTTCCTGTGCCCCTTCCCCCCCTGCGTTCTTCCTGTTGCCATTCCTTTCCGCCAGATTAGTTTAAATTTAAAGTTAATAAAATATAATAGAAAATAGATTCAATTTGGCGCAAGGAAAGAGGCCAGTTCCCAGTTGGAATGGCAGATTCCTATGCAGGCTGTTCAGTTGGGCCGGCGAATCGAGGGTACTTTGGCCAAGACACCTTGGCAGTCATTAGCCACATTTAGTTGCCTGATGATCATGGCTCTTACTGTTGTTATACCTCGTTCCTCCGCGCTTCTTTTTTTTTTTTGCTTTTATCTTAACTAATGAATATGGAACTTGAGTCTCTTGTCATGTTGTGGCTGCGGCTATTACAAGATTTGAGTTGTCGCGCGTTTTGGACGCGTCATGCGGCCAGTTTCTTTACTTTGCTGTGTGTGTGTGTGTGTGTGCTTTTTTTTTGTTGTGCCACACATTGCCGCACGATCCCGAGTTGGCAAATGTGGCGCGCAGCATTTAAACAGCAACAGTAGCAACAACTGGCGGCAACAAATACAAAAAAATGTCATAAATAAATTGCTTAGCAACATTTGCTGACGCGCCAAATAAAATGCCATAAATGATCGAATGCAGGGGAAGATTTTAAGTTAGACACACTAGAAACGCTGATGAAGATGGAAACGGAGATGGAGTTGCACATGGATATGAAGATGGCGATGGCAATGGCTATGGAGACCGAGACTGTGACTGCGACTGCGACTGAGATGGCGACAGGAATCTCGAATGTTTTTCCTGTTGGGTAAATTAACTTAAAAAAGCTACAAAAATTGTTGCTGATGAGTTGGCTTATAGGGTTGATGAATGCCAGGCATTCTATTGTGCCCATTAATGTTCGCTTGGCCGCATGGCCAAGAACGAGAAGATACCGCTCATGCTATCCCTAATGACTTAGGACACACCATTAGTTGCATCAGTCGCTGCTTGCGGACACCACAATTCGGATTTGGCCAGGTTAGGAACTGTTGCTTTTTCAGCTTTTTATTTTTTTGTTGCTTGTTGAATTTTCTCCTTGATTTTCTGGCTATCAAAACAATTTGCCATCTAGCACTCACCTGTGGCATGCCACAATCCCATTCAGTAACAAAGTGCCAACAACCATGGAGTTGCAGACAGGCCAAAATCCAACGATTCGAAGAAGGTCAACCCTTTACATGCCCTACCCAATATCTCCAAGCTTTGAAAAGCATAAAATAACTATTCTATATGCCATTTTGATCTTTCATTGCATTGTGAGGTCTTGCAAGAAATAAATACTTACACTCACTCTTTTATGTCATAGCTCTAGTATATCTAGACTAACCTCTTATGATAACTAAGCGACCCGACCCACTTTCGTAGGGCAACCAAAACAGCTGCCTGCATCAGCAACACCTTTGCTAATGCCCAACATAACAACTTAATCCACCTTGCAGCTCCAACTCAACTGGCTTCGGATGCAATGGACTGCATCGCGTTGGTTTGGGCCAACTTGGTTCTGGGTTCTACTGCAGTTTCTGTCAGACGTTCTGTCTGTGAATGGAGCACACCTGGGATATGGGATATGGGAAATGGGATGTGGGCAATGGGATATGGGAGCTTGCATGCCCATGCATTTTTATGAGTCCCCCCAAATGGCGGGCAGTATTTTCGGACAAGCTGCTCAAATCATGGCTAAAATGACGATGGACTCAAATTCGCCCGCCCATTTGTTGGCTTTCTTATGGCCTGAGACAGAATTTGCTCGGTGTGGCAGATAAATTAGAGTTCTTAATTGCTGGCTGAGCTGCTATCTGAGTTCCTAATCAGCATTTGCATAGCGCTAAAGCAACGAATTTTATGACGATTTTTTTTTGGTGGGGGCCAACCAGGAGCAGCAGCAGCAGCGGCAGCAACCGCAGCAGACAGAGATCTAAATTTAAAATTGGCCTGTTGTAAACAAAAGCCAAAGTATCTGCAGGAACGGCAGGGGCGAAAAGTATCTGCATCTGCATGAAATGCGATCGAAATGGGATCAAGAGCAGCGAGGCAGGAGTCGCGGCAATGAAAAGCGAGATCAAGTTCAACGCACATTTGTCCTTGATAATTGAAAAGAGCAGTGCAGAACAGCGCGCGGCCAGCAAAAACACAAAATGCCAAAAGGGGGAGCCCGAAAAACTTGCCGAGCAAAACAAAAAATAAACAAAAATTATGGCAGTGGATCGACAGACTTATTGCTGTCTCTCTTCCCCTTGCACCTCTCTCCTCGCTCCTCTCTCCTCGCTCCACATCAAAGTGCTGAGCCAAACCGGCTGGGGCAGCGCTGCCAGGAATGCACAAACACCCAACTGCACACACGACTATAGAGTACCACATCCATGTAGCCCCCAAATGTGTGTGCGCAGCGTCTGCCAAAAATACGCCGGCCATTAAGAGGCGGCCCCTCCAGACGGGCCCACACCAGCCAAAAAGGAGAGCTTCCCATGGTGCCGACTAACCGATACTCAGTAGTCGGAAAAGTAGCTGGAACTAAAGGAAAAATATAAGAGAGGGCTTCTTTGGAATATTCGTACTTGTAAAGCACTTATAAGTTATATGTCAAAAAGTAAGCAGTATAAAAACACATCTTCAGTTTAGCAAGTTAAGTGCTATATCATCTCTAAATTCTTATAAAAGAAAAATATAGGTTTTTAAAAAGAACTTTGTATTGCTTACAAACACCCTTTGATTTTATAATCTTAAATTTATTACTGTATTTCTAATTTTATTAGCACCTTATGCATTTTAGGTTATAGAAGCTGTTAGTGTGATATCTTCTCATACAAATAATCTCTTGAGCTCAACAGGTATATACCCTGGGGATCGCCAACTGCTGGGCATGCATATTCGGTGGAATGGATTGGGATTGCGATTGGGAATGGGTAGCCCATCCGTCCGATCGTACGTGCCTCACTGGCTTCTTCAGCACCCCCCCTGCCCACCCCCCTCGGCAATCCTCGCAGAATTTCCGAAAATTTGCAATTGACTGGTTGCAGCAGCGACTACGAAGACGCGCTGCTGCTGCTGCTGCTGCTGCTCCTGCCCCCCCGAATCCGTGCACCAGCGATCCGTTGCCACCGATCCCGCCGCCACCGACTTCTTGCTGCCCAAAGAAGAAAGGGAAGAGAACAAAAATGTTTATGCATTTTTTCTGGTCACTGACCGTACTCAAGGTTTTTCGTATTCTGCGGTTCAGTTTGGTTTTTGCAGTTCCTTCGCTGCGCTGCGTAAATTGCATGCGCACAAAAATTGACGAATATGCCAGGCGACGTGTACCGATGCGGATGGGAATGGTGATGGGGATGGGGAGGGGGAGGGGGGATCGCCCCAGGGGGGAATGAATTGCAAGGGGAAGGATGGAACAAGACCCACAGAAGAAGGCAGCGACAAAATGTGAGTGCGCCCAAAAACGACGATTGAGGAACACATGGAAAAAAAGAAACCAATTTGTATGTCATATTCCATACTTTCTGATTTTACTTCCTGAATTTAAGTAGTGAAAGATATATTACAAAATTCCATTAGAAAAGGTACAAGAAAAGAGATTATTTTATTACAAATTCCATTAGAAAATGTACAAGAAAAGAGATTATTTTTCTAAAGCTTCAAATTTTAAGTTGAATATTTTTCAAGCATATCTCAAAGTTATGACATCATTGTGTGAGTCAACAGCCAATATTTCCAATATTTTTGCAATAACAAATAATTTATCTCCGTTCTTTACGATCGCTTTTATTTGTCAATAAAACTCCAAGAAATCGATCATCGAAATTGTTTTCTGTGTGGCGGGTAGGGGGCAGGAGGCGGCATGGGCCTGTGGCAAACTTGTTGCCGCTTCAAGTCGGCTCCCCTATATCGCATTTAGCCCCCGAAAACCCCCTGATACCCCCCACTCCCCCCCTCGCGTTCTGTGTGTGTGTGTGCAATTTGGAGACGACGATGATATAATTTAGCACGAAAGTGAAGCCTGCTTGCAGCCGGTCGGTCGCTGATTGTGCCCGTCTCTTTCTGCCATGCGATAGCCGTCTCTTTCCATCACTGCTGGCTGTGTGCTTTGGGCCAACGTACCGAAATCGCCAAATGAAACCGAAATTGTGCTTCCTCCGGTTCGAGTTCTTGTTCTGAAAATCCTACCCTGCAAGTTGTCGGGCATCACAGCATGAATTTCATGTTAATACTGACATGGGGAATTATTTTCGATTGTACACGTAGATGGCAGGATGCAGAAGATATGGGCAGATTTGAGCGATCATATAATAACAGTTTTCAAAGGTGAGTAAAATATTGTTACTTACTACTAAGGAAAACTTCTACTTGCAATTACTTCAATTGAAATTTAAATGCTAAGTTTATAGCGTTAAAAATATTTCTAAAATTAAAGATTCTAGTTTAAATATAAATATAACCCTTTTCATTCATTTCAAAGTAACACTTGTACAAAGTACCCACATAGAGTACTCGGAATTCGTTGTTTTTGACTGCCTAAAAAAAAAGTGATAAATCGTTGTTTGTGGCCGAGCCTTGGGTTTTCGGCGCAATTTCGATTTGATTGCGGTAGGACGACTGTACCGGACTTGCACGGATCGCATCTGATCGGATCTGTTCTGGTTGAGGATTCGGTGCTCCCCCCCTTCCTCCTGTTAACCCTACACACAATGGCCCCTTCTGCCGCCCTGACCACCCGCAATGGTCGAGGTGCAAAGAGTTCTCGAATTACCACGCCAAATGCCAAGTCAGTGACCGATTATGTTACCCAAAGCACAGGAAAGAGGTTGAGTAACGAAACAGGGACAGGCGTCATTTTAAAGCGTAGCCTTTGAGTGTCTCTGGCCCCTTGGGTGAACCACCCCCCCAGCCCCTGGATGCAACTCCATCCATCGGGATTTCCTATGGCACATTATTCGCTGCAGTTGTGGTTGCTGTTTTTGCAGCTCTGATGACTCTCTTCATGGCGCTCGATCAAAGGCCTTGGCCGTGACTCCGTGACTCTGTGGGTTTTTCGGTTTTTTTTTATAGATCACAGGAGCATTAGGGTTTGAAAGTACTTGCTTAGTTTGCTACTTAGTAACTTGTAGCTAACTGTGTAATTAGGTACTTGCCCATTTGTCACATTGCGTGAGTGCTCACAACATTAGAAGATCAATTGAAATGGATTAAAACCTTTTGATTACATACCTAATATAAATTGAAATTGAATACCTCTCGAGCTAGAAACTCACATAGCTGAAATCCACTTTTCCACGCTTAAAGGTTCCCCTTTGTCCAACTTCTGCTTTCCGGCTTTACATGCATAAATCCAACTCAATTTCTGGTAGTAAGCCCCGATACCCACTCCAGATGGCCAAAAGGCAATCCAATGAAGCCGCACAATTTCTGGTGACAAAAAAAAAACAACTACACAACTGCTGCGAAAATAGTAAAAAATAGCAAAAGGAAATGTCAAAAAGCCATCGTTAGTTTGGTATTAGCCCTGACAAAACTTGACGCGTCAACGTAAGCGGCTTTGGTCTAGGTCAAGTTGCAAGTAGCAGGCAGATGTACCTGTCTATTTGCGCAAAAAAAAAAATGAAGGAATAACATGCACCTGCCACAGGAAATCTGTTTTGAAGACGACGGGCATTTCGGGGGGGTGGGTGTGTGGAGCAACATTCAATTACAATTCGATTCGGGATAGGTTTAAATGGCCTGGAAAATGGTTTAATTGCTGACCGCTCGATATGAAGAGCTCTAATTGAGCAAAAGGCTCAAGGAGGAGCCTCTACAAGCCAGAAACACGCACGGCTATGCGTAAATACAAAAAAAAAAAAAAATCCATCGAAAGTTATTTGGCCGATGGGTCGATAATGGCGTGGCAAATAAAAAAAAAAAAAAACAGAAAAAATGGAATCAAAAATGCAGTAAACAATTTGTATGGCAGCACAATTTGATTGGCAGGTCGGCCGGCATTCATGGGGCTTGGGTATTGGTGTTGCCAATATATGAATTCGTATATATACATACGAGTATAATGGAGGAGGAGTGGGCCAAAGTCCCGTAGTTTAACAACCGGAGAACGCGCTAGACTTGGATTGGATTCGGAATTGGGACTTGGATTGGGGTTGGGCAAAGTCTGAAGTGCTTTTGGGTAGGCCTTAATTACGTAAATGTGTGTGCCAGTTGAGTTATGACCAAAGGAGTACTCCACACTCGCATGACTGTATCCTGCGGGTGGGCTAGTGTGTGTGTGTGCGTGAGTGCTGCAAATGCGTAAAATTTTAATTTCGTTTTGAAAATTTCATTCGAAAAAAATCTCTCCCACACACGCTGAGCTCACAAGTTGTTTGGCTGGATTTATTCTACGCCCCCAAGTTCCCAACTTCCCATTTCTCCCCACTTCCGATGCCAGTGCTTCTACTTCTTCTTCTGCGGCTTTTTTGAGGCCAATGACCAGTCGGAAAATATGTGTGTGTAGAGCTACATACATACATACATATATATTTATAGGGATGTGTCCCGCTTCTTACGCACTTTTTGCATTCACTAATTTGAAAGCTTAAGGGGTTAACAACGCGGCCTCTTCCATTGGCCCTATTCTCGCAATGGGCTTATTGATCTGCCCCCTCGCATCTTCTTCGCCGTATTATTGTTATTAAACAACCCCATTAGGGTCAGGCCATAGACTTCCCCTTTCGCTGGTTATCTAACACACAAAACAAAATGCAGCAAACGAATGCGAATGCAAGGGTATGGGTTATTCCAACTTGGGACCTGGACACGCATTCGGTTTGGGTTTAACTCTGGGCATGGGGTTTGGGTTGGGGTTTGAGTTTGGGTTTGGGTTTGAGTTGGGGTTTGGATTGGGGTTTGGGTTGGGGTTTGAGTCAGGGTTTTATGGGATAGGTTAGGAATACGTTGGATGCAATTGGGTTGGGTTCTTGTTGTGCAAGTTATTTTTTATGTTGGCATTTCCGCAGGGGAGTTTCAAATTATAAAACCTCACGAATAACGGGTAGTGAAGAAAGTATGGCGAGCTTAACGCCCTAATGAAACCACAATGGGACCCAAATGCAATCATTTTGAGCTTTATCTATCCCTATCTCATACCAATTCAGTGTTTTCGTAAAAAGACCAATGCCACGCTTAGTATTTTGATATTAATGCCGGAACAATTACTCAATGTTGACACAATCGCCATTCAGCCATAGAAATTGACAGTTCGAGTTTAGAAAATTGGTATTATAATATCGCGTAGATTCTCATAATGAGCAAATAGCATAGGGTATTGTTAGAAATGGCACACAAAACACTGGCTGCGACTCGTTTCGTTGGGTTTTTATTCACATATAAACAATACTCTCATTTTGGATGGGAGTACTATGAACAGTTTAAATATAAAATACAAAGGCTGACAAGTGTTGAACTTTATTTCCAATACTTCATAACTTGACCTGTTTTGGGTATTAATAATAAGTATATATCATACGAATAAATGTCATAAAATATTACGTGTTTGGGAAAGTGCATCTCCAACTTCCCCTTTGTGGACAATTAACATTTCGCTGATTTGCGGTTTTGCCCTCGCATAAATGTGTGATTATTTTTTAATAAAAATTCCCCGCTCGCAGGCATAGGCTACGCACTTTGTTTAACAACATGACACCGACACTCTGGCACCCAGAATCGTGGATTATTTGTTATACCCGGCTTTTGTGATTTGTTGCTGTTGCCGGGGTTAAAATAGGTCCACCAAAGGGGGGTGGGGATGGGGGGGTGCCAAGCTCCCCAGATCCTCGGATCCTCAATCCTCAATCCTCGGTGGATGCTGTGGATTCGCCTCGGGCTCTTGGCACGCACACACTGTATAATACAAAAGTAATTCCGCGCACACATAATTTCACCCCCTTTCTCCGCCTTCTGTTTTTTTTTTTTAAGCCGCTGACAACTGTCGGGGTTATATTCACATATAGGATTCTATATCCCAGTCGTACAATAAAGCACAGCTCAGTGACATTTAATTTCGAAATCGTCATAATAATATTCAGCCTGAATGTGCACATCCGCCAAAAGTCATCTAGAACGCATTTGTATCTGTATCTGATGCTGCGTAGCTACGAGGCAGCAGGCAGGAGGCAGTAGGCAGCAGGCAGCAGGCAGCTGCTTTAATGAGCCAGATACAATTTAACAACAGTTTCCTGTTTTCGGTTCCTCGCCGCATTTCAAATCAGTTTACTTCCTTGGCCAACAGCAACTGGCTGCCACTGTCGACCAACGCGAAGGCTTCTGCTGCGAATTAGATCAGAACCGTAAATTTCGCAGCCTCTGAGAGCGGAAGTGTATCTGCAAGATAGTCGGGGAGATCGGGAAAGTGCGGGGTTTTATTCGCAATAGAAGCGGGAGAAGAAGTGGCTATAAATCAATAAGTGTCCATTGGGATGGTGTTGTTAGCTTAACTGGTACTATTAACTAGCAAAATAACACCAATTATTGAGTAAAATGTTTATTAAATATTATGGTAGATATTTGTATTATTTCTTTCCTATTTTCATGCTGAAATGCACTTTGATAGGCGAGTAAAAAAGCCAAGTTATCAGCAGGATGTTAAGCCCTTCTTTTTGCCGATGGTTTTGTGACATATCAAATGTCGGGGCACCAAAATCCATCGCCCATCCAGGCAGGCCTTGAGTTCTCCCTTTTCTGCTTTTCTGCTGCATCCAATGGAAAAATGCATTTTTAAGATGCAGCCTCCTGCTCGAATTTCGCAATCGCTGGCTTTTTTGTTTTTGCATTTACCCTTGGCGATGCATCTACGGCCTGCCCTTCTTATTGTTTTTCTTTTGCTGCATTGTTGCAGCCTCTTGCCACTGCAGTTTTTGAGTCTGAGTTTTTTTGTTGTTGTTTTGGGGATACGAAAGGGTTGGAATTGGGCCGGAATTCGGGTTTTACCTTTGATCCGAAACCGGTTGCGGCGTTTGTTGCTGTTAGAGGACTGTGGTTAATCTTGTCGCCGTTGCCTTTTTTATCTTGCATAAATATGGCAATCAAATGCTTCAATGCCAAATAGGTGTCATCTGATTATAAAGGAGTTTTTCCTCACTGTTCTTGCCCCTTTTCCATTGTCGATACGCGGCGAACTTGTTTTGCTGTCGTTACGAGGCTGCTTATAAATTCATGCAGAAACTTTAAGAAAATTTAAGAAAAAAAAGACATAGCACAAGGGTTTTATACTGCGTAGGGATAATTACAAAACTTGCCATGTTTTCGGTGCTTACAAGAAGGGGCAATGTGAACCTATCTCGGCTGTGGTGAGTTTCTCCACTGAGTTCTTGAGTGAGTTTCGCCTCGAGTGAGTCTTGCAGCCACGACTCGAAATAGGGGTAACTCGCGGCCGGATTGAGTGGTTCTTGGCTGGCAGTCGATGCTGATTGAGCTGTATGCCCTAATGGCAATTTAATTGAGTTACTCACACAGCAGTAAATCAAGCCTAGCAACATGGCTGTGATTGTGGTGTGAGTGCTATGTGTGTTTCAGTGTGTGTGGCAAATCGGTTCATCATTCCCAGAGCGGCAACTTTAACCCCATGAAAATTTTCATAAGCCAAATTGCAATTGCTGCCCATCATCAGCATCAGCTAGCTAGGGGGGTGGGGGGCTGAGAAAAGGGGGAGCGACCCAACCAGTTGCATGCAAAATGACGGCAACAGGTGTGCAACACTCGGTGTTTTGCTGCTGCTGCTGCTGCCGCTGAACTTGCAACATGAAATCCCCTGCAGCAGCGAATTGCTGCCCTGCCCCAATACAAACTTTTTCAGCGCTCGCCATGGCTCATATCTTTTCAGAATGATAATAGTTGGCCTTCTGTTTCTTGCCTCATCTCAACGTGGCAGCAGCAACCTGCGGAGTGCACTGAGTGAAAAATGTGTAACAACTAAACTGACTGTTACTAACAGAATGAAAAATATTTATTCCAAACTATGTATGGTAAGTGATATAGTAAGATGGCTATAGAATGTTGGTTTAATATTGAAAAGAAAATGTTATTGACAGCTTTTCTCGCTGTGTATGCATCACCCTTTGCTAGCCGCCTTTCCATTCAGCTGTTCATTGACTTGGGCCTGCAGTTCGCCTTGGCTTTGGTGTTAATCATTGTCTCAGCTCTCAGCTCTTCATCATCTGGCAAACTTCATCCATCCAATCGGATTCCCATGGCTGTGGCTTTTGTTCGTCGAATGATTTTGCTCTGATTTTGTTCTGATTTTCAATTAAATTTGTTTGGACCGTTGCTGGCCACTTAGTTGTTTGGTTCCTGCCAACGGTTTTGCATAAATGTCGGACAAGCAAATATGTTTGTATAGATGCATAAATATAAATGCCTATTTGTTGGCCCCAATCAGAATACTGAAATCGGTGCCCTGGCCTGGTCTTTTCCGTTCGGACTTGGCCTGTGCCTGTTAATTTGTGACAGTTATTGTTGCTGTTTTGATTGACTTTGATTTGAGCCGTTGACAGATTGCCACAGTTTGCCACCGCACAGTTAGACCTCTAAATGCGGCGACTCGGCCAGATTGATTAAATCTTTTGTCTGCTAAATGGTTCTCTAACAGTGCTCAGCAAATTGCATATTGAGAACTCAAGTGTCAACAGCGGCACAAGCAGAGTGTTTTGATGAAAGGTGTCAGCGATGGGGTAATTTGCTAAAGATTTCCTCAGATTTTCTGACGGGAAATGAGCAGCGAGCGCACTGGGAAAATTATGTCCAGTTTTAATTACGCCTTCAGTTATTTTCTCAGTTATTAGTTGCTATTCAGGCATCGGTTAAACAAGAACTGCAGGATAACTACACTTTTGTAAGAATGCCATGCAATCGAATTGAAGAAATCAAAAAATATGTTACAAGTACCATTTACCATTTAACGTTGAAGAGTCGTCTGTCTTTGAACCACACTTTCCGCCCTCCATTTTTCGATTTCCCCCGATTGACTGACCACAATCGATTTTCCTCCCCCTCCTCAAGGCAATGCCCGCCAACATCTTTGGTCCTCATTGAACATTCATTCGAATCGACAACTGCCAGAGTGCTGAAAACTCCAAAGTGCGAGTATCTGCAAAACGATGAAGAAGAAAAAAAAATTGAAAAAGAAACCAAACGAAAACTTCAATTGCGGCACTTTGCTGCTCAATGTTTTGGGCCAAAACGTTGCCAATTCTTCTTAACGTTGTTGCAGTTACACGGCATTGTTGCTGTTGCCTCTCAGCGTTGTTGTTATAAATTTTGTTCAAGTACGTCAAGTTCGATTGCGTTCTTTACCTTGAAATCTTGTTTTCTATCCGTTGTTAAGTTTGCAGTTTTTTTTTGTGCTTACTCGTTTTTGCCGTATTCTTGTTGTTTTTGCAGTGCAGCTGCAAAAGATTTTTGCATGCTGAGTACATACATATATATATGTATGTATATCCATATACCCCATGCACCCCAACGTCCCACTGCCTAATATTTTATTTATGCATTTTCTATATTTATTGAGCTACAACAACGTCATCAATTGTGCCAGGTTTTTGTTGTTTTATTTTAAATACCCAATTTGCATTTATTTATATGCTGGGGAAGTGGCTTGCTGCGCGGGAGGGGTTGGCGGAGGGGGGTGTGCAATTAATTTGTGCGCTGATAAATTCAATTAAATTGTTGTACTCAGTTTGGTGTGATTTGTTGTTATTCCTGTGACGATTTTCTACTCTTCCTGGTGGATTTGAAAATTCCCAAAATAGGTTTTATTATTTACAAATGTCACCAAAAAAGTTGAAAGGAATAAATCGGGAGGCGAAAGGTATAGGAATATATTATTTTAGTGTGTTATTAGCTATATCATATATCAAATATGCTTTTAATCTCTTTAGGGTAAACAGCTCACCGCGTTTAAATGTTTTATTAATTACTTCACAGAAATTAGCAAAAGTAAAATGCGGAAATTGTCGACGCCCCGAACAAAAGCACACACATATTTCTGTATTTCTGAGCAACTGCAACATTACAATTTTTGTGCATGCATTTTGCATTGGCGCTTGCTGCTTGCTGGCAACGAAAAGCGTCAACCTTGACATCAAAAAAAGCCCGCGCACATTACGTATACGTAATTTTTTCGGGCGCAGTCTGGCAACGCTGGCCCGCCCCTCTGGGTGGCGGCCCCTCCCCCAAAAAAAAAGCCGAAAATGCAACGCTTGGCTGCATAAGCAAATGGTTGTTGCCGTTGTTGTCGGCTCTACTGCTATTTGCTATTGGCTTTGCTGTTTTATTTCTATTTAGTTTTCAGTTTTGGCTGCGCTTGGCCTCCATTTCGGCATGCATTCATAACGCAAGTCGAGGTTTCCATCGGTTTCCAATTTTGCCATTTGCTATTTGCCATCTGAGCCGCCGCCGCACAGTGGAATTTGATTACTTATTATAATAATGTTATAATTGATTTTTTTTATAATGTTATTTCTTTATTTATTTAAATGAAAAATAGGCAAAGAACTGTAAAGCTTTGACATTTATTTGCGTTGCACAATATTAATAGATTTTATAAATTAAAAAAAAAAATTTTCTTATATTTTGGAACATAACTTATAAGTTCCAAACTTATTCAGTGTTTCGGTGTTGAAAGTCAGTCCCAAATTGTCACATACTTACGTTTATATTTGGTTGTTAAGTTGTTATTAAACAATTAATAATTTGTAATTAAATTTTTGAATATATGTATACCACTGTGCATTGCATTGCGCCTAAATTTTATAGCACTGCGTTTTGTTTTCGGTGTTTTTTTCTTTCATTTTTTGTGCGCCAATTTTTTTGTTTTTTTTTTGTATCTCACCGTCTCTGTTTGCTCGTCGCATCAACCTCGAACTTTAGATTTGTTTGCAATGTTTATGAGAGCATAACATTTTGTTTGCTTTTCGCTGTTTTTTTTTATTACTGTCGAGCTACGTGTCGTTCTTTATTTATTTCGGTGTATCTGTTCGCATTTGTTTTTGGCGCGTAGGCTTGGGTGTCCAAGGTGCCATTTGGAACATGGAATATGACTATGGAATATGGCTATGGAATATGGCTGCGTATTCCCTTACAAAGTTCGGAGTGATGCATGGCGAATGTGAATCAAGCAACATGACTAATGTCGGTCTACTTTGATTAAATAAAAACAAACTTGTATTTAATTACAATGTCAACTTATTTGATTTTAAAATAGATCCCTTAGTCAAGAATTGATAAAATATAAAGTATCAAATCATGGCACATATCTTACGTGTTAAGAAGTATGTTTCATCTTTGAATTTATCCCAAATCTTGCTTAAAGGGATTTTCGAATATACACTTAAAAATAAAGTGGCTTAGATTTGAAGATCTTCCACCTCCTCCTCGATTTTCCGTACTCGAGGTACTTCCACATCGCCTTACCCCATCTATTTGGGGCATTGGCACTTGGTTGGCTGTCGCAGCAACAGCAGTGGGAGCAACAGATGCTGCCACTTGGCCCGCGGCAACCGCAACAGGAAGGAAGCCACGCGGCGCTGCAGTTACAGTAACACACATTTGCCATTTGCTGCCACAGGCCGTGATTTCCATTTCCATTTTCATTCGCAACTGCAACGCCGTGCAACGTCGTGCTAAGGTCGCTGCTAAGCGAGCCAGGGTCCAAGACAAGTTTATTTGAGTTTTACTGGTATTTTTCTGTTTATTTTCTTTTTTGTTTTTTCGGTTTTAGCCATAGTCATAGTCATAGTCATAGCGCATAGCCATTGAATTGCACTTGCCCCTGGCTTTGAGTTTGTCTGGCCCGGCTAGTTGGCTAACTTGTTTTTCGGCTTGATAAATGTCCGAATCGTTAGTGTGTTTATGTTATGGCCACTTTATTGCTCTTGACCCTAATGCCAATGCTTTGATATGGCCAAATGGCCGGGCGATCATCAGGCCTTATCAAATCGAACGACTTTAACTGCAGCTGCCGCTGTTGCTGTTGCTGCTGTTGCTGTTGCTGCTACTCGTAGTGTTGCTCCTGTTGCTCAATTTTTGGACCGGAAATGGGGTGGCCACTTCCGTTAGATTTCACACCCATGGAGCACGGATGTGGGGGGGTAAGTGGGAATATGGAGGAGCAACCAGACCGGGCCAGACCAGACCAAACCAGACCAGTCGTGGCTCCTGTGGCACGGACATGTGGCAGGAAACGTGAATTTATCGCTGCTCAACTCGAGTGCCACTGGAGGGCCACTCGACTCGTACATTTTTCGTGACTCCACTTGTTGCACACACTCCGAAACACCGAAAGAGCACTAATTTTCGGTTCGTGTGCTCGTTGCTGGCTGTGCTTGGGTGCTTAGGTTGCCAGCTACAAAATTTTCCGTTTGCATTTTAATAATTGCCACGCTGGGACCGCCAAGTATCCAGAATTGCCAAAGCTGCGGCAATTAGTTAAATGCCAAAGTGCACACAACCAATCCCCATTTGCGCCTAGAGAAATCAGTTGATCTAAGTATCGCGCTTGGTAACTATATGGTTTATATGGTATATATATTATATTATATGTGGTTGGCAGGGGTCTCGCTGGGCCTCTGGGCTATTTTGCGCACTTAAAACTGGAAGTTTTCCCAATCAAAATAGCCAAATGACCGCGCAACAGCTACAACAAACAACGGTCAACAGTTACAATAACTGGTTCTCCTATTTAGCCAGTGGTTTTGTTTTTCAGCTTTTTTTTATTGTCGTTATTGTTTTATATCGTTGATTGCCTGCCTGACTTCTGTCTGTCCCTCTGTCTGCCAGCTTTTTTGTCCGCCAACCTTGGAGTAGAATTTTTCTAATTTAATAACAATATTTAAGCAGAATGCAAATGTGAGAACATAAACCGAAATAGCCTACGGTGGCTGCAACGCGAGAAGCTATTGGAGGAGTTCAAGTAGAGTCGTGTTTATAATCATTTTACGGTGGTACGAGTATTAGACGTATCAGATACACACGAGTCGTTAATTAATTGTAATTAAAACTGACTTATTTTTATTGCTGTGCTAATATTCAATTACTCGAAGGTATTTATTTATTTCGTTCGACAAGTTCATTCGATGTAAGTAGTGAGTAGCTATGATGATGACATCCTTCAGCATTGGAGTCCATTCAATTATCAGTGGCGCTGACTTTCCTAACTCAATAATAGCACGCACTGAAAATTCCCAATTTTTTGTTGCTGTTGTTATCATCCATCACATTCCCTGCGAGATCGGACGACGATCTCTGATATTTCAGCTGCTGCTGCTGCACACCGCTTGCTGCGTGCAACTTGAGATGCATTAGGAAAGGTCAGTGCCACCGCGTCGCGGTCTGCGTTTCTGTCCCTGTCCCTGTGCCTCAAATGCATCAAAACGCGCTTTTCTTTTCTTTATTATTTGTTTTATTTTCTTATTTTTTTACGCTTTTTTTGTTGGTTGACGTTGCTGCTGCTGCTACTGCGGCGGCTGTCTATCATGGAAGGTTTTTCGCGGGGGGATAGAACGGCGAGCTACGTTTCGCGCTTACTTGCTTTTAATTCTTGCATTGCGTTTCAAGTTGCAGGGCACTCGGGCCCACCAATACAAATAGAGGCCGATTGCTGTGTGTGTCTGCATGTATGTGTGTGTGGTTAAGTGCAGCTGCAACTGCAACTGCAGCAACAGCAACTGCAGCAGAAGCGACAGCAGCGGCACAAAAAACGCGCAACTCATTTAAAAATGCCAACGTCCATCAACGAGGATCGCCGAAGATGGCAGAATTTGTTGTCGTTTCGCTTTTTTGTCAAATTGTTTTGCTGAATTTTCTTGAGAACTTTTGCATTGTATTGCAGCCAGATCCTCCTTCCTCTTCATTCCACTTTTTTCCTCCTTCCTTTTTTTTGTTGTTTTTTTTTTGTTTTTTGTGTGCAGTTTGCTAGAGGGAGATGTCCGAGGAAGTGCAAGTTCCACAACTAAAGACGACAATGAACTGTTTTGTATTGTGTTTGCCGCAGTTCAACTTGGTTTTCGGTGTGGTGGACATTGCCATAAGAAGGGGGCTTTTCCTTCTCCGATTTCAGCATTGCATAATCCACAAAAATACGCGCATAATCCCGGCGACCTGGTCTTTTTTCATTAGCCATTTCAATTAAGAGACGACATTCCAAAGAAACGCAGCCAAACAAAATTAGCGAGTAGTTGGATGGCAGTAGGAGGAAAATACTTTTGCATTTCTTAACAGAATTTGCACTAATTGAAATGATGAAATGGTAGAAAA
Organism: Drosophila teissieri; assembly: GCF_016746235.2. Taxonomy (NCBI): domain Eukaryota; kingdom Metazoa; phylum Arthropoda; class Insecta; order Diptera; family Drosophilidae; genus Drosophila; species Drosophila teissieri. The sequence continues at coordinate 26,291,090 of NC_053032.1, read as the reverse complement.
AATGTGGAAATAATCTAGGAAAAAGTGCGGAAAAAAACACTGTAAGCTATGTGGAAAAATATCTGGCGCAAACAAAAATGTAATTTTCATATTTCGCTTTAGTCTGTGACTAAGTAAAATTTTAATTCAATTTATGGCAATTAACAGAAACGCTCTTCCCAACTTAAGCTGCTTCCTTCTCAATCCCTGCACTCTTTGCATTAAGCGCCAGAATGCACGGAAATACCTCAATTCTGGCGCCTCGCTTCCTGACATCAAAACCAACACTTAGGGCACCTGAGGCCCCGATCCGTTAACAGCCATTTTTGGCCACAAAACAATGCCCAGGCACACACCATACACCACACACACGCACACCCATTGATGTTAAGTTAAGTGTCCTCCGGGAGAAGATTATTCTGCGGTCTGCAGACAAGTTGGCTCACACATGCTGCACGTGCACTGCAAGAAAATGACTTTAGCAAAGTATTCAAGTCTTTAATGTTAATATCAACTTTTGCAGAGAAACGCACTGAAACTAAAGGAGTTCCATAAATTTAGTTAAATGATTGTTAAGCCTAAATGGCAATTAAATTGGCAAAGTCTCCTGCTAAGTAAAGGATTTTAAATCAAACACAGCATTTTGCAGTGCAGGAGTGTGCGACTGACTCTGTGGTTTCGGCGGCAACTCAAAAACTTTTTGGCAGTATTTTTGGTGCAGCCCGGGGCGGCAGTGGCTGTGGCAGGAGTCAAGTGCTGCACAGCATATGCAAACACAAAAGCTTAGGCGCCACACGGGGGCACGTCGGGTATCGGGGCACAGACAGAGGCAGAGGCACCGACACAGACAGAGGCACCTGTTGCCCATAAACAGACTAATTTCATTTTACACACACCGCAGGCAGCAGCAACAGCAACAAAGGCAGTCAAAGTGATTATGGCATCTAAATCGAAAATTGCATAGCACTTTCGGTTTCACCACCACACACAACACTCACACAAATTGCCGGCTAACTGGTTGGACTGCCACTGCAACAACTAGAACAACCCACCCACCTGTTGCATTGGGCCAACTGGATTAGAGAGCATCTGCTGCTGCTGCTGCTGCATGCCGCATGCTGCACTTGCATACAAATTTCAGCCGCATCATCCGTAGGCCCAGCAGCACACACACTGCACACACACTGCACACCCACAAAACAGGGCGATTTAATTGAGTGTTTTTGCTGAATTCAGTTCAGGGTCAATTGTGTGCATTTGGCTTTTAGTCTGGCCAATTTGGCAGGTGCAAAGGGGATGTGTGTGTGTGTGTTTGTGTGTGTGTGTGGGGGGCAAGGAGACTTTGTGTGCTGATGATTTATTCATTGCGTATACGTCGTGTGGTCGCTGGTTAGTGGCAACAAGCTAAACAGATTGTCCAAATCAAATTGATGGCTTAAATGATTATGTGGATTTCTTGTTGTCGAACGGAGTTTGCATGCAATTAAATGCAGTAGTTAAACTTTAAGTGTTGCTATCAGAAGCGATAGATACAGGCTTAAGAGGCAGTAAAACCGCAGATCTTTAGGATTAACTACCAGATAATTGACATCATAGTCTCAGCATTGCTGTGCAAAAACTGACAGGTATTTTTCGGTTCACTTTCCCAGCGAATTAACCATCCCAAGACCCCTGCTCAAGTGCAGGGTTTCCCTGGCAATTATGCGTTCATCTACCTGGTCTCATAATTTTCCCCTCACCCCAAAGGAAGTAACTATTTTTTAGGCTTCGCAACTCTTCTGCTATTCGGTGGGCTTTGTTTTTTGCTTCCCCCGTGGCTCTTTCTTCGCCGTGTTCCACTTCTCATTAGCTAAAGGTTTCTTCTTTTGCCACTCAGCTGAGCTTTTTTAGCTGCCGGACTCTTTGGGCTGCTGCTGCTGCTGTGGCACTGGCACCCCACCCGATTTGGCCTGTTCATTTAATTGCATAGCACTGCATTCCCTCTTCTCCATATAAATACGTACATATATATATATCTTCCTTCTCTCTTGCGCACGGCAGTGCGATCTCTTTCGCTCCCACATGCCACCCCATTGCGGTGCAGTTCAGTGCCAAAACAAATTGTGAGAAAAATGCCGAACAACAGAAAATGTGCGTGCTACATAAATTAAAACCTATGCTTCACTGGTCCGCCTAGAACATAAGGTCGAAATACAAAAAAAAACAGAAAAAATGGGGGAAGAGGGATGGCGATCGAGCCAGTTGGCCAGAAAGAGAGGAGTGCTGGGGAGTAGAAAGAGATGGCAGGAGAAGGGCCCGTAGGACCAAAAAAAGTTTTTATCGCCGGCTATAACTGGCTCACTCTCTTTTTCACTCAGTGGCCGATCTCATATTTTATGTCAAAGTCAACGCTTCGCTTTTTTGCCGACACTGAAAGAAATCCTGAGTCAAAAGGAGATAATTTACCATATCTGTTTCTTGAGCATGCTATACTTAAATAAAATATTTCTGCTCACTTTATGCCAAATAATAACTGCAAGTGTGTATTTAATTTTCTTAAAGACGCAACTAAATCGCGTCCCTTTTCTTGCAGTGTATGCCTGCTTTATCGCTTGGCTTGTTTTGCATTGAATTCGGGTTTAAAATTGTTCTTGTTTTTTGCGCTGCGGCTGCCGCTGCTGCATCGCATATTCGTCAATTTTTTGTAGCTGCTGCAGTTGCTGCTGCTGCAAGTGGCTGCCATCTTGATTATGTTGTAGCTCCCGTTGTTGCTGTTGTTATTACAGTGCAACGCGATAATGATGACTGCCGCAATGACGACGCTACAGATGATAATGACGATGACGGTGATGATGATGACGACGACGATGGCGTGTTTGCTGTAATTTGCGCTACGAAAAACGTTCAAAAATGCAACAACGAACTGCATCAACGGCAGCGGCCACAAAAAATGCGCTCTAAATGAAGGGAATTGAGTTCTGCGATCGTTGACGCTACTGCAGTCGCTGCTGCAGTTGCTGCTGCTGCAGTCGAAGTCGCTGCTGCCGCTGCCGCTGCAGTCGCAGTCAACGCAGCAAAAATAAAGGGCAAAATACGAAAAACCTTGAGGACGGTCAGTAACCGACAACCGCCAGCCGAGTAAAATTTGTATGAGCTGCCAACGAAATATTTCTTTCGCTTTTTTCGTATTTCGTATTAACATACTCTCTCCGCAAGTGGGGCATCATCTCTTGGCCAACATCGATGGCGGCCCAAATGTGTGCGGATTTTTAAAGGTGCCTTGCTACTGTGATTGTTGGTAGCGTTGCATTAAACCAGCTTCCAAAATTTTAATCAATTTGTGTGCGCTAAAAAAATATTTCTTTAAAAGATCAAATTATCTTACATTTTATGGAGACAGTTTTTGAGTCAGCTCTATGATATTAAATAAAGTATTATAGTTTAGAATATATTCATTCAGAATATATTCATCATGAGTCAGCTATATGATATTCAAATCAAGTATCATAGTTCAAAATATATTCAAACCAAAGGCTAAAAAATAGTATTGAATATTTGTAATATTTGTTTTTAACGGAGCTAGCTTACCTCTTTTATATTATATTTTTATAGTAGAAGCTATCTATCTACTATTATTAAATAAAATCAAATTTTATGAAAATCCTTCATATAGTTTTCATGGCCCACTTTTTAGGGTATCACTGGCTTCGACCTATATCTCCATATGATTTTGCCCTGCTGCAAGTTGGGATATTTATTTTTGGTTGCTCTTTCTGCTGCGTTTTCGTTGCTTTTTTTTGTGTGTGCTGTGTTTTTTATTATTTTTGTGTTCATCTGTTAAGTTCTGGCGGTGCTGTTATTGTTGTGGTTGTTGCTGTTGCCGTTCTTCATTTACTTTTTATTTTCGTACAGTCAAATTGCGCATTTTTGGCTTTGGGGTGGAGCCGTTTTCCTCGCCGATGCGTCGCTGCCGCGGTCGACGTTGCAGTCGCCTTTGTTGTTGGTTTTTTGGGTGAGGTCGTGGACGTTGCCGGTTTTTAATTCTTTCTTTTTTTTTTCGAACGTTTTTTTTGTGTATTTTTGCGTCATCAGTGTGGAGGAAACGAGGATGAGACGCAGGGCGAGCCCTGCACTTGAAAACTCAACTGGCGTGTCTTTTTCGTGGGACTAAAGAGGGGCGGAGGGGGGAGTTCCTTCGGGGGGGAATTTGGTGGGCGCAGGAGGGGAGGGGGGTTGGTCTGGGGACCGACATCAACGTCATCATTGTGGACTTTAAGTGGTTTTGGGTGTGCTTGTCTCGTTTTGCATCTGTGTCTGTGTGCGCCTTCCTTCCATGCATCCGTATCTGCATCTGCATCTGTATCTGTATCTGCATCCGTATTTGTATCTGCATCTCTCGCAAGCCACTTGCATAAGTGTGCGAATATATCTGGACCCCATGCGGTTAATTTATGCCCGCTTGCAATTTCGGCAGACACTGCCATCCTCGCTCTCCAAAAAACAAAAAACGAAGGAATAAAATTGCAACAAAAAAAATATATATGTATATATTTTTGGTCTAGTACTCCTTTCGTCTTCAGCGTTGTGGCTGTTGTTGTTGTTGTTATTTCGGTGCAACCAGTTTCATTTTTAGAACATTGACGAACCGGTTTTTTTGGGACGCGGCTTTCGGCTTTCGATTTTATTTGTTGCCTTCGCCGTTTTTTTATTTTTTTTGTTTTGCCGGCGCATTAACTGGTTGCCGCTGCATTACTGTGGCAGTTGATAAATCTTTTTCGGCGCGGCATTGCCGTGTCATAAATTTGCATTGGGCCATGCCATTGGCCCTGACATTTCTAAGGCTTCCTTGGAGCTGCAGCAGTCGCAGCAGCCGCAGCAGCAAAAGCAATTGCAGCAAGAACAACGGCAGCCAATGCAATTAATCACAGCCAAATGCACAGAACAAGCATGCGAAATGACAGACAGAAAAACTCTGATTCGGATTTGGATTCGGATTTGGATTCAGATGCAGGCAGATGCTGTAGTTATAGTAATTCATACAGTGATCATTGGATAATCACCATTTAGCCTTTAAGCTATCAGTGCAGTCTAGTAATTTATATGGATTAATATTCTAATGGCCAATTATCAATATTTGCTAAGCTTTATAAGATTTCAATGCTGAACAGTTTCTTTAATTGGATGTCTTCTTTAATAACTTGACATGCATAGGAATCAATTAACTGGCACCCACTGTAAATCATATTTATTTTTGTCCTCCCTTCGATTTCAGCCAACTAATCCACAATACTGGCATTGGCATTCATTTTCGCCGCACAAACATCTGCAGACATGGGAATGTGACATGAGTCGTCGATGAGAAGGTGCCGATGCAGATCTGCGGCCAGCAATTTGATTGACTCTTTTTTTGCCAGGGCCATATCGAATTTAGCCCGGTCCCCAGACCAGAGCAAGCCAACCGGAGCAGAGTCACCACTGTCGTTCTCAGGTCTCCAGATCTCAGATGCCATGGTAGCCTCCACTGCCACCGCCACCATCTCCTCCTGGTCTATCATAAACTGATTATTTTTAACAGAATCATTATCGGCAAACAGGGCTATATGTCGGCAGCCCAGGCAGCGTCTCAAAACCATCTGGCCAACGTAGTTATACTTACCATACCCTCTGATTGATGGGGTAACACTCGTATTAATTTGTGGCTAAAACGATTCGTAATGAGCGATTC